>NC_077228.1:238911063-239568063 GCF_027887165.1 Monodelphis domestica | reverse complement strand
TCATAACAAAGCCAAAATCTTTGAGGAAAGTACAAACATCTCAACTAATTCTGTAGATCTCCCTGATGCAATAATGGATCAACTCAGAGAACTTTGAGAATGATCCAGAAAAGCAATAAAACTTATGTGAAAATATAACAGAAGGAAGGAATAAGAACCAAAAGAGACATCAACAGCTTTCTATTCCAAACCATACCCAAAAGGAATCTCTATTATATCATACCAGATATACCTTTGATCATACAGTCCCTACTTTGAAGACTTTAAATGAGGGGGGAACCACCTCTATCCTGAGGTAGCCCATTTAATTTTTAGTTTTAAATTTTTTGAAACTTCCATGTGTGACAATTAAAAATCTGAGAAACTAGCTTAAAATAATATCAATTTATTGATTAGGTTATAAATTAATTGGTCAGTGATCATTTCTGGCTATCAAAAACCCCAAAGTCCATTTGGACAGATCCATTAACAGACACTTTGAGAGCTAAAATTATTCAGCCGCTCCTCTGAATATCCCAAAACATCTCTAATTGGCAAATAGCCAATGGAGAAATGATCCATCAAAACTCTCAACCCCTTCCCACCCCCTGGGTGATGCCACATGATATGTCATTAGCAATAACTTCTAGTTTAAACGAATTCTTATTTACTGAGCAAGTTGTTTCTTTATCTCCCTCTTTCTATTTACCAGGTTTAGGGGTGTAGGTGGGAGACATTCCTTGGAGTTCCTAAGAAGAAAGGAATGTGTACAAAGGTTGAGGAACTGATTTTGAGTCTCTAATTCAAAACCCAGATGTAGGAATAATTCATTATATTAAAAATAAATCCTCTCACATGCATTGCTCTGGTGTCTGCTTTTGAAAGACCAACAAAAGAAGTCTAATAATTCTTTCACATGACAATTCTCAAATTGTTAAAAACAACTGTCAATGACTATTTTCTTCTCTAAAGCTAAACATCACCGCTTCCTCCAAATGATTCTCGTTTTCAACACTTTATCCAGCAAAAACTCACTTTTTTCCCTCCCACACTTTCTACCCATAAAATAGAGAAAGAAAGAAAATAAAGCCCCTATTATAGTAAAATAAAACAAATTCCACATTGGTCACATCCAAAATATATCAATGTTTCATTTTGCACTCAATCTTTCACCTCCTTATCAGGATCTGGGTAACAGGTGTCATCATGAGTCCTTTGAAATTGTAGCTATTCATTATGTTGATCAGACTTCTGAATTTTTTCAAACTTCTTTGTCTTTACCATATTGTCAATGTATAAATTATTCTCATTGTTTTGTTCAGTTTATTCTCCATCAATTTATACTAGTCTTCTCAGGTTTTTCTGAAACTGTCCTTTTCATCATTTCTTATAGTACAATAGTATTTAATCATATTTATATTGCATTATTTGGTTTCCCATTCTCAAAATAATGATCATGCCAGACAAGAGATAATAGAACATTACAAAATATAAAATGAATAATTTTAATATATTAAATTAAAAATATTTTAATATAAACAAAACCAATGCAACCAAGATTAGAAGGAAAACAACAAACTGGGTGGATTTTATAACAAATTTCTCTGACAAAGGTCTGATTTCTCAAATATAAAAAGAACTAAGTCAAATTTATAAGAATACAAGTCATTCGCCTTAAAGGATATGAATAAGCAATTTTTACATAAAGAAATCAAAGCTACCTATAATCATATGAAAAACTGTCCTAAATCCCTCTTGATTAGAGAAATACAAACTAAAACAACTCTAACACATCACCTCACACCTATTAGATTAGCCAAATGACAGTAAAGGAAAATGAATGTTGGAGGGGATATGGCAAAATTGGGACACTGATGCATTACTGATAAAGTTGTAAACTGATCCAACCATTCTGGAGGCAATTTGGAATTATTCCCAAAGGGCACATTCTTTGATCTAGTAATATCTCTAGTAAGTCCATATCCCAAGGAGATAAAAAAATGGGAAAGGACTTACTTGTACAAAAATATTTATAGATCCTCTTTTGTGGTGGCAAAGAATTGGAAACTAAAGGGATATCCATCATTTGGGGAATGGTGGAACAAATTGTGGTATGTGATGGTGATTGAATATTATCGTGCTGTGAGGAATGATGTACAGGATGATTTCAGAAAGAGCTGGAAAGACATGAACTGAAGAAGAGTGAAATAAGCAGAACCAGGAAAGCATTGTACACAGTAACAGCAATATTGTAGAATGACCAAATGTGATAGAAATTGTCACTATAAAATTATGGTGAGCATATAATTACTTGGAAGAAAAAGAGTTTCCTTTGATAATTTTCTATGGATTTTGAGCCATTTGTTGAAGTTGAGAAAGTCATTATTGGACTCTTATTTAAAAATTGGATGCTGCCCTTCTGTAATCAAAAGGGCAAAGATTTGGTATTCTCTCTCTCATATACCTCTTAGGAAGAGGAAAAGTTTTGACAAATGAGCTAGGGAATACTAAATATAGCAGTTTGTGGAAAACCTCAGTATTGGCTTAGATCCTGGGTCAAGTTGCATGAAAGGGGCATATGACCTCTTAGCCATTTGACCCTCATTTATGATGAAGAAACTCTAACTCTGTACTGTGGTCTTGATTTTTCTGGTACTGCTCCTCCTCACTGTCACAACCTTACACCAAGAGATCCATGCATTATCCATAATTTGGACCAAATTGTTGAGATCTGGTACTCGCTCCATCTTTCCTAAGGGAGAAGGGAAGAAAATTCTAGGATTTCTGGTCTTTGTTCTTTCACATTGTTTTTTTTTTAGTCACTCCTTCAGGAAGCCATTACATTTATTGTTGTTTTTGTTGTTGCTATACATTTGATGTTATAGGAACACTATCTACCAGAGTTCTTCCTTTTCCCTTTCTCTTCTTTTTCCTCTCTACCATTTCCTCCCACACTATAGCTAAGTAAACTTCTATTTGTTAACTGTTACTTATAAGGCTTCATTTTATTCCAAAATTGAGTATAAACTGCCAGGAAACTGGCCTGAGTCAGGGCTATGCCTAATACCCATTCCTTCTTCCATGTTTGTACCCCCTTCTTATGACACATTCTAATTTTGAGGGATAGTAGTTCCTTTTTCTTGCTCATTACCTCCCAATTCCTTTTCTCTCCATTTTATTCATTATCTAAAAATTAATAAAATGGAAAAGACTAGTCAATCAATACGTATCCATTAATCACTTAGGACATTGCAAATAGGTTGAAATTAAAGATTAAAGTGAGAGGACAATCAGCCAGAGAAGACAGGAGGAGATGAGATCAAGAACCACCACCATGTCCTGAGTTTGATTTTATTCCTTGTCTGACTCTTCAAAACAGCAGATTCTGAAGGGATACTTGTCTCTTACTTCCCTAATGGAATGAAAGTACAGGTATCCTTTCAGTATGATGACTTTCCCCATCTTGGTATCTATATATTGTGGGTCGGCATAAGAAATTAAGTGAAAAAAATTTGGAAGTTGTGCAGAAGCTGCAGACAACAAGAAAAGGCCAGCATATGACCCAGGGAAAAAATTTACAACCTCAGAAATGCATAAAATAGCCTATAACGAAATATCCCAGATTTTACAAGGTACTATAAACATGCCATTAAATAAAAAGTAAAATTTGAGACTTCTTTTGGAGGGCCAAAAAATTCTACACAGATTTTCCATATTACAGGGCAACTGTATCCTTAACACCCTAGATGTGGAAGAAATAGCTGTACTAATTTATCCCCTTCTAATTCATTGAATGCTATTTTCTGGGTCTCCCTTTGTCTCGTGTTTGTGTTTCAAAGATTCTATCCAGTCTGGTCTTATCTCAGAAAGTCTTTTCCTCTATTCTATTGACCTCAGACATTTACTCTCTGTGTGACCCTGGACAAGTTCACTTAACACCCTGTTTGCCTTAGATTCCTCATTTAAAAAAATGGGAATAATAGCACTTAACACCCAGTGTTGTTGTAGCACAGTCCCTGACATATAATAGGTGCTAAAGGGCTTAGCACAGTATGTGACGCTATAATAAAGACTATAATATATAATAAAGTTAGCTATTGATGTTTGGACTTCCAGTCAAGATGGCGGCATAAAGAAAGGTAAAGTTCAGATCTCCGGAAACCCTTCCCGACCGATCTCAAACTATAGGCTCCTAGGGTGCCAAAAATCAAAACTATCAACAGCATAGACCCTGGGAATCCTCCTCCTGGACCTGGATCTGGATCAAAAGGTACGGCCCCCCTCAAAAGCCAGAACCCGAGAACACTTGGACCTAAGGGGTAGGAGCACAGAGTCCAAGGCTCCGCGAAGCTGCGGCCCCTCCCCACTCAGAGAGCAGGGTCGTCTGAAACAACAGTAACCCTCAGGGCCAGCAAGACAGCCTCACAGGGCCGGATCCTTCTATCCCAGTCCCAGTGAAAGTCACTGTCCTTGGAGCTCCAGGAAGCTGCAGCCCCTCCCCCCTCAGAGAGCAAGGTCTTCTGAAACAACAGTAACACTCTGGGCGGCAAGACAGCCTCAGGGCCAGCTATTTTGAAGGCAACTTCCGGAAAGCAACCCGACCCAGTGGAGGGGGCACCCAAACAGCAGGGAAACAGAGAGAGCCGGGGGCGAATGTAACCCCCTGGCTGGATCCTTCCATTCCAGTTCCAGTGAAAGTAACTGCCTTAAGGCATACTCAGTTCAACTCAGGGAAAGCTCATAGAATGGACAATCTGCCCAGGACTAAAGCCTCTGAACACCAGACAGAGATAAGAAAAGCTAATCCTCCCCATTCAGAGATGGCAAACTCCACAGAAGCACAGAAGCCCCAAAATCCCAAGAAAAATAAAAAGAAAGGGGCGACTTTGGACATATTCTATGGAGCCAAAATACAAAATACAGAGGAGATAGAAGACGATACACAAGAAAATGCTCTGAAACCTTCCAAAGGAAATGGAAACTCTCCACAAACCCATGAAGAATTTGAATCAGAAATGACCAAAAAGATGGAAGCCTTCTGGGAGGAAAAGTGGGAAATAATGCAAAAGAAATTCACGTATCTATAAAACCGGTGTGACCAAACTGAAAAGGAAAGCCAGGCTTTAAAGGCCAGAATCAGGCAACTGGAAGACAACGATCGTGTAAAAGAGCAAGAATTAATAAAGCAAAGCCAAAATACCAAGAAATTAGAAGAGAACATAAAATATCTCACCGATAAGATGACAGATCTGGAAAATAGAGGGAGAAGAGATAATTTAAGAATAATTGGACTTCCAGAAAAGCCAAAAATAAACACCAAACTCAACATTGTGATACAAGATAAATCAAAGAAAATTGCCCAGAGATTCTAGAACAAGGGGCTAATACAGCCACTGACAGAGCTCACAGAATACCTTCTACACTAAACCCCCAAAAGACAACTCCCAGAAAAGTAATTGCCAAATTCCAAAGTTCTCAAACAAAAGAAAAAATCCTACAGGAAGCCAGAAAAAGACAATTTAGATATAAAGGAATGCCAATCAGGGTCACACAAGACCTTGCAGGTTCTACTCTGAATGATCGTAAGGCATGGAACATGATCTTCAGAAAGGCAAAAGCTGGGTCTTCAACCAAGAATCACCTACCCAGCAAAACTGACTATATACCTCCAATGAAAAGTATGGGCATTCAACAAAATAGATTTCCAACTTTTTGCAAAGAAAAGACCAGAGCTCTGTAAACCTTAAAATTTCTTAGACTTATAAATGTTGGAAATTTCACCATTGGGAAATTTCATACTTGAAAAATTTCTTACTGATAGTCTATTGGAATGTGAACCCCCCTTGGCATGGGAGGGTCCTTCTCCTCCCTACTTAAGATTACTTTAGGACAGAAACCTTTTGCTGAACAAGGGAAAGGGCTTTGACCTATACTTAAGCATAGAACAGGAAGTTCTTTGGGTCATGATTGATTTTAGAATTGATACAATAGAGATACTTGGAATGACAGAACCAGGTCTTGGAACTTCCAATCTCCACCCTACTCAGGGTAACAGGATTTAGGAAGGGCTGCAGCAAAGGATCAAGATTTAATTATTTGAGAATATGACCTTCAACAAATATATGCAAAGAGGCAGACCTCTGGGCAGTCGTGGGTTAATCTAGAGCCACCATTGGCACAGGGAAGACATGGACAGTGATTGGTAGATGTGAGAACTGAGGGGAGGGAACTGAGATGGTTTCCTTAAAGATAGCTGGGTCTGAGGACTGGGGGGTGGTTCGAGAGGTTTTGCTCTGAAAGGTGGTGCTCTGAGAAGCTTGCTCTGAAGGAGGCTGGAGGTGGACACCCCTGAGACTGTTTCTCCATTTTGGTCACGTAAGTGATAGGGACTGGTCTCTTTTCTTTGCCTCAGCTATCTAAGGGCTTAGGCCTTTTGGCCCAGCCTAAACAGAGGGGGTATTTAAGCCCTATTCCCTTCTCTTTCCTTTGTGCTCTCTCTCTCTCTCTCTCTCTCTCTCTCTCTCTCTCTCTCTCTCTCTCTCTCTCTCTCTCTCTCTCTCTCTTCTCTAATACTTTTCTTCCTCCTGTTTGTAATTAAAAACTCCATAAAAGGTTGACTGCCTACTTGAGTTTTCATTTAGGAATTACATAGCTGAATTCCTTGGTGACCTTAAATTTAATACATATCAGTCTTTTAAAGTGATTTCCTTGTCACAGCTCTGTGGAAAGTTTGATACTGAAAAACAAAGAGCAAGGAATACCTGAAAAGGTAAATATTAAGGAAAGGTGAAAGGAGAAAAATGTTATCTTCTTCTTTTACTCAAACTCTCTTCTATAAGGACTAAATTTCTATAAATCTATGTATACTAACATGTGGGGAAAATGTAATGTATAAATAGGGGGTAAAGAAAGACCAAATAGAATAATCTTTCTCACACAAAGATTCACATGGGAAGGGGAGGGGAAGAAAACTCCTATAAGAAGGAGAGGAAGAGAGGGTTTTTTACTTAAACCTTAATCTCAGGGAAATCAACTCGGAGAGGGAAAAACATCCAGATCCATTGGGATCTTGAATTCTATCTTACCCAACAAGGGTAGGGAGAAGGGAAAACCAAGGGGGTGACAGGGAGAGGGAAAACAAAAAGGGATGGAGAGAGAGGTGGAGGGGGAGGGAACAAAAAGGGAGGGACCAAAAAGGGAAACATCAAGTTAGGGAACAAGGGGGACTGATTCAAAGTAAATCACTGGACTAAAAGGTAGAGCCGAAGAAGAAAAGGTTAGAATTAGGAAAGGATATCAAAATGCCAGGGAGTCCACAAATTACAATCATAACTTTGAACATGAATGGGATGAACTCATCCAAAAAACATAGACGAATAGCAGAATGTATTAAAATCCAAAACCCTATCATATGTTGTCTTCAAGAAACACACATGAGGCGGGTAGACACCCACAAGGTCAGAATTAAAGGATGGAGTAAGATCTTCTGGGCTTCAACTGACAGAAAGAAGGCAGGAGTGGTAATCATGATATCTGATAAAGCCAAAGCAAAAATAGACCTGATCAAAAGGGAAAGGGAAGGTAATTAAATTTTGTTAAAAGGGACTTTACACAATGAGGAAATATAATTAATCAACATGTGTGCACCATATAATATAGCACCCAAATTTCTAATGGAGAAACTAGGAGAATTGAAGGAAGAAATAGACAGCAAAACCATATTAGTGGGAGATTGAACCAACCATTATCAAATTTAGATAAATCAAATCAAAAAATAAATAAGAAAGAGGTAAAAGAAGTGAATGAAATCTTAGAAAAATTAGAATTAATGGACATATAGAGAAAAATAAATAGGGATAAAAAGGAATACACCTTCTTCTAAGCACCACATGGCACATTCACAAAAATTGACCATACATTAGGTCACAGAAACATAGCACACAAATGCAGAAAAGCAGAAATAATGAATGCAGCCTTCTCAGATCACAAGGCAATAAAAATAATTATTAGTAATGGTACAATAAAAATAATTATTAGTAATGGTACATGGAAAACCAAATCAAAAACCAATTGGAAATTAAACAATATGATACTCCAAAATCATTTAGTTAAAGAAGAAATAATAGAAACAATTAATAATTTCATTGAGGAAAATGACAATGGCGAGACATCATTTCAAACCTTTTGGGAAGCAGCCAAAGCAGTAATCAGAGGTAAAGTCATATGCCTGAATGCTTATATTAACAAACTAGGGAGAGCAGAGATCAATCAATTGGAAATACAAATGAAAAAACTCGAAAGCGATCAAATTAAAAACCCCCAGCAGAAAACCAAACTAGAAAACCTAAAAATTAAGGGAGAAATGAATAAAACAGAAAGTGATAGAACTATTGATTTAATAAATAAGACAAGAAGCTGGTACTTTGAAAAAACAAACAAAATAGACAAAGCACTGGTCAATCTAATTTAAAAAAGGAAAGAAGAAAAGCAAATTAACAGCATCAAAGATGAAAAGGGGGACAGCACCTCCGATGAAGAGGAAATTAAGGCAATCATTAAAAATCACTTTGCCCAATTATATGGAAATAAATACACCAATTTAGGTGACATGGATGAATATATACAAAAATACAAACTGCCTAGACTAACAGAAGAAGAAATAGAATTATTTAATAATCCCATATCAGAAAATGAAATCCAACAAACCATCAAAGAACTCCCAAAGAAAAAATCCCCAGGGCATGATGGATTCACCAGTGAATTCTATCAAACATTCAGAGGACAGTTAATCCCAATACTACACAAACTATTTGACATAATAAGCAAAGAGGGAGTTCTACCAAACACCTTTTACGACACAAACATGGTACTGATTCCAAAACCAGGCAGGCCAAAAACAGAGAAAGAAAACTATAGACCAATCTCCCTAATGAATATAGACGCAAAAATCTTAAATAGGATACTAGCAAAAAGACTCCAGCACGTGATCAGAAGGATCATCCACCATGATCAAGTAGGATTTATACCAGGGATGCAGGGCTGGTTCAATATTAGGAAAACCATCCACATAATTGACCACATCAACAAGCAAACCAAGAAGAACCACATGATTATCTCAATAGATGCAGAAAAAGCATTTGATAAAAAACAACACCCATTCCTATTAAAAACACTAGAAAGCATAGGAATAGAAGGGTCGTTCCTAAAAATAATAAACAGTATATATCTAAACCCATCAGCTAATATCACCTGCAATGGGGATAAACTAAATCCATTCCCAATAAGATCAGGAGTGAAACGAGGATGCCCATTATCACCCCTACTATTTGACATTGTACTAGAATCACTAGCAGTAGCAATTAGAGAAGAAAAAGAAATTGAAGGCATCAAAACAGGCAAGGAGGAGACCAAGTTATCACTCTTTGCAGATGACATGATGGTCTACTTAAAGAATCCTAGAGATTCAACCAAAAAGCTAATTGAAATAATCAACAACTTTAGCAAAGTTGCAGGATACAAAATAAACCCACATAAATCATCAGCTTTTCTATGTATCTCCAACACAGCTCAGCAGCAAAAACTAGAAAGAGAAATCCCATTCAAAATCACCTTAGACAAAATAAAATACCTAGGAATCTACCTCCGAGGACAAACACAGGAACTATATGAACACAACTACAAAACACTCTCCACACAACTAAAACTAGACTTGAGCAATTGGAAAAACATCAACTGCTCATGGATAGGACGAGCCAATATAATAAAAATGACCATCCTGCCCAAACTTATTTATCTATTTAGTGCCATACCCATTGAACTACCAAAATACTTCTTCACTGATTTAGAAAAAAACATAACAAAATTCATTTGGAACAACAAAGGATCAAGGATATCCAGGGAAATAATGGAAAAAAATACAAAGGAAGGGGGCCTTGCAGTCCCAGGTCTCAAACTATATTATAAAGCAGCAGTCATCAAAACGATTTGGTACTGGCTAAGAGACAGAAAGGAGGATCAGTGGAATAGACTGGGGGAAATCGACCTCAGCAAGACAGTATATGATAAACCCAAAGATCCCAGCTTTTGGGACAAAAATCCACTATTCGATAAAAACTGTTGGGAAAATTGGAAAACAGCTGTTTTCTGCCTATCAGAGTCACACAGCTGGGAAGTATCCGAGGTCCTGTGTTTGTCTCGGCAGATAGATTCCTAAGTATTTTATATTGTCTCGGGTGACCTTAAATGGAATTTCTCTTTCTAAATCTTGCTGCTGAGCTGTGTTGGAGATACATAGAAATGCTGATGACTTATGTGGGTTTATTTTGTATCCTGCAACTTTGCTAAAGTTGTTGATTATTTCGATTAGCTTTTTGGCTGAATCCCTAGGATTCTTTTTTTTTTTTTAATATTTTATTGGATCATTTCCAAGCATTATTCATTAAAGACATAGATCATTTTCTTTTCCTCCCCCCTACCCCCAAACCCGACGCGTAAATCCACTGGGCATTACATGTTTTCTTGATTTGAACCCATTGCTATGTTGATAATATTTGCATTAGAGTGTTCATTTAGAGTCTCTCCTCTGTCATATCCCCTCAACTGCTGTATTCAGGCAGTTGCTTTTCCTCAGTGTTTCTACTCCCACAGTTTATACTCTGCTTATGAATGGTGGTTTTTTCTCCCAGATCCCTGCAAATTGTTCAGGGACATTATACCGCCACAAATGGAGAAATCCATTACGTTTGATTATACCACAGTGTATTAGTCTCTGTGTACAATGTTCTCCTGGTTCTGATCCTCTCGCTCCGCATCACTTCCTGGAGGTTGTTCCAGTCTCCATGGAACTCCTCCACTTTATTATTCCTTTTAGCACAATAGTATTCCATCACCAACATATACCACACTTTGCTCAGCCATTCCCCAATTGATGGGCATCCCCTCGTTTTCCAGTTTTTGGCCACCACAAAGAGCGCAGCTATGAATATTTTTGTACAAGTCTTTTTGTCCATTATCTCTTTGGGGTACAGACCCAGCAGTGTTATGGCTGGATCAAAGGGTAGATATTCCTTTGTCGCCGTTTGGGCATAGTTCCAAATTGCCCTCCAGAATGGTTGGATCAGTTCAAAACTCCACCCAAAATGAATTAATGTCCCTACTTCGCCACATCCCCTCCAGCATTCATTACTTTCCTTTGCTATCATGTTAGCCAATCTGCTATGTGTGAGGTGATACCTCAGAGTTTTTTTGATTTGCATCTCTCTGATTATAAGAGATTTAGAACACTTTTTCATATGCTTATTAATAATTTTCATTTCTTTATCTGAGAACTGCCTATCCATGTCCCTTGCCCATTTATCAATTGGAGAATGGCTTGATTTTTTGTACAGTTGATTTAGCTCTTTATAAATTTGAGTAATTAAACCTTTGTCAGAGGTTTCTATGAAGATTTTTTCATGTTTGTTGTTTCCTTTCTGATTTTAGTTACATTGGTTTTGTTTGTACAAAAGCTTTTTAATTTGATGTAGTCAAAATTATTTATTTTACATTTTGTGATTCTTTCTATGTTTTGCTTGGTTTTAAAGTCTTTCCTCTCCCAAAGGTCTGACATGTATACTATTCTGTGTTTACCCAATTTACTTATGGTTTCCTTCTTTATGTTTAAGTCACTCACCCATTTTGAATTTATCTTTGTGTAGGGTGTGAGGTGTTGATCTATTCCTAGTCTCTCCCACACTGTCTTCCAATTTTCCCAGCAGTTTTTTTCAAATAGTGGATTTTTGTCCCAAAAGCTGGGATCTTTGGGTTTATCGTATACTGTCTTGCTGAGGTTGCTTTCCCCCAGTCTATTCCACTGATATTCCTTTCTGTTTCTTAGCCAGTACCAAATTATTTTGATGACTGCTGCTTTGTAATATAGTTTAAGGTCAGGGACTGCAAGGCCCCCATCATATGTGGTTTTTTTTCATTATTTCCCTGGATATCCTTGATTTTTTGTTGTTCCAAATGAATTTTGTTATGCTTTTTCTAAATCAGTGAAGAAGTATTTTGGTAGTTCAATGGGTATGGCACTAAATAGATAAATAAGTTTGGGCAGGATGGTCATTTTTATTATATTGGCTCATCCTATCCATGAGCAGTTGATGTTTTTCCAATTGCTCAAGTCTAGTTTTAGTTGTGTGGAGAGTGTTTTGTAGTTGTGTTCATATAGTTCCTGTGTTTGTCTCCGGAGGTAGATTCCTAGGTATTTTATTTTGTCTAAGGTGATTTTGAATGGGATTTCTCTTTCTAGTTTTTGCTGCTGAGCTGTGTTGGAGATGTACAGAAAAGCTGATGATTTATGTGGGTTTATTTTGTATCCTGCAACTTTGCTAAAGTTGTTGATTATTTCAATTAGCTTTTTGGTTGAATCTCTAGGATTCTTTAAGTAGACCATCATGTCATCTGCAAAGAGTGATAACTTGGTCTCCTCCTTGCCTATTTTGATGCCTTCAGTTTCTTTTTCTTCTCTAATTGCTACTGCTAGTGTTTCTAGTACAATGTCAAATAGTAGAGATGATAATGGGCATCCTTGTTTCACTCCTATTCTTATTGGGAATGCGTCTAGTTTATCCCCATTGCAGGTGATATTAGCTAATGGTTTTAGATATATACTGTTTATTATTTTTAGGAACGACCCTTCTATTCCTATGCTTTCTAGTGTTTTTAATAGGAATGGGTGTTGTATTTTATCAAATGCTTTTTCTGCATCTATTGAGATAATCATGTGGTTCTTCTTGGTTTGCTTGTTGATGTGGTCAGTTATGTATGTTGGTTTTCCTAATATTGAACCAGCCCTGCATCCCTGGTATAAATCCTACTTGATCATGGTGGATGATCCTTCTGATCACGTGCTGGAGTCTTTTTGCTAGTATCCTATTTAAGATTTTTGCATCTATATTCATTAGGGAGATTGGTCTATAGTTTTCTTTCTCTGTTTTTGGCCTGCCTGGTTTTGGAATCAGTACCATGTTTGTGTCATAAAAGGAGTTTGGTAGAACTCCCTCTTTGCTTATTATGTCAAATAGTTTGTGTAGTATTGGGATTAACTGTCCTCTGAATATTTGATAGAATTCACTGGTGAATCCATCATGCCCTGGGGATTTTTTCTTAGGAAGTTCATTGATGGTTTGTTGGATTTCATTTTCTGATATGGGATTATTAAATAATTCTATTTCTTCTTCTGTTAGTCTAGGCAGTTTGTATTTTTGTATATATTCATCCATGTCACCTAAATTGGTGTATTTATTTCCATATAATTGGGCAAAGAGATTTTTAATGATTGCCTTAATTTCCTCTTCATCGGAGGTGCTGTCCCCCTTTTCATCTTTGATGCTGTTAATTTGCTTTTCTTCCTTCCTTTTTTAATTAGACTGACCAGTACTTTGTCTATCTTGTTTGTTTTTTCAAAGTACCAGCTTCTTGTCTTATTTATTAAATCAATAGTTCTATCACTTTTGATTTTATTAATTTCTCCCTTAATTTTTAGTATTTCTAGTTTGGTTTTCTGCTGGGGTTTTTAATTTGATCGCTTTCGAGTTTTTTTCATTTGCATTTCCAATTGATTGATCTCTGCTCTCCCTAGTTTGTTAATATAAGCATTCAGGGATATGAATTTACTTCTGATTACCACTTTGGCTGCATCCCAAAAGGTTTGAAAGGATGTCTCGCCATTGTCATTTTCCTCGATGAAATTATTAATTGTTTCTATGATTTCTTCTTTAACTAAACTATTTTGGAGTATCATATTGTTTAATTTTCAATTAGTTTTTGATTTGGTTTTCCATGTACCATTACTAATCATTATTTTTATTGCCTTGTGATCTGAGAAGGCTGCATTCATTATTTCTGCTTTTCTGCATTTGTGTGCTATGTTTCTGTGACCTAATGTATGGTCAATTTTTGTGAATGTGCCATGTGGTGCTTAGAAGAAGGTGTATTCCTTTTTATCTCTATTTATTTTTCTCCATATGTCTATTAATTCTAATTTTTCTAAGATTTCATTCACTTCTTTTACCTCTTTCTTATTTATTTTTTGATTTGATTTATCTAAATTTGATAATGGTTGGTTTAAGTCTCCCACTAATATGGTTTTACTGTCTATTTCTTCCTTCAATTCTCCTAGTTTCTCCATTAGAAATTTGGTGCTATATTATTTGGTGCATACATGTTGATTAATGATATTTCCTCATTGTCTAAAGATTCCCTAGGATTCTTTAAGTAAATCATGATATCATCTGCAAAGAGTGACAGCTTGGTCTCCTCATTGCCAATTTTAATACCTTAAATTTCTTTTTCTTCTCTAATTGCTACTGCTAGTGTTTCTAGTACGATATTAAATAATAAAGGTCATAATGGGCATCCTTGTTTCACTCCTGATCTTACTGGGAATGCGTCCAGTTTATCCCCATTGCAGATGATGTTTGCTGATGGTTTTAGATATATGCTGTTTATTATTTTTATGAAAGGCCCTTCTATTCCTATGCTTTCTAGTGTTTTTAGTAGGAAAGGGTGTTGTATTTTATCAAAGGCTTTTTCTGCATCTATTGAGATAATCATATGATTTTTTTTTTGGTTTGCTTGTTTATATGGTCAATTATGTGTATGGTTTTCCTAATATTGAACCATTCTTGCATTCCTGGAATGAATCCTACTTGATCGTAGTGGATAACCCTTGTGATGACTTGCTGGAAGCTTTTTGCTAGTATCCTATTTAAGATTTTTGCATCTATATTCATTAGGAAGATTGGCCTATAGTTTTCTTTCTCGGTTTTTAACCTGCCTGGCTTTGGGATCAGTAACATGTTTGTGTCGTGAAAAGAATTTGGTAGAACCCTTTCTTGGCTTATTCTGTCAAATAGTTTGTATAGTATTGGGGTAAGCTGTTCTTTGAATGTTTGATAGAATTCGTTTGTGATTTGCATTTCCAATTCCTTGATCTCTGTCCTCCCTAATTTGTTAATATATGCACTCAGGGGTATGGATTTTCCTCTAAATACTGCATTGGCTGCATCCCATATGTTTTGAAAGGATGTCTCGCCATTGTCATTTTCCTCGATGAAATTATTAATTGTTTCTATTATTCATTGTCTAACTAACTGATTTTGGAGTATCATAATATTTAATTTCCAATTAATTTTTGATTTGGCTCTCCATGTACCCTTACCGATCAATATTTTTATCTCCTTGTGATCTGAAAAGGCTGCATTTATTATTTCTGCTTTTCTGCATTTGAGTGCCATGTTTCTGTGACCTAGTGTATGATCTATTTTTGTGAATGTGCCATGTGGTGCTGAAAGGAAAGTGTATTCCTTTTTGTCCCTATTTATTTTTCTCCAAATGTCTATTAACTCTAATTTTTCTAAGATTTCATTCACCTCTTTTACCTCTGTCTTGTTTATTTTTTAGTTTGATTTATCTAAATTTGATAGTGGTTGGTTCAAGTCTCCCACTAATATGGTTTTACTGTCTATTTCCTCCTTCAATTCTCCTTGTTTCTCTATTAAAAATTTGGATGCTATACCATTTGGTGCATACATGTTGATTAGTGATATTTCCTCATTGTCTATACTCCCTTTAAAAGAATATATTTACCTTCCCTATCCCTTTTGATCAGGTCTATTTTTGCTTTGGCTTTGTCAGATATCATGATTGCAACTCCTGCCTTCTTTCTATCAGTTGAGGCACAGAAGGTCTTACTCCAACCTTTAATTCTAACCTTGTGAGTGTCAACCCGCCTCATATGTGTTTCTTTAAGACAACAAATGGTAGGGTTTGGGTTTCTAATCCAATCTGCTATTTGTCTACATTTTATGGGTGAGTTCATCCCATTCACATTCAAAGTTATGATTGTCATTTGTGGATTCGCTGGCATTTTGATATCTTCCCCTTGTTCTGACCTTTCTTCTTTAGCTATCTCCTTTTGAACCAGTGATTTACTTTAGGTCAGTCCCCCTAGTCCCCTCCCTTGAGATGCTTCCCTTTCTAGCCCCTCCATTTTTATGCTCCCTTCCCCTCCCCCCTCTCCTTCCCTTCATTTTTATACTCCCTCCCCCCACCCCCTCCTTAATTTTCCTTTCTTTCTTGCCCTAATGGATAAGATTGAATTCAGGATCCCATTGGATCTATTTTTGTGAATGTGCCATGTGGTGCTGAAAAGAAAGTGTATTCCTTTTTGTCCCTATTTATTTTTCTCCAAATGTCTATTAACTCTAATTTTTCTAAGATTTCATTCACCTCTTTTACCTCTGTCTTGTCTCTCAGATTTTATTTCACTGAGAGTAAGGTTTAAGTAATTCCACTTCACGCACTCTTCCTCTCCTTCTCATATGAGAATTCTTCCCCTCCCCTTCCCATGTGTATCTTTATATGGGAAAGATTATTCTATTATGTCCCCCCCCCCATTTCTTGAAGTAAATCTTAGTATTATCGACTGTTCCCCCCCTCCCTTTTCCTTTCTTTGCCCCCACTTTCCCCAAATCTTCTTAATGCCCCAATATTTCCCTATGCATGTTTCTTCTAACTACTCTTAGGATGCTACAATTTTTGAGCGTTACACAAAACATTTTCCCCACATATTAATATATATAATTTGATGTAAATGTAGTCCTTATAGAAGAGAGTTTGACTTAAAGAAAAAGATAAGATTTATCTCCTTTTCCCTTTCTTTCATATTTACCTTTTCATGTTTCTCTTGCTTTCTGTGCTTGGATATCAAATTTTCCACTAAGTTCTGGTCTTTTCTGGGGGAGGTAGGGGAGGAGGGCGGCTCAGTTCATATTTCTGTGCAAGCTTTTCCTTCTTCTTATTATAGTGTGGAAATGTTCAAACCCCACGTACCTTCACCTCTGTGGGGTACTGGGGAGTACTGGGGTGTCCTTCTGTTTCTCCAAAGGTGATTTTTATGCTCCTTTGATGTAGTCTATTTCATTTGGTGCCAGGGAGAGGAAGCGTGTGGCGTCTAGATTGCAGCCATGATTACCCGGAAGTCCCTGCATGTTAATATTTTTAGACTCCTAATTTCTCTAGAAAATGGCCTCTTTTGGTGTGCTTTTAAATATAACAAATTTTATATTTAACTCTTAGGCCTGAAAATGAAAAGCAATTTAGTGCATCCAATCTTCCATTTTTTTTCTTCTAATGTAATCGCCCAGATTCAGTTTATAAATTTATGATGTCATAAATTAAGTTATATTGGAATCATAGAAAAAAGTAGGAAGTGGTATATGTTTACAGAGGGCTTCCTGAATGTGTTACATTTCTGAAATGTAAATCTATTTTTAATGCATATTCATAATCTTTCAAAGGATATTTAGGGAAACAAAACAAACAATAACTGTAAAATCATAGTCCTGTACATGTTATCACTGACAATAAAACTGAATAGTCTTGAAAAAAAAAAGTTACCAGTGCCCTTCCTATTTTGTTACAGGATCCATCTTACATCACCTAATTCATAATAGGTAAATCAAGTCAAAAGGTGATGACTTGTATCATCCATGCAATAGCAACTAGAGTAAAGTAACAAGTTAGCAGCTACTTTTCATAAGTAGCATGGTGCATGGTTGCTTTGGGAAACTTGCAGGTCTATAAACCTAATTAATGGTCTCTTAATCTGCCCACCCCTTAATTCCTGACAAAGGCCCCCCTCATCTTAGCCTTTAAGGACAGAGATATTCAAAAATGGGTCCTACATAAAAAAAAGCTGAATGAACAATTAAAAGATTGCATAATTATAAACTGCTTATGTTCTGCTATGAGGAGGTGATATATCTGTGCTCTCCAAATCTTACTGACAACAGAGGTCATAGAAAGAGTCTAAATAGATGAGAGGGCAGGAAAGAAAAAATTAAGGAAATACAAAAATACTTATAGTTCTTTGTGGTGTGGCAAAAATGAGAACCTGATGGAGTTCTCAAAAATTGAGGAGTAGAAAAACAAATTATGATATTTAAATATAATGGAATATTGCTGTGTAACAAATGATCAAGGATATGATTTCAAAGAATCCTAGGAAGATTTTGTATGAACAGATACAATGAAGTCAGAAGAACCAAAACAATTTACACAAAGACAAGATGAAAGACAGGTGACTATCAAAAAATTAGAAACTTGTCAGCATAATGACCAACCTTAATTCCAGAGAACTAATGATGAAACATGCTATTTGGCTGAGAATTGCATTGAGTGAAAAATGAGTCAAGGATATTTTAAGACATTCCCATACGTTTGTATCAAATTTTGTTGTTTTTTTTTCTTCTCAGTTGGGAGTAGGGGGATAAGATGGTATGAAAGAGAACTTTGCTGATTGAAAAAATTAAATAAAAAACTTTAAATAAACAAATAAATGAACACTTATTGATTGATAGTCCCCACTATGCCCTGTTTGGACCACATCTGTTTAGGGTACTAAATTTTATTTTTTCATACTTATATTTTATTAGTATCTTTTTTTAACATCACAGTTTTCTTTTTCTTCTTTTTCTTTTTTTCTTTTTCCATAGTTACATGATTCATGTTGTCTCTCTCCCCACTCCTAGAGTATATAACTACTGGGTTATTCATGTATTATTGCTCAAAATCTATTTCCATATCATTTATTTTTGTTATAGAGTAATCTTCTAAAACAAAACCCCAAAATCATATATAAGGTGCTAAATTTTAGAAAGAGCATTCATAATTTAAAGAATACATAGATGCAGGTGATCAGGATGAAGAGTGGTTTTGCCTTATTATAGAAAGGAAATGGAAATATTCCTCAGATAAGGCCTGGGAAAGAGGAGAAAATAAGAGCTGTCTTCAAGTTGTTAAAGGAGGGAGAAGGGATCCTGGTAGATATTGGTCCTAACACAGATAGTATTTACTCCACTCCTTCTTACATGACTGAGAAAATGGGGAATCATGGAGCAGCAATCTTTTCACATTTTTTTCCATTCCACTCTTGGTAATTTCCTCATCCCCTCAAATCTTAGGTAGAATTCCCCTTCAAGGCCATTGGAACAAGAATCCTGGAGGTTCTCCTGTAAGGGCCATGTACATAACCAAGTCTCTATGTCCTGTGGTCCTCTCTCTTACATCTCTTGGCAGGGGAGGAGAACAATGAAATTTTAACTTGAAACTTGAGAATTTCACCACAAACTTGAGGGAACACCCAGGTTTACCTTTTATTATAACTTGAAATAAGAGCCAACATTAGCCTTCAATAGACGGATTCATAAATTGGAAGATAAAAGTTGGGATATCTTCCATAGCTGGAAATTTAAAAACATTTATTTTCATCCTGTGTTCTATGTAACACATTTTGCAATAGTACTTGCTGGATAGTATAACCCTATTTTCTGCTTCAGACATCCACCTGCTGTTTAAAATAATTACTGCCTCATATATTAAAGGAGAGAATAAAAGAAATGAACTAAGAAACATCAAAAAATTACTCATGCCTTTCTTTGAATTACCAGCAGTTTCTTAAGTCTTTAAGAAATGATTTTTGCTTGAGAATGAGGAAAGTTAATAACATGAACCAAAAAGAATGGGAAAAAATAAAAGGTTTAGTTTTCATTTGGTAGAAATAACTGATCAATCACAACACACTCTTCAGTGTTCATGAAATTAAGAATCTTTCAAAATAAGTTTTCAAGGCACCTAACTCTTCATAATGCTTACCCAAATGACTATCTTTTAGCTTACCTTCATCACTGCTAGATAAATGATATAAATGACAAATCATGTCAATTCCCATGTGACATATAATGCTTGCTGTTTCAGATAATACCTGTGATATTTATTGCAAGCTGCAGTCTAAATAGCTATATGGGCTCATATACTACTTTCTTTATGCCTACTGGATAATAGCATATCACTTTATCAATTATCCAGCTAGGGAGTACAATTTCTGCCCAGCAGACAGCACTCTTTCAGAGCCACCTGTCCAGTTGCTATCTTAATTTGTCTCTAGAGGATGTATGAAACAGCTTTACAAAAAATCCATTAGATTGTTGGCAGTGCTGGCATAGTGACAAGTCCATAAATACACTCTAGACCCATTGAGGCAAAAGCATCCATAAAAGACATATTTGCAGATCTACCTCGGGCCTTGGCAAGGACCAGTCTTGACCCTGTAGGCCTCTAATCAATGTCTAAGAACACCTGGCTTTCTTAATTGGCTCAGAACATTCAGACTAGCCAATCACAAACTTTGAGCCTGTCTCAGGGACAAAATGGTTTTTACCATATCAAGTGTACCCTGGTACCTTTTTACTTCTAAGAAATTCTTAAGTCAGTGATAACAGAACAAAAGAAGCTTTGAAGATTGCTATTGATGAATGTATGTACTGCTTCATGCACTCTTTATTGGCACTGAAGAATATATGTTTCTGACATGTTACCTTCTTGATAAATAATATTCCTTTGATCGTAGTGTATAGAAACTGAATATATATGTACTGGACCTATATCCACAATAAAGTAGAATCTGTGATGCACTCACAAGCCCCCTAGATCCCATAAATTCTCAATTGTGCTTGATAGACTCTGTGTGTCTCTCTGTCTCTCTGCTCTCCAAGCTTGCAGCCTAGCTGAACTACAGCCACTAGCCAAAGGCGGGGCTGTCCCCACCCTCTAACAGCAGCTACACAAGAAACCCACTGAAAGGGGAATTTTCCCAGCCCATTACAGTATAGTCCTTCATCTGCACTCTGCAAAGGTTTGTTATCCCTGCTGGTCATCAGAGTACATTCAAACTTCAAATTCCTAACTGTCTTTAAGTATTTAAAAGGGCTATCATATGTAGGAGGAATTAGTTTTGTTCTGATTGTTTCCAGAGAACAGATTCTGAAACAATTTGTATATAAGTTACAGAGGCCAAATTTGGCATTAATGTCAGGAAAACTTTTTTATTAATATATTAATTTATTTATTATTTGTTATAATATTAATATAATTACTAATACTCATAACTGGCAAAAATAGGATGGCCTGCCTCAAGCAATGATGGATTTTTCCTTCTTACAGGTCTTCATAGAGGCTAGATAATTGTCAAGTATAATGATGGGATTGCTGTATGGGTCAAATCTGAAAAACTTTCTACCTCCTAAATTCTATGATCCTTCTCTTCTAAGTCCATTCTTATGCCGAGCAGTCAAAACCTATACTGATCAAACCCAGCATTATCTAGCAGATTAAATGGAATATTATTCAAAATATGTGTAATGGGGGCAAATGCCTATACAGAGGAAAGACCTTTCAAGAAAGAAGTTCAAGAAAACTGTTTAATGTAAGACTAGAGATCTCCCTTGAGTCACAGATATGTGAGGAAGCTAGCCCCTTGATTCCTAGTACTTTCAATCCTAGAAACTGCTAAAAAATAGATTCCACTTCATGAAATCATTCTATCTTACTTTATATAAGAAAAAGAAAAAAAAACATACTTCATCTTTCTCCATCCCAGCCAAAGAGCCCATTTGTATTCTTGTATCTATTTTAATTTGTATAATTCCCCTGATTACTTTTTAGTGTTTATTTTGATAAAAAAAAAAAACATTCTCCAACTATTGGAGATGATCTTTTGTGCAACCAATATTTGGAAGAAAGTAGCTAAACTGGTGAGAGTAAGCAAAGTGTTATCTTCTCCTTAAGAGTGATCAGAGAAAATGCATTTTCTTCTGAATTAAAAACTTATAGATTATAGATATTTGATTTATAAAGGTATATAAGATTGTGGTTCAATACCTCTCTTGAAGATAAGAAGAAAGAAGAAATTCCAAAAGAAGAATCCCCAAGTACCTCAATCCTGGGATCTTGCTTGTCCATCCTCTTCTAAGCTATTAGCAGTTCTTGCACAGTCCTTCTACTCTCAGTAAAGCTAGAAAATGCCATCTCTCTTAGAGATGAGGTTGATTAAATCCCAGATTAGATACATATGCATGCTTCATTCAGGCCTGCTATATTAGATATATTTTATAGGTTATATTATATTCCATTCTTTTCTCTGACTTCTCATGAATATGGGTTAAGCTTGAATTATTCAAATTAGTATTCCTTCATAGCTGTTTACCTGGCTGTTTTGTAAAGTCTGCTGTTTGATATCAAAATTGTGAAATTTAA
The DNA here is from genome assembly GCF_027887165.1 of Monodelphis domestica. NCBI lineage: Eukaryota > Metazoa > Chordata > Mammalia > Didelphimorphia > Didelphidae > Monodelphis > Monodelphis domestica. The sequence goes on along the minus strand of NC_077228.1, from coordinate 239,545,947 downwards.
TCACTATATGCCCTAGATTGTCCAGCCTGGATTTTTCCTCTTCTAGTAAACTAGGGATTTGATTGATCCATATTTTGTTGTCTGTGTTCAAAGGTTCTGGGAAATTTCTTGCATCCTGTTCTTCTGGAAGACCTATGGCCCTTAAATTATCTTTGCATATATCCATATGCAGTCTGTTGGTATAATATATAATTCATACGTTCTTTTAAAGATATTGCCTTTGGGATTTAAAAGAATGCATACCCTTTGATTCAGCCATGTCACTGCTGGGTTTGTGCCCCAAAGAGATAAGGAAAAATACTTGTACAAAAATATTCATAGCCTTGCTCTTTGTGGTGGCAAAAAAATGGAAAATGAGGGGATGTCCCTTGACTGGAGAATGGCTGAACAAATTGTAATATATGATGGTAATGGAATACTATTATACTGTAAGGATTGATGACCTGGAAGCTCTTCATATGAACTGGGAGAATCTCAATGAACTGATGCAGATGAAATGAGCAGAAACAAGAACATTGAATACAGAAAGTAAAACATTGTGGAATAATCCAATGTAATGAATTTTGCTATTAGTAGCAATGCAACAAGCCAGGACACTCCTGAAGGACTTATGTAAAAGAATGCTATCCACATTGAGAGAAAGAACTATGGGAGTAGAAATTCAAAAGCAAAACATATGACATCACTTATCACATGTATATATGGTTATGTGATTTGGGATTCAAGCCTTAAAAAAATTGCTCTATCACCAAAATGAGTAATATGGAAATAGGTATCAAGTGACAACCTTTGTAACAACCCAGTGGAATCTCTTGTTGACTCTTGGAGGGGGGAGAAGAGAGGGAAAGAAAATGAAACATGTAAACATGGGAAAATATCTTTAAAAATAAATAAATAAATTTTATAAAAATAAAAAATAATGATATTGCCTTTGACTTTTCTTCTGAAAAATTTCTTCCACTTCAATATTTTGGTTTTACTTACTTGTTTTAATTTATATATAAGCACTCTCTCCCTTGCCCAGTCCCAGTTGTTTATGAACTTCTTGCATCAAACTCACATAGGCAACCCTCTGTACTCTTCCTATGCTGGTGCTTTCTTTTCCCCCTCAAAAACAATTTTCTATTTGTGTGTGTGTGTGTATGTGTGTACTTGTTTTCTGCCAATGAAATATGGGCCCCTTGAAGAAAGACACAGGTGAGGCTTTTTTATCTTTTTTTTTCTTCAAAACTTAGCATAGTGATTTGGAGATAATAGCAGGTGTGGGCTACAGACAGTTCCTGTTGGCTCCTGAGCATTAACCCTTCCTAAATCGCCTTTATTGTTTTAGAGATTATCTAGACTCAGGAAAACTAGAGAAAATGCTAATTTGGTTCAGAGATATGGTTGTTAAACATTTACCAGCACATCCCAACATAGAAAGTAATAATATTGTTCACTAAATTAAATGGAATTGGATTCAATTGAATGCATACTCATTCCTCAATATTCATAAAGCTGATGCAAAATAAAAGAGCTAAAGGCAGGACATCCATATGAAAGATTAACTCCTTCCCATGCTTCCTTACAGCAGAGATATCCTGGATTTTGATGATTTATAACCTTTCTAATGACTGAGTTTAGCCCTAGTCAACCTTCTGACCTAGGTGGGGGAAAGTTCTCTGCCCCCCACTCCCCAAAGAGCCTAGTCCCAGAGCCAAAGAAGAGGATGGGGAATCAATGGGAAGAACAATGAATGGGTTTGATCCTGGAAGAGATTCTTCTTAGAAATGATTTGTATATTCCCATTAATTCTCATTAAGAGTGTGTATAATCTAGGCCATGGCACACCCTTCAGTTACATATAACAGATGTGTGTGTGCATGTGTGTGTGTGTGTACACAGAAGTATCTATGTATGCACACACACACACACACACACACACACATAGTGCACAACCTCCAAAAATCACTAACCACAACCCCAGGACACTAAGCTTTTAATGAATTCATTCACCAACTTCATTCCTCTCCTTCCCTCACACAAAGTATAGTCACTATACAGGCCCAACACACCTGGACAACTGGCCTGGCTAAAATATATGTACATTGCTAATCTGTTTTTTAGGACTTTGCAACTTGACAGAAACAAAGGAATTCACTGAACATTTTAGTTTGGCAAAATATGAAGTGTTTTTATGACCTTTACCATGAATTACACCTCAAAATAATACTTCTCCCAAAATAATGCTATTGGCAGTTGGGAGCACTAGCACTACAAGTAAAATTAAAGGGCTACTCACTAAAGTTTAAGTTCCTTTCCTGCCCTAATGTCTTGCAGCTCACCTCAGGATTATTTTATTTCATTACAGTTTTTAAAGGTTGGTTTTTTCATTTTTTGTTATTTCTTTGTGGTCTAATACATAGCTAATTTTTATAAAAGTGTCATGTACTTCCATTCACTAGCAGCCCCATTAGGAGTCACCTAGCATTCAATTCTCTAAGAATTTGTTCAATTGTATATTTTCTCTTTTATTTACCTCTTTGTTAGATTTATCCAATATGATAGGGAAATATTAAGGTCTCCTACTATTAATGCATATAGCATTGCTATGTGTCTTTTGGCAATTTAATTAAATTTTCCTTTGATCCTATGCCATTTAAAATATATAAGTTTAATATTTGTAATGGGACACTGACCCAGTTCTTTAGAATATGATCACCATGGCTTGCCTGATACAATTTCTTATATCGAGGCTAAGGATGAGTCTTCTAGAAATTCATGATGTAAGGAAATGAAAAAGCTTCTCCACTTCTGATCACACATAGATTTTCTGTGACTTTCTGATTGCTTACTTAATGATGAAAAAAGGCTGTTTAGTTAGCTGCTAAGTCAGAATAGGGAATGCAAACAAAAGGTTACTTTAAAGTGAAGACGATGGCATATCATTCCCTCTTGGGCAGTCTCCTTTGTTCCCCAACTGAACTACCATTAGGTCCATGAACACATTGCCCTGCTGTTGCTTCTGTCCCTGTTGTATTTCTGCTTTCATGCACTTGGGGTTAGCTGAAGGACTGAATATTGGAAATGAAACAGATTAAGGTACAATTTTATAAGCCCAGAAAATTCAGAAGAAAAAACTCCTAGAGCTCTAGGAACTGGAAATTATACCAGAGTTGACTGATTGGTGGCCCCAGTACTAGTGCAGCTTTGTCAAAGTAACTTGCCTGACCCAGAATAGAAGTGAATCACTCTGTAGTTAAGACATTCTGTCCTCTCCCAAAAGAGTGATTTATCTAGTTTCTATGCTGAACTTGGAAGTAAACTTGGAGGAACAAATGCTATGTAGAAAATAGTTTAAGTTTGAATCTATTCTCCTCAGTGACCAAAGAGGTAGATGAAAGAGTAGTGCCCTTAGTTTAAGTGGGGGATGGGGATTCTCATTGTATCTTTTCACTAAATATCACTTTGTAAAGGCTAATCTATGTTAATTAGTTAAATGATATTGAAGGGATAATCATTGGGTCAATTAATCAATATATAGGAAATACTAACTATAACTGACAATTGATATTAGGAATGATACACTGAAATTGGGGCTCAATGCTGTAGCATTAGAAAGATGTCCCTAAACCATTAAGGGTATCCCTAGAGTACTGAAGAAAAAATGGAACTGCCCTCTGGAAACCTGACTTGACAATGAGTGTGAGTTGGAAAAAGAACCTCAAAGTCTATAAAGGCTACATGTTGCTATTGGTTTGTTGTCTGTGTTCCTCTGGCAAACAACGTCCATCTTGGCACTGATTAAAATATGTCAGTGGACTGTACTCATTTTATACTTGGAGTTTTACTCCATTTGCATAGTTTTCTCAGTAACAGTTCACTTCAAAGCCAAGAACTCAAGACTGTGAGATTTATTCTCAGTTAAACCTCTGCTAGCAAATACAATGGATCTTTGGGGGGCTTTCAAACTTCTTACACGATATCCCTCAAATCTTCCAACCTAGCATCTGCGGGTAGGAAAGGGTTTATTGCATTAGTCAAAACCATTTCATGAATAAGGCAATTTATTAAGTTCTTGAAGGCTTTTTTTCATTCATTTATCCATCAATCTCCAAAAGCCTTTGAAGATTTCAAGACAATTTTGCTTTTTCTGCCTTTTTTGTTTCTTAATCTCTTCAGTCATGTTGCACAAGAGAAGTCGTTCAATGATTTAGCAATAACATAATATTTCTTAACCATATTAAAATAATAACCACTCTGAGATTTCAAGGATGTGGCCATGTCAGAAGAACTTCTACTTTCCATGCTCATACTCTGTTCTGAAGCTATCAGTTGACAAGTGCCAATTTTGGGAGCTTCTTTTCAGTATGTGGGCCAAGTAGAATTCCAGTCAGTTGTGAACCCTGATCCAACTAAGTCCTTAAGTCTCTTAAGATTCTGTAGTTGTAGCCACTTCAGACTGTAAGCCTGGAGCAAATCACATTGAAATCCCTACTTTCACTAGAGGTCTCTAGTAATCACTGCTATAACATTTTAAAGTTTCTGTACAAAAACACAATGCAGGTAAAGTTAGAAGAGAAGCAAGTAAATGGAGGAAAAAATCTTTGCAGCAAATTTTTCTGAGAATTATAGACTTGTTTCTAAGAGGAAATTTTATTATAAATTCACATTTATAAGAAAAAGATTCACTCTCCAACTGATTTTTGGTCAAAAGATAAATAGACTTCAGAGGGAAAAATCCAAGCTATCAATAGTCATATGAAATACTCTAAGCCACTAATAATTAAAGACAAGCAAGTTAAAATAATTCCAAGGTTCCACCTCATTTGCATTAGATTGGCAAAGATAACAACAAAAAGGTAAGGGCAAATGCTGGAGAGACCATGGGAAAATATGTACATTTATGTCCCATTGATGTACTAGTATGTACTAGTCAAGTCATTTTGAAATGCAATTTGAATATGTGTCTAAAAATCTATGACTATCAAAAAATTCTAATACTAGGTGTATAACCCAAAAAGAGATCAAAGAAAGAAGAAAAGGACCCATATTTATAGGAATATTTATATCTCTTTTCATGTTGTTGAAGAATTAGAAACTGAATGGCTGAACAAATTGCCATACATTAATATTATGCAATATTATTGTGCTATAAGGAATTATAAAGGGGATGGTTTCAAAGAAAGCTGGGAAGATTTGCATGAACTAATGCCAAATCAACTGAATAATTTCTACAATAACAACAGCTTAATAAAAACAGTAAACTTTTGAAAGTCTTAAACTCTGATTAACAAAATGTTGTCTTTCTGTTGTGTCCAAACCCATTTTTATTGGCAAAGAAACTAGAATGGTTTGCCATTTCCTTCTCAACTAATTTGCCAAATGAGGAAATTGAAGAAAATAATAATAATACTAGCCATAACAGGATTTATATAGTGCATTAAGGTTTGAAAGGCATTTACTATCTCATTTGATGTCCATAACCTTAGGAGGTAGGAATTATTATTATTCTCCATTTTCATGAGAAACTGAGGTAGTTTTAAGGGATTTGCCCAGATTCACAAAAGCTAATAAGTGTCTGAGATCAGTTTTGAACTCAGGTCTTACTGACACCAGGCCTGACACTATCCACTGAAACATCAACACAATAAGCAACAGCAATTCCAGAGGACATGAATGAACAGGTTACCCATCTCCTAATAAAGAGATGAAGTAATGCTAACACATCATTTTTGGACCTGATCAATACAGGAATTTGTTTTGTTTAATTATATGTGTTTGAAACAGGATTTTGTTTTTCTGTTTTTCTTTTAAAGGGAATAGGGAGGAGAAAGGGGTATCCATTTAAAGAATTTTCCCAAAGGTGAAATTATTAAGAAGGATTAAATATGATGATGACCTACTGTTATCTCCTTTTTGGTGACATAGCATAATTGTGGAAGAAAATTCTTAAACATGAACTTTCTTTTTCTTGCTAAGTACATAATTAGTTGTAGGTTTTCTCCTATTAAATTTAAACAATTCTTCTTGGTGAATTGTTTGTTTTTTCATAGTGACAGCTAGGTGTCACCAGGGATAGAGTGTTAGACCTTTATTAAGGAAGACCTTTGTTCAATTCAGCCTCAGGCATTTACTAACTGTCTGATCTTAGTGTTGCCTATTTCAGTCTCTCAGTAAAATGGGGGTTAATAATAATAATAACTACCTCCTAATGTTGTAAGAATCAAATGAGATGGCGAATGGTAAATACCTTGCAAACCTTAATGCACTACATAGGTGCTGATATTACTATTACTCTTATGATGATGATTATGGGTTAGCTTTCATGTCTACATTGTGATTTGTTCTGAACGACCCTTCCACATTAGTCTTAAAAAAACCCAACTTGCTATTTCAGGGTTGTGGGGTTATAAACTAGACAAGACTAACAAAAAAAAAGCTATTATTTGGGGTAAGGAAAGAGAAAAAGATGGGAGAACTCCGTTTTGTTTTATTTTTCTACAGCTTGCTTTATAGTGTACTTAATTAAGCACCTTCTATGTGGCAAGTACTATGTTAAGCATTTGAGATACAAAGAAAGGCAAAAGACAGTACCCACTATCAAGGAGGTCAGATTCTAATGGAGACAACATGTAAACAATTGCATATAAACCTATTTTAAGCAGAATAAATTGGAGATAATTAACAGAGGGAAGGTACTAGAATAAAGGAAAGTACTTCCTTTAGAAGGTAAAATATTTCAGCTATGACTTAAAGAAAACTAAGAGGCAGAGAAGTGGAGGGAGAAATATGGGGCTAGCCAGTGAAAATGATAGAAGTTAGGAGGTGGAGTGTGTCTTAGGCCAAAATAGGAAAGAGGTCAGTGTCACTGAATCAAAGGGGAATGGGTGAGAGATTTGAGTAGAGCTTTACAGTATAAGTACATAAGTATAATAAAATATAAGAATATAAGTAAAGTATCAGAAGACTGGAATAGGCAGGGAGAGGTGGGGACAAATCATGAAAGACTTTGAATGCCAGAGATTTTGATATTTGGTGCTGGTGGTAATTAAGAGCTCTTGGACTTGAGCAGGGTGTAGTGATATGATCAGACCTGTGCTTTAGGAAGATCCCTATGGTAGCTGAGAAGAGGATGGACTGGAGTCAGGAGAGACCAAGCAGGGGCACCAACCAACAGTCTATTTAGTTTTTATTCATTCTGCAGTAAAAAAAAATGCAAAAAAAATTTGCTTGACACAATGAAGGTCAAGCAAAAAAAAAAAAAGGAAGCTATGCTTCCTATTATGAATTTTATAGCTCGATCACATTCCAATAAAGCTGTAACCATAAAAGAGGAAGCTCAAATGAAAAGAAATAAAGTCTTTCCTTTTAGCAGGGCTATGCCTCTATCCCTCTCAAGCACTTGATTCTCCTGCTGATCAGGGAAATTATAGAGGAAATTCAGAGAATGATGCTGGAGTTGGACAGGACCTTGATCCCCATAATTTTATAATGAAGTTAAAAAGGTCCAAAGATGAGAGGCAAAACACCCAAAGTAACACAATTAATTCAAAAAACTGGAACTTAAACGTAAATCTGGACAAATTTCCAAATCCTGAGGTTTCAGTAGAATTTAGTTAGAGACCAAAAAAGCAGAGAGATATAGGGCCCTTTGGACCCCACCACCATCTTTATTCCCCAAAATATCATCCCCACAACTCCTCTGCCCCTCATTTCAGAGATACAATCTTATAGAAATCAGGTCCAACTATTATCCTAGCCCTGCTACAAAGGCTGAGGCCCCATCACTTAGGACCTAGAAAGTCTGGATCCTTAGTAGTTGCCAGGGAAATATTCCAATCTGCCCATCATGTTACTCAGGACCACCTAGGCTAGAGGTATATAAATGCCACTGAACTTGATATGATTTCATTGTGGACTGGTAGTTTCCTTTGATAGGTCAAATTTGAAGCCACCTTATTTTTCTTCCTTTTGTCTCTTGCTGCCAATATTTCCTCAGGTGAATTGGGGGAAAGGGTAATTGAAGTATGCCTGTGTTTCTAAGAAAAACAACCAGAGCTTCCCCAAGAAAAACTCTCTCTTAGAACAATTTCTCATAATAGTCACAACACAGATCAGAGCCACATGAAAAGAAAAAGAAAAAAATTTAAAAATAAGTATGGCAATGAAGTTTTAGTTTCAGTCTGGTCTCTGTAGTTGCTAATTAGGAGAGGAAGCCTCATCTGGCATACTTGCCATTTTCTGTAAATGAACAAACTCATTAATTACATTGACCCCTAAGAGTGCATGAAGTGAAATGGCATCACCATTTCTCTCCTCTGCCTCCACATCCATCTCAAGTTGAAAGATTTTTAGGCACTCTTTTTATTGGCATTAATTTGATCTACCAATTGGCATTTCCTGGAAATGGTTAAATGTGCCCAATTCAGCACCTCATTTGATCCCTGTTATTAGTGTGAGAAAATCCTAAGCTTGCACCTGCTCTTTGCATAAAATGATAATTTGTTTGGCATAGAACTGTGCTGCCTTCATTTTCATCCAGATCTGGCTGTTGAACTAAGTACCTGTTTGCATAGAAAGTGGCCAAAGCTACTGGGAAAGGACCTCTGAGATCCCTTTCTACTGGCAGATGCTATAATTGTCTCTACCAGGTCAGTACACAAGGGAGATAGAAAGGATGGTGCTCATTCTTTCTTAGACTACATGGAACTTAGAGGATCCTGAGTGTTGTGTATTGTAAAAAAAAATTTATAACACAGACACTACATCCCCCAGCATTCCCTACTCTTCCCAGGGTTCCCTTTCTTATATCTTGGAATGGGTTTTTGTGTAAATGGGTGGATCCCATGCCAGGAGGGGTCTTGCTTTTTGCTGAGGCTCCAGTAGACAGGCTACTGGGGCTCTGACTCTTGTCTCTCCTAGTAGTCCTTTCTTCCTTTACCCCTGTCTCCCTTACAGTGTTCAGAACAACCATTCTTTCTCTGTAAATTACCTGGATAGGGTAGACCTGGGATACAGATTTGGTAATTGATTAACTATTTCTCCCCAATTTGGTCTCTTCTTCTTCTTCTTTAAATTCTGTGTCTCTTAAATATTATCCAGTATTAAAGTAAAACACATACATGAACAAAGAGCATCAAGCAAAGATAACACTGACCCACAGAAGTTTAAAGGAGATAGGAGTAATTCTAGAGGAGATAAGTAAGGTTGGAAGTAAGGAGATGAGAAATGAGGAGTAGATATGGAGAAGGCAAATAAATATTTGGAGAGTTTGGGCTCAAAGCAAAAATAGTTCAGTGATCCCAAAGTAAGTCTCAGAGAGAAAGTCCTGATTAGTCCCTGCTCAAAAAATAAGTTATATGTAGGCACCAAATGGTATAGCATCCAAATTTCTAAAGGAGAAACTAGTGGAATTGAAGGAGGAAATAGTAAAACTATACTAGTAGGAGACCTGAACCTACCACTATCAAATTTAGATAAATCAAATAAAAAAATAAATAAGAAAGAGGTAATAGATGTGGATGAAATCTTATAAAAAATAGAGTTAATAGATATATGCAAAAAAATAAATAGGGACAAAAAGGAATACAGCTTTTCAGCAGTATATGGTACATTCACAAAGATTGACCATGTACTAGGTCATAAAAACATGCAAATAAATGCAAAAAAAGCAGAAATAATAGATGCAAACTTTTCAGATCATAAGGCAATAAAAATAATGATCAGTAAGGGTACGTGGAGAGCAAAATCAAAAATCAATTGGAAATTTAAAAATATGATATTCCAAAATCGGTTAGTTAGAGAACAAATTATAGAAACAATTAATAATTTCATTGAAGAAAATGACAATGATGAGACATCTTTTCATACTCTATGGGATGCAGCTAAAGTAGTAATTGAGAAAATTTATATCCTTGAGTTCATATATTAACAAATTACGGAGGTCAGAGGTCAATAATTTGGACATGCAAATCAAAAAACATGAAAGGGAACAAATTAAAAACCCCCAGAAGAAAACCAAATTAGAGATCCTAAAAATAAAAGGAGAAATTAATAAAATCAAAAGTGATAGAACTATTGAACTAATGAATAAGACTAGAAGCTGGTATTTTGAAAAAACAAACAAAATAGACAAAGTACTGGCCAATCTAATTTTAAAAAAAGGAAAGAAGAAAAGCAAATTGACAATATCATAGATGAAAAGCAAGAACTCACCTCCAATGAAGAGGAAATTAAAGCAACCATTAAAAAATATTTTGCCCAATTATATGGCAATATAAATATGCCAATCTACATGATATGGATGAATATCTACAAAAATACAAATTGCCTAGACTAACAGAAGAAAAAATAGAATTCTTAAATAATCCCATATCAGAAAAAGAATTTGAACAGGCCATCAAAGAACTCCCTGAAAAAAAATTCCCAGGGCCTGATGGATTCATAAGTGAATTCTATCAAACATTCAAAGAACAGCTAATCCCAATACTATACAAACTATTTGACATAATAATCAAAGAGGGGGTTCTACCAAATTCCTTTTATGACGCAAAATTGGTATTGATGCCAAAGCCAAGCAGGGCAAAAATGGAGAAAGAAAACTACAGACCAATTAATGAACATAGATGCAAAAATCTTAAATAGGATAGTAGCAAAAAAACTCCAGCAAGTTATCAGGAGGGTTATTCACTATGATCAAGTGGGATTTATACCAGTAATGCAAGGATGGTTCATTATCAGGAAAACCATTGACATAGTTGACAATAATTAAAATCAAACCAACAAAAATCACATGATTATCTCAATAGATGCAGAAAAAGCCTTTGACAAAATACAACACTCATTCCTATTGAAAACACTAGAAAGTATAGAAATAGAAAGGTCTTTCCTAAAAATAATGAACAATATCTATCTAAAACCATCAGCCAACATCATCTAAAATGGGAATAAACTAGATGCATTCCCAGTAAGATCAGGAGTGAAAAAAGGATGCCCATTATCACCTTTATTATTTAACATTGTACTAGAAACACTAGCAGTAGTAATTAGAGAAGAAAAAGAAATTGAAGGCATTAAAATAGACAATGAGGAGACCAAGTTATCACTCTTTGTGGATGTTATGATGATCTACTTAAAGACTCCTAGAAATTCAACTAAAAAACTAGTGGAAATAATCAACTACTTTAGCAAAGTTGCAGGATACAAAATAAACCCACATAAGTTAATACTTATATATATATATATATATATATATATATATATATGCAACACACCTCAGCAGCAAGAAATGGAAAGAGAAATTCCATTCAAAAATCAACCCAGACAATATAAAATACTTAGAATTCTATCTGCTGAGGCAAACACAGGAACTATATGAACACAACAACAAAACAGCTTCCATTTAGAGAATTTGAAAAAAACCTAACAAAGTTCATTTGGAAGAACAAAAGATCAAGGATTTCCAGGGAAATCATTAAAAAAAAAATGCAAAGGAATGAGGACTTGCAGTCCCAGATCTCAAACTATACTATAAAGCAGTGGTTTTTTTAAAAATAATTTGGTACTGGCTAAGAGACAGAAAGGAGAATATCAGTGGAATAGACTTGGGATAAATGACTACAGCAGGACAGTCTATGATAAACCCAAAGATCCCAGATTTTGGGACTAAAACACACTTTTTTGATAAAAACTGCTGGGAAAATTGGAAGAAAGTATGGGAGAGATTAGGTTTGGATCAATATCACACCCTACACCAAGATAAACTCAGAATGGGTGAATGACCTGAATATAAAGAAGGAAACTATAAGCAAATTAGGCGAACACAGAATAGTATAGTTGTCAGATCTTTGGGAAACAAAAGACTTTAAAACCAAGCAAGAGCTAGAAAAAAATCATAAAATGTAAAATCAATAATTTTGATTACATCAAATTAAAAAGTTTTTGTACAACAAAACCAATGTAACTAAAATCAGGAGGGAAGCAACAAGTTGGGAAACAATTTTCATAAAAACCCCTGACAAAGGTTTAATTATTCAAATTTACACTGAGCTAAATCAATTGTACAAAAAATCAAGCCATTCTCCAATTGAAAAATGGGCAAGGGACATGAATAGGCAATCTTCAGTTAAAGAAATCAAAACTATTAATAAGCACATGAAGAAGTGCTCTAAATCTCTTATAATCAGAGAGATACAAATCAAAACAACTCTGAGGTATCACCTCACACCTAGCAGATTGGCTAACATCACAGCAAAGGAAAGTAATGAATGTTGGAGGGGATGTGGCAAAGTTGGGACATTAATGCATTGCTGGTAGAATTGTGAATTGATCCAACCATTCTGGAGGGCAATTTGGAACTATGCCCAAAAGGTGCTAAAAGACTGTCTGTCCTTTGATCCAGCCATAACACTGCTGGGTTTGTACCCCAAAGAGATAATAAGGGAAAAGATATGTACAAGAATATTCAAAGCTGTGCTCTTTGTGGTGGCAAAAAAATTGGAAAATGAGGGGATGCCTTTCAATTGAGGAATGGCTGAATAAATTGTGGTATATGTTAGTGATGGAATACTATTGTGCTCAAAGGAATAATAAAGTGGAGGAATTCTATGGGAACTGGAACAACCTCCAGGAAGTGACGCAGAGTGAGAGGAGCAGAACCAGGAAAACATTGTACACAGAGACTGATACACTGTGGTACAATTGAATGTACTTCTCCATTAGTGGTAATGCAAAGACCCTGAACAATTCTGAGGAACCTATGAGAAAAACCACTTTCCACATCCAGAGGAAACCCTGAGGAAGTAAAGACACCAAAGAAAAAGAACTGCTTGAGTACATGGGTTGAAGGCATATTGTTGTGGATTGTGACAAGGAAATCACTTTAAAAGACTGATATATATTAATTTAAGGTCGCCAAGGAATTCAGCTATGTAATTCCTAAATGAAAACTCAAGTCAGCCATCAACCTTTTATAGAGTTTAATTACAAACAGGAGGAAGAAAGGTATTAGAGATAGAGAGAGAGAGAGAGGGAGAAAGAAAGGGGAGAGAAGGGAATAGGGCTTAAATACCCCTTCTGTTTAGGCTGGACCAAAAGGCCCAAGCCCTTAGATAGCTGAGGCAAAGAAAGGAGATCAGTCCCTATTACTCACATGACCAAAATGGAGAAACAGTCTCAGGGGCCTCCACCTCCAGCTTCCTTAAGAGCAGCACCACCTCTCAGAGGCAAAAAACTCTCCAACCAACCACCCTCAGTCCTCAGACCCCTCTCTCTTTAAGCAAACCATCCAAGTTCCCTCCCCTCAGTTCTCACATCTACCAATCACTGTCCATGTCTTCCCTGTGCCAATGGTGGCTCTAGCTTAACCCAGGACCGCCCAGAGGTCTGTGGCTTTGCACATGTCTGTTGGAGGTCATATTCTCAAATAATTAAATTTTGATCTATGCTGCAGCCCTTCCTAAATCCTGTTAGGACTGAATGGGGTGGAAATTGTATTTTCCAAGACCTGGTTCTGTCATTCCAAGTATCTCTATTGTATCAATTCTAAAATCAATCATGACTCAAAGAAATTCCTGTTCTATGCTTAAGCATAGGTCAAAGCCCTTTCCATCATTCAGCAAAAGGTTTCTGTCCTAAAATAATCTTAAGAAGGGAGGAGGAGGAACCTCCCATGCCAATGGAGTTCACATTATCAATAGGGAATTTTTCAAGTATGAAATTTCCCAATGGTGAAATTTTCAACATTTATAAGTCTAAGAAATTTTAAGGTTTACAGGATATACACTCTAAATGAACATCCTAGTATAAACAACAACAACAACAATGGGTTCTGATCAAGGGCGCATGTAATACCCAATGAAATTGTGTGTTGGCTGTGGGAAGAGTGGGTGGAGGGGAAGGAGGGAAATAATGTGATTATTGTAACCAAGGAATAATATTCTAAATTGACTAAATAAACTTATTGAAATGGAAAAAAGAAAAACAGTTTCCACACAATTAAAACTAGATCTAAACAACTGGAAAAACATTAACTGCTCATGGATAGGATTAGCTAACATAATAAAAATTACAAACCTACCCAACTTATTTACTTATTTAGTACCATACCCATTGAATTACCAAAAAACTTTTTTACTGAATTAGAAAAAAACATTAAGTTCATTTGGAAGAATAAATTATAAAGGATATCCAGGGAAATCATGAAAAAAAATGCAAAGGAAGGTGGCCTTACAGAACCAGATCTCAAACTATACTATAAAGCAGTGGTCATCAAAAAATTTGGTACTGGCTAAGAGACAGAAAGGAGGACCAATGGAATAGCCTTGGGGTAAGTGACCTCAGCAAGACAGTCTATGACAAGCCCAAAGATCCCAGCTTTTGGGACAAAAATCCACTATTTGATTAAAAAACCTGCTGGGAAAATTGGAAGACAGTGTGGGAGAGATCAACACCTCACATCCTATGCCAAGATAAACTCAGAATGGGGGAATGACTTGAACATAAAGAAGGAAACTATAAGTAAATTTGGTGAACACAGAATAGTATAAATGTCAGACATTTGGGTCTGATTTTAAAACCAAGCAAGACTTAGAAAGAGTCACAAAAATGTAAAATAAATAATTTTGATTACATCAAATTAAAAAGGTTTTGTACAAACAAAACCAATTTAACCAAACTTAGAAGGGAAGTAACAAATTGAGAAACAATCTTCATAACAAAAACCTCAGACAAAGGTCTAATTACTCATATTTACAAAGAGCTAAATCAATTGTACAAAAAAATCAAGCCATTCTCCAATTGATAAATGGGCAAGGGACATGAATAGGGAATTTTCAGTTAAAAAAATCAAAACTATTAATAAGCACATGAAAAAGTGCTCTAAATCTCTTATAATCAGAGAAATGCAAATCAAAACAACTCTGAGGTACTACCCCTCGCCTAGCAGATTGGCTAACATGACAGCAAGGAAAAGTAATGAATGCTGAAACAGATGTGGCAAAGTTCGGACATTAATTCATTGCTAGTGGAATTGTGAATTGATCCAACCATTCTGGAGGGCAATTTGGAACTATGCCCAAAGGGTGCTAAAAGACTGTCTGTCCTTTGATCCAGCCATAACACTGCTGGGTTTGGACCCCAAAGAGATAATAAGGAAAAAGACATGTACAAGAATATTCAAAGCTGTGCTCTTTGTTGTGGCAAAAAAAAATTGGAAAATGAGATTATGCCTTTCAATTGGGGCATGACTGAACAAATTGTGGTATTATGTTGGTGAAGGAATACTATTGTGCTCAAAGGAATAATAAAGTGAAGGAATTCCATGGGAACTGGAACCACCTCCAGGAGGTGTTGCAGAGCAAAAGAAGCAGAACCAGGAGAACATTTTACACAGAGACTGACACTCTTTTGTACAATCAAATGTAATGTACTTCTCCATTAGTGGCAATGCAGTGATCCTGAACAACTCGGAGGAACCTACAAGAAAAACCACTTTCCACATCCAGAGGAAAAACTGTGGGAGCAGAAACACAGAAGAAAAACACCTGCTTGATTACATGGATCAAAGGGATATGGTTGGGGATGTAGACTCTAAGTGAACATCCTAATGCAAACACCAACAACATGGAAATAGGTTCTGATCAAGGACACATGTAACATGAGGTGGAATTGCGTGTCAGCTATGGGAGGGATGGGTGGAGGGGAGGGTGGAGTAGAATATGATTCTTGTATCCAAGGAATAATGTTTGAAATTGACCAAATGAAATTTTTAAAAAGGAAAAAACTTAAGTTATAAAGGAGAAAGGATTGTGCTATCTTTTTTACTAGGAGAGTACGAAGAACCCCAGTAACCTGGGAGAGAGAATACTAGTGGTAAACAATTTTTCTTTCCCCCTTTTATCCTCCTTACAAGCCACTGCATTGCGAGTGTCAAATTTTACCATTACCCAGAAGATAAAGATGGAAATAAAGCATTTTTATTTAAAAAAAAAAAAGAAGCTCAATATCCTCAATAACCTGTTTTCACTCCTCCCTTCCTCCTTTATTCTCAGCCTACTCACTGCCCGTTGGGCTCATTATCTATTGAAATATATTAATATCTTTACTTGTACACTCAGAAAGAAATTAATTGAGATACTTAATGTCTCTATTCATTACATTGTTTAATAAGATTATAACTGGAGTACAAATAGTACTTCTGTAAAAAAAAATTTAAGTTTCAGTAATCACAGTTATGAAAAGCAAACATATACATAAATGTATACAAAAAATTCTTTTAAACTTTGTTTACAGGAATAATACCTTAAAGTCTCTTAAAATGTATTAATAGGTATTTTAGAGAAACAATGATTATATATGAATGATGTAGCTGGTGTCTTTGATACTCCAAATATGAAAGGTAAACAAAGACATGGATATTTAATTGAAAATTTTGGGATAAATGATGAATGAGTTTTGTTCATTCATGCAGCTTATAATTTTGAACTTTTATTGCTAAAAGCTGCCAATTCAATTTTAAAATTATCTTTCTTCAAAACAGACGCCCAACAATCCAAATTAGGAGAGATGAACTCTATAGTTAGAATCTTAAAGGCCAGTGGGAGGAAGAATACTTAAAAGAAGTGAAACAAGTGATAAAAAATGAAATAAAAGCTCTAGAGCAGAGAATTGGAAGAATAACAGAACAGAAAGGAATATGTCTTTCTCAAGTAATAAGACTCTCTAAAAAATTAGAACAAAGCAAACAGAAAGCAGTGATTCCATAAAACCATAAGAAATATAAAAACAAAATCAAAAGATTGAAAAAATAGAAGAAAACATAAGATTTTGTCTATCAAAAACAATTAATATGAGAAACAAGGAGATAATTTAAGAATCATTGAACTCCCTGAAAACTATGATATTAAAAAAAAAGAAGATAAAATGTAAATAGAAAGAATCCACCACATCACTTCTTTAAAGAAACACAAAAGAGGATAAATTTCTAAATTCAGTACTTCTGCAGTAAAGGGGGGTGGGGGAGAAGACTGCAAGTAACCACAAAGAAATTTAAACACAGTAGGACCTTGTTTTATGCAATCAATGAATTCCTAGACATTCAACTTATAGTTGAAAATCATGCAAAATAGCAAATTCTATTATTTTTATAGCACTAAACCTAGACATTTTATGTCTTTTCTTTAAGTTTATCAGAGATACCAGCATCACAACTCTAGTACTTTGAGGCCATTATTAACAAGTAAATAGAGTTAATGATACAAAGAGAAGTATTGCTCTGACAATGACAACTTTTTTTTAAGAAAAAAATCTGTACTAAGACTGATGCAGAAACTTATGTTTGGTGCAAAACAATGATTCACATTAACTCAGTGAGAATGAATGGCAAGTCTTTAAACTGAGAAAATGATGAGGATTTAGTGCATTATATAAATTTTTATTTCACATATTTTTCTGCTTTAATTTTTCTGATTGCAAATCAGGTATACCTGAATTCATGTATGTTGAGCTCATGTAAAATGAGATCATGTTGTACCATGGAATTGTCAAGATCACATAAGACCTGATAGTTCTACCATAAACAGTACATTGGGATATAATATGCCAAAAGGTTACAACTAACAATAACTTACTTGGTCAAACTGAGTACTCCATAAGGAAAAAGAAATAGATCTTTAATGGAATAGAGAACTTTCAATTTCTGGTGAAAGGACCAAAACTAATTAAGAACTTTTAAATACAGACCCAAAAGATAAAGGAACCTAAGAAAAGTTAATATGTTTGATCCAATAGAAGGAACTGTAATGATGACATATAATACTAATGTTTTAATAAGAGAAGAAGCAAATGTCCCTTCAATTAAATTCAATTCAATAAATATTTGTTAAGTACATGGAGGATAGTCAGAGAGAATACCTAAATCCAAGAGATGGTGTAAACCTCAAATTTCCTTAGACTTATAATTGTTGAAAATTTCACCATTGGGATATTTCATACTTGGAAAATTTCTTACTGATAGTCTATTGGAATGGGAACTCCATTGGCATGGGAGGTTCCTTCTCTTCCCTTCTTAAGATTACTTTAGGACAGAAACCCTTTGCTGAACAATGGAAAGGACTTTGACCTATGCTTAAGCATAGAATAGGAATTTCTTTGAGTCTTGATTGATTTTAGAATTGATACAATGGAGATACTTGGAATAAATCTCCACCCTATTCAGTCCTAATAGGATTGAGTAAGGGCTGCAGCCTAGATCAAAATTTAATTATTCCAATCTCTACCCTACTCAAGTTAACAGGATTTAGAAAGGGCTGTAACAAAGGAGTAAAGATTTAATCATTTGAAAAATATGACCTTCAACAGACATGTGCAAAAGCCAGAAACCTCTGGGCAGTCCTGGGTTAAGCGAGAGCCTCCATTGACAGGGAAATTGATGAAGAGTGATTGGTAGATGTGAGGACTGAGGGGAGGCAACTTGGATGGTTTCCTTAAAGATAGGAGGGTCTGGAGACTCGAGGAGGTGGTGGAGTTTTTTGGTCGGTGTGGTTCCTGGGCTCTGAGGAAGCTTGCTCTGAAGGAAGCTGAAGGTGGGGGCCTCTGAGACTGTTTCTCCATTTTAGACACGTGAGTAATAGGGACTGATCTCTTGTCTTTGCCCCAGCTCTCTAAGGGCTTGGGCCTTTTGGCCCAGCCTAAACAGAAGGGGTATTTAAGCCCTATTCCCTTCTCTCTCTATATATATATCTAATTCCTTTCTTACTCCTATTGTAATTAAACTCCAAAAAAGGCTGACGGCTGACTTGAGTTTTTCATTTAGGAATTACATAGCTGATTCCTGGGCGACCTTAAATTAATATATATCAGTCTTTTAAAGTGATTCCCTTGTAACATTGTGGCTGACCACACGGGAGTCTAAAGAATCCTCTCAATAAAACTTTTGAAATTCCTTGCCTTTTTACTATACCATCTCACCACTTAGTCCTTTTTTTTTTTAACAAAAAACTCGGCTTAAAGACACAGCTGCTAGAACACGTGAGTATAAAAAACTTTTTCTCTTTTCTCCTTAAGTTAAATTGGAATCAGCAGTTTTTTTTCTTTTTCTTCCCTTTAATCTTAAGGGACAGCTGGGTAGCTCAGCGGATTGAGAGCCAGCCCTAGAGGCAGAAGGTCCTGGGTTCAAATCAGACCTCAGATACTTCCCAGCTGTGTGACTCTGATAGACAGAAAACAGCTGTTTTTAAATCTCAGCAACAGGACTCTAAAGTCCTGGCTGGAAGAACTGTTTCTAAATATCCTTTCCCTTAAGGAACAACTTCCTGGATTAGAAAAAAAAAAACCCTGTGGAAAGTTTGTTGCTTTGCCCTGCTCCCCACGTGTTTTGTGAAATTACAAAATATACATATAAAAATGAGTACTACATTCTTTGACAATTATATGGCAGCTGAAGAAGTAGGGGCATTGAGGAATGAAGGATACCTCCAAATTTTTATATTAATAGGTACTGTCATTTTTGTACTCCTCAATACTATATTTAGAGATGAAAAAATAAAAAATATTGAGGATAAAATAAAACAAAATGAGGATAAAATAAAACAAAATGAGGATAAAATAAAACAAAATGAGGATAAAATAAAACAAAATGAGGATAAAATAGAAAAAATTGAGGATACAATAGAAAAAATTGAGGATAAAATAGGAAATATTGAGAATAAAATAGAAAAACTTGAGGATAAAATAGGAAATATTGAGAATAAAATAGGAAATATTGAGGATAAAATGGGAGATATGGAAGATAAAATAGGAAAAAATTGAGGATAAAATGCAAGCCCAATTAGAAGATCTAAAATGTTTCTTACAGGATCAATGGGCAAACACCCACTCTACCAGAAACAGACCTGTTTCTGAACCTTTGAATGAGGAAATTTCCTTCCCTGAAATAGAGATGGAAAACACCTTCCCTATAGCCCAGTTAACAGACTGCTTCTCTCGTGTAGTACAAATCTTGTCTGAATTTAATCCCCAAAACCCTTCCCCTGCAATCCCAGCTTCTCATGTTCCTTCTCCTACAGAAAACCAAATTCCAATGCAAGGGAGATCTTGTCCTCCTAGAGAAACCTGTCCTTGTCAAACTGACCCACAGGTGCAAAATTCAACTAGAGGCCTGTTTCCTCTAAGAGAAGTACCTGAAATAGGACGAAATGGGGATGTGGTGACTTTAAGACATAGGATACCGTTTACTCCCCAAGAAATAAATGAATTTACATGAAATATCCCCACATATGAACAAGATCCTTTTCTAGTAACAAAAAAGATGGGAGACATATTTTTTCAGTATAATCCGTCTTACAAGGACATTGAGAGCTTACTACAGGCTTTTTTAAGTGAACGTGAAAAAAATAAAATAATTGCTCATGTCAACAAAACCCGGGGGCGTAATGCAGCACATTGGCCATCTCAGGATCCCGAATGGGACTATAATAATCCTGAGGACTATCTACAACTATACCGTTGTAGAGAGGCCATCCTCACGGCCATGAAGGAATGTGCGGACAGTACAGATAAGTGGATGGAACTGGAAAAAATTAAGCAAAAGGAAAACGAAACACCCTCCAGATTTATGGACAGAATTATCGAGTTTGGGGACAGATACTTAGATTGGGACTTAAATAAAGAGAATAGTTTAAGACAAGTTAGAAGAATCTTTGTAAACAATTCTTGCAAAGTAATTAAAAATTATTTTAAAACACAATGCCCAAGATGGTCAGATATGGACCTTGAAGAATTGCGAAAAACAGCTATATATGTTTTTAAGGGAAACGAAGAAAAGGAGAAAGAGAATAATGATGACATGGAGGAAATGAAGAAAAAAATGAGATGTGTAATAGATAGGATAACTAAATTAGAAAGTGGGCATGATAATGAACCAACGACAATTGCCCCTCTCCAGAAATCCAATTATCAATCCACTACTTGCCACTTCTGTGAGAAGAAGGGCCACAAAATGATGGAATGTAGAACCTTTCTTAAGATGTTTGGAAGGAATACACAGTTTAATAATGGTTTTAGAAATAATAACTATAGAAATTATGATAATGGTTATAGAAACCAGAATTCTAGAAATTATAATAATGACTATGGAAATAACTATAATGAATATAGAAATAAGAACTTTAGAAACCAGAATTATAGAAATAGGAATTGGGAATTTAATGACAATGCTCAAATTGAAGAAAATTTTAATGATAATACTCAACAATATATGAGAAATGGCGCTCGTCCAAAAATTACTCGAGGTACTAATGACCCTCAGAGAGGTGCCCTTCAGGAGGGTGCCCAGGGAACTTCCCAGTATAATAAAGATGATTCTTCTTAGATTGTATTGATTTTGTTGATATTAATTAACCTTTTTCAGTTTTTTTTTTCTCCTCTCCAAATAGTAGGAAAGATGAATAAAGAACTTAAGACTATGATTGGCAAATTATGCACTGAGACCCATTTAAAATGGCCTGAAATTCTCCCTCTGGCCCTATTTTATCTTAGAAGCAGACCTAGAGGAGACTTACATATTTCACCATTTGAGATGCTTTTTGGACATCCGCCTATACAGGCTAAGCCTTTCTCCCCGGCTTATACATCGCTATTAGGGGGAGATATTACTATTGCTTCCTATATACAGGAGTTACAGCACAAACTACGTGAACTTCATGAATCCGGAGCTGCAGTACAAGCTGGACCATTAGACTTTTCTCTGCATGACCTGAACCCAGGAGATAAAGTTTATATCAAGAATTTCAAGCGAACTGGAGCAACTGAACCTTCATGGGAAGGACCATTCCAAATATTATTAACTACTCCAACATCTATAAAGATTGGAGAAAGAGACTCTTGGATTCACTGCTCACATGTGAAGAAAGCATCTTCTGCTGAGACTGATTGACTCTATCCTATCATATGAATTGTGACTCTATCTTATCATAAGAATTGGAGATAATAATCCATAGACAAATGGATGCTGGTTTTTTTTTTCTCTCAAGAATATATTGAATTACTGATTTTTTTTCTTATTTTTTCTTATTTCTTTTCTTTTATTTTTTTTATCAGAATATTTGATTTTTTTCTCATTTTTGTACTGAAGGTACACATAATTAATATTAATATTTTTTTCCCTGCAGTAATACAAGTTAATATATATACTCTTGCCTAAAAGCTTTAAACTATGGGAACCTGCCATTTATTGATAAAATATTATAGGACTGTGATTAATGTTTGTGTCTGATTCCAGGAAAAGGGATAAAAACAAGGAGCACAGACTAAACCTGAATAGTGCCAATGGAACACACAAGAAATATTAAAGTGAGACTCAAGGTTGCGACGCTTAACTTATGTTTAAGTCGTAGGACTTCCTTGTATCTACACTCTTTTCGAAGTACTCAAACAAGTAAAAAGCTTGACTATCATGCTGGCTCCCTATATCCCTGAGGAAAAATCAGACAAGGGAATGACATTTCCCCATCAAAATAGAATTCTAATTCTTTCCTTCTTATATTATGGCAACTTCCTGTAGTCTTGGCTACAAATGGCTAAGTGAAATATTACTGCATTCTGTCCTACATACTTGTGGGATAGAAATTACTTTAAACTGGACCTATACAAGGTCTATTTTGAATTTTTCTTATGTTTTTGATTATTTTTCTATTCTTTTGATAATTGACACATACACCCCCATAACTGAACATTGCATTCTGAGCTAAACTTGATAATTTTTTTTTAAATACTTACTTCAGGGGGGATTGTATTTTAATTTAAAATCTAAGAATTTTTGAATTTTTTTTGTTTGAGATTTTATTTTTATAAAAATCCAAGACTTTTGTTTAAGATTTTACTGTTATAAAAAATTTTCAAAGATTTTGATTTTGTTCGAGAAAAGATCTTCAAGAAAGAAGCTTGAAATTTTTATATCCAGAGAATGAACTGTTGCAGAAAGATGCCAAAAACCTACACTTCATCAAGAAGATCAAGAATGAACTTTGGATGTGATTGATTGGACTGAACTTTTGATTGAACATTTATTGTAACATTTATGCCAAAAGGGACTGCCCCTAATTTGGCTTTCTGTCAATGCGCCTAGCAAACATTGGTTTTGCTTTCTTTTCTTTTCTATTTCCTCTCTCACTATTCTAATTTCTCCTAGAAAATTGAATATTGTGTATATCTTTAGTTAGAAGTGAATTTAGAACTACAAAATGATTATGTTAAATGATCAATGGGGAGACTAGTCTCCCAATGATCATCAGGGGGGATTGTAAACCTCAAATTTCCTTAGACTTATAACTGTTGAAAATTTCACCATTGGGATATTTCATACTTGGAAAATTTCTTACTGATAGTCTATTGGAATGGGAACTCCATTGGCATGGGAGGTTCCTTCTCTTCCCTTCTTAAGATTACTTTAGGACAGAAACCCTTTGCTGAACAATGGAAAGGACTTTGACCTATGCTTAAGCATAGAACAGGAATTTCTTTGAGTCTTGATTGATTTTAGAATTGATACAATGGAGATACTTGGAATAAATCTCCACCCTATTCAGTCCTAATAGGATTGAGTAAGGGCTGCAGCCTAGATCAAAATTTAATTATTCCAATCTCTACCATACTCAAGTTAACAGGATTTAGAAAGGGCTGTAACAAAGGAGTAAAGATTTAATCATTTGAAAAATATGACCTTCAACAGACATGTGCAAAAGCCAGAAACCTCTGGGCGGTCCTGGGTTAAGCGAGAGCCTCCATTGACAGGGAAATTGATGAAGAGTGATTGGTAGATGTGAGGACTGAGGGGAGGCAACTTGGATGGTTTCCTTAAAGATAGGAGGGTCTGGAGACTCGAGGAGGTGGTGGAGTTTTTTGGTCGGTGTGGTTCCTGGGCTCTGAGGAAGCTTGCTCTGAAGGAAGCTGAAGGTGGGGGCCTCTGAGACTGTTTCTCCATTTTGGACACGTGAGTAATAGGGACTGATCTCTTGTCTTTGCCCCAGCTATCTAAGGGCTTGGGCCTTTTGGCCCAGCCTAAACAGAAGGGGTATTTAAGCCCTATTCCCTTCTCTCTCTATATATATATCTAATTCCTTTCTTACTCCTATTGTAATTAAACTCCAAAAAAGGCTGACGGCTGACTTGAGTTTTTCATTTAGGAATTACATAGCTGATTCCTGGGCGACCTTAAATTAATATATATCAGTCTTTTAAAGTGATTCCCTTGTAACAATGGGATGTCTTGTTCATGGAATAGCCAGAAGACCAGTATCATTGGATTGAACAGAATATGTCAAGCAGTGAGATATACGAAGATTTGGAAAGGTAGGAAGGAGCTAGTTTATGAAAGGGCTTTGAATGACAAACAAAGCATTTTGTAATTGCTCCTAGAGGCAAAAGGAAACCACTGGAGTTTATTTAAGTGGGGGAGTGAGGGTAACATGATCAGACTTGTGTTTTAAGAAAATCACATTGGGGAATGGCTGAACAAATTGTGGTATGTGAGATTTAAAATGTAGTTGAGGTCTTAAACTGTAGTGGTTAAAATAGTGGAAGATATAAATTGTGATAGATATAAAAGAGGGTGAGTAAGTTTGACTGTAGAAATATGTTTCACTACAGTATCTTGGGTTTAAAATCAAATATAAGGTGGTCGCCAGGGAAATATTCCCAATTATTCAAATACCCAAGTCAATTGGGTTTTATAGAGATTTTAATTAACAATACAGTGAATAATCAAAGAAAGAGAGAGTAAGAAAGGAATAAGTATGAAGGGCCTCAAAGCCAATATGGCCTAGACCTGAGTCTTAAAAGAGAAATCAGTCAGTCTTTTATAACTCACCATAAGATCTGTCTAAGTAAGGATTTCTAATGACACCAGGCCAGCAGCATCTCAGCTGCTTTCACCAGCTCCCTCCTCCATCTGAATGTTTCAGAATCAGTCTCCTCAGAATGAGTCTCTCAAATCTGAATGTTTCAGAATGACTTCCCAGCTCTTCCGTGAGCTCTTATTTTTAGGGGAAAAATCTTCTCTGTCACCTCCCCTAAGTCCTTACATCTACCAATCACTGTAGATGTTTCTAAAGGACCGCCCATTTTGAATTCACAGCTGAGTAGTTTTAATCTCAGGTCAGTCAGGAAAAGTCAGGAAAAAAATTCTGCTGTGTCGACAAATTTCATTAGAAAAAAACTCTGAATAAATTATCACCCTTTTAGGTTTAAGTAGTTTACAAGTTGTCCCACCTTTATAGGTACTTAGTATCCCATTGTATCAATTCTAAAACAGTCATGACTCAAAGAACTTCCTGTCCCTTCCATAAGCATGGATCAAAGTACTTTTCATTGTTCTCAAGGAGCTCTCTGTCCTAAAGCAATCCTAAGTAGGGTGGAGTAGGGATATTCCCAAGGCAAGGAGCCCCCACACTCAAGTAGAGTTCTCACCATCTGCTAGGGAATTTTTTTAAGTAGAAGATTCCCCAATGGGGGAAACCCCTAACATTCATAAGTCTGAGAAATTTTGAGGTTTACAGGTATATGTTGGTGATGGAATTCTATTGTGCTCAAAGGAGTAATAAAGTGGAGGAATTCCATGGGGACTGAAACAACCTCCAGGAAGTGATGCAGAGTGAGAGGAGCAGAACCAGGAAAACATTGTACACAGAGACTGATACACTGTGGTACAATCAAATGTAATGGACTTCTCCATTAGTGGCAATGCAATGACCCTGAACAACTCTGAGGAACCTATGAGAAAAACCACTATCCACATCCAGAGGAAAAACTGTGGGAGCAGAAACACAGAAGAAAAACAACTGCTTGAATACATGGATTGAGGGGATATGGTTGGGGATGTAGACTCTAAATGAACATCCTAATGCAAACACCAACAACATGGAAATAGGTTTTGATAAGAACACATGTAATACCCAGTGAAATTGCGCATCAGCTATGGGAAGGGTAGAAGTAGGGGAGGGAGGGAAAAAATATGATTCTTGTAACCAAGAAATAATGTTATAAATTTACTAAATAAATTAATTTAAATTAAAAAAAAAAGAAAATCACTTTAGTGACTGAATGGAGAATAGATTGGAATGAGGAGAGACTTGAGGCAAGCCTACTCATCAGCAGGCTATTGTAATAAACAAGGGGTGAAGTGATAAGGGCCTGCACCAGTGTCAGAAAAGAAGAGGGAGTTTATTCTAGAAATATTGCATAGATGGATTTCACAGGCATTGGCAATAGCTAGGATATGATGTGTGAGAAATTGTCAGGAATACAGGGTGACTCCAAGGTTGCAAGCCTGAAGAATTGGGAAGATGATGTTGCTGCCACAATAACAGGGAAGGCATTGTATAAATGGAGATTTTGAACCCTAGACTTCATTCCCCAGAAGTCCTTGGTATTTCCCAGAATTCCCTATAATCTCTCCTGTGTCTCCATGTTGGCGAGATCATGAGTGGTATTTAACTGGCAGTAACGCCTCCCACAAGCTCTCTTCCTTTGCAATGATGCAGCAAGTATGGTGGTAAGGTGGGGTTGACCGAAATGGCTAACCAACCATGGGCTCGTGGTTTTAATTTTGTATCCTCTTTATTCCTTGATTTCTAATGATCCTTAATAAACCCCATAAAATATAATATTTTTATAATTATATATATAATTTAATTTTTACAGTATGAAGTTGGACAGCAAAAAATGATTTCTGACTTGGATATATTAAGTTTAAGATGAATCCTGGACATTCAGTTGGAGATTTCTGAAAGGCAACAGTGAGACTGGGGCAGAAAAAAAAGGGGGAGATTTGAGAATCATGAAAATAAAGATGGGAATTAAATCCATGGGAGCTGATGAAAATATTAAGTGAAATAGTATAGAGGGACAAGAGAATCCAGGACAGAGCCCTAAGGGACACATACATATAGAAGATGTGATCTGGAGGATAATACAGAAAAGAAATCAGGGAATAAGTGGTCATATAAGTAGGAGGAAAATCAGAAGAGAGTAGTGACTCAAAAACCTATAGAGAAAAGAATCTCTTACTATCTCTAAATAATATTGAGAGATCTTTTTTTAAGGTGAGGAAAAGGAAGAACTGGGGTGGATTGTCGCAGTTCTAAAGGTCTGAAGAAATGAAAGAAAAGAGAACATAAAGGGAATACAGTAGTGTTGAAATGAGGAAAAATATCAGGGGGTAAGGATTTGATTAGTATGTGTGAAGAGTATATGAATATGAAGGAAGGAGGAAAGAATGGCCACCACGTGGATCTCATTCTTAATTAAATTAGACAAAAATGAGCATAAACATCTTCAACACATGCACAAACACACAGTTTGTTGTAGAAATATAATAAATTCACTACGGAAACAGAGATGGGGCAGTGGAGTTAAAAAAGAAGCATAATACTAGGGGCTGGGGGCAGTTTTAACTTAAGCAAAACAATTTTTCTGATGCTGAAGTGCAAATGATAAACTCCTTTAAAATGTTCTAAAATAAAGAAAAATCTTAAAAAGTATAACCTGCCTTTTATTCATTGTAGGCTTTGTGATTTAGGAAAGTTGCTTAACATCTGCCAAGATGCAAAAATTTCAAAGGTGTTTTTGGAGATTTTTCTCTCTTTAAGATACTTAGTATAGTATTAAACTATTGGACTTCAATAACAGTGGTTTTCAGATTCATAATAATGATCTATGCCTAGAGGGACAATTAAAATGTTACTGTAAATGTTTAAATTATCCACGTGGGTGAATGAATATTTGGAATAGGAAATTAAATAAGAGGAAAAATAAAGAAAATGACTGAAAACTGAGAGTAACAAATAACCAGGGAATGACTGACCAAAATGTGGTATATGAATATTATAGAAAGATGAAAGAAATTTTATTTAAGTTCAGATTTCAAAATTAAAATTTTTTAAGTATTTTAAAATGTGTATAGTATTTAAAAGAACATTTTTGTTGAAATCCAGGGGCTACTTACTACCTAGGAAACAGTGGGCAAAATCACTTACCTTACTATTATATGGGAATAATAATAATAATAACAATTTCCCAGCCTACTTTGCAGAATACTGATGAAAATTAAATTGTGCTAAATTGTACATAAAATATTTTAGAAAACCTTCATTGAAGATATAGAATGTGACATTTTTCTCTACTACAAGAGGAAAGGAAGATATATCCAGAAATGACTTATTTATCAATAAAAACTTTAAAATATTTTAAACAAAAGAGCATTAATACAATTATTTTTGCCAAAAACAGCATTATTTAAAGGGGGAAAAACTCTCATGAGAGGATTTTTAAAGCCTTATCAAAAATTTTAGTTCCATTTTCTATCCCAAATCTTCCCTGATACAGGTAAGCAATTTAAATAATTACAGTGGCATTTTAATTGTACCCTAGACACTGATAATTATAAGGAATCTGAAAATCATTGTTATAATGTTTAACAATGTAATATCTCATCTAATATCTTCCTTTAAAAACAAACCTTCAACTTCTGGTCAAGATGGTGGCTTAGAGAAAGCTAAAGTTCAGATCTCCGGAAACCCTTCCCTACCAATCTCAAACTATATGCTCCTAGGGCGCCGAAATTCAAAACGATCAACAGCATAGACCCTGGGAATCCTCCTCCTGGACCTGGACCTGGATCAAAAGGTACGCCCCCCCTCAAAAGCCAAAACCCGAGATCACTTGGACCTAAGGGGTAGGAGCCCCGAGTCCAAGGCTACAGAGAGAAACTTAGACCCGAGATTGTAACCCCCTGGCCGGATCCTTCCATCCAAGTTGCAGTGAAAGTTACTGCCCTCAGAGCACTGGGAAGCCACGGCCATTCCTCCTCAGAGAGCAGGGTCTTCAGAAACAACAGTAATCCACATGGCCGGCAAGACAGCCTCACGGTCAGCTATTCTGAAGACAACTTCCGAAAAGCAACCCGACCCAGTCGAGGGGGCACCCAATCATCAGAGAAACAGAGAGAGCCAGGGGAGAGTGTAACCCCCTGGCCAGATCCTTCTATCCGAGTCTCAGTGAAAGTCACTGCCCTCAGAGCTCCGGGAAGCCGTGGCACCTCCCCCTTCAAAGAGCAGGGACATCTGAAACAACAGTAACCCTCAGGGCTAACAAGACAGCCTCATGGCCAGCTTTTCTGAAAGCAACTTCTGGAAAGCAACACAACCCAGTCGAGAGGGCACCCAAACAGCAGGGAAACAGAGAGAGCTGGGGATCAGTGTAACCCCCTGGCCGGATCCTTCCATCGCAGTTCCAGTGAAAGTCACTGCCTTAAGGCATACTCAGTTCAACCCAGGGAAAGCTGATAGAATGGACAATCTGCCCAGGACTAAAACCTCTGAACACCAGACAGAGATAAGAAAAGCTAATCCTCCCCATTCAGAGATGGTAAACTCCACAGAAGCACAGAAGCCCCAAAATCACAAGAAAAATAAGAAGAAAGGGGCGACTTTGGACACATTCTATGGAGCCAAAATACAAACTACAGAGGAGATAGAAGACAATACACAAGAAAATGCTCCAAAACCTTCCAAAGGAAATGGAAACTCTCCACAAACACATGAAGAATTTGAATCAGAAATGACCAAAAAGATGGAAGCCTTCTGGGAGGAAAAGTGGGAAATAATGCAAAAGAAATTCACACATCTACAAAACCGGTGTGACCAAACTGAAAAGGAAAACCAGGCTTTAAAGGTCAGAATCAGGCAACTGGAAGACAATGATTGTGTAAAAGAGCAAGAATTAATAAAGCAAAGCCAAAATACCAAGAAATTAGAAGAGAACATAAAATATCTCACTGACAAGGTGACAGATCTGAAAAATAGAGGGAGAAGAGATAATTTAAGAATAATTGGACTTCCAGAAAAGCCAGAAATAAACACCAAACTTGACATCGTGATACAAGATATAATCAAAGAAAATTGCCCAGAGATTCTAGAACAAGGGGGTAATACAGCCACTGACAGAGCTCACAGAACACCTTCTACACTAAACCCCCAAAAGACAACTCCCAGGAATGTAATTGCCAAATTCCAAAGTTCTCAAACAAAAGAAAAAATCCTACAGGAAGCCAGAAAAAGACAATTTAGATATAAAGGAATGCCAATCAGGGTCACACAAGACCTTGCAATTTCTACTCTGAATGATCGTAAGGCATGGAACATGATCTTCAGAAAGGCAAGAGAGCTGGGTCTTCAACCAAGAATCAGCTATCCAGCAAAACTGACTATATACTTCCAAGGGAAAGTATGGGCATTCAACAAAATAGAAGATTTCCAACTTTTTGCAAAGAAAAGACCAGAGCTCTGTGGAAAGTTTGATACCGAAAAACAAAGAGCAAAGAATACCTGAAAAGGTAAATATTAAGGAAAGGGGAAAGGAGAAAAATGTTATCTTCTTCTTTTACTCAAACTCTCTTCTATAAGGACTACATTTATATCAATCTATGTATACTAACATGTGGGGGAAATGTAATGTATAAATAGGGGGTAAAGAAAGACCAAATAGAATAATCTTTCTCACACAAAGATTCACATGGGAAGGGGAGGGGAAGAAAACTCCTATAAGAAGGAGAGGAAGAGAGGGTTTTTTACTTAAACCTTAATCTCAGGGAAATCAACTCTGAGAGGGAAAAACATCCAGATCCATTGGGATCTTGAATTCTATCTTACCCAACAAGGGTAGGGAGAAGGGAAAACCAAGGGAGGAAGGGGGAGAGGGAAAACAAAAAGGGAGCGAAAGAGAGGGGGGAGGGGAAGGGAAGAAAAAGGGAGGGACTAAAAAGGGAAACATCAAGGGAGGGGACAAGGGGGACTGATTCAAAGTAAATCACTGGACTAAAAGGTAGAGCCAAAGAAGAAAAGGTTAGAATTAGGAAAGGATATCAAAATGCCAGGGAGTCCACAAATTACAATCATAACTTTGAACGTGAATGGGATGAAATCACGCATAAAATGTAGACAGATAACAGAATGGATTAGAATCCAAAACCCTACCATATGTTGTCTTCAAGAAACACACATGAGGCAGGTTGACACCCACAAGGTCAGAATTAAAGGATGGAGTAAGACATTCTGGGCCTCAACTGACAGAAAGAAGGCAGGAGTGGTAATCATGATATCTGATGAAGCCAAAGCAAAAATAGACCTGATCAAAAGGGACAGGGAAGGTAATTATATTTTATTAAAAGGGACTTTAGACAATGAGGAAAATCACTAATCAACATGTATGCACCAAATAATATAGCACCCAAATTTCTAACGGAGAAACTAGGAGAATTGAAGGAGGAAATAGACAGTAAAACCACATTAGTGGGAGACTAAAACC
The DNA here is from genome assembly GCF_027887165.1 of Monodelphis domestica. Classification (NCBI taxonomy): domain Eukaryota; kingdom Metazoa; phylum Chordata; class Mammalia; order Didelphimorphia; family Didelphidae; genus Monodelphis; species Monodelphis domestica. The sequence continues at coordinate 239,514,609 of NC_077228.1, read as the reverse complement.
AACCATTATCAAATTTAGATAAATCAAATCAAAAAATAAATAAGAAAGAGGTAAAAGAAGTGAATGAAATCTTAGAAAAATTAGAATTAATATACACATGGAGAAAAATAAATAGGGATAAAAAGGAATACACCTTCTTCTCAGCACCACATGGCACATTCACAAAGATTGACCATACATTAGGTCACAGAAACATGGCACACAAATGCGGAAAAGCAGAAATAATGAATGCAGTCTTCTCAGATCACAAGGCAATAAAAATAATGATTAGTAATGGTACATGGAAAACCAAATCAAAAACTAATTGGAAATTAAACAATATGATACTCCAAAATCGTTTAGTTAAAGAAGAAATCATAGAAACAATTAATAATTTCATTGAGGAAAATGACAATGGCGAGACATCCTTTCAAACCTTTTGGGATGCAGCCAAAGTGATAATCAGAGGTAAATTCATATCCCTGAATGCTTATATTAACAAACTAGGGAGAGCAGAGATCAATCAATTGGAAATGCAAATGAAAAAACTCAAAAGCGATCAAATTAAAAACCCCCAGCAGAAAACCAAACTAGAAATCCTAAAAATTAAGGGAGAAATTAATAAAATCGAAAGTGAAAGAACTATTGATTTAATAAATAAGACAAGAAGCTGGTACTTTGAAAAAAAACAAACAAAATAGACAAAGTACTGGTCAAGCTAATTTAAAAAAGGAAGGAAGAAAAGCAAATTGAGAGCATCAAAGATGAAAAGGGGGACAGCACCTCTGATGAAGAGGAAATTAAGGCAATAATTAAAAATCACTTTGCCCAATTATATGGCAATAAATACACCAATTTAGGTGATATGGATGAATATATACAAAAATACAAACTGCCTAGACTAACAGAAGAAATAGAATTATTAAATAATCCCATATCAGAAAATGAAATCCAACAAGCCATCAAAGAACTTCCTAAGAAAAAATCCCCAGGGCCTGATGGATTCACCAGTGAATTCTATCAAACATTCAGAGAACAGTTAACCCCAATACTATACAAACTATTTGACATAATAAGCAAAGAGGGAGTTCTACCAAACTCCTTTTATGACACAAACATGGTACTGATTCCAAAACCAGGCAGGTCAAAAACAGAGAAATAAAACTATAGACCAATCTCCCTAATGAATATAGAGGCAAAAATCTTAAATAGGATACTAGCAAAAAGACTCCAGCAAGTGATCAGAAGGATCATCCACCATGATCAAGTAGGATTTATACCAGGGATGCAGGGCTGGTTCAATATTAGGAAAACCATCCACATAATTGACCACATCATCAAGCAAACCAACAAGAAACACATGATTATCTCAATAGACGCAGAAAAAGCATTTGATAAAAAACAACACCCATTCCTATTAAAAACACTAGAAAGCATAGGAATAGAAGGGTCATTCCTAAAAATAATAAATAGTATACATCTAAAACCATCAGCTAATATCATCTGCAATGGGGATAAACTAGATGCATTCCCAATAAGATCAGGAGTGAAACAAGGATGCCCATTATCACCTCTACTATTTGACATTGTACTAGAAACACTAGCAGTAGCAATTAGAGAAGAAAAAGAAATTGAAGGAATCAAAATAGGCAATGAAGATACCAAGTTATCACTCTTTGCAGATGACATGATGGTCTACTTAAAGAATCCTAGAGATTCAACCAAAAAGCTAATTGAAATAATCAACAACTTTAGCAAAGTTGCAGGATATAAAATAAACCCACATAAATCATCAGCTTTTCTATATATCTCCAACACATCTCAGCAGCAAAAACTAGAAAGAGAAATCCCATTCAAAATCACCTTAGACAAAAGAAAATACCTAGGAATCTATCTCCCGAGACAAACACAGGAACTATATGAACACAACTACAAAACACTCTCCACACAGCTAAAACTAGACTTGAGCAATTGGAAAAACATTAACTGCTCATGGACAGGACGAGCCAATATAATAAAAATGACCATCCTACCCAAACTTATTTATCTATTTAGTGCCATACCCATTGAACTACCAAAATACTTCTTCACTGATTTAGAAAAAACCATAACAAAATTCATTTGGAACAACAAAAGATCAAGGATATCCAGGGAAATAATGAAAAAAAAAAAAAAACACATATGATGGGGGCCTTGCAGTCCCTGACCTTAAACTATATTACAAAGCAGCAGTCATCAAAACGATTTGGTACTGGCTAAGAAACAGAAAGGAAGATCAGTGGAATAGACTGGGGGCAAGCGATCTCAGCAAGACAGTATATGATAAACCCAAAGATCCCAGCTTTTGGGACAAAAATCCACTATTCGATAAAAACTGTTGGGAAAATTGGAAGACAGTGTGGGAGAGACTAGGAATAGATCAACACCTCACACCCTACACCAAGATAAATTCAAAATGGGTGAGTGACTTAAACATAAAGAAGGAAACCATAAGTAAATTGGGTAAACACAGAATAGTATACATGTCAGACCTTTGGGAGGGGAAAGACTTTAAAACGAAGCAAGACATAGAAAGAGTCACAAAATGTAAAATAAATAATTTTGACTACATCAAATTAAAAAATCTTTTGCATAAACAAAACCAATGTAACTAAAATCAGAAGGGAAACAACAAATTGGGAAAAAATTTTCATAGAAACCTCTGACAAAGGTTTAATTACTCAAATTTATAAAGAGCTATATCAACTGTACAAAAAATCAAGCCATTCTCCAATTGGGCAAGGGGCATGGATAGGCAGTTCTCAGATAAAGAAATCAAAACTATTAATAAGCACATGAAGAAGTGTTCTAAATCTCTTATAATCAGAGAGATGCAAATCAAAACAACTCTGAGGTATCACCTCACACCTAGCAGATTGGCTAACATGATAGCAAAGGAAAGTAATGAATGCTGGAGGGGATGTGGCGAAGTAGGGACATTAATTCATTGCTGGTAGAGTTGTGAACTGATTCAACCATTCTGGAGGGCAATTTGGAACTATGCCCAAAGGGCAACAAAAGAATATCTACCCTTTGATCCAGCCATAGCACTGCTGGGTCTGTACCCCAAAGAGATAATGGACAAAAAGACTTGTACAAAAATATTCATAGCTGTGCTCTTTGTGGTGGCCAAAAACTGGAAAACGAAGGGATGCCCATCAATTGGGGAATGGTTGAGCAAATTGTGGTATATGTTGGTGATGGAATACTATTGTGCTCAAAGGAATAATAAAGTGGAGGAGTTCCATGGAGACTGGAACAACCTCCAAGAAGTGATGCAGAGCGAGAGGAGCAGAACCAGGAGAACATTGTACACAGAGACTAATACACTGTGGTATAGTCGAATGTAATGGACTTCTCCATCAGTGGCGGTGTAATGTCCCTGAACAATTTGCAGGGATCTAGGAGAAAAAAAAAAAACACCATTCATAAGCAGAGGATAAACTGTGGGAGTAGAAACAACGAGGAAAAGCAACTGCCTGAATACAGAGGTTGAGGGGACATGACAGAGGAGAGACTCTAAATGAACACTCTAATGCAAATATTATCAACATAGCAATGGGTTCAAATCAAGATAACATGTAATACCCAGTGGATTTAAGCATCGGCTATGGGGGATGGGGGGGTGGAGGAAAAGAAAATGATCTATGTCTTTAATGAATAATGCTTGGAAATGATCAAATAAATTATTAAAAATAAAAAAGAAATTTAAAAAAAAACCTTAACCTAATGCAAATAACGGTAACAAGGAAATGGGTTTGGAGCAAGGACACATGTGATACCCAGTGAAATCGCCCGTCAGCTAGGGGAGGGGTTGCGGGAGGTGGGGGAGGAAAAGAAAATGATCTCTGTTTCCAATGAATAATGTATGAAAATGACCAAATAAAATAATGTTTAAAAACTTTTTTTAAAAAGTAAAAAATAAATAAATAAAAACAAACTTTCAATTAGCACTTTAATTTTCAAAACAATTTTTAATATCTATTACTTTCAAAGTTAAGAAGGTAAACAGATATCCAGGGGTGTTCAGTAACATTCCCAAATCCCATAACCTTTCTCAAATAAAAGTTATTATATTTTGAAATTTTACCATAATTTCTCTCAAAATATATTCAAACAACTATTGGCAAGAAAAAATATTAATGTGTACGTTATACTAGAAAGATTGATATTCAGTTTCTTTTTCTGAGATTTAATAACTTGGGTCCTTTATTTTTTTTGTCCTGATAATCTGGGCATTTTATATTTTTAAAAAGATTTAAGTTTCACTTTGAGATATATATATGGACAAATATAAATATATTTGAAAGATAAATATACTTTATACATAAAGATAAATATGTTTGAAAATTTAATGAATTTGAAAAAATAAATATATATGGACAAGTTTTTGTAACCCTTACCTTCCATCTTAGAATCAACACTGTATATTTGTTCCAAAGCAGAAGAGTGGTGAGTGTCTTGCCCACAGTCACTAAGCTAGAAAGTGTCTAAAGCCACAATTGAACCCAGGACCTCCCATCTCTGGGGCTCCATCTCAATCCACTGAGCCATCTAGCTGCCTGCTAATAGAGTGTCTAATAATTTTCATTTCTTCTTCATTTATTGTCAAGTCTTCTTTTTCATTTTGATACATTTTTATTTTTTATTAAAATCAAATTAGCTTATTTATTTTATTGTTTTTCTCAAAAGAAAAACTGCAGCTCCTAATTTTTATTTATTAATTCATTGGTTGCCGATCCCCAAACTGCCTATATTCTTTAGTTTTCAACTACAAACTTGCATAAGACCCTGCCCAAATCTGGAAAGTACACTTGGGGTAATCATCATAATTAAAGCTGAAGACCCTCACAAAGGGAACAGCCAGGAGGATTATAAAAATGTAGAGGCTTGGATTCTCCTACCTCTTTCCTGGAAATAGAAAAACCTCAGACTGTTGGGTACAAAGAAGTCAAATTGAAGATGATTTTACCTATTCTAGGTTAAAGGTTATTGTCCTTACTGAAAAGAGTACAGTAATGTATACCCATCAAAAATTGCATAGACCTGAAATACTGTGCTGATGAACAGCCCAGCTACCAGGCAATCTGCTCAGCCCAAAGAGCAGCTGCCCAAGGACAGAGACTTACTTATTCCATCCTATCCATGGCTATGCCCAATGGCTAGGCAACCTGGCTGGTCCTGGGCAGCAGCAGAATGCACCCCAGCCAGTCTAGCAACAGCTGCCTACTGGCAGAATAGACTACCAGACTCAGCCTGGCAGCAGTTAAGCCCAGTGAGGAGCCAGCTCATTGGCCAAGAAACCTGCATGACCCAACCAGAAGCAAGATCCAGCACAATGATCAACTGCCTTTTAAGAAAAAACCCAACCAAGCTATGCATTCATCAGAGACAACAAGGAGAGAGCCCAAACTCCTGAATTACTGATACCAATACCTTGCCCTGAAATGAACTTGAGGAAGACATCAAAGAAATAAAGGCCATGGAGAATTCCAAAGTTGTGAGTTATCTCAGTCATATAAGTTTTCCTTTTTTTAGTAGAATTTGTTCCCATGTGTCTCAACTCCTTCACACACACACACACACACACACACACACACACACACACACAAACACCCCAACAGAAAGCATCACCCCCCCAAAAAGACATATATATATGTATATATATATTTATATATATATATATATATATATATATATATATATATACATGTTTATGTTTCTATTTATCAGTTCTTTCTCTGGAGATGGACATTCATAAGTCTTTTTTCAAATACTAATTCTGTAGCTGTATGTAATGTTCTCTTGGTTCTACTTGTTTCATTCTTAAGTATTTCATGTAGTATTTTCTATTAGTATTCTTACTATCATGGTACTTCAAATTCATGCCCATTCTCCCCACCCCTACCCCCATCCACTGACTCTGTGTGTATTTGTGGAGAAAATATACCTAGATTTTCACTATGTAATTAATGAATCTGTTATGTAATTTGAATAAATGCATTTCCTACAAGCTAGCTACTGGCTGATTGTTAATAAGAAACATACCAATGCATATTTCTAAGATAAAAATATTAGGAAGAGAACTATCTGCAGGGTTAACCCTAGAATCCAAGTTAGCAAGCACCTCATTAGAGACCCAGGCTCTCTCAGTATGAGTTGAGAGAGTTAGTGTAAAGGAGTACTATAACTCTCACCATTTATATAGAGATTTAATATTTACAAATCACTTTACATACAGAATTCAATTTGATTCTCAAAACATATTATTATTCCCATTTTCCAGATGAAGAAACAAATGTAGAAAGAAGCTAAGTACCCAGAGTCATACAACTAATAAGTGTCTCAGTGTCAAGATTAAAATTTAGGGGAGACTGAGGCAGGTAGAAATTAGTTTCTCTCTGCAAGGGGTATTATATTTTATGAGGTTTATTAAAGGTTGAGAATTTAAGAATATACAAGTAAGAAAAAAACACGTGCCTAGGCCAGAAGCCTAGACAAGACCTCACCTACATTATGGAAAGAGCCACGTCTGCCCCAAAATGGAAGTCCAAAAGAGCCCGCAAAAGCCCTTGCAATCAGCTTAAATCCTTCCTTGATCTCAGCCCACCTCAGAATTGCGTGAGATTGCAAGGCATTTTGGGGAAGTGGAGCAAAGGCTTGTGGGGATTGAAGTCCTGGATTCCAGTCCATTTTTACATTCCTCCCATTTGATCCTCTGGGAAGAAGTCCTTCCCCAAAGGATCATAAAAACATAATCAATTTAAAGATTACAATAATTTGAGGATAAGAGAAAAAAAAAACAATAATTGCTGAACTCATTGACAAAAAGCCAGTTAGGGGGCAGTCCCCTTTGGCATGAAAGTACAAATAAATGTTCAATCAACCACACCCAAAGTTCAATTTTTGTGCAACTTGAGGTCTGGAGGCTTCTTCATGGTGGCTTCTCCAACAGTTCAGTTCTGGATTCTGAGAGATAGCTTCTTTTTTACCTGAAATTCTTCTCAAAAGGAATTTAAACTTTGCAATTTAAATAATCATATTTTTTACATTCCCCCTGTTAAGAGGGTGATTGACAAATACAGAATCACTTAGGGATGCATGGCTGAGGTATGAAGTATATGAATCAGTTGGCAAGAGAAATAAAAAAAAAACATAAAAGAGCTTTAAAAATTAAAAAATATAGCTTATAATCATTGGCACTCTGTGTCAGCTAAGAAAATATAAAATACAAGGCTTTCTCACCAAAAATGAGATCCATTTCCTCTTTGTATCTGGCCATGATCACTGTGAGTAGAAGGCAAATGAATTGAGAGAGGTAACATTTTTTCATTTTTAAAATACAGTAGTACATATATGTAGATATCAATATGCCCAAAATTCTCAATAGCCCAATTAATTACAATAGCAAACAAACACTATCATATTTCACATAAGTTGCTGTATGGCATTTTTTAAAGTCTATGAATTGATGGATATTTGTCACAATTTTTACAAACATAGCAATCTTTCAACCTTGGTATTCAAACATATTTTTTAAACAAAGTAAAACTCATCTTGGGTTAAGAACATAATCAAGAAATCTATATATCATTCTGGTACAAGTAAAGTAGTGAGCTGAAGAGTATAAATAAAGGGGCGCTCCTTTTTCGGAGGCTTTTTAGTGATAAAAATGCCCTGAGATTAACTACCCCAACTTCCATTCACATATTTAGAAATGCGGGAAGGTTGGGGGTTATAAAATGTATTTCACTTTAGCTACTAGAATGGGCCTTACCTTGTGGTAGGGGCAGGAAAAAATAACCAGAGATTGTTAAAAAAAAAAAATTCCAAAAATCATGGGAGCAGAAGCAAGAGCCAGAGAGGACCGCAGGCAGAAGCTGATCAAGATGGTTTTCTAAAAAGCATCTTGGAGAAATGTGGCTTTAAAAAAATCATTATCTAGGCTAAAAATTTTGAGAAGTTCTCATCCAATCTAGTGGTCGCCAACTGTAAAGATTAAAATTTAGGGGAGACTGAGGCAGGTAGAAATTAGTTTCTCTCTGCAAGGAGTATTATATTTTATGAGGTTTATTAAAGGTTGAGAATTTAAGAATATACAAGTAAGAAAAAAAAACATGCCTAGGCCAGAGGCCTAGACAAGACCTCACCTACATTATGGAAAGAGCCACATCTGCCCCAAAACGGAAGTCCAAAAGAGCCTGCAAAAGCCTTTGCAATCAGTTTAAATCCTTCCTCGATCTTGGCCCACCTCAGAATTGTGTGAGACTACAAGGCATTTTGGGGAAGTGGAGCAAAGGCTTGTGGGGATTGAAGTCCTGGATTCCAGTCCATTTTTACATCAGGCAGGATTTGAACTTGGGTCTTCCTGGTGCCAAGTCCAACATCTCATCCACTGTGCCTACACAGTCAACCATTAATAAGACACAAGTTTCAAGTTGTCCTATCTAGGAAAAGTATTGAGTTTGAAACAGTCTCTGGTCCCTAGAACTTGGTCATGGGGGGGGGGCATCATTGTTATTGGTTAAAAACATAGATGGCTAGACTTCTGTGCCTGGTCTGTGACTCTGCACTGATAGGGATCATGTGGGATCCTTAGCATCAGTTCTAATCAGCTTAGCTAACTTGTCATCAGAATGTTATCCCAGAGCATCAAATGTGTACACAAATTCTGTTGCCAAAATTCCTTTTGCCTTTTTTGTTGGACAGAAGACACATTTAGATGTGTGTTATCTTAACAGTAACACTATCTTGATCACTCCTAGCTACTGTAAACCTTAAAATTTCAGACTTATGGATGTTAAAAATTTTACTCCACATTAAGGAATCTTCCAATTCCCTACTTGAAATAATTCTCTACCAGATAGTGAGAACTCTACTTGAATGTGAAAACTCCTTGCTATGGGAGTATCCCTACTCTACCCCTACTTAAGACTGCTTTAGGGGAGAAAACTCCTTGCTAAACAATGAAAGTACTTGAAAACCATACTTATAAAGGAAAGGAGTTCTTTGAGCCATGCCTGTTTTTGGAATTGATACAATGGGATGCTAGGTACCTATAAAGGTTGGGGCAACTAGTAAACTACTTAGACCTAAAAGGTGAAAACTTACTCAGAGGTTTTCTCTTAATGAAATTAGTTGACACACTATCCAGAGATAGTTGCTGCCAAAAGTAGCATTTTTACTTTTATGTTCTTCACCTTGGCTAGGTGCTTGAAGATACTGTGGGAGTAAAAAAGGTAGGTAGGTGTACATAATTTAGGTGAGAAATCTTGATCTGTTTGGATTTAACCATTGAGTAAAATTTAAAAGAATTAAATGAGCTTCTATAAAAAAGCAAAGTCAAAGTAGACAAAGGTAACTTCTCAGTTTCCAAACTGCAGAAGACATCTAGGCTGGGAGATAATCTTTTCCCCCACTTAGAACTTCCTCAGTGGCTAACCCATTCCATATCACCTTTGAAACAGGGATGTGCTGGTAATGTTTAACAGTGAGGCAGGAGCCAGGAATGTAAGCAAGACACTTTTAAAATCCCTTTACCTTATGCCTTAGAATGGGTATTAAGTATCAGTTCCAAGGCAGAAGAGCAATAAGAGCTTAAGTGAATTACCCATTATCACACATCTAGAAAGTGTCTGAGACAAAATTTGATCCCAGGACCTCCAGCCTTGACTCTCTATCCACTGAGCCACCAAGCTGCCTCACAATACACACTTTTAAGCATAATCTGCATTATTAATATTTTCTCCATCACTTTTCTAAGTTTAAACAATTCTCAAAAAAAATCAATTGACATTTATTTGTGTGGGCTTCTGTATGTGCTGATTTCTGAGGTGTAAATGTTCACAGTGGAAAACTTAACAATTGGCTCTAGAACATCCCTGCTTTGGAATCTCATATTGAGCTTGGTTTTTCTTTGTCATCATCCTTTAATGTACTAGATGTCTTATGAGCCAGCTATCCCCATGTGCCACAGGGGGCGTCTTCTGTGATGATGAAGCAAGCATCTACTGATGATGCAATGCTGGCTGGCTAATGAGCCATCCTAGAAACAAAAATTCTGACACAGGATGGATAAATTCACTTAGTCTGATTGTAAGTTTAAGCCTTTCTTACATTTGGTTGTTAAAGAGCCTTTTTGCTACTCCTTTCCATTTCTCCCACATGGTGGATTGGGAAACAGCTCACTTAATGAATTAGATGCTATGACAACTGGGCTTCTGTGACTGTTTCTCCCCATTATTACCTCAATCTCCCAACCCTTGTCTCTTTCTTGGGCTTTCCTGCTGGCCAGTTAGTTGTCTAAGTCCTTGTGTTCTGGGAGAACCCCTGTTAGCAGTCAAAAGATTCATTTATAGTCATATATTCAGAGCTATTCAGGATGATTATCTAGTCCAACTCTTTTTTTTTAACAAATAAGGAAATTGAGGATCAAAAAGGTTAAGTCCTTGGCTATGAGAATTCCTTGTCCTTAAGAAAGTGATTATAGATTCTAATTTATGCTCCTCTCTAGGTGATGAACAAAGTACATTTCCATTAGATCACAGGGCCCATAACACAGAAGTCAATGGATCAAAACAATCCTCTGCCTAAGAAATTTGATGGCCACTACATGGCACAGTGTCTAGAGTCACAGGCCTGGAGTCAGGGAAACCAAAATTCAAATCTTGTCTCAGACACTTACTAGCTTTGTGACCCTGGGCAAGTCACTTAACCCTGTTTGACTCTGTTTCTTCATCTGTAAAATGATCTGTAGAAGGAAATGGCAGACCATTCCAGTATATCTGCCAAGAAAACCCCTAATTAAATCATGAAGAGTTAGACATGACTGAAATGACAAGTGGATGATGAAAGTGGATAATGGAAAGAAGTCTTTAGGCTTATATATCTCCCAAAACCAGGAACATCTAGTAAGCTGAAACCCAAGGATAAGAATACAGTTCCTGATACGTAAATCCTCTTGTTCCCATAGTCTAATACATTTATTCCTCTTTTAACATACTAATTTTTATCATATCAAATTTTTTAATACTCCACCACTGAGGAAATTAATACTCATACTTTCAATAAAGTTCTGTGAATGTTGTTTCTAGAAGGGACTTGTCCTTACACAGAGTGGTAAAATTAAAAGACAAGATCTTACTTCTTCCTTCTCTCTATGTACTCTATGACATTGACCTCCTCACAGCTCTCACATTACAGTATCCAACTCTGCTTTTGCACTAACTTTCCTCGATGTCTGAAATACCTTCTCTGCTCATCACCCCCTCCTGGCTTCCTTAAGCCTCAGTTAAACCTCTGTCTGTTCTGCAAAAGCCTGCTGCAGTGGCCCTTTTTGCTAGTGCCTTCCCTCTGAGATTAACTGCAATTTATCTTTTATACCTCTGCTTTGCACATAGTTGCATGCATGTTGTCTCCCTGACTCAATTGTGATTTTCCCCATTGATTAGCACAGTGCTTATATATCATAGATACTTGATCAACAATACTTGTTGACTTGATTAAACTTGAGAAGTGGAAGAGACCTTAAAGACTATCTACTGCAAAGACATCCTATTACAAAAGAGGAAAATTGAAGCCCAGAGAGTTGAAATGACTTATGTGAGCCTAGGCAAATCACTTTACCCCCATTATCTAGCCCTTACTGTTCTTCTGCCTTGGAACCTAAGAAGGAAGTTAAGAGTTGTTTTTTTTTTAAGTCATCCATAGAGAATCTGAACAAAAATTCCCAGTTTCTGGTGAATAATTCATTCCTTCCAGTGTATTAAGTGTGGGAATTCCATATTCAAGGACCCTCACTAAACTTTCTTCTTTTGTAAAATGAGTGGCTTGGATTAAATGACCTCTAATTCAGTTCAAATGAAATAACATATGCAAACATTTTTCAGACCTTTAAACTATAAAAATGCAACATTATTGTTGTTATATATATTACAATAAAACTAAGTTAACTAGAATATAGCATATTCAATCCAATTATTTCATCCATGTTAGGAATCTGACTGGAACATTCAAGGGTCTGTGTGAATACTGTGGCAAGGGAAGGTGTAAAAGGGATTACAAAGAATGATTGACAAGCCTGGATTCTGTATGAAAGCTGGCTGAGTCAGAATTCCAAGCTGTTGAAGGAACAGTTTTTCAACTGTGAGTCTGAAGCTGGAGGTCAAGACTGAAGGTGTGACTCTGGGACTTGTCCTGGACAAACCAATATTTCAAGCTGCTTGCCTTAGAATAACATCAAGACAAGGTTGAGAAGAAGTTCCCCATTCATTTTGGTGAATATCTCCCTTCCCTGGAGCTTCTAAGGACTCTGAAAATGTATTTCTGCTGCCTGAACCACCAAGGACTGGGAGAGAATCTGGGCTCCCTGTCATCCTTAGTTAAGTTAAGTTTAGTTTAGTTTAGTTTAGTTTAGTTTAGTTTAGTTTAGTTTAGTTTAGTTTAGTTTAGTTTAGTTTAGTTTAGTTTAGTTTAGTTTGGTTTAGTTTAGTTTAGTTTAGACAAGGTTAAGCTTAGAAAATAACTATAGTGAGTTAAGTATCTGGCGCTAATAGTAAGCTGGTCCATTATCTCCTTTCTTCCCCATCATCCCCTCATTAATAAACTTATTTACTTGACTGTGGGATCTCCCTTCCTACAAATCTTTCCCCTTTCCCCCTAAATTTCCATTGTAACATTATTGAAATGGCTGAAAATACTATTTCAATTTGACAATCTATGTTAGTAATGAATGAGTAAATGAAAAGCAATTTTAAAAGCTCACTATGTTGCAGGCTCTGTGCTCAGATCTAGGAATACAAGTACAAAAATTATAATACTCCTTGACCTCAAGATTAGTTATAAAATATAATGTTTAACAAATCCAAAGACTCTAGCTATTGAGGTAAGAACCTGCTATTCAATAAAAACTTGGGAAAACTGTAAAGAAGTTTAGAAAAAAATTATGTATAGACCAAAGGCTCATAATATAAGCCAAGATAAACTCCAAATAGGTACATTACCTCAGTGTAAAGAGTCACATCATAAACAAATTTTAAAAGTACCAAAGGAAATACATTTGACAGTTATGGATAGGGGAAGAGTATATGACCAAACCAAAGATAAAGAGGATCACAGAAGATAAAATGGACAATTTAGAACTTACATAATTAAATTTTTGCATAAGCAAAATCAATGCAGTTAAGATTAGAAGAAAAGATTTTTTTAAACACCTGTCTTAGAACCAATGTATATTGGTTGTATTGTATTAGAAACAATTGGTTCTAAGGCAGAAGTGGTAAGAGCTAGATGTTGGGAATTAAGTGACTTGCCCAGGATCCCATAGCTAGGAAGTATCTGAGAGAAGATTTAGGGGGAAAATCTTCACAGCAAATTTCTCTGATAAGTTTCATACCTATATATATATAAGAATTAAGTTCAAATTTATGAGAATTAGAACCATTCCTCAATAGATTAATGATCAAAGGATATAAGCAGGCAGTTTTCTAATAAGAATTCCTATCTATAATTAAAAATTAAGAAACCCTATCTAGTAAAGAAAGGTATCAAATGCCATAAGAAAATGTCCTGCCATTAATAATAAGAACAATATAAACTCAAACAACTCTGAGATTCTCCCTTTCCATCCATTAGGTTGGTAAATCTAACCTAAAAAAAAAAGGAAAATGACAAATGTTCTGAATGTTGCATGAAAATAGGTGTACATTGATGAACTGTTGTTGGTGCTATGAACTGATCCAGCCATCTGAAAAGCAATTTGGAAAAATTCCCCAAACTGAGCATTTCCTTTAACCCAGCAATACTTCAAAAAGATATACCAAAAGAAAATGAGAGAAAAAGAGAGAAAAAAAGACTCATACTCGAAAATATTTATAGCAGCTATTTTGTGGTGGCAAAGAACTGGAAAATAACATATATCCATCAATTAGAACATGAATGAACAAATGAAAGGGGAACCTGCATTTCTGACATTCTGATCCAGTAAAGTGTACCAGCTTGATTATAGTAACTGAATCCAGTAGCAATCTACTATTGTTCAAATCTAAACATAGGTCAGGGACTTAGAAAGCTCAGATCATGTTGGGGTAGAGAGGAGAAATGAGACTTTGCCCTGAATCAGATCATTTTAGAAGCATTGAAAGTTGGCAAGTTTTCATGAGATTCTGAAACAACCCAACACTCAATTTTCCCAAGAAAACAACAAGAGAACCAGTCCAGATTTTCCCCTCAGTCACAGAGTCTAACCCTAACACAAAGTAGAATAGATATATGAGGAGCAAACAAAAATGAATCTCACCATAAAAAGCTATTGTGGTGGCCAGAGTGCTCAAGACACAAACCCAGTGGAAGAGAAAAACTCCAAAACAACTACAAACAGTCTCAAAAAAAATGATAGCATAGATGAAAGTTCATCTATAATTCCTGGAAGACATGAAGAAAAGTTAAAATGTGTTTTGCCAATGAAATGAGAGCTCTAAAAGCAGGAAAAGAAATTAGGTCTATGGAAAAAAGGGAATTAATTTGGCACAGGAAGTACTAAACCTTGGCTTAAAAAACCTTGAAATGACTGATGACTGAAACAAATAGAAGCCAGTAACTCCATGAAGCAACCAGAAATATAAAAAAAAAAGTCAAAAGAATCAAATAATAGAAGAAAATGTATTTCATAGCAAAAACAATTGAACTGCAAAGAAGAAAGGAAATTCAGAATCATCACTTGATTGTCATCATTATTTGAATATAATTTTCAACACAAGAGCCTAGGCATCGTATTTTAAGAAATCTAAAAGAAAAATTTCCCAGATCTCTCAGAATCAGAGGGCAAGGTGGAAATACAATCTACCAATCACTTTTTAAAAAATCCTTACCTTCTTTCTCAGAATCAATATTCAGTAGTATCAGTTCCAAGGCAGACGAGTGGTAAGGACTATTTAATTGGGGTTAAGTGACTTTCACAGATTCACATAACTAGAAAGTATCTAAGGCTAGCTTTGAATCCAGAACTTCCTCTCTCCAGGCCTGACTCTTTATCGAATCCAACTAGGTGCCCCTTACCAGTCACCTTCTGAAAGAAAAAAACAAACTCCAGAATGAAAATTCCTAAGAACATTATAATGAAAATCCCAAGTTCAAAAAAAAATACTTCAAGCAACCAAAAAACAAGAATTCAAGAACTTAGGAACCACAATCAAGATCACACAGGATTTAACAGCTACCCCCCTCAGGGAGTTTGATATATAATATTATAGAAGGCCAAAAAACCTGGTTTGCAGCCTAGAATTACTTACCCAGAAAAAAAGTGAATATAATCCTAAAGGTAGAAGAAATGAATCTTTAATGAAAGAGAAGAATAGAAAGAATATTCATAAATTGAAGTTTATACACCATAACTGAAGAAGTTATAGTACTTGAATGTAAAGGCTATAAGAAATTATGGAGGGACTTCCGGTCAAGATGGCGGCTTAGAGAAAGCTAAAGTTCAGATCTCCGGAAACCCTTCCATACCAAACTCAAACTATATGCTCCTAGGGCACCAAAATTCAAAACGAACAACAGCATAGACCTCTGGAATCCTCTTCCTGGACCTGGACCTGGATCAAAAGGAACGGCCCCCCCAAAAGCCAGAACCCGAGATCACTTGGACCTAAGGGGTAGGCAGAAGGAAGGTCCCAGGACCCATTCCCCCAACCCAGAGCGCTGAGTCTGAGGCAGCAGAGGGAACCTCAGAGCCTCAGAGCCTGCTATCCTGAAGGCCTCTTCCTGAAAACAACCTCACCCAGTCGAGGGGGCACCCAGACAGCAGGGAAACAGAGAGAGACGGGGGGAGCCTGTAGCCCCATGACCGGATCCTTCCATCTGAGTCTCACCGAAGGTCCCTGCCTCAGGGCATACTCAGTCTGAGGTTAATCCTATCACCAGCCCTCAGAGCTCCCAGGAAGCCACGGCCCCTGTGCCCTCAGAGAGCAGGGTCCTCTGAAACAACAGTAAACCTCAGAGCTGGCAAAAGGGCCTCGGGAGCTGGCTATTCTGAACGCTGCTTCCTGAAAACAACCTGACCCAGTCGCGGGGGCACCCAGTCAGCAGGGAAACAGAGACGGGGGGAACCTGCAGCCCCCTGTCTGGATCCCTCCATCCGAGTCTCATGGAAGGTCCCTCCCTCAAAGCATACTCAGTTTAACCCAGAGAAAGTTAATCTTATCAGGAGCCCTCTGAGCTCTGGGAAGCCACGGCCCCTCCCCCCTCAGAGTGCTGGCTCTCCTGGCAGGCTAAGGCACAGAAACAAACACCCCATGGAAAGGGCCAAGCCAGGCTCAGAGAGTGGAAGTAAGGCAACAGAGAAGCATCTGGAGGGAACTGAGGAGGGCAGTAACACAGAAACACCAGCAATTCCTGGCTTCCCAGGTTTTGGGACAAAAACCCACTATTCGATAAAAACTGCTGGGAAAATTGGAAGACAGTGTGGGAGAGATTAGGAATTGATCAACACCTCACACCCTACACCAAGATAAATTCAAAATGGGTGAATGACTTAAACATAAAGAAGGAAACCATAAGTAAATTGGGTAAACACAGAATAGTATACATGTCAGACCTTTGGGAGGGGAAAGACTTTAAAACCAAGCAAGACATAGAAAGAATCACAAAATGTAAAATAAATAATTTCGACTACATCAAATTAAAAAGCTTTTGTACAAACAAAACCAATGTAACTAAAATCAGAAGGGAAACAACAAATTGGGAAAAAATCTTCATAAAAACCTCTGACAAAGGTTTAATTACTCAAATTTATAAAGACCTAAATCAATTGTACAAAAATCCAAGACATTCTCCAATTGATAAATGGGCAAGGGACATGGATAGGCAGTTTTCAGATAAAGAAATCAAAACTATTAATAAGCACATGAAGAAGTGTTCTAAATCTCTTATAATCAGAGAGATGCAAATCAAAACAACTCTGAGGTATCACCTCACACCTAGCAGATTGGCTAACATGATAGCAAAGGAAAGTAATGAATGCTGGAGGGCATGTGGCAAAGTAGGGACATTAATTCATTGCTAGTGGAGTTGTGAACTGATTCAACCATTCTGGAGGGCAATTTGGAACTATGCCCAAAGGGCAACAAAAGAATGTCTACCCTTTGATCCAGCCATAGCACTGCTGGGTCTGTACCCCAAAGAGATAATGGACAAAAAGACATGTACAAGAATATTCATAGCTGCGCTCTTTGTGGTGGCCAAAAATTGGAAAACGAGGGGATGCCCATCAATTGGGGAATGGCTGAACAAATTGTGGTATATGTTGGTAATGGAATACTATTGTGCTCAAAGGAATAATAAAGTGGAGGAATTCCATGGAGACTGGAACGACCTCCAGGAACTGATGCAGAGCGAGAGGAGCAGAACCAGGAGAACATTGTACACAGAGACTAATACACTGTGGTATAATCGAACATTAATGGACTTCTCCATTAGTGGTGGTGTAATGTCCCTGAACAATCTCCAGGGATCTAGGAGAAAAAACACTATTCATAAGCAGAGGACAAACTGTGGGAGTAGAAACACCGAGGAAAAGCAACTGCCTGACTACAGCGGTTGAGGGGACATGACAGAGGAGAGACTCTAAAGGAACACTCTAATGCAAATACTAACAACATGACAATGGGTTCGAATCAAGAACACATGTGATACCCAGTGGAATCACGCGTCGGCTATGGGGGCTGGGAGGCTAGAAAAGAAAATGGTCTTTGTCTTTAATGAATAATGCTTGGAAATGATCAAATAAAATATTATAAAATTTAAAAAAAAGAAATTATGGAGATGATTTCAGAAGACTTGTATAAATTCATGAAGATTAGTTAGAACCAAGAGAATAATGTATATGGTAGCAGCAATATGGTAAAGACAAGTAACTTTGAAAGCATTAGGAACTTTGATCACCAACCATAATTCTAGATGACTAATAATGAAATAGGATACCCACTTCCAAATAGAGAGACGAAGGATGTAGTGCAGAATAACACATATTTTTTTGGACATGGTCAATACAGAAATTTGTTTTGCTTTAATACACATGTTTGAAACAATGATTTTGTGGGGGTTTTTTTTTTGTTGTTCTCAATGAGAGGAGGAAGAAGGGAGAGAAGATTTTTTGATGAATCTTTAAAGGAAGTATAATTTTTAAAAGATTGAGGTATACTTTTTGGACATGCCATTGTGAGAACTTGCTTTGCTTGATTATGCAGTTTTATTACAAGAGTTTTAGTGTTTTTTTAATCAGTGAGGGAGAAAGGATGTGAAAAAAAATTAAAGTCTAAAATATTTAAATCATCTCCTTTATGTATGGCATTATTAAGAGCAATCTAAAAAAAAAAAATACCTCCTTTCTCCAAAAGTATCTCAGTATCAGTAAAGACACATTTCTAATAGAAATAGGCAGCATGGAGATATAATATGGAGATCTGATAGGATAAAATCCATTAACCATTCTTTTCTTATTGAAGACAATCCTCTTTTTAAAGCAGTACTTAAAGAATTTTACCTGAAAAGGACTCAGGAAGAAGCCCCAGGGAGGGAAAGCTAAGTATCTTCACCCAAAAGAAATATTTCCAACAGACACTTCTTCCGTCCTCCTCTCCTAGGTCCATAAGGTCATGGAAGAAGACAAAGGTTTAGACATGCAGGAAGTCATACATTATGCCTTTATGCCTAATCCCCTTCATTAAACTGACAAGCACATGCTAGCCAAATATAGGAGAATTTTTCTGAGAACAAAAAGTCAAGCAAAGATGTCAGCATGAGTGGCTGATTCTATTTGTCATAATACAGTTAGGATACTCTTCCCAACTCCACCCCTACATCCATGTCAAGAGCTATAAAGGCATGCTCCCTGGAATTTAGGGAAATGATTTATAATTTTTTAAGTTAAAGGAGCCAACAATTATAGCCTGAACCTCTGAAAGTCATTCTGGAGATATGCCCACCTGATTGATCTAGGGATAACTCTTCTGCTTAACCAGGACCCACAAGTTCAAGCAGATGCCAGGATGTAAACATGAGTATAATGCCAGTGGTTGACTATTCTATTGATGCCCATGAGTTGATGTAAAAGTGGGGGGAAATTGAAAAGATTAGTACATGAAAGAATGGATTGATGAAACTTGGTGGCACTGGCCAAACTGAACTTAAAATCCAAGGTATATATCCAAGTAGCAGCTAAGTAAGAGAAAATAAAAATGTATACCTGAAGATCCCTTAAAGGTCACCTAGCTTAGTCTCCAAATATTAGAGATTATGTAACTGAGGCTTAGATAAAGTAAGTGACCTAATTAAGGCCACAAAAGAAACAAGTAGCAGAGCCAATCTAGGCTAAATTCAGGTGCTATGATGCTAAATCTAGTTCCTACTACACCAGTGAGTGACTATCAAGAAGTGATACAGTGGGAAGAGCACTGACACTGGAGTAGAAAACACAGGTCCAAATTCTAATTTGAATGCTGTGTCATCTTGTGACCTCTTTTTGACCTTGGTAAAGATGGATAGACAGATAAAATATTTAAGAGAAGTAGCAACATGTAATCAGTAAAGGCCTGATCTCAGAGTCAAGAAAACCTGTGTTCAAATTCTACCCCTAAAGCATACTAATGTGACCACAGACAAGTTACTTAACCTCTCATGCCACAATTAACCCTCTAAGTTATGCGATCCCAATACTCTATGATCATAGATCTAAACTAAGAGATCTCAAGGCCTCTAGTCCAAGCCCCTAAATCAATACAGAGAGCTGAGATTTCTTCTATTCTAACACTTCTATTTTAACAAGCAAAAGATCAATGGTTTTATAAGTGCAAAAAGTCCTTGATCCTATATATTTGAATCAATTTCCTTTATGTCTTGAATATCAAAGTTTTATTTAACAAATATGCTGTATTTAACAGTATTCACTCTCCCCAACGTTTAGATAATTTGAGTTTAAAGATCAGTCATTAGAAAACATCCCTGTTTACCCCTTTCTTTAAATCTTCTTCACCACTAGAGACCTGGGTCTGCTTTTTACAAAAGTCACCTCTGTTATTTTTATTATTATGTTATTTTTATTATAGCACAAAAGAAAAGAAAAGAAATGAATGTTTTCATAGAGAAAATTCATTAGATGAGATATTGTTGTAATTTAATAATAGGATAGGAAGCTACAGCAAATTACCGGAGTGCCTTATTAAAGTAAATGTATTTTAGAGTCCTTTAATATCTTCTGGATCTAAGCTTTTCTCTTCTTTCTCTCCAAACCTCCTTTCTCTTTTCTTTTCCAAAATGGAGTAAGGGACCTTAATGACCTTAGGTCCCCTGTTCTTTTTTGTAACTCAAAAATTCCATTCTCCAAGGGGGCAGCTGGGCAGTTCAGTGGATTGAGAGCCAGGCCTAGAGATGGGAGGTCCTAGATTCAAATCTGGCCTCAGACACTTCCCAGCTGTGTGACCGTGGGCAAGTACTTAACCCCCATTGCCTAGCCCTTACCACTCTTCTGCTTTGGAACCAATACACAATATTGATTCCAAGAGGGAAGGAAAGGGTTTAAAAAAAAATTCCATTCTCCAAATGATGAGGTAGGTAAAGAGGACAAAGGAAGAAACAAAGGCATACTAGTAGTGGTAGTCTCTCAGTGATCGAGAATGACTATTGTCTTTGTGCAGTTTCATCTACAGTGTACTCTCATGTGGCTTTGGAGTCCAAAGGCTGAGGCTCAAATTTTGTGGCACATGGGGCATGGAACTCCAGTTGTTATGGGAGGTGCGGTTGTGGCCTGGTGTCGGCATTCACTAGCAATGGCAAGACGTCGACGTCGCTCATCTTCAAAGGTGGTGGCGGCATGGTTAATGTGGGTTCGTCAGCTGCTTCTGTCAGAGGGAGCGAGTTCTAGTTGCTTTGGTGTAATGCCAGCCCACTAAAAGTTTGACTTTAGCTGATCCTTGAATCTTTTCTTTGGTTGGCCTTGTTTCCTGAGACCAGCTGACAGTTCACCATAGAGCACTTGTCTTGGTATTCGCTGTGGGTCCATGCAGATGATGTGTCCAGACCATCGTAGCTGGGTTTTGAGGACCATGACTTCGATGCTGGTGGAGTTGGCTCTGTCGAGGACTTCCTGATTGGTGATTCGGTGCTGCCATCAGATCCTCATAATTGACCGGAGGGAGCATTGGTGGAATTGCTCCAGCTGTTTCATGTGCTTCCAGTACAGTGTCCATGTTTCACAACCGTACAGGAGTGAGCTGAGGACCACTGCGTTATACACTTTGAGCTTTGTCACAGTGCTTACACCTCTGTGTTGGAGGACTTTGCAGCGCAGCTGCCCAAGTGCCTGGCTGGCCTTTTGGATCCTGGCATTAATCTCGTGGTCTAGGGACCCATCGTTGGCGATGGTGCTGCCCAGGTACTTGAAAGTGTTGACGTTAGAAAGCTGCGTGCTGTCAACTGTAATGCACGGCTGGTTAGTTGGCCTCCCTGGTGCAGGTTGGAACAGCACCTCTGTTTTGCTGAGGCTGATAGTCAGGCCAAACAGTTTTTTGGCCTGCAGTGGAAAACCTGTCCACAATGGTTTGGAGATGATTTTCTTGGTGGGCCATGAGAGCACAGTCATCTGCAAAGAGAGCTTCCAGGATGAGTCTCTCTGTTGTCTTTGTTTTTGCAGTCAGGCGGCGAAGGTCAAATAGTGAGCCATCCAGTCGGTATTTGATGTAGACATCCAGGTCTAGATCCATCACAACATGTCATAATACTTGGGTGAAAAATAGGTTGAATAGTACCAGAGAGAGGACACAGCCTGGTTTCACGCCATTGGAGATGTTGAAGCGATCTGAAGTCTCTCTACCAGATAGGACTTTCCCTGTCAGGTCGACGTGAAAGAGCTAGATCAGTTTGACGAATTTTGCTGGGCAACCGAACTTGCTGAGGATCACCCACAATGCGTCCCTGTTCACTGTGTCAAACGCCTTTGTCAGGTCTATGAAGACAATGTAGAGACTCAGATTCTGCTCAAGGCATTTTTCCTGCATTTGCCTCACCATGAAGACCATGTCGATGGTGCTGTGATCTGGTCGGAAGCCACATTGTGATTCAGGCAGGTTCTGCTCTGAAACAGATGACAGGAGTCTGTTGAGTATAACACGGACGAGGATCTTTCTGACAGTGGAGAGTAGTGAGATGCCTCAGTAGTTGTCACAGGCTGCTCATGAGCCTTTGTTCTTGTATAGGGCTACAATGGAGGCATCTCTGAGTTCTGGGGGCATGTCTTCCTCTTCCCATATGCTGGTCAGCACTATGTGGAATGCCTGGAGTGCCTTTCCATTTAAGGCCTTGTAAACCTCAGTTGGGATCCCGTCTTTACCGGGTGCCTTGCCTGCACTCATTTGATTAATGGCTTTTTGGACTTCCTCTATTGAAGGAGGGACGTCAAGTTGTTCAATGGAGCGGTTTTGGGGGATCTGGTCAAGGGCGCTTTGGTCGACTGAAGAGGGTCGGTTGAGAAGCTGACTGAAGTGTTCTTTCCACCTGTTGCTGATGCCTTTTTTATCTTTTATGAGAGTGTCACCGTCAGAGGATAGCAAGGGAGTGGTAGTGGGTTTTGATGGCCCATAGACAGTCTTGAGGGCACTGAAGAATTGTTTGTAGTTTTTCATATCAGCAAACCACTGGATTTCTTCTGCCTTTTTTTCCCACCATCAGTCTTGCATCTTCCTGATCTCATGCTGAGCCATGGTTTGGAGAGACTTGAATCTGTCCTTTTTAGGAGCAGAGTTTGGGTTATTTTGCCACTCCATAAAGGCTTTGTTCTTCTTGCTCAATAGGTCTTCAATAGCAGTGTTGTTCTCGTTGAACCAGTACTGGCGGTTGCGTTGTTTTGGGCCTAGGACTGCCTTTGATGTTTCCTTCACTGCATCTCTGAACTGGTTCCATTTCTCGGTTGAGCTTCCAGTGAGTGGTCCCTTGACAGACAGCTTGTTGTCCAGGCAGGACTGGAATGTTTGCAAATAAGATGGATCTCTAAGACGACTCACATTGTAAAATGCTCAAACTGTCTGGTCGTGTTTTGGATGGCGAGGCTCAATGCGCATTTGAAGAGTCTCTCTAACCAATTGGTGGTCTGTCCAGCATTCAGCTCCTCTCATGGCTCTGGTGATCTTTACATCCTGGATGTCTCACCGGCGTACAATGATGTAGTCAATGAAATGCCACTGTTTTGATCTTGGGTGCATACATGTTGTTTTATATTTGTTCACCATTCTGAACACAGTATTCATGATGGTGAGTTCAAACTCTGACCATTTGCTGAGTAGCAGTAGGCCTTTGTTGTTCATTTTGCCCATGCTGTGTTTGCCGAGCACTCCTTTCCATCTTTCATGGTCCTGGCCAACACAGGAGTTGAAGTCTCCCAGTAGTATCATCAGCTTGTCATTTGTGGGCAGTGAGTGCAGGATGGCATTCAGGTCAGAGTAGAACTGCTCGATGGTCTCCCCTGTGCTGGTCAGTATTGGGGCATATGCACTGATTGTGGCATACTGGTCTTTGCTGAGAGGCAAACGGATCTTCATGAGCCTCTCGCTGATGCCCACAGGCAAGTCTGGCAACTGTTTGAGCAAACTGATCTTGATGACCAGGCCAACACTGTGGATTCTGTTTTCATTTGAAGCTCTACCTTTCCCGAAGAAGGTGTATCCAGTGGTGGGTTCACCGAGTGATCCCTCTTCTGGTAAGCATGTTTCACTTAAGGCTGCGATGTCGATGTTATATCGTGCCAGTTCTTTACCGATAAGAACTGTTCTTCTCTCAGGTCTTGGGGTATTCTCTCTATCAAGTAATGTCCTGATGTTCCATGCTCCCAGTAGGAGTTTCTTTGTATTTTTTCTTTGATTTCGACCTCTTAAAGGGGATGACCCGCCAGCCGCGGTGTGCTGACCGGGTGTTTGTAGGGCAGGCAATGTTCGGGACACCTTTTCTAGTCCCCTCCCTTGATTAGGGTGAGCAGTGCTGTCCTAGAGAGGGCTGCTCAGTCGCCCAGGATGCTGCCGAATGTCCCTGCTGCCCACAGGGCCGAGCGACCACTGGTCCGTGGGCCGCCTACGTGCAGGATCGGGACTACAACTGCCAGTGGTCACCTCCACCTGTTGCATCGTCACTTCCCCATCGCCGCAGGGGTGAGGGTGGACAGGGTTAGGATAGATGAGTGTGCACAAAGATACTTGTGCGTGAAAGAGATTTAAGTGGAAAAGCCGATGCACAGTGACAGTCCCACTCTCTCAGTGTTGGAAGCCTGGGTCCAGTGGCATGAAAAAATTGTTACGTCTGGAGACTTCCTCAGCTGCATTGGATGGCCGTGTTGTCCTTTGTGTTCCAACATGCCCTAAGCACTCCACAGTGCTTTGCTGCGTTGCCCTCTCAGCGGTTGAACCTTCTTATTGGTTTCTTCCATCTGTTCAGTCAAAGCAGTCTTCACATCCTGGGTGAGCAAAGCCCTGGTTCACCATGGGTCGATGACATACTGATTCTGTGATAAAGCTCATTGCTCAGGCCTCTGATAAAATCCTTTAGGAAGGATTCTTGAGCAGTGCTATTAGATACCTAACAGCAATCTTGTGTTTTAAATTATTGTCTTTTTTTATTTTTTTGAACATTATTTTATTTGGTCATTTTCAAACATTATTCATTAGAAACAAAGATCACCTTTTTTTTTCCTCTTCCTCCCCCCACCCCTCCCATTGGCAATGTATGACTCCTCTAGGTGTCACATGTGTCTTCAACCAGAGCCCATTTCCATGCTATTGGTTTCTGTAGTAGGGTGTTCATTCAGAGTCTCTTCTGGATTATATCCCATCCACCACTGTAGTCAAGCTGTTGTACTTCCTTGGTGTTTTTATTCCCACTGTTTGTCCTCTGCTTATGGGTAGTGTTTTTTTCCCCTTGGTTCATGCAGGTTGTTCAGGGACATTGTATTGACACTAATGGAGAAGTCCATTACATTCTCTTGTACCACAGTGTATCAGTCTCTGTGTACAATGTTTGCTTGGTTCTGCTCCTCTCAATCTGCATCACTTCCTGGAGGTCATTTCAGTCTCCATGGAATTCCTCCACTTCATTATTCCTTTGAGCACAATAGTATTCCATCACCAACATATACCACAATTTGTTCAGCCATTCCCCAATTGAAGGGCATCCCCTCATTTTCCAATTTTTGGCCACCACAAAGATCGCAGCTATGAATATTCTTGTACAGGTCTTTTTACTTATTGTCTCTTTAGGGTACAAATAGTTCCAAATTGCCTTCCAGAATGGTTGGATCAATTCACAACTCTACCAGCAATGAATTAATGTCCCTACTTTGCCACATCCCCTCCAGCATTCATTACTTTCCTTCATTGTCATGTTAGCCAACCTGCTAGGTGTGAGGTGATATCTCAGAGTTGTTTTGATTTGCATCTCTCTGATTATCAGTGATTTAGAACATTTTCTCATGTACTTATTAATAGTCTTGATTTCTTTGGCTGAAAATTGCCTATTCATGTCCCTTGCCTGTTTTTCAATTGGAGAATGGCTTGATTTTTTGTACAATTGCTTTAGCTCTTTATAGATTTGACTAATGAGACCATTGTCTGAGGTTTTTGTTATGAAGAATGTTTCCCAATTTGTTACTTCCATTCTAATTTTGATTACATTGATTTTGTTTGTACAAAAACTTTTTAATTTGATGTAATCAAAATTATTTATTTTACATTTTGTAACTCTTTCGATCACTTGCTTGGTTTTAAAGTCTTTCCCTTCCCAAAGGTCTGACATGTATACTATTCTGTGTTCAACTAATTTACTTATAGTTTCTTCTTTATGTTCAGGTTATTCACCCATTCTGAGTTTATCTTGGTGTGAGAGTGTGAGGTGTTGATCAATTCCTCATCTCTCCCACACAGTCTTCAAATTTTCCCAGCAGTTTTTGTCAAATAGTGGATTTTTGTCCCAAAAGCAGGGGTCTTTGGGTTTGTCATAGACTGTCTTGCTGAGGTCACTTATCCCAAGACTATTCCACTGATCCTCCTTTCTGTCTCTTAGCCAATGCCAAATTGTTTTGATGACCACTGCTTTATAATATAGTTTGAGATCTGGTACTGCAAGGCCACCTTATTTTGTATTTTTTCTTCATGATTTCCCTGGATATCCATGATCCTTTGTCCTTCCAAATGACCTTTGTTATGTTTGGTTTTTTTTCAGTAAAAAATAATTATGGAAGTTCAATGGGTATGGCACTAAATAGATAGATCAGTGTGGGTAGGATGTTCATTTTTATTATACTGGCTCGTCCTACCCATGAGCAGTTAATGTTTTTCCAATTGCTCAAGTCTAGTTTTAATTGTGTGTAGATTGTTTTGCAGTTGTGTTCATATAGTTATTGTGTTTGCCTCAAGAGATAAGATTCCTAAGTATTTTACTTTGTCTAAGGTGATTTTGAATGGGATTTCCCTTTCTAATTCTTGCTCATGAGATGTGTTGGAAATATATAGGAATGCTGATGACTTATGTGGGTTTATTTTGAATCCTGAAACTTTGCTAAAGTTGTTGATTATTTTGATTAGCTTTTTTGTTGATTCTCTAGGATTCCTTAAGTAGACCATCATATCATCCACAAAGAGTGATAACTCAGTCTCCTCCTTGCCTATTTTAAAGCCTTCAATTTTGTTTTCTTCTCTAATTGCTACTGCTAGTGTTGCTAGTACAATGTTAAATAATAGAGGTGATAATGGGCATCCTTGTTTCACTCCTGATCTTATTGGGAATACATCTAGTTTATCCCCATTGCAGATGGGGATTTGCTGATGGTTTTAGATATATACTGTTTATTATTTTTAGGAAGGACCCTTCTATTCCTATACTTTCTAGTGTTTTTAATAGGAATGGGTGTTGTATTTTATCAAAGGCTTTTTCTGCATCTATTGAAATAATCATGTGATTTTTGTCAGTTTGCTTGTTTATATGGTCAATTATGTGGATGGTTTTCCTAATATTGAACCAGCCCTGCATTCCTGGTATGAATCCTACTTGATCATAGTGAATGACCCTCCTGATCATTTGCTGAAGTCTTTTTGCTAGTATCCTGTTTAAGATTTTTGCATCTATATTCATTAGGGAGATTGGTCTATATTTTTCTTTCTCCATTTTTGACCTGCCTGGCTTTGGAATCAGTATCATGTTTGTGTCATAAAAAGAGTTTGGTAGCAGTCCCTCTTTGCTTATTGTGTCAAATACTTTGTATAGTATTGGGGTTAGCTGTTTTTTGAATATTCAATAGAATTCACTAGTGAATCCATCAAGCCCTGGGGATTTTTTCTTAGAGAGTTCTTTGATGGCCTGTTGGATTTCTTTTTCTGATATGGGATTATTTAAGAATTCTATTTCTTCTTCTGTTAGTCTAGGCAATTTATATTTTTGTAAATATTCATCCATATCACCAAGGTTGGCATATTTATTGCAATATTAGGCAAAGTAATTTTTAATGATTGCCTTAATTTCCTCTTCATTGGAGGTAAGGTCTCCCTTTTCATCTGTGATACTGTTAATTTGCTTTTATTCCCTCCTTTTTTTAATTAAGTTGACCAGTGCCTTGTTTATTTTGTTTGTTTTTTCAAAGTACCAGCTTCTTGTCTTATTTATTAATTCAATAGTTCTATCACTTTCAATTTTATTAATTTCTCCATTAATTTTTAGGATTTCTAATTTGGTTTTCTTCTGGGGGTTTTTAATTTGTTTGCTTTCAAGTTTTTTGATTTGCATGTCCAATTCATTGATCTCTGCCCTCCCTAATTTGTTAATATATGCACTCGGGGATATGAATTTTCCTCTGAGTACTGCTTTGGCTGCATCCCATAAGGTTTGAAAGGGTGTCTCACCATTGTCATTTTCTTCAATGAAATAATTAATTGTTTCTATAATTTGTTCTCTAACTAAGTGATTTTGGAGTATCATATTATTTAATTTCCAATTGATTTTTGATTTTGCTCTCCATGTACCCTTACTGATCATTATTTTTATTGCCTTAGGATCTGAAAAGGTTGCCTTAATTATTTCTGCTTTTCTGCATTTGAGTGCCATGTTTCTGTGACCTAGTGTATGGTCTATTTTTGTGAATGTGCCATGTGGTGCTGAAAAGAAGGTGTATTCCTTTTTGTCCCTATTTATTTTTTTCCATATATCTATCAACTCTAATTTTTCTAAAATTTCATTCAACTCTTTTACCTCTTTTTTATTTATTTTTTATTTGATTTATCTAAATTTGATAGTGATTGGTTCAGATCTCCCACTAGTATCTTTTTATCATCTATTTACTACTTCAATTCTAGTAGTTTCTCCATTAGAAATTTGGGTGCTATACCATTTGGTGCCTACATGTTGATTAGTGAAATTTCCTCGTTGTCTATACTCCTTTTTTTCAGAATGTATTTACCTTCCCTATCCCTTTTAATCAGGCCTATTTTTGCTTTGGCTTTGTCAGATATCATGAATGCTACTCCTGCCTTCTTTCTGTCAGTTGAGGCCCAATAGGTCTTACTCCAACCTTTAATTCTGACCTTGTGAGTTTCTACCTGCCTCATGTCTGTTTCCTGAAGACAACATATGGTAGGGTTTTGGATTCTAATTCACTCTTCTATTCGTCTACGTTTTATGGGTGACTTCATCCCATTCACATTCAATGATATGATTGTCATTTGTGAGTTCCCCAGCATTTTGATATCCTCCCCTAATTCTGACCTTTCTTCTTTGCTATTACCTTTTAAACCTGTGGTTTATTTTAAACCAGTTCCCCTAGTCCCCTCCCTGGTTATGCTTCCCTTTCTAGCCACTCCCTTTTTGTTCCCTTCCCCTCCCCCCTTCTTCCCTCCTTAATTATGTTCCCTCCCTTACCCCCCTTTGTTTTCCCTTCTCCCTTACCCTGTTGGATAAGATAGAATTCAAGATCCTAATATATCTAGATGCTCTTCCCTCTCAGAGTTGGTTTCACTGAGAGTAAGGTTTTAGTATTACCAATTAGCACTTTTCCTCTCCTTCTTATAAGAGAATTCTTCCCCTCCCCTTCCCATGTATATCTTTGTGTGACAAAGATTGTTCTATTTAATTTATTTCTATTTCTTCAAGTATATCTTAGTACCTTCATTGATTCCCCCTTTGCTTTTTCTTTCTTTTTCTTTCTTTTTTTCTCCCTTCCCTCCAAATTGTGTTATTGCCCCAAACTTTCTCTATGAGTGATTCTTCTGATTCCTCTATTAATGTATACAGTTTTTGAAAGTTGCATATAATATTTCCCCCATATGTTAGTATATATAATTTGATCTAATTGTGGCCCTTATAAAAGAGAGTTTGAAAAAAGAAAAAATAAAGCACTTTTCTCCTTTTCCCTTTCTTTCATATTTACCTTTTCATGTTTCTCTTGCTCTTTGTGTTTGGATGTCAAACTTTCCACTGAGTTCTGGTCTTTCCTTTATGAATATTTGGAAATCTTCTATTTTGTTTAATGCCCATACTTTCCCCTGGAAGTATATAGCCAGTTTTGATGGGTACCTGATTCTTGTTTGAAGACCCAGTTCTTTTGCTTTTCTGTATATCGTGTTCCAGGCTTTATGGTCTCTTAGCGTATTTGCTGCTAGATCATGTGTGATCCTTATTGACACACCTCTGTATCTGAAGTTTCTCTTCCTAGCTTCTTGTAATATTTTCTCCTTAGTTTGGAAGCTCTTGGATTTGGTGATTCCATTTCTGGGGGTTGTCTTTTGGGGACTTATTATAGAGGGTGTTCTATGAACTCTTTTGATTTCTATTTTGCCCTCTTGTTTGAGAACAATAGGGCAATTCTCTTCGATGATTTTTTGTAGTATGGCATTGAAGTTTTTGTTAATCTCTGGTTTTTCAGGTAGACCAATGATTCTCAAGTTGTCTCTCCTTCCTCAGTTTT
The DNA here is from genome assembly GCF_027887165.1 of Monodelphis domestica. Taxonomy (NCBI): domain Eukaryota; kingdom Metazoa; phylum Chordata; class Mammalia; order Didelphimorphia; family Didelphidae; genus Monodelphis; species Monodelphis domestica. Next base: position 239,484,614 of record NC_077228.1, on the reverse strand, counting down.
CCTGGTCTGTCACCTTGTCAGTGAGATTATTTTATGTTTTCTTCTATTTCATTAATTTTTTTGACTTTGCTTTATTAATTTTTGCTATTTTGTAAGATCACTGTCTTCCAGTTGCTTAATTCTGGTCTTTAAGGAGTGGTTTTGCTTTTCTGTTTGGTCTGCCCTTCTGTTAGAGGCTTCCACATCTTTCTACAATTGTGAGATTTTGTCTGTCATGCTGAATTTATTCCCATTTTTCTAGCCAGAAGGTTTCCATCTTTTAGATAAGCTCCATTTTGAGTTCTTCCAGAGCTTGTGGATAGTTTCCATTTTGGGGGACGTGTTTTGATTTTGTTTGTATTTCATCCTCTTTTTAGTCTGTTTTCCCTCCATAAAAGTTTTCAATAGTCACTTTTTTCCCTTTCTTCTTGGAGGGTTGATCTTGGGCACTCTCAGCCATCCCTTTGGTGGTCAGTCAGAAATCTGAGTGAAATGGGTGGATATTGATGTTTTTGCCTCAGGCTGATTCTTCCCAACCTCTGAAGTTTGTTGGTGTGCCCACCCACGCAGTCTGTGGTCTCTTCTCTCCCCTGCATGCAGGCTTACCCTGTGCAGGCTTCCCCTGCACAGGCTTCCCCTGTAAAACCGTTCCTCAGAGTAGTTCCCTGGTAGTCCTTGTCAGTTCCTAGGTACCCTGTAGTGCCCTCCCCCCTCACTATATCGAGGAGTGGAGGAGATTTTGCCTCAGGCCATTTCTAGAGCCTCCTTGTGTTCAGCATTAGCAGTTTGCTGTAGGAGCTCCCGCAGTTTGGTCTGTGTGCTCTCCAGTGAAACCACTCTAAGGGGTAGTTCTCTGGGAGTCCTATTTAGATCCCAAGGATCCTGGAGTGCTCCCCACTCACTGCAGAGCTGTTCCTCTCTCATTTGCTGTCTCCAGTGAGTGCACTGGTTCCTACTCTGGGGTGGGGGAGGGCAGCTCAGCTCACGCTTAGCAGTGAGCTTTCTCTCCCTCTTATAGTGTGGAAGTGTTCAAACCCCATGTATCTTCTTTGCTGTGGGCTGCTGGAGAGTCCCTCTGATCTTCCAAAGATGATTTTTATGCTCTTTTGAGGTAGTATATTTTGTTCAGTTTGGGGGAGAGGAAGCAATTCGCTTCTGCAATTCGCTTCTAGATTGCCACCATGTTTACCCAGAAGTCTATTGTCTTTTTTTAAACTCTTACCTTCTGTCTTAGAATGGATGCTATCAAGTCCAAGGAAGAGTAAGGCTTAAGCAATTGGGTTAAGTGACTTGGTCAGGATCACACAGCTAGAAAGTATCTGAGGCCAGATTTGAACCCAGGTCTTCCTGACATTAGGCCTGATGCTCTATCCATTCTACTACCTAGCTGCCCCTTTAAATTATTCTTTACAGTTGTGGGAATAGTTAGTGAATATATCTGTATCCATGTGGTCAAAAAACAAATTCATGGATTCATCCATATGCTTATCCTTATTCTTTCTCCGTAGATAATAGCTCTTTGTTATTAACTATGGTAAAGTGCAAAAAAGAATAATGGACAGAGTTGGAATTCTTGGTTTGCTGCCCTTTGGACAAATAATTTCATCTTCACCTCTCCTAATCTCAATTTCTTCATCTGTAAAATGTTTACATGGTAAACTATAAAGTGTCATTATTACTAAACATTGTAGAGGAATAAAAGAATGCTTTTAAAAGAGAACTCAAAAAAGATGAAGCTTGATTTCTAATTCCATATTTTTGACACCCAAGATGAAGCTGTTGTTTTTCATCCTTCACTTTCAAAGAAGAGCAATGTCATTATAATGAATGTCTTGACTTACTCATGAATTGGATTTAAGTGAGGCAGAGCTATGTAAAATAGTTAGATTCATTTTCTTTTCCAGAATCATCAAAGACCAATAGCTAGTGATAGCCTGGGTCTTAGTTTTCTTCCCTTCTGCCCAACCATCTTTTAAGAGAAAAGTGGATTAGAAAACAGGCTAGAAGAATGTTTCCAAAAAAATTTAGGAATAAAGAAAAGACAATTGTTGAAACATGTTTTAATGCACAGAAGAGAACAGGAAGGACAGAAGGAAACCAAAAGACAGAAGACAGAAGGAAAAGTAGGACAGCTTTGAAAGTTACATGTTGAATTTATTATATCATACTTAAAAGAAAAACAGTGTATGTAATAAAGATCTGAAATCTCATGTACAATTCTCTTTTCTGTCCCACTTTTTTTTGTTCATTTTATTTAGTGTCTGTTAAATTCTGATTTTAGATATTAAAATATATAATGCCACAAATTCAACAGTAAAGGATTTCTAATGGTTATCTCACATAATGTAAGCTGAGGACAAAGTCAAATGAAGACACACATGAACAAAATGTAATGGTTAAAAAAATAATTTTAAGTGGTTTAATGCTTTGTGATCCAAGAGTTCATTTGTTTCCTTATTCGTGCATTAAATAAGTCCCTAATTAATCTTGGACCTTGGAGAAAGAAGACTGGATTGCCATTTTCTGCACAAAAACACACTTCACCATTTTACTAAGTTTGAAGAGGCTCTTAAGCATTTTTCTTTAGTGGTATTTTAACAGCATTCTAGAGAGACATCATTAGGCTGCCAAAGCTGCTAATTGCATTATCATATTTTTAAACCTCCTAGGTTCATCATTCTCTAAAAGCTCAGATTAATTTTCTGCTTTGACACATCACGGATGAAATATGTACTTTACATTAGGTAGTGAAGGGAGATGAATGGAGACCTTTATGGGGTGTTCTCAACCCCTCTCTTGGGACCCACAGATAAGGAAGATACACCTCAGGCTTGGAGGAGGCAAAATATTCTTTTTATTTTCGTGGGCCAGAGACCTCTCTACTAAAATACAACTGCAACAGGAATATCAAGGGAACCCCTTATTTGCTGACCTGGGGGAACCTTCTAGGGAGCCAGACATATGCACTGGCTCTGTCCTTTCTTAGAATATTTTCTAATATTTTTACCTCCTTTGGACTTCCAGCAAGACTGAAATCCCCTGATTTCCCTCCCTTCTCTACCCAGTTGTAATTGCAATTACAGAAGCATGACATTTAGGAATATATGCTTGCCTAGGCAAGCTTGAGTCCATAACCACTCCCTTTTGCCCTTCTGGTTCCTTCTTTCATGACAGAGAAGTGACTATCAATCCTGAGAAACAGAAGTTTATAATGTTGGCATTCAGCTTGTAGATCAAAAGTTCCAAGAACCCAGGATTCAGCTACCAGCTGACTAGAGGGAGGACATTTCTGTAATAGCATACTTTTTAAAGGAAATAACCATAATAGGGATGATACTGCACCTAAAGGATTAAAGAAAACCATGCCCTGGCTGGTCAGAGGATCTAGACCTTGAGTAATGGCTAACAACCACACCAAGATGATTGTAAAATATCTGCTCGACAGTCTCCCAAAGGGCTTTTATTTTCAACAGTAATACAGTAAGTGTCTAATTGAAACTAATTGATTGTGTCATGTATATTTGTTTTGTCTTTCTGTCTTTGTCTCTATATTTATTTCCTTTCCATCTTATTAACTCTCTCCCTTGCTACTGGTTCCCTCCTAATCTGTACAAAAATGTGCAAGTCTTCATCATCCTTTAAAAGACTCAAGTCCGGTATTGTATGCACCCTTAGCTAGATCTTTAGAGATATAAACTGGTTATCTCTCTATAGAATCACAGGGGGATTGTGAAAGAGAATTTAAATTCTCTGTCTATTTTAAGATAATCAAGAACCTGGAGTCCCCCGTCTTTCACACTTAGTCATTAACACTTTGTTAGTAAGAACCTTTTACTAGAAAAGGAAGTTCATATCCTAAAAGATGACAAGCCCTTCCCTTTCCAGGCAGTGCTAGGCAAATTGGGAGACTGTGATTGATTCCTGAGATGTGACAAGGAGAGTGATGGGTAGAGAAAGCTGTGTATAAGTGGGAGACTGTGGGATCATGGTCTTCTTTTGCTGTCTTTTGGCTCTTCCAATGGAGCTCTTGGACATCTCAGTATCTTTTGTATGTATGAACAATCAGATTTGCAGATTCAGCTCTCTCATCTCTGCTCAGTTCCAATCTTCTATCATGAATTGCCTATTGGCAATTTTGGTTGGATGTCTCACATTAAATTTATATTCAAAATAAAACTCATTATCCTTCCCCTCAATTACTCCTCTTCTGAATTTCCCTATTTCTGTTAAGGGTTGCACTATCTTCCAGTCACCCAGGTAACAATTATTTGCAAATTATTATTGTTTTTTTACCATACAATATTTTCACATCTGTCCTCTGTTCTCCATTTATGTTCTTCCATTCTAATGTTTCATCCAGTTACTTCACCACCCTGACCTTCTTCCTCTGCATATTTTCCAGATAATTAATATCATTGCTAATATAACCTATAGTCCAGAACCAAAGTTCTGGGTTTACCATGAAAATCTTTCTTTTAATTAATTCCCCCCCCCTTTTTATTTAGCATATTTTCCCATGGTTACATGATTCATGATCCCTACCCACCCACCCCCATTCCCCTCTCCTGAAGCCAACAAGCAGTTCTACTGCATTATACATGATGTGTCATTGTTCAAAATCTATTTCTATGTTCTTCATATTTGCAGTAGAGTGATCCTTTAACATCAAAACCCAAATCATATCCCTATAACACTATGTGATCGATTATATACTTTTCTAATGTATTTCTATTTCCATAATTCTTTCTCTGGATGTGGATAGCAATCCTCTGGATTGTCCTGGGTCATTGCATTGCTGCTAGTAGAAAAGTACATTACATTCAGTTGTGTCATTATGTATCTCTGTGTACAATATTCTCCTGGTTCTGCTCCTTTCTCTCTGTATCAGTTCCTTGAGATTATTCCAGTTCACATGGAATTCCTCGAATTCTTCATTTCTTTGAGCACAATAGTATCCCATCACCAATAGATGTCACAATTTATTGAGCCATTCACTGTTCAATGAACACCCCCTCATTTTCCAATTTTTTGCTATCACAAAGACCATAGCTATAAAATTTTTTGTACAAGTCTTTTTCCTTATTATCTCTTCAAGGAATAAATACGAGCCATTCCTTTAAAGCCCTTTGTGCATAGTTCCAAATTGTCCTCCAGAATGGTTGGACCAATTTACAACTCCACCAGCAGTGTATTAGTGCCCCAATTTTAAACACATCACCTCCAACATTTATTACTTTCCTTTGCTGTCATATTGGCCAGTCTGTGAAATGTGAGGTGGTACCTCAGAGTTGTTTTAATTTGCATTTCTTTAAACAGAAAGGATTTAGAACACTTTTTCATGTGCTTGTTGATAGTTTTGATTTCATCGTGTGAAAACAGTCTATTTGTTTCCCTTGACCATTTGTTGATTGGGGAATGGCTTGATTTTTTGGTAAATTTGACTTAGTTCTTTATATATTTGGGAAATTAAGCTTTTGTCAGAGAGTTTTGTTATAAAAATGTTCTCCCAGTTGCTTTCCTTCTCATTTTGGTTGCATTTGGTTTTGTTTGTACAAAACCTTTTTAATTTGATATAATCAAAGTCATTCATATTACAATTTAGTTTTTATCTGGAGATTTTTAATTTATTCTTCTAATTTCTTATATTGCAAGCCCAATTCATTGATCTCCTCCCTCTTGATTTTGTTGCTATAGGCACTCAGATATATAAATTTTCCCCTGAGTACTACTTTGGCTATATCCCATAAATTTTTATATGATGTCTCCTCATTGTCATTCTCTTTAATGAATTCTGTAATTGTTTATATGGTTTCTTTTTTGACCAACCAGTGCTGAAGAGTTAGATTTCCTTTCCAAATAATTATAATTTTAAACTTGCCTTTCCATGGACCCTTGTTAATAATTTTTATTGCATCATGATCTGAGAAAGTTGCATTTATTATTTACATTTTTTTGCATTTGTTTACATTACTTGTATGCCCTATTGCTGGTGGATCTTTATATATGTACCATATATTGCTGAGAAGAAGGTATATTCCCTTTTTATTCCTGTTCAGTTTTCTCCAGATATCTATTAACTCTAATTTCATTCACTTCCCTTACGTCTTTCTTATTTGTTTTTTGGTTTGATTTATCAAGTTCTGAAAGGGGAAGGTTGAGATTCCCCACTAATATAATCTTACAAAATATTTCCTCCTTGAGCTTCTTTAATTTTTCCTTTAGAAAGGTAGATGCTTACAAACAAAACCAATGTAACTAAAATCAGAAGGGAAGCAACAAATTGGGAAACAATCTTCATAAAAACCTCTGACAAGGGTTTAATTACTCAAATTTACAAAGAGGTAAATCAATTGTACAAAAAACCAAGCCATTCTCCAATTGATAAATGGGCAAGTGACATGAACAGGCAGTTCTCAGCCAAAGAAATCAAAACTATTAATAAGAGGACTTCAGGTCAAGATGGAAGCTTAGAAGCACCGAAAGTTCAGACCTCGGAAACCCTTCCTTACCAATTGCAAACAGAGTGCTCCTAGGACACTGAAATTCAAGCTGAACAACAAGATAGACCTGGGGAACCCTCCTCCTGGACTTGGATCAAAAGGTACCACACCCCAAAAGCCAGAACCCTAGATCACTCGGATCTAAGGGGTAAGCAGAAGGAAGGTCCCAGGACCCATCCCACCCAACCCAGAGTGCTGAGCCCATGGCAGCAACGGGAACCTCAGGGCACTGAGGACTCACCTTGAAAGCAACCTGAGCCAGTCTCCAGGATGGTCAACACAGAAGGCAGGGAAACATAGAGAGAAGGGGGAAGCCTGTAGCTGGCTGGGTCCTTCCATCTGAGTCTTAAGGGAGTTCCCAGCTTTAGGGCACCAGCTGAACCCAATCCCATCAGGAGCCCTCAGAGCTACTGAAAGGACAGAAAACTCAGGGCTGGCAAAGGAGTTGCTCCAAAGAGTTTACCTTGAAAGTAACCTTGGCCAGTGTCCGGGCATTCAACACAGACTGTGGAGGAAGAGATTGTTTTTTTTTTCTTTTTTTGGCTCAGGGATCATTCAGCACACACCACCTGAACCTAATCCCATCAGGAGCCCTCAGAGCTTCTGAAAGAACAAAAACCTCAGGGCTGGTGAAGGACTTACCTTGAAAACAACCTGGGCCAGTCTCCAGGCATTCAACACAGATTGTGGAGGAGGAGTTTTTTTTTTTTTTTTTGCTTCAGGGCTCATTCGGCCCAAACCAGGTGAACTTAATCCCATCAGGAGCCCTCAGAGCCCAGGGAAGCCATGACCCCTCCCTCCGTAGAGAGCTGGGTCTTCTGAAAAAACAGAAACCTAGAGGCGGAGTCAAGATGGCAGCCTAGAAGGAGCATAGACCTGGCAGCCTGGCCAAAGCTTTGGAGATCCTCCATATTTGCTCCAGCCTTCCAGGAAATTTAAAACTCAGAGTAAACACAGCCCAACTAAGCTGAACTCAATCTCATCAAAAGTCTCCAGAACACAGGGAAGCCCAGGCTCCCCACCCATCCTCATTGACTGCTGGACTTTAAGCCAATCAAAAGAGTCCAGAGCACAAGAAAGCTCAAACCCCCAACAACCCTCCCCCAGAGATTACACCAAGAGATCTTTGGTTAAAGCTCCAAGAGGGGAGACCGATAAAAGTCCCCAAAAAACAAAAAAGTGAGAGGAACAAGAGCACAGACAAATATGGGGAGGAAAGAAGGGGTAAATTTGAACAAACAACAGAAAAAGAAGAAAGAAACTACAATAGACAACTACTACTCAGCAAATGGAACAGAGGGGGAGAGATCAGCAAATGATAAACCAGAAATCCCAGTGAATTGGATACAGGCTGTGGAAGAACTCAAAAAACAACTAAGAAAGGCTGAAGACAATTGGGAAAAGAACTTAAAAATTAAGATAAGTCATCTGGAAACAGAGGCACTTGAACTAAACAAGAAAATAGTGTCCTGAAAGCCAAAATCAGCCAGCTGGAAAATGAGGCAAAGGAGATGAAAGATGAGGCAAAGGAGATGAAAGAAGAGGATGAAAGATGATCTTCAAAGAAAATCAGACCAGAAGGAAAAAGACGACCAAAAAGCCAGAGATGAAATCCAATCTTTAAGAACCAGAATACAACAACTAGAATCAAGTGTCCTCACAAGGCAACAGGATACTCTAAAACAAAACAAAAAGAATGAAAAATTTGAGGAAAATGTGAAGCATCTCATTCACAAAACAGACTATTTAGAAAATCATTCAAGAAGAGACAATTTAAGAATAATTGGACTACAAGAAGACTACTACAAAAGAAAAAGCCTGGACATAATACTAGACAAAATTATCCAGGAAAACTGTTCCGAGATCCTAGAACAAGAGGGGAAAGTGGAGATTGAAAGAATCCACAGATCACCCCCTGTATTTAATCCCCAACTGACAACACCAAGAAATGTTATAGCCAAATTAAAAAACAATCAGATGAAAGAACAGATATTACAAGCTGCCAAGAAGCCATTCAGATACCATGGAAACACGGTGAGGATAACACAGGATCTGTCTGCATCCACACTGAAGGACTGAAAGGCATGGAATACGATATTCTGGAAAGCAAGGGAACTAGGTCAACAGCCAATAATAAAATACCCATCAAAACTGATTATACTCTTACAGGGGAAAGTATGAAAGTATGGTCATTTAACACAACAGAAGAGTTCCAAGCATTCATAAATAAAAGACCAGACCTGAACAGAAAATTTGAAGTCCAACCACAGAACTCAAGAGAATGATCAAAAGATAATTAAAAAAGAGGGGGAGAAACAACAACAACAACAAAAATTTTTAAGAGCCTCAATAAGTTAAAATGATATGTATCCCTATAAGAAAAGAGGTCATTGGCAACTCTTAAAAACTGTTGCTGTCACCCGAGAAGCTAGAAGAATTACACTCAGAGGGAACAGTGACAAACTGTATAGGATGAAAGGACGAGACATAAATAGGTATATAGATATATGCATTCATAAATACATATACACGTGTATGTATATATATACATGACTAAAGCTAAAAAAGAAAAGAGGTTATGACTAAAAGAAATGGGAAAAGAAACAAATGGGGGTAAATTTATATGTCACAAAGAAGCTCATGGTGGGAGGGGGGAGAACATCAATATACTGGAAGGGTAAAGAGGTTGGAGACAGGAAATACTCAACTCTTACGTACTTTGAAACTGACCCAAAGAGGAAAGAACAATCCAATCCATTGGGGAAGAGAATAGATTTGCACCCTATAGGGGAGTAGAAGGGGAAAAAACGGACTGGTGGGGAGGGAAGCAGTACAAGGGAGGGAGAGGGTGGGGGGGATTTTAAAAAGTCTACAGGGGAAAATAAGGGAGGGAATAAGAAGGGAAGGGGTATAAAGAGAAGTAAAATAAGGGGGTTAATGGGAGTGGGGACTGACTATAAACAAACATTGGTATAGAAGGAAATAGTGAAAGAAGAAAAGGCAGGACCAGGAGTAGAAATCAAAATGCTGGGAAATACACAGCTAGTAATCACAACTCTGAATGTGAATGGAATGAACTCACTCATAAAACACAAGCGAATAGCAGAGTGGATTACAATCCAAAACCCTACCATATGCTGTCTGCAAGAAACACACATGAGGAAGGTAGATATGCATAGGGTGAAAGTAAGAGGATGGAGCCAAACCTATTGGGCATCAAATGATAATAAGAAGGCAGGAGTAGCAATCATGATATTGGACAAAGCCAAAGTAAAAATAAATCTAGTTAAAAGAGATAGGGAAGGTAATTACACCCTGATAAAAGGCAGTATAGACAGTGAGGAAATATCGGTACTCAGTATGTATGCACCAAATGGCAGAGCATCCAAATTTCTAAAGGAGAAACTGGAGAAGCTCAAGGATATAATGCATAGAAAAACTATACTAGTGGGAGATCTGAACCTTCCCCTATCTGAAGTAGATTAGTCAAATAAAAAAAATAAGAAAGAGGTGAGAGAAGCAAATGAAATCTTAGAAAAACTAGAGTTAGTAGACATATGGAGAAAAATAAATAGGGATAAAAAGGAATACACCTTCTTTTCAGCAGTACATGGTACATTCACAAAAATTGACCATGTACTAGGGCACAAAATCATTTCAAACAAGTGAAAAAGGGCAGAAATAATAAATTCACCTTCTCATACCACAATGCAATAAAAATAATAATTAGTAAGTGTACATGGATAGATAAATAAAAAATTAATTGGAAATTAAACAATATAATTCTCCAAAACCAGCTAGTTAAAGAACAAATCATAGAAACAATTAATAACTTCATTGAAGAAAATGACAATGGTGAGACATCCTTTCAAAACCTATGGGATGCAGCCAAAGCAGTACTAAGTGGGAAATTTATATCCTTGAGTTCATATATAAACAAATTAAGAAGGGCAGAGGTCAATGAATTGGGCATGCAAATTAAAAAACTAAAAAGTGAACAAATTAAAAACCCTCAGATGAAGACTAAATTAGAGATCCTAAAAAACAAAGGAGAAATTAATAAAATTGAAAGTCAAAGAACAATATTGATTTAATAAATAAGACAAGAAGCTGGTACTTTGAAAAAACAAATAAAATTGACAAAGTACTAGTCAATCTAATTTAAAAAAGGAAAGAAAAAACCAAATTGACAGTATCCAAGATGAAAAGGGAGACCTCACCTCTAATGAAGAGGAAATCAAGGCAATCATTAAAAACTACTATGCCCAATTACATGGCAAAAAATATGGCAATCTAAGTGATATAGATGAATACTTACAAAAATATAAATTGCCTAGACTAAAAGAAGAAAAAATAAATTACCTAAACAACCCCATATCAGAAAAATAAATTGAACAAGCCATCAAAGAACTCCCTAAGAAAAAATCCCCAGGTCCAGATGGATTCACAAATGAATTCTATCAAACATTCAAAGAACAGCTAACCCAAATACTATACAAAGTATTTGACAGAATAAGCCAAGAAGGGGTTCTACCAAATTCTTTTTACAACACAAACATGGTACTGATCCCAAAGCCAGGCAGGTTAAAAACAGAAAGAAAACAATAAGCCAATCTCCCTAATGAATATAGATGCAAAAATCTTAAATAGGATACTAGCAAAAAGACTCCAGCAAGTCATCACAAGGGTTATCCACTATGATCAGGTAGGATTCATACCAAGAATGCAGGGCTGGTTCAATATTAGGAAAACCATCCACATAATTGACCATATAAACAAGCAAACCGACAAAAATCACATTGATTATCTCAATAGATGCAGAAAAGCCTTTGACAAAATACAACACCCATTCCTATTGGAAACACTAGAAAGTATAGGAATAGAAGGAACTTTCCTAAAAATAATAAACAGTATATACTTAAAACCATCAGCAAACATCATCTGCAATGGGGAAAAACGCAAAGCCTTCCCAATAAGATCAGGAGTCAAACAAGGATGCCCATTATCACCTCTATTATTTAATATTGTACTAGAAACACTAGCAGTAGCAATTAGAGAAGAAAAAGAAATTGAAGGTATTAAAATTGGCAATGAGGAGACCAAGCTGTCACTCTTTCCTGATGATATGATGATTTACTTAAAGAATCCTAGGGAATCAACCAAAAAGCTAATCGAAATAATCAACAACTTTAGCAAAGTTGCAGGATACAAAATAAACCCACATAAGTCATCAGCATTTCTATGTATCTCCAACCCAGTTCAGCAGCAAGAATTAGAAATAGAAATTCCATTTAAAGTCACCCGAGACAATATAAAATACTTAGGAATCTATCTGCTGAGACAAACACAGGAACTATATGAACACAACTACAAAACACTCTTCACACAATTAAAACTAGATCTAAGCAATTGGAAAAGCATTGATTGCTTTGGGTGGGATGAGCTAACAAAATAAAAATGACCATCCTACCCAAACTTATATATCTATTTAGTGCCATATCCATTGAACTTCCAAAAAACTATTTTACTGAATTAGAGAAAACCATAACAAAGTTCATTTGGAAGAATAAAGGATCAAGGATATCCAGGGAAATAATGGAAAAAAAAATACAAAGGAAGGGGGCCTTGCAGTTCCAGATCTCAAACTATATTACAAAGCAGCAGTCATCAAAACAAGTTGGTACTGGTTAAGACAGAAAGGAGGATCAGTGGAAGAGATTTGGGGTAAATGATCTCAGCAAGACCGTCTTTGACAAACCCAAAAACCCCAGCTTTTGGGACAAAAATCCAGTATTTGATAAAAACTGCTGATAAAATTGGAAGACAGTGTGGGAGAGATTAGGTTTGGATCTACACCTCACACCCTACACCAAGATTAACTCAGAATGGGCAAATGACTTGAATATAAAGAAGGAAACTATAAGTAAATTAGGTGAACACAGAATAGTATACATGTCAGACCTTTGGGAAGGGAAAGATTTTAAAACCAAGCAAGACTTAGAAAGAGTCACAAAATGCAAAATAAATAATTTGACTACATCAAATTAAAAAGTTTTTGTACAAACAAAACCAGTGTAACTAAAATTAGAAGGAAAACAACAAATTGGGAAACGATCTTCATAACAAAAACCTCTGACAAAGGTCTAATTACTCAAATCTATAAAGAGCTAAACCAGTTGTACAAAAAATCAAAAGATTCTCCAATTGAAAAATGGGCAAGGAACATGAATAGGCAATTTTCAGTTAAAGAAATCAAGACTATTAATAAGCACATGAAAAAGTGTTCTAGATCTCTTATAATCAGAGAGATGCAAATCAAAACAACTCTGAGGTACCACCTCACACCTAGCAGATTGTTCAACATAACAGCAAAGGAAAGTAATGAATGCTGGAGGGGATGTGGCAAAGTAGGGACATTAATGCATTGCTGGTGGAGTTGTGAATTGATCCAATCATTCTGGAGGGCAATTTGGAACTATGCCCAAAGGGCAATAAAAGACTGTCTGCCCTTTGATCCAGCCATAGCACTGCTGGGTTTGTACCCCAAAGAGATAATAAGGAAAAAGACTTGTACAAGAATATTCATAGCTGCGCTCTTTGTGGTGGCCAAAAACTGGAAAATGAGGGGATGCCCTTCAATTGGAGAATGGCTGAACAAACTGTGGTATATTTTGGTGATGGAATACTATTGTGCTAAAAGGAATAATAAAGTGAAGGAATTCCACGGGAACTGGAACAACCTCCAGGAAGTGATGCAGAGTGAGAGGAGCAGAACCAGAAGAACATTGTACACAGAGACTGATACACTGTGGTACAATCAAAGGTAATGGACTTCTCCATTAGTATCAATGCAGTGTCCCTGAATAATCTGTAGGGATCTAAAAAACACTATCCACAAGCAGAGGACAAACTGAGGCAGTAAAAACGCAGAGGAAAAGCAACTGCCTGACTACAGAGGTTGAGGGGACCTGATCGAGGAGAGAAGCTAAATGAGCGCCCTAATGCAAATACCAACAACAAGGAAATGGGTTTAGAGCAAGGACACATGTGATACCCAGACGAATCGCACCTCGGTAGGGAAGGTGTGGAGGGGGGTTGGGGAGGAAGAAAAGAAAATGATCTGTTTCCAATGAACAATGTATGAAAATGACCAAATAAAATAATGTTTTAAAAACTAAAAAAAAAAAACTATTAATAAGCACATGAAAAAGTGTTCCAAATCTCTTATAATCAGAGAGATGCAAATCAAAACAACTCTGAGGTTATCACCTCACACCTAGCAGATTGGCTATGACTGTTATGGAAAGTAATGAATGTTGGAGGGGATGTGACAAAGTAAGGACACTAATTCATTGCTGGTGGAGTTCTGAATTGATCCAACCATTCTGGAGGGCAATTTGGAACTATGCCCAAAGGGTGATCAAAGACTGTCTGCCCTCTGATCCAGCCATAGCACTACTGGGCTTGTACCCCAAAGAGATAATAAGGAAAAAGACTTGTACAAGAATATTCATAGCAGCACTCTGTGGTGGCCAAAAATTGGAAAATGAGGGGATGCCCTTCAATTGGGGAATGGCTGAACAAATTGTGGTATATGTTGGTGATGGAATACTATTGTGCTCAAAGGAATAATAAAGTGGAGGAATTCCATGGAGACTGGAACAACCTCTAGGAACTGATGCAGAGCGAAAGGAGCAGAACCAAGCAAACATAGTACACAGAGACTGATACACTGTGGTACAATCAAAGGTAATGGACTTCTCCATTAGTGTCAATGCAGTGTCCCTGAACAATCTGCAGGAATCTAAAAAACACTATCCACAAGCAAAGGATAAACTGTGGGAGTAAAAACACCGATGAAAAGCAACTGCTTGACTACAGGGATGGAGGGGATATGACTAAGGAGAGACTCTAAATGAACACTCTAATGCAAATACCAACAACATGGAAATGAGTTCGAATCAAGAAAAAATGTGATACCCAGTGGATCGCGCCTCGGCTCTAGGAGAGGTGGGGAGAGGGAGGGGGAGGAAAAGAAAATGATCTTTTTTTCCAATGAATAATGTTTGGAAATGACCAAATAAAATAATGTTTTAAAAAAAAGAAATCTAGATGCTATGCCATTTGGTGCATAAATGTTTAGAAATGATATTACTTAATTGTTTATAGTATCCTTTAACAGAATATAATTTCCTTCATTATCTCTTTTAATCAGATCAGTTTCTACTTTAGCTTTGTCTGGTATCATGATTGCTGTTCCTGCTTTTTTTACTTTAGATGACCCATAATGAATTCTGCTCCAACCTTTTACCTTGAATCTGTGTGTGTTGTCCTGCCTCAAATGTGTTTCTTGTAAACAACATATAGTAGGATTTTCTTTTTTAATCCACTCTGCTTTCCACTTCCTTTTAATGGATGAGTTCATCCCATTCACATTCAGTGTTAGTATTACTAACTATATGTTACACTCCGTCATATTATCCCTTTTAGATCCTTCTCTGTTGCCTTTCACTCTGTTCCTCCTCATCAGTATTTTGCTTTTTATCACCCATCTAGTTCCCCCTCCCTTTAAAGTGTTTCCCTTTCACTTGTGTTGTTCCCCTTCTTTTCTGTAGGCTGATAAAATTCTATACCCCAATGAGTACACTCATTTTTCCCTCTCTGAGCCAGTTACAAATGAGAATAAAGTTTAAGCTTTGCCCATCACCACTCTTATCCTCTCCTCTCTATAGTGATTTTTTCTCACCTATTACATTTTACCCCATTCTTTCTCTCCCTTTCCTTTTCTCTCAGTACAAATCTCTCTTTCAGTTCTTGATTGATTTTTACATGTCATTTATATGCATATGTTATTTCATACATACATATCATTCCTTATCATCACATTTACATATACATCATATCATCATATATCATCATATATATCATATTATCATAACCTGCTTACTTCTCCACCCACTTTCTGAGTAAATTCCATCTATCTTGTCTACTACTAAGGGTAATTTTTGAGAATTACAAAAATCCTCTTTCCATGTAGACATATAAACATTTTTACCTTAATCAGTCCCTTAAATTTTCTCTTTCTTTTTTAACTTTCTGAGTTTCTCTTGTGTCTCATATTTGGCCTTCAAATTTTTTGTTTAGATCTGGCTTATTCCTCAAGAGTGTTTGGAAATCTATCTTATTGAATGACCATTTTCCCCCTGAAAGAATGTACTAAGTTTTGCTGGATATTTGATTCTGCCCAAATCTTTGGCCTTCCTGAATATTTTATCCCATGCCTTCTTTGGTTTCTTTCTAGCTGTTTGGAATATTTTTCTCCTTGGCTTGGTGGCTCTTGAATTTAGTTATTACATTCCTGGATATTGTCAAGTGAGGATTTCTTCCTGGAGATGATCTGTGAATTCTTTCTATTTCAATTTTATTTTCTTATTTTATTTCTTATTTGAGGATCTCTATGATAATTTCTTGTAATATTATATCCAATGTTTTGTTTTGTTTTGTTTTTTCTCATCAGGCTTTCAGGTAGTTCAGTAATTCTCAAATTGTCTCTCCTAGATCTATTTTCTAATCCAATTGGTTTTTTTTCAATAAGATATTTCATGTTTTCCTCTGTCTTTTCATTCATTTGTTTCTACTTTATTGTTTCTTGATTTCTCATGAAATCATTAGTTTCTAGATGGTCAGTTCTGATTTTTAAGACCTGGTTTTCCTTTGTTAGTTTTTGGTTCTGCTTTCTCAATTGGCCCATTTCTTCTTGTATCACTTTCCTTTCTTCTTGCATCACTTTCATTTCTCTTCTCCACTTTCCCTCTGCCTCTCTTAATTGGTTTTTGAAGGGTTTTTTTTTTAACTCTACCGGACTCTGTATGTTTCTCCATGTCATATCTATGCCTCTTTCCATTCCCTTACTTGGTCTGAATATTCCTACAACTCTTGGTTTGGCTCAGAAACTCTTCCATTTCCTCAGTTCTGTGTCCATCTGTTGCTATCCCTAGGGGCACATTGTGTCCTGGAGAAACCATTTTGATGTGCAGGCTTCCTGTCAGGTAAACTATACCTAAGTCCCTAAATAGCTCCTCTCCTTTCTGAAATCATTCAACTCCAGCTTCTTCTAAAGGTCAAGAACTCCCAGGAGTATAAGTTTGCCAATGATAACCAACAATCATCAGTGTGCCATAAATAGGAAAAACACCCAAAATAAGAACAAAAGACCCTATCAATGAGTAATACGGATTCACTCCTGATTGGATATCCCCACTACACTAACACATGACACAAGACCATACACAGTGGTCTAGATGAAGCCTGACTAAAAGGCTAGAACAGATATATGACTTCCTTCATGATATATACTCTATCTCTACAATTCTAGCAAATACTATACTTACTTATGCGATCTACTTAAGCTAAATTTCTAAAGATCTGTTATTGATCTTATGGAGAACTAATTGTTCAGGTATGTGCCAAAAAACTAGTTAAAGTTGTAAAAAAAAAAAGACCAAATTCTGTCAACTGTCTTCATTGTTCCCCCTCCATTGGCATAAATGCTATTCAAGTAACATCTAAATGCTATTCAAGTAACTTCTATCTTGTAGAAAGGCTGAAGCCCTATTTTGTGTCTGACAAAGAGTTAGAGGCTCTTCTGAAATTTTTGCTTGAAAACCCAACATGTCTAACTCATCCACTAGCTATATATATCTTCACATGGTTATTCTTGGAAGTCTTTTATCTTTGGGGATGATCAATTCTGTCCATCTGAGCTTTTTCATGGTGTTAGATGTTGCAATAGTTAGACTAATGATGTGATTAAAATCATTTAATTTTCTATTGCTAATTATCCCCAGATTGAAAGCTCATGGACAGATAAATAATTTTAAAATGAGGGTTTTTAGTCACCATTTTTCTCATTCCTGCTCTGACAAAATCCAAGCTAGCTATTTGCATTCAGAATTTGAGTTGGGATACAGTTTGAAGTTAATGGGACCTCTATTCATTATTTAAGTAAGAGTTCTCCCTCTAGTCATAGTTAATAATAGCTAATGATAATAGCTAGTATTGTATACTGCTTTAAAGTTTGCAAAGAACTTTACACATCTTAATTCATTTGCTTCTCACAACAACTATGGTAAGTGGGGTTGCTATTATTCCCAATTTACATGTAAGGAAAGAGAGATATATAGTCATTAAGTAATTTACCCACAATACCCCCCATACTAGCTATGTAGCTAGTAAGTGTCAGAGGCTAGATTGAGATGAGGTCTTCCTGGTTCTTGATAATAATTATAAAGTAAGGGCAGTTAGGTAGTTTAATGAATTGAGAGCCAGGCTTAGAGAAAAGAGGTCCTGGGTTCAAATGTAGGAATTTTAAAACTATTCCACCCTACTCAGACTGTACTTAAGAAGATTTGATTAAGTTATTTCATGATTTATACCAATGGAGATACTTGGTCTAACAGAATCGGGTCTTGGGAACTCTACATTGCTCCACCCTACTTAGTTTAACGAGGTCAGGAATGTCTGCAGCCATACTCAAGGATTAAATATCTAAGAAGATGACCTTCAACAGACATGTGCAGAAACAGCTGACAGACTGGGCTGTCCTAAGTTAAACTAAGCTAACATTGGTACAGATGAGATGTAGGAAAGTGATGTAAAACTGTCTATATAGAGCATGTCACTTCCTCTCTTGGGCCCTTTTCCCTGAAGAGGTGGCTCAGGCTGGCAGCATGCTAAGCATTCCGACATCTTGGCATGGTGGCAGCTATTTGTCTGGGTTTTGGCAGTGAGTTTGCCCTTAAGCTAATTCAGGTTCAGGCATGTTGGCTGAGACCTCTTGGAGTTCAAACTGATTCCTTCATCTTTTACTCTCCAAAACCTTACCTTCCTAAAGCCTCTAATCTTCCCCCTGGCACAAGCCAGGCAGGAGAAATCCTACACCCTTTACTTCTTCCTTCTTCTTAATTTCTTTCCACTATATTAATTAAATCACCATAAATTTCCAGCTGACTTGGGTATTTTTTTTATTTGGGATATCATAATATAGTTTAGGTCAAAACACTAAAATTATCCTTTACAGTTCTGACTGACCACGTCGGTTATGATGAAATACCCTCAATCCTCTTCACTTTCCTAAACCTTTTCTCTACTGTGACTATCCCCAAGTTCAGCTTTTAATAATTTCTTTTGATCAGCTGTAGAGGTAAGTAAATTTGGATTTTTTCCCTCTCTCCTTAAATTAGATCAAATACAGCTGTTTTTCCTTTTTGTAAATCCAAAGCAGCAGGACTGGGAAAGCTGTTTAGCTACAAATCCCCTTTCCCTCAGGGAACAACTGCCTAGATTACTCTTAATTAGGAGTGAAGGGGACCTAAAGAGAGTTTTGGCCTTGCCCTGCTCCCCATGTGTTTTGTTAAGCCCTCTAGGAAAATAATTACAAATATATATATGTATATATATACATATATAAATGAATACTACATTCTTTGACATTTATATGGTGGTTGAAGAATTAGGGACATTGAGGAATTCAGCATACCTCCAATTTTTTGTATTATTAGGTAGTTATTTTTTCACTCCTCAGTAATGTGTTTAGAGATGCTAACATAAAAAAAAATTATTTGAAGCTGAAATTCAGAAAAACATGCAAAATTCCAAAGCTAAAATACAAGAAATTATGCAAGAATTTGAAGCTAAAATACAGAAAATTATAAAAAACATGCAAGATGGCATTTCCTGCTTCCTTCTTTGATCCTAAGGGTTATTCAGAGATGAAGTGAGGCCTCCTGGGACTTCCGGGTAATCATGGCTGCAATCTAGACCCCACACTTCCTCTCCCCGGCACTGAACGAAATAGACTATGTCAAAGGAGCATAAAAATCACCTTTGGAGGAACAGAAGGACACCCCAGTACTCCCCAGTACTCCACAGAGGCGAAGGTACGTGGGGTTTGAACATTTCCACACTATAATAAGAAGGAGGAAAACCTTGCACAGAAACGTGAAATGAGCCGCCCTTCCCCCTCCCACCTCCCCCACCAAAGCAGAGTGAGCTACCTGAGCAAAGGACATGAACAAAGGACATGGGCAAAGGACATGAACAGGCAGTTCTCAGCCAAAGAAACCAAAACTATTAATAAGCACATGAAAAAGTGCTCTACATCTCTTATAATCAGAGAGATGCAAATCAAAACAACTCTGAGGTATCACCTCACACCTAGCAGATTGGCTAACATGACAGCTCTGGAAAGTAATGAATGCTGGAGGGCATGTGGCAAAGTGGGGACACTAATTCATTGCTCATGGAGTTGTGAATTCATCCAGCCATTCTGGAGGGCAATTTGGAACTATGCCCAAAGGGTGATAAAAGACTGTCTGCCCTGTGATCCAGCTATAGCACTGCTGGGTTTGTACCCCCATAGAGATAATAAGGAAAAAGACTTGTACAAGAATATTCATAGCTGCGCTCTTTGTGGTGGCCAAAAATTGGAAAACAAGGGGATGCCCTCTGATAGGGAATGACTGAACAAACTGTGGTATATGTTGGTGATGGAATACTATTGTGCTAAAAGGAATAATAAAGTGGAGGAATTCCATGGAGACTGGAACAACCTCCAGGAAGTGATGCAGAGCGAAAGGAGCAGAACCAGGAAAGCCTTGTACACAGAGACTGATACACTGTGGTACAATTGAAGGTGATGGACTTCTCCATTAGTGTCAATGCAATGTCCCTGAACAATCTGCAGGGATCTAAAAAATACTATCCACAAGCAGAGGATAAACTGTGGGAGTAAAAACACCGATGAAAAGCAACTGCTTGACTACAGGGGTTGAGGGAATATGACTGAGGAGAGACTCTAAATGAACACTCTAATGCAAATACCAACAACAGGGAAATGGGTTTGAGTCAAGAACACATGTGATAACCAGTGGAATCCTGCATCGGCTATGGGAGAGGGAAAGGTGGTGGGAGGGGGGCAGGGGAGGAAAAGAAAATTATTTTTGTTCCCAGTGAATAATGTTTGGAAATGACCAAATAAAATAATGTTTTAAATTAAAAAAAAAAAACATGCAAGATAAAACACAGGAAAATATAAAAAAAAAAATGAGACCAAAATTCAGGAGAACATCCAAGTCCAATTGGATAATTTAAAATGTTTCTTACAGTATCAACTGGCAAACATCCACCCCACCAGAAACAGGTCTAGACATGACAGACCTGGTTTTGAAACTTTAAATGAGGAAATTTCCTTCCCCGAAATAGAGGCGGAAAACACCTTCCCTGTAGGTCAGCTAACAGACTGGCTCTCTCATGGTCTATAAATCTTGACTGAACTTAATCCCCAAGACCCTTCCCCTGCAATCCCAGTTTCTCATGTTCCTTCTCCTACACGAAACCAAATTCGAGTCCAAAGGAAATCTCATCCTTCTAAAGAAACTCATCTTAGTCAAACTGACCCATAGGTACCGAATTCGATTAGAGGCCTGTTTCCTCTAAGAGAAGTACCTGAAATAGGATGGAACAGGAATGTGGTGACTTTGAGGCACTATATATCATTTACTCCCCAAGAAATAAATGAATTGGACTTCCGGTTAAGATGGCGGCTTAGAGAAAGCTGAAGTTCAGATCTCCGGAAAACCCTTCCCGACCGATCTCAAGCTGGAAGCTCCTAGGGCGCCGAAGTTCAAAACGATCAACAGCACAGACCCTGGGAGCCCTCCTCCTGGACCTGGACCCGGTTCAGAAGGTACGGCTCCCCTTAGGAGCCAGAACCCGAGATCCCTCGGACCTCGGGGGTAGGAGCGCAGAGTCCGGGGCTCCCGGAAGCGGCAGCCGCGCCGGGCTCAGAGAGCAGGGTCTGAGGAACAACAACCCTCAGGGTCTTCTGCCCAAGTCCCAGTCCGGGTGAGGGTTGCTGCCTGGGGCTTCCGCTGCAGAGAGCCGGTTGGTCCGGGTGAAAGTTGCTGCCTGGGGCCTCCGCTGCAGAGAGCTGGTCAAAACAACAGCGGCCCTCAGGGCGGGCAGGACAGCCTCACGGGCTGGATCCTGCTATCCAAGTCTCAGTGAAAGTCTGTGCTCTCGGAGCTTGGGGAAGCGGCAGCCCATCCCCCCGCAGGCCAACGAAACAGCCTCACCGCCAGCGATTCTGAAGGCAACTTCCGGAAATCGAGCCAGGGGGAGAGTGTGGCCTCGTGGTCCGACCCTTCCATTCCAGTTCCAGTGAGGCATATTCAGTTTAACCCAGGGAAAGCTCATAGAACCAACATCTGCCCAGGACTAAAGCCTCTGATCACCAGACAAAGACAAGAAAAGCCAATCCTCCACGTTCAGAGATGACAAACTCCACAGAAGCACAGAAGCCCCAAAATACCAAGAAAAATAAGAAGGGGCGACTCTGGACACATTCTATGGAGCCAAAATACAAAATACAGAGCAGATAGAAGAAGATATACAAGAAAATTCTCCAAAATCTTCCAAAGGAAATAGAAACTCTCCACAAACACATGAAGAATTTGAATCAGAAAGGACCAAAAAGATGGAAGCCCTCTGGGAGGAAAAGTGGGAAATGATGCAAAAGAAATTCACGCATCTACAAAACCAGTTTGACCAAACTGTAAAAGAAAACCAGGCTTTAAAGCAAGAACTAATAAAGCAAAGCCAAAACTCCAAGAAATTAGAAGAGAACATAAAATATCTCACCGACAAGGTGATAGATCTGGAAAACAGGGGGAGAAGAGAAAATTTAAGAATAATTGGACTCCCAGAAAAGACAGAAATAAACACCAAACTCGACATGGTGATACAAGATATAATCAAAGAAAATTGCCCAGAGATTCTAGAACAAGGGGGCAATACAGCCACTGACAGAGCTCACAGAACACCTTCTACACTAAACCCCCAAAAGACAACTCCCAGGAATGTAATTGCCAAATTCCAAAGCTATCAAACAAAAGAAAAAATCCTACAGGAAGCCAGAAAAAGACAATTTAGATATAAAGGAATGCCAATCAGGGTCACACAAGACCTTGCAAGTTCTACGCTGAATGATCGTAAGGCATGGAACACGATCTTCAGAAAGGCAAGAGAGCTGGGTCTCCAACCAAGAATCAGCTACCCAGCAAAACTGACTATATACTTCCAAGGGAAAGTATGGGCATTCAACAAAATAGAAGACTTCCAACTTTTTGCAAAGAAAAGACCAGAGCTCTGTGGAAAGTTTGATACCGAAAATCAAAGAGCAAGGAATACCTGAAAAAGGTAAATATTAAGGAAAGGGGAAAAATGTTATCTTCTTTTACTCAAACTCTCTTCTATAAGGACTACATTTATATCAACCTATGTATACTAATATGTGGGGAAAATGTAATGTATAAATAGGGGGTAAAGAAAGACCAAATAGAATAATGGTTCTCACACAAAGATTCACAGGGGAAGGGGAGGGGAAGAAAACTCCTATAAGAAGGAGAGGAAGAGAGGGGGGGGGGGTTACTTAAACCTCAATCTCAGGGAAATCAACTCTGAGAGGGAAAAACATCCAGATCCATTGGGATCTTGAATTCTATCTTACCCAACAAGGGTAAGGAGAAGGGAAAACCAAGGGGGGGGAGGGGGAGAGGGAGAACAAAAAGGGAGGGAAAGAGAGGGGGGAGGGGGAGGGAACAAAAAGGGAGGGACTAAAAAGGGAAACATCAAGGGAGGGGACAAGGGGGACTGATTCAAAGTAAATCACTGGACTAAAAGGTAGAGCCGAAGAAGAAAAGGTTAGAATTAGGGAAGGCAATCAAAATGCCAGGGAGTCCACAAATGACAATCATAACTTTGAACGTGAATGGGATGAACTCACCCATAAAACGTAGACGAATAGCTGAATGGATTAGAATTCAAAACCCTACCATATGTTGTCTTCAAGAAACACACATGAGGCGGGTTGACACCCACAAGGTCAGAATTAAAGGATGGAGTAACACCTTCTGGGCCTCAACTGACAGAAAGAAGGCAGGAGTGGTAATCATGATATCTGATAAAGCCAATGCAAAAATAGACCTGATCAAAAGGGATAGGGAAGGTAATTATATTTTGTTAAAAGGGACTCTAGACAATGAGGAAATATCATTAATCAACATGTATGCACCAAATAATATAGCACCCAAATTTCTAATGGAGAAACTAGGAGAATTGAAGGAAGAAATAGATAATAAAACCATACTAGTGGGAGACTTAAACCAACCACTATCAAATTTAGATAAATCAAATCAAAAAATAAATAAGAAAGAGGTAAAAGAAGTGAATGAAATCTTAGAAAAATTAGAATTAATAGACATATGGAGAAAAACAAATAGGGATAAAAAGGAATACACCTTCTTCTCAGCACCACATGGCACATTCACAAAAATTGACCATACATTAGGTCACAGAAACATAGCACACAAATGCAAAAAAGCAGAAATAATGAATGCAGCCTTCTCAGATCACAAGGCAATAAAAATAATGATTAGTAATGGTACATGGAAAACCAAATCTAAAACCAATTGGAAATTAAACAATATGATACTCCAAAACCGTTTAGCTAAAGAAGAAATCATAGAAACAATTAATAATTTCATCAAGGAAAATGACAATGGCGAAACATCCTTTCAAACCTTTTGGGATGCAGCCAAAGCGGTAATCAGAGGCAAATTCATATCCCTGAAAGCTCATATTAACAAACAAGGGAGAGCAGAGATCAATCAATTGGAAATGCAATTGAAAAAACTCGAAAGCGATCAAATTAAAAACCCCCAGCAGAAAACCAAATTAGAAATCCTAAAAATTAAGGGAGAAATTAATAAAATCGAAAGTGATAGAACTATTGATTTAATAAATAAGACAAGAAGCTGGTACTTTGAAAAAACAAACAAAATAGACAAAGTACTGGTCAATCTAATTAAAAAAAGGAAGGAAGAAAAGCAAATTCACAGCATTAAAGATGAAAAGGGGGACAGCACCTCCAATGAGGAGGAAATTAAGGCAATCATTAGAAATTACTTTGCCCAATTATATGGCAATAAATACACCAATTTAGGAGAAATGGATGAATATATACAAAAATACAAACTGCCTAAACTAACAGAAGAGGAAATAGAATTCTTAAATAATCCCATATCAGAAATTGAAATCCATCAAGCCATCAAAGAACTTCCTAAGAAAAAATCCCCAGGGCCTGATGGATTCACCTGTGAATTCTATCAAACATTCAGAGAACAGTTAACCCCAATACTATACAAACTATTTGACATAATAAGCAAAGAGGGAGTTCTACCAAACTCCTTTTACGACACAAACATGGTACTGATTCCAAAACCAGGCAGGTCAAAAACAGAGAAAGAAAACTATAGACCAATCTCCCTAATGAATATAGATGCAAAAATTTTAAATAGGATACTAGCAAAAAGACTCCAGCAAGTGATCAGAAGGATCATTCACCATGATCAAGTAGGATTCATACCAGGGATGCAGGGCTGGTTCAACATTAGGAAAACCATCCACATAATTGACCACATCAACAAGCAAACTAGCAAGAACCACATGATTATCTCAATAGATGCAGAAAAAGCCTTTGATAAAATACAACACCCATTCCTATTAAAAACACTAGAAAGCATAGGAATAGAAGGGTCATTCCTAAAAATAATAAACAGTATATATCTAAAACCAACAGCTAATATCATCTGCAATGGGGATAAACTAGATGCATTCCCAATAAGATCAGGAGTGAAACAAGGATGCCCATTATCACCTCTACTATTTGACATTGTACTAGAAACACTAGCAGTAGCAATTAGAGAAGATAAAGAAATTGAAGGCATCAGAATAGGCAAGGAGGAGACCAAGTTATCACTCTTTGCGGATGACATGATGGTCTACTTAAAGAATCCTAGAGATTCAACCAAAAAGCTAATTGAAATAATCAACAACTTTAGCAAAGTTGCAAGATACAAAATAAACCCACATAAATCATCAGCTTTTCTATATATCTCCAACACAGCTCAGCAGCAAGAACTAGAAAGAGAAATCCCATTCAAAATCACCTTAGACAAAATAAAATACTTAGGAATATATCTCCCGAGACAAACACAGGAACTTTATGAACACAACTACAAAACACTCTCCACACAACTAAAACTAGACTTGAACAATTGGAAAAACATTAACTGCTCATGGGTAGGACGAGCCAATATAATAAAAATGACCATCCTACCCAAACTTATTTATCTATTTAGTGCCATACCCATTGAACTACCAAAATACTTCTTCACTGATTTAGAAAAAAACATAACAAAGTTCATTTGGAAGAACAAAAGATCAAGGATATCCAGGGAAATAATGAAAAAAAACACATATGATGGGGGCCTTGCAGTCCCAGACCTCAAACTATATTACAAAGCAGCAGTCATCAAAACAATTTGGTACTGGCTAAGAAACAGAAAGGAAGATCAGTGGAATAGACTGGGGGAAAACGACCTCAGCAAGACAGTATACGATAAACCCAAAGATCCCAGCTTTTGGGACAAAAATCCACTATTCGATAAAAACTGCTGGGAAAATTGGAAGACAGTGTGGGAGAGACTAGGAATAGATCAACACCTCACACCCTACACCAAGATAAATTCAAAAATGGGTGAGTGACTTAAACATAAAGAAGGAAACCATAAGTAAATTGGGTAAACACAGAATAGTATACATGTCAGACCTTTGGGAGGGGAAAGGCTTTAAAACCAAGCAAGATATAGAAAGAATCACAAAATGTAAAATAAATAATTTTGACTACATCAAACTAAAAAGCTTTTGTACAAACAAAACCAATATAACTAAAATCAGAAGGGAAACAACAAATTGGGAAAAAATCTTCACAGAAACCTCTGACAAAGGTTTAATTACTCATATTTATAATGAGCTAAATCAATTGTACAAAAAATCAAGCCATTCTCCAATTGATAAATGGGCAAGGGAAATGGATAGGCAGTTCTCAGATAAAGAAATCAAAACTATTAACAAGCACATGAAGAAGTGTTCTACATCTCTTATAATCAGAGAGATGCAAATCAAAACAACTCTGAGGTATAACCTCACACCTAGCAGATTGGCTAACATAACAGCAAAGGAAAGTAATGAATGCTGGAGGGGATGTGGCAAAGTAGGGACATTAATTCATTGCTGGTGGAGTTGTGAACTGATCCAACCATTCTGGAGGGCAATTTGGAACTATGCCCAAAGGGCGACAAAAGAATATCTACCCTTTGACCCAGCCATAGCACTGCTGGGTCTGTACCCCAAAGAGATAATGGACACAAAGACTTGTACAAAAATATTCATAGCTGCGCTCTTTGTGGTGGCCCAAAACTGGAAAACGAGGGGATGCCCATCAATTGGGGAATGGCTGAACAAACTGTGGTATATGTTGGTGATGGAATACTATTGTGCTCAAAGGAATAATAAAGTGGAGAAGTTCCATGGAGACTGGAACAACCTCCAGGAAGTGATGCAGAGCGAGAGGAGCAGAACCAGGAGAACATTGTACACAGATACTAATACACTGTGGTATAATCGAACGTAATGGACTTCTCCATTAGGGGCGGTGTAATGTCCCTGAACAACTTTCAGGGATCCAGGAGAAAAAAAACACCATTCATAAGCAAAGGATAAACTATGGGAGTGGAAACACCGAGAAAAAGCAACTGCCTGAATACAGAGGTTGAGGGGACATGACAGAGGATAGACTTTAAATGAACACTCTAATGCAAATACTATCAACAAAGCAATGGGTTCAAATCAAGAAAACATCTAATGCCCAGTGGACTTACGCGTCGGCTATGGGGGGTGGGGGGGAGGAAAAGAAAATGATCTATGTCTTTAACGAATAATGCTTGGAAATGATCAAATAAAATATATTAAAAAAAAAAGAAAAAAAAAGAATGGAAATCAAAAAAAAAAAAGAAATAAATGAATTTACATGAAATATCTCCACATATGAACAAGATCCCTTTCTAGTAACAAAAAAGATGACCGACATATTTTTTCAGTATAATCCATCTTACAAAGACATTGAAAACTTGCTACAGGCTTTTTTTAACTGAATGTGAGAAAAATAAAATAATTTCTCATGTCACCAAAACATAGGGGTGCAATGCAGCACATTGGCCATCTCAAAATCCCAAATGGGACTATAAGGACTCTGAGGATCTTTTACAACTATACCATTGTAGAGAGGCCATCTTAACATCAATGAGAGAGAGTGCAGACAGTACAGCTAAGTGGACAGAATTTGAAAGAATTTAGCAAAATGAGGAAGAGACACCCTCCAGATTCATGGACAGAATAATTGAGTTTGGGGGTCAATACCTGGATTTTGACCTTTCTAAAGAAAATTGCATAAGACAAGTTAGAAGGCACTTTATCAAAAACTCTTGCAAAGTGATTAGGGATTATTTTAGAACACATTGCCCAAGATGGCCACAGATGGATCTTGAAGAATTGGGGAAAACAGCTCTATATGTTTCCAATGGAAACAAAGAAAAGGAGGAAGAAAATAATGATCTCATGCAGGAAATAAAAAAAATTGAGATGTTTAAAAGATAAGATTGCTAAAGTGGAAAGTGGACATGATATTCAAGCAATGGTACTTGCCATTCTCCAGGAATCTATCGATCTATTACCTGCAAATTATGTGAGAAGAATGGTAGAATATAGAACTTTACTTAAGGCACTCAAAAGGAATCTGCAGTTTAATAACAACTACAGAAGTGATAATTATAGAAATAACTATAATAATAATAATGGAAACCACAACAATATAACTTAAGTGGTGCTCGTCCAAAAAATACTGAGGGTGCTAATGCCCCTCAGGGGGGTGCCCTTCAGGGGGGTACCCAAGGAACTTCCCAAATACAATGAAGGTGTCGGGGGGCTGGGGCACAGGAATCAGAAGATACAACCTTTGATTTTCCAGACCCTGATGTCCTACTACCCTTTGTCCCTATCCACTACCCCCCCATACTAATGAACCCCCTGTTACCTTAAAAGTAGATAACACCTATTATGATTGTCTTTTAGACACTGGAGCTTCCAGGTCTGTATTAAAGAGTACACCTGATTTACATTGTTATTCTGTTGGCTCAGAGAATGTAATGGAAGTGTCAGAAATACCCCCATAGGGTTAAAAAACTTTCCCCTACAATGGTGTCTATAGGACCCCAAGAGGTATAACATTCCTTCCTTTTGATGCCTGGCTCCCCTTTAAATTTGCTGGGGAGGGACCTTCTATGCAAACTCAGAGCCACAATAACTTGTTCCCCAGATGGTTCCTTATCATTGGAAGTACCTGAGGAATCTTTAAATTTACTCCCTGTAATTCTCTCAGAGAGTCAGGAGGGGAAAGAGCATCCCACCTTTGTAATACCTGAAGATATACCGGAATCTCTCTGGGCCACATCTTCTTCCTATGTAGGCTTACTTAAGGCAGCTGTTCCTGTGCAGATAAAAACTAAATCTAGTCCACCTCCTTCCATTCCTCAGTATCCCCTCTCAAAAGATGCAATTGAGGATATTGCCCCAGTAATAAACTCATTAATTGCTCAGGGAATAATAATCCCTTGTAAATCTGAATACAACATGCCCATCCTGCCCGTTTAAAAAAAAAGGGGGAGGGGGGGGCCAATGTCAAGCACCTCTATAGATTCATACAGGATCTGAGGGCTCTGAACAACCATGTTATAAAATGACATTCTGTAGTTTCCAACATAAATATGATTATTTCTTCTATTCCTAGCACAGCTACCTACTTTACAGTAGTAGACTTGTGCTCAGCATTCTTTTCCATACCCATACATGAGAACTCCAAGCATATCTTTGCTTTCACATGGAAAGGCTTTCATTATATGTGGAGTTGTCTTCCATAGGATTATGTGGAAAGTCCAAGTTTATTTGCACAAATTTTGAGCCAAGACAAAGATAAGATAACATTTAATAATAGCAAATTAATCAAATACATAGATGATCTACTCTTGGCTTCAACAGACGCAGAAGCATTTCAAGAAGATAGTAAACACCTTCTTTTGGAATTGCACAAAAGGGGACATAAGATCTTGGAGGGTAAAGTTCAGTGATGTCTCCCTAAAGTAGAATATTTGGGGTTCATCCTGACTGTGGGTGCCTGCTCTATTTCTCCCAAATGAATTGAGAATATTCAAAATTTAAACGCTCCTACCACTAAGAAACAGTTGAGAGCAATTTTAGGAGCAACAGGGTTTTGTAGACAATGAATTCCTTGCCATGGAGAAATTACTAAACCCCTTATAGCACTAACAAGGGGTCCCTGAACCCCTCAAATTAGAGCCAGAACACCTGTCAGCTCTATCAGATCTAAAACTGTCTCCCCCCTCTCTAGACATCCCAGATTACAACAAGCCATTTACTTTGTGTGTACATGAGCAAAGAGGGGTAGCTTTAGGTGTTTTAACTCAGACTTTGGGGTCTTCTCAACACCCAATTGCTTATTATTCTGCCCAAATGGACCTAGTAGCATCAGGAGCACCACCATGTCTTATAGGAGTAGCTGCTACAGCCTTACTAGTGACAAAAACTGTTGATCTAGTATTGGGATACCCATTAACAATTATGTGCCCACATGAGGTAGAATCATTGTTGCTAAGGCATAGAACACAGGAATTCTCTGATCAGCGAATTACAAGGTATGAAATAACCTCGTTAAATAGCAAAAACATCACCTTGAAATGTTGTACAACTCTTAACCCTGTCACCTTGCTTCCAGATTTACCAACTTCAGGAGAACCATTACACAACTGTGAAACACTAGTGTCCATGGCAGAAAAGCCTCAAGATAATCTCTTGGACACTCCCTTAGACAATCCAGATCTGGTCTTATTGGTTCCTCTTTTATGAAGTATGGCATACGCTACATTGGAGCTGCACAGAATTTGCCACGGAGGGGTCAGCTTCACTGCCCTCTAATATTAGCGCTCAAGGGGCAGAACTCATAGCTCTGAAAAATGCCTGTTAATTGCCAAGGATAAAAAGGCAACAATTTATATGGATTCTAGATATGCTTTTGGCATTTGTCACTCAGTTGGAATGCTATGGCTCCAGAGAGGATTTTTAACCTCAGCTGGAAAATCTATAGCTAATGCAGAAATTATTAATGAAGTTCTTTCTGCTCTCCAGCTGCCTAAAGTCCTAGCTGTAGTTCAATGTTCTGCCCATACATGTGGCACTGACCTTGTCTCTGGGGGAAATGATTGAGCAGATGCTGCTGCAAAGCTAGCAGCCATTGAAGGGCCTGAATTAATTTAACATTAACAACTTGCAGCTTACAACTGATATGAACTAGGACAAATACCTTTAATTTTTTGGACCTCAATTTCACCATTTATAAATCAATCTCTGAGCTCCTTTCCACACTTATTAACTCCTATAATCCTCTGACTCTTATTCTAGGACTCTTTCCTCAGACACTTCCTAGCTATGTGACCATGGACAAGTTATTTAATCCCCATTGCCTATCTACATACCACTTTTCTGCCTTAGAACCAATGCAGTGTTGATTCTAAGATGAAAGGTCAGGGTTTTCTTTAAAAAAAAAGATAATTTAAAAGTACTTAGCATAACACCTGACACATAATAAGTACTATATAATTTTAGCTATTATCATTATTATTATTCCAGACCCATCTATCTACTGAAACATTTAGTTATCTATATCTCCTTCCTTTGTCTTCTAATTTTCTAACAATATGACCTTTTATATTTTAAGATCATAAAATCATTAAAGTTGGTTTATACCTAATTTTTATCAAAATACTTTTCTCAGAAGTTCTTGTCAAGTATGATAATATTTTTAAAGCTCTTAACATAGTGCTTGGTGATTAATATGTGCTTATTCACTTCACTTCACATTTTAACTCTTTAGTCATAGTTATCCTTGGGTTTATTGAATACAATGTTATTTTGTTCTGTGGCCTTTGGGATCTTATAAACTTAATCTCTTCTACTTTTTTTCTATTTTTTTAGCCATAATCAAATCATTTTGATGAGTGTTGTTATAGCATAACTAGAGAGTTTTATCTTTAGGTCACCTTCATTTCTAGTGTAGTACATATTCTGGATCTTCCTTCTCCACTCCAACTTGTAGGTTGGATTCCCAGAGAGCAACTGATACTTTCTCCATCCAGGTTCTAAGGAATTTGGAGGCAGTATGGGTTATTTTTCTAATGCTATAGCTTTTGAGTACCCAGCAATGTTCTTCATCATTAATTATTGGTTAATATCATTTAGCCAGTCAATTAGCTTTTAAAAATAGATGTTCACTAAGGTGGCATAGTAAGAACAATTAATACAAAACATTCTCCCCAAAATATATGATAGACGTTCTATTCTCCACTCTTTCCCTCTCAGGGAATTGGCTGATACTGTCCTCTTGTCTAAGCCACCACACATTTGAATGTATGGATTCTGAAATGACTTGATACTTTATAGAAGACTCATGGAGCATGATTAAGTCTCAGCTTGTACTTTGACACTATCACTTCACCTCATCCTATGGTCCTCACTCCTTTCAAATTGATTAACTAGACTTCAAATTTAATTCAATGCCTTTAATTGAATGATTCAATAGAAATGTTCTCATCTGTTAAAGGTATTAGGACCAGAGCATTTTGTTAGGTATTTTTAGGTTGGCTGATTTATTGATTGATTTGATCAACACTTACTTTTCATTATTCCTCTTGAGATTCTTCACCTTTTATTTGTTGTACTAAACCTGAATATTATAGGTCATATGACCAATTTTGCTTAAATTGACATGACAGATTGTACTATTCCTGGTTCATCTCCTCGTACTGTCATGTACTAGGAAACCTAGACTTCTAGAGAAGTCTTTGTTTCAACTCTTATTTCCTGATATACTTAATAGGATGAATGAGTTCAGTACTTTTCTGTAGCTCTATTGTTTCCTCTGGTGCTCTTCTTCATTGTAAATAAGTGATCCTCAGGAGAACTGGATTTTGCTAGAACTTTCCATGTCATCATCTTAACAAGAAGTCTGTATCATCATTCTTTCAGAAAAACATTCTTTATTTTTCAATTTCATCAAAGTATAATTCTCAAGCTAGTATAGGATTCCAAAGAGAGAAACTAAGACTCCAGGTGGTCAGATTCCATGACCTAACTAACACAGTCTTTCAAAGTTCAAAGTCCTTGAGGGGACTTTGGCCTGGAAAATATCAGAAAGGACTGACACCCCCTCCATTATCCCCTGGATTTTGTTTCGGTGTTGTTTATTTGTTTAACCTTTAAGATGTGTGTTTAACTCTACTAATTTCTCCAACTGAAATGATAAACAAGCCATCCCATTTGCCACCTCTCATTTTAAGTACTAGTCTCTGGGCAGCTATTTTTATGAATCAGTATTCACCTCTCTGATGTAAAGGAAAGAGTTCTAGAATGAGAGTCATAGGATTATAGGAGTCAATAAGTGTGGAAAGGAGCTCAGAGATTGATTTATAAATGGTGAAATTGAGGTCCAAAAAATTAAAGGAATTTGTCCTAGTTCACATCAGTTGTAAGCTGCAAGGCTGGGATTCAGCCTTAGATTCCTGACCCTAAGTCCATAGTTCTTTCCATTATATTTCATCACTTGTCAGAAAATCTGGGTTTTTATGAGTTCTGTTATTTCCTATCTGTTGTTAAAATAGAAAAGCCAATTCCAGTTTCCAATCTGTTGTTGAAATAGGCTAAGAAGCTGGAAATGTTATCCATACTGGGAAATAAACCAAGTACCCAACCCCAGAATAGAAAGAACATTCCTAGGATTTCACAGGTTCCAGGGACCAGGGCAATCTTGTGACACACTTGCTACTGCTTAGAATCATCTAAACACTACTAATTTCTATCTTTTCTATCTTTCAATAATGCCTCTAACAAGGAAGACAACCAGGAATTGCCTGCTTCCTCCAATGTATCAGAGAACATGGAAATGAGGGGGAAAGAGCTCACAGTAACCAAAGCCATAAGACTGAGTGCAGCTAGGGACTTTAGAGGACATCTAATTCATCCCCACCCAGAAAAAGGAAATTACTTCCCCAAGGTTATTCAGTTAATAAATAAGAAGACCAGTATTTAAACCTAGGTCTTCTGACTCAAATACTTCTTTTTCAAAGTATCATAAAGTCCATTCACCAATACAAATACATTTTACAGCCTATTTGTTCTTACTGTCAACACTAATATAGGGAAATTGGTTTCTGACCAATCTCTCTTCACCAAGGAAGCCTAGAGCATATATCACTGAAAGTAAGGGGCCAATAACGAGGTATTAAACTAACTGTAAAAATGTAGTTGCAACACCCTTTTTTGTGTAAAGTATGTGTTTATGAAGCATGAAAAAGTTGTTTGAATTAGTAAAGGAATCTGATAATTGGTCCATGAGTGATTGATTGACCACCTGTCTGGGTGGCCCTTAATATAAAGGCAAACAATTTGAAAATTGTCCAGGAAGGCACCAAGATCCAGGAGAAACCCATCTTTCTATGAGATTGGAATTGGAATTGGAATAGGAGAACAGGAGCATGAGCAAAGGCAGCTGAGAGAAGGAATAGGCATCAGATTTCTAGGCCAGTAGAAACAGATGTTGTGTCAAGGAAAGCTCCCCTCATCCAGATGGCAGGCCCCAAGGTGGTAATTTTGACATTCTTTTCTCCCTTTGGACTCCTTCATAGAAGCCTGTAGCCTTTCATCTAAGCACAAAATCTTTTTAGTTTTCTTTATTTTAAATGTTTACTTTGTCCTTATAAACAGTGCCATTCACAGGCATTTGCTAGACTGAGAATACTTCTTGGGAATGAAGCTAGGAATAGCCAATTAAGGGGGAGGAGAAGAGAGGGGAGGGGAGAGAAGAGGGATTAAATGTTGAAATGTTTTACCAGAGCAATGTCTGTGATTATGGCCTCAGAACTAAAAGAGTTACTTTAGCCACAGCATCAAAGTATATAACTAATTAAAAGGCTTGCTCCATGAATCTGTAAACAAACAAGCAAAATTGTCATGTGAGACATTTTTAACAAAAAATTGAATTACAATTCCATTTTTACAACTTCCAAGAAAAAGTTAGAGACAAGTAATCAATGAGTATTTTAGCATCTTCCAGGCATTTTGCTAAGCTTGGGATACAAAATGAGGGGAAGAACAAGAACAAGAACAAGAACAAGAAGAAAGAAGAAGAAGAAGAAGAAGAAGAAGAAGAAGAAGAAGAAGAAGAAGAAGAAGAAGAAGAAGAAGAAGAAGAAGAAGAAGAAGAAGAAGAAGAAGAAGAAGAAGAAGAAGAAGAAGAAGAAGAAGAAGAAGAAGAAGAAGAAGAAGAAGCAGCAATCCCTCCCCTCAAGGAACGTGTAAGCAAATATATACAAAGCAAGATACATAGAAATAATTAACTGAAGGGAGGCACGGGAATTAAAAGGAACTGGAAAAGACTTCTTATAGACAATAGGATTTTAATTGGTTTGGAGAAACTCATCTAGACAATGAGTTAATAATAGGATGGGGGCAAATAATAGTGACTGAAAAATTCATGGTTACAATCTCTCCACACTAAGATATTTTGGTTCTTTGGTGTCCAGGCCCAAATTAGAGGGAATGAGGAAAATGAGATAATTGCTAAAGACAGACTCTATAGGCAGCACTTGTGTTGCCACATAAGTGGAATATCCAAAGAAGAAAGAAAACATGAAAATCAAACACAAGAACTGAAAAACTACACCAGCCTAGGAGCATTTAGTGAAACTGGCAGTACTGAAAACACCAATAAACACTCAGGACATCATTGTATTAATACAAATAATAACTATAATTTGTCTTATAAGCAATTGAAAGCTTACAGATCATTTCTGCACAATAATCCTGTGAAGTAGATAGTATAAATATGATTGTCATCCTCATTTTAGAGATTAGGACAGCATTGGCAAAAGTTTTCTAGTTCACATGCCCATAGGGCAAATTCAAGCTGCCTTTGAGCTCCCCCTCCCTCCATTACCCAGGAGAGTGGAGGGAAGAAGTGCTTGCTTTGGGCAGCTTGACAGAGGGGTAGAGCATGAAAAAATGTCCTCAGACACTGGGAAGAGGGGGAACAGAGCAGCTCCTCCAGTGCCAGCTGGGCACATGTGCCAATACTTCACCTACTTCACCAATGCTAGATTAGGACATTAAAACCCCAAAACTAAAGTGATGTGCCAAAGATTATAACCTAACAACGGCCAATAATTGACTTTATTAATTTGATCTGTTGCTTTCTCTAGGCTTCCACTTTCTCATTTTTTATGTTCATTCTTTCTCTTATTTTTAGTTCCAAATTTTCTCCCTTCCTCCCAACCCCATCAATGAAAAGTCAAGAAATATGATTCTCATTTGTGACATGGAAATCACTTTAAAAGACTGATATATATTAATTTAAGTTTGCCAAGGAATTCAGCTATGTAATTCCTAAATGAAAACTCAAGTCAGCAGTCAACCTTTTATGCTGTTTAAGCTGGGCCAAAGGCCCAAGCCCTTAGATAGCTGAGGCAAAGAAAAGAGATCAGTCCCTATCACTCACGTGACCAAAATGGAGAAACAGTCTCAGGGGCCTCCACCTCCAGCCTCTTTCAGAGCAAGCCCTCCTCTCAGACCTCTCCAGGAGCTCTCCCTCCAGGACCTCTCTCCTCTCAGACTCCTTCAGAGCAAAACCTCTCAGAGCCAAAAACCTCTTCAGAGCAAAACCTCCTCAGTCCTCCTTCAGAGCCACCTCTTCAGAGCCACCTTCAGAGCAACCTCTCCTCAGAGCAAAACCTTGCTCAGAGCAAAACCTTCCTAAATCCTGTTACTCTGAGTAGGGTGGAGATTGTAAGTTTCAAGACCTGGTTCTGTCATTCCAAGTATCTCTATTGTATCAATTCTAAAATCAATCATGACTCAAAGAACTTCCTGTTCTATGCTTAAACATAGGTCAAAGCCCTTTCCATTGTTTAGCAAAAGGTTTCTGTCCTAAAGTAGTCTTAAGTAGGGAGGAGAAGGATCCTCCCATGCCAAGGAGTTTCACATTCCAATAGAGTTCTTACTATCAGTAGGAAATTTTTCAAGTATGAAATTTCCCAATGGGGAAATTTCCAACATTCATAAGTCTAAGAAATTTTAAGGTTTACACATTATACATATGCATTCATGTCAAACATATTTCCACATTGTAGGAAAGGTAGATTTTACATAGTGGAAAAGGAGTATTCTAAATCTAGAAGTTCATGTCCTATCTCTAACAAATAATGTCTGAGTGACACTAAGGAAGTCACTTAATTCTCTGTGGCCTAGGACTATGATGGTGAACCTATGACACATGTGTCAGCACTAACATAGATAACCATTTTTGATGACATGTTGGCTGCATGCAGGCTCAGAGAGCCTTGGGGCCTGGGAACTGCCTTGGGAGCCACGCGGAGCAGGGGGCGGTGGGGAGGCCTGCTCCATGTGCTAGCCGCAGGGGTGGGGGGCAAGCAGTGGGTGGTACTCACCAGGTGGCTGGGAAATGGGGAGACTCCAATAGGGGTGGGAGGAGAAGTGTTCTCACAGAAGGAGCATACTCGGGCAGGCATGCTGACTCGCGGCAGCCACTGCTCTCATAGCACCCCCGGGCCATCTCACAAAACTACATAGAGGGGAAAATTGTGAGTAAAGCCATTGCTATATTTTTCAAGGTGCTAAAAGTGTCCAGTAATGGGTTCCAGACTCCTCCATTTCACACGGGCCAGAGCCTTGCCCAGTCTTCTGCTGGCCTGGCCCTGTTCCACCCCTCCCAAGCAGCAGCTGCCACCCACCAGTCTATGGAAGATTGGGCAGGACTCTGGTCCACATACAACAGAGGCGTACTTTTGTGAGACCTTATTCTTATCAAAACCAACAAAAGAAACAGATTGACAGTTAGTAGCGCTTGCTTGGGCTTGAAGTGTACAAAATACCAACCTTCAGTTGAAGATTTAGCCAATCAAATTCAGCAACAAAAAAGTTATTAATAGGCAGGTTAGTTAAAGAATTCCTCCTCCCCCTCACTTATCTTAGTTCATGGCACCCCACACAAGTTAAATAATATCAAGACCAACAAAATAAATCGACTGACAGATGAACAAAGAGGTCACTAAGCAGGTAAGTTAACTACTTAGTTTTTGGTCTATCAGATACAGTTATATATTACAATTATACATTTTTGTTATTTAAACTATAAATAACATGAAATTATGGGTTGTTGTTTTTTTCTCAAAGTGACACACCATCTGAGTTATGCTCAGTTTTTTGGCGAATTTTGACACACCAAACTCAAAAGGTTGCCCATCACTGGCCTAGGTAGCTCTCTAAGGCTAAATTAAAGAGGATATGCTGATCTGTATTACTGATTTATAGTCTTTGATGATTTTTGAGTTATAAATGTTTACACTGAAAGAAATGTAACAATCTCTCTCCTACAAGTTTAAGCATACCTCTGTCTACATAGATGAAATCCTAGATATAGTCCCCCCAAAATGATTGAAATAAATGATATCTCATGCCTCTTTCAGCCAGGCTTTCAGCATGAACTGGATTCAGCCCTTGGAGAACTTACCTCTTATTAAGAGAATTGAGATTCCCCCTTCTCATACTCCTTGACTTGACAAATCCCCACCCACTCATCCCTGGAACTCTACAACTCACTTAAGAGAAAAGGGCAAAAAGATACCAGTTCACATTGTAATTTGAGGTATGATGTGAATTGGACTTGGGAGAGGTCATTTATTCCTACACACAAAAGAAAGGAGAAACTTTTTTTAAAAAACTCACAAGCAAGCAGTTACTTAACAGAATTTCAGAATTTAGCCAATAACCACTGCTACCGTCTGCTAGGAGACTACTTTCTAAAGCTCATCAGCCCATAAAACTGTTTTGCAAGACTACTAATGGGGGTGCAGGGTGAGAGTAGAGTCAAGATGGAGGCTTTGAAGCAGCAAAAATCGATTCCTCTGTGAAAACCCTTCTACACCAATCAAAAACAAAGGGCTTCAAGGGGGATAGAAAACCAAATCCAACAAGAAGACAGAGCTAGATTCAACTTAAAAGGTACACAGAGAAGGTTGAATTTTTACATTTAAGGAAAAGAAAGAAGGAAGGTCCCAGGGTCCTTCCCCCACCTACTGTGCTGAGACTCTGGTGGTTGGTGGGATCTCGAGGCTAAGACTCCAACCTAAACGGAGTGCCTTGCTACCACAACTTCATGAAGCTCAGGGCTCTGACCACTTCTATCAAGGAGACAGTTGGAGGAGAGAAGCAGAGAAGAGGGCAGGCTGGTCATAGCCTTCAGTCACCAGAACTCCATCTGGGACTTCTGCCTCTGGAAATTTTGGCCTCAGGGCACATTCAGCACTGCAGATAAATTCAATTGGCTTAATCCAGTTTATCAATAGTATAGAGAAGAAGCACCCAAAGGGCAGAGAGGCTCAGTCTCATGGAGCTGGCAGAAAACCAGAGGAGCAAGGGTAAAGAGTGGACAGAGAGCCAGGCTTAGCAGTGGGACAGAGTCATGGGTCTCTCCTGCTCAATCCAACCTGAAGGGTACACAGATAAAGTCGAATTCTCAAGTATAAGGGAAAGATCCAACACCCCTCCCCCACCTACTACACTGAGACCCCCAGTCAGGATCTGGCTGACTGGGATCCCAGAGCTAAGGTTGCAATCATGAAGAAGTACCCTGGTACCACTCAGGGCTCTGACCAGGCAGCTGGCAGGGAGGTGGCGGGCAGAAAGGAGTAGAGAGGAGGACAGAGACTACCGTCAGTCTCCACATCTTCACTTTTCACCTTCAGCCTCTGCTGGCAACTGGGGAAGATCTGGCCTCAGGGCACATTAATACAACTGGTTGGCTCCATTAGCCTTATCCAGTTAATTAGCTGAGCAGAGAAGAAGCTCCTTTGGGGCAGAAAAACCCAAACTCACAGATCCAACAAATCAACAAAGGAGCAAGAATACAGCCAATAAGGAGGGGAAAAGAAGGAAAAAAATATGAGTAAACAATAGAAAAAAGAAATTACAATCAACAGCTTCTATTCAGGTAATGAACAAAGAACAAATGGAAGAGGAGGACCAAAGGACACCAAGGAAAAATTAAGGAACTCCAGTGAATTGGACCCAGGCTCTGGAAGAACTCAAAACACAATTCAAAAAACAATTAAGAGAGGTTGAAGAAAATTGGGAAAAGGAACTTAAAAAGCAAAATAGGTCATCTGGAAACAGAAGCACATGAACTAAAACAAGAAAATAGTGTCATAAAAGTCAGAACTGAACAGCTTGGAAACAAGGGCAAAGAAGATTATCAATATGGAATCTAGGAATCCCAAACTTGTGACCTAGTGAGATCTGATGAACCCCAAATTTCAGGACTAGCTTATAGGTTGGAGACCCCAAATCTTGTACTTGTTCCCTTTTCCCATGGGAATCTACCCTGAAGGGAATCCCAGGCTGGCAGTTTTATTTATTTTTTTTATTTATAAAACCCTTACCTTCTGTCTTGGAGTCACTACTGTGTATTGGTTCCAAGGCAGAAAAGTGGTAAGGGCTAGGCAATAGGGGTAAAGTGACTTGCCCAGGGTCACACAGCTAGGAAGTAACTGAGGCCAGATTTGAACCTAGGACCTCCTGTCTCTAGGCCTGGTTCTCAATCCACTGGGCTACCCAGCTGCCCCCTCTCCTGGCAGTTTTAGACTTGAGTGGGAGACCCTCAGGGGAATGATAATCCTAGTTGGGTGAGATAAACATATGCTAAGGACCCTCTTTGTTTTAGGTAGTCTCCCCTATTGTATCAGAACCTTTCCCAAGAAGACCCACACCTGGGCAGAAACCATCCTTTAGTATCCATTGTAAGTAGCCCCTTCTCTTACACCCTTACCTCTAGATATGATTCCTTTCCCAAGCTTGATTGTATCCTGTCAGTGTAGTTGGAACACTCCCATTTTCTTTGTAGCTATAATGATGTCAATCATCTTTCCCTGCCCCTAGACTCCTCAAATGATATATATGTTCCCCAAATTCTTTTGCTCCTCGGAGTCGATCTTGGGTGGTGACATTTCCAAGGGTCAGTGACAGGAAGTCCAGAGTTCAAGCCTCAGACTCTGTGCAGTAGCTCTGTTGTCGAGGCCTACTAGTGCTGAACCCCTTTTGCACTTGATTTTGACTATTTAATAGTTCTGTGTTTTTTTCCAGTTGACAAGATAAAAGATAAAAACAATGACTTACAAAGAAAAATAGATTAAAAAGAAAAGCAAGTTCAAAATATCAGGGATGAAATTCAGTCTTTTAAAAATTAGAATTGAACAATTAGAAGTGAATGACTTCACAAGGCAGCAAGAATCTATAAACAAAAGACTACTAATCACGTCTTATTTTTTACCTTGAATACGTACTATCACTCCTCTCATTTGAACTTCACACTCAACCAAAGCTACAAGCAGTCATTTGGTTGGACACCCAAGCCACTGTACACAAAGACTTCTGAACTGATGGAAATCACAAGATCCTTTTCAAGCTTACCTAGCATCTGCCTGTATGTATTCATTCACCTAAGAGTAAGAAAGAATAAACACAAAAGAGGCAAATCTTTGGGGAACAGCCTATCCCTCTCTTAACCAGCTTGAGGTTGAATGTTCTCTGCTATTGTCACCCACCCAAACATTCAAAATATTAGGACTTTTTTATCTTTAATTATGGCTCTACAATAAGCTATTACAGGTAAAAGGATAGAAGTGGGGTGCTTCCCAGTCTTGCATCTGCCCATTGTCTCTGTCCTTCTGGTCATTCTTACTCATTTTCCATTAATCTGAGACTGTGGATCATATTTTTCTAAAGTATTCTCAGATGAATTTCTATTCAAGCCAACTATCTCATACAACAGTGACTTTTTAGAGACTGACCTATAGGTAGCTACCATTATCATCCCAAATACTCTTCTCCCTACTCTAAGACCTAGGCATGTAATCTCTGAAAAACTGCCATTAAAACATTGGGGTCAGATTGAAAAGTCTGCCTTTCTCCACACATATATGTTACTCTCTACTAGCCCTAATGACACCTTATTCTAAATCCATGCAAGTCAACAGGTAAGAAAGTCAAATGTTTACTTGCTATTACTTTTTAAAGCAAAACTGTTAAGTTCTAAAAGTTTACACATTCAACTCAATGATTTAATAAATCTTTATTAAACACGTATGTACAAGATCTAGATACCAGAGGCACAAAGTGTTATCCATGTAGGGAATTTATAATAGAGAAATTCCTTCTAGAGATGCAAATCAACATCTGTAGCTTATAGACTTAGGGAAGCTCAATGGTGCAGTGGACTTAGCACTAGCCTTAGAATCAGGAAAACTCATCTTCATGATTTCAAATCTGACCTAAGACATTTACTAGTTGTTTTAACTTTTAACTCTCTTTGCTTTAGAATATGACTAAAACAAGATTGAAAAATTAAGAGACTTGATCAAGATTCAGATCCAGTATGTGTCAAAGATAAAACTTGAACCCAATTCATCCTGTCTCTAAAATTGCCCCTCTATCAACTATGTCTTGACAATTCATTTTATAGGGGAGCAAAATGAGACTAAGAGGCTTTCACACAATTGGTTCAGTTGATAGAGAACAAGGCCTGGAGATGAGAGGTTCTGGGTTCAAATTTGGATTCAGACACTTCCCAACTGTGTGACCATGGGCAAGTTCTTACTGTTCTTTCTGCCTTGGAACCAATACTCAGTATTGATTCTAAAACAGAAAGTAAGGATTTTTTAAAAATTGGTAGAGACCATATTTAGAACTGAAACTCCGGTCTTTTGTTTCTAAGCTTAGTGAGCCATACCAAACTACCTTCTCAGTATATAACAGCATTACTAATGGCTTGAAGTACTTTGGATAATGGTCCTTCTCCATCTTGATGGGGCTTCTTGCATAGATTTACTTGCTAGTCTGGGTGCCCTTTTATTGTTGCTCTTTAATTGTTTCAGGCATATCTGACTCTGATCCCATTTAGAATTTTCTTGGCAAAAATACTGGTTTACTATTTCTTTTTCTAGTTTATTTTACAGATGAGAACTTAAAGTAAAAAAGGGTGAAGTGACTTTCCCAGGGTCACAATATCAAGCTGGCTCTGGATGCCTTATTTGAGATCTTATTCACACTTTTGTCAGGATATGATAAAACTAGTGACAGTATAAAAAGGTTTTTAGCCTTGGCCTGGGCTCACTTTTGCCCAATACATCAAAATTTGATGGATGTGGGGAGTGGGGAAGAAAAGAGGAGAGCTTAAAAGAAGAAATATTATTCTGAACAGGGACAAGGAAGTAATACACAAGTAAATTGCATGATTTTTTTTCCAAATGGTATTCCCCTTGTACCCTTCATCATAACTGATGTAATATATTATCTTTAGAAGTGAGAAAAGTTCTCAGTGTTTCATTTGTTATGTTTATGCCAATAGAAATAAATCTCAGCCATCATCAGAAAGGTCTCTCCTGTCCCTGATTCTATCTAGGGAATTTAACTAATCATATCCCTCCTATAGATCAAATGAGATTATATATGCAAAGTGCTTTGAAAACCTTAAAAGCATTGTACAAATGTTATCTATTATTATTATGCTGCCAGAGCAGATAGTATTAGGGTTATACTTTGGCCTTATTGATCAGATGGCTTCTTCATTACTTCTGTGGTGCTGTAGATCAATAAATAGGCCTACAGAAGCATAATAGATTTTTTAAAATCAATTAAGCAGAGTATTTTCACAGAATTGAGTTTGGAAAGCCATTGCCTCAGGCATGTATTTTTAAATCTTCAATGTGATTCCTACTAAAGAGTTGTTTCAAATAGGAGTCATAGAGAACCTCTGTTTCAAACCTCACTTGATGCATTATTCATGTGTAGCATTTGAGGAAAGTAGAGTGGATTGTGTGGTAAAACAGAGACTACAGAGGCTTCAAAGACAAGTTCAATACTTCAGTTTTGATAGGAAAAGGCAATAAAGGTGATTCCTTAGCTCACACCCTGGTACATAATAATACACCTGGAAAATGTCACCGTTTCCTCTTCTATTTCTAAAAATACATTTGATTTGAAAAAAATATTGTTTTGGTTTTGTTTCGTTTTTAAACTGGATCTCCCTATCTTATCCAGGCTAGAAATGCAGCTGTTATTCATGGATCTTGGCCTACTCTATTTCCAAACTGTGTTTGTTTGCCTCACTTTGGCAACGTGATGGCTTCCCACACATGGGCCTTACATATTGATGCCGTACTCAGAGTGGACATCTGATTGGGTTAGCACACTCTAGTTCAGAAATCTCAAGCTCAAGAGGTCATCAGCCTCAGTCTCTCTGGTAGCAAGAATTATGGTTGTGTGCTACCATGCCCTAATAAAAGTACATTTCAGAAACTTATTCCACTGGAAACACCAGTGGAAGTCTGCTTGTACCAACACTGAAAACCAGAAGGTCCTAACTAATGATTTGGTGACAATCGTCACTAGCCATGCCTCAGGCAAGGCCCATGAAACATTTCCTCAAAGAATCTTCCAAAGATAAATTCAGTTGAAGGGAGATTGAAGTAGAGGCACAGAGTAAGCTTCTTGGGAAAACAGAGACTACTGTTTCAGAAGTGAAGGGAGTGGCAGAAGCTTGTGTGATTCAGAGCTTTCTTTGAGTATACCAGCTGGAGGACTGGAGAAGACAATATTAATTATTCTCCCTAATTCTCAGTTGTTTTTATACCACCAAAGGAATGCAAATGCTATCAGAATCCTAGAAAAAAAACTTCCACTTGCTTCCTCCTACCCAAAAATTATAGTTCCATGGAAATACATGTATATAAATCTGCCCATTAGGAAGACAGCTCTAGAGTTTAAGCAATATCTAAGCTGTCATATGCATTTATTTTGAACCTAGTAAATAGGAAGGCAAGTTAACAGCTTTTCATAAATGTGGAATTTATGGATGATTTGTCTCTCATGAACAAACCTTTAGCCTAACTAGATAACTTCTTTATTCTGATTCCTCAGGGGATTTGTAATCTCATCAATGTGGG
This sequence comes from Monodelphis domestica, assembly GCF_027887165.1. Lineage (NCBI taxonomy): Eukaryota > Metazoa > Chordata > Mammalia > Didelphimorphia > Didelphidae > Monodelphis > Monodelphis domestica. Next base: position 239,439,982 of record NC_077228.1, on the reverse strand, counting down.
CATTGCCTCCACCAGAGCAAATTACAAGCCATGCATTATTATCCTATATAATTCTTGTTCATCTTTTTCTATATGTAGAAAGTGTTATCCAGAGTAAGCCCAAACTAATTAACAAAGTTTAAAAATGAGTATTTTATTTGGAATGTTTATATATCTTTGGTAGATATAGTCATCTTCAATGATTAAATGAATACCAATATGAAATGGTTTGATTGGGGCATCAGGCTACTGCATGAAACAGGCATGTAACTTGTTCAGCCATTTCTTAATTGATAGATGTTCCCTTAGTCTCCAGTTCTTTGCTATTCATAAAGAGCTAAAGCAAACATTCTTGTTCTTCAGAGTTATCAAACTCTCTGCCCCAGAGGAATCTTAAATAGGATTAAATCCTAATTAGGAAATATTTAACAAAATAAATAAAAATATAATAAAGCATAGAAACTATTAATTTGAGATTTTCCAAGACATCCTGTGATCTGTAAGGATCCTTTTCTATTTAAGTTTGATACCAATTTGTGCATATGCATCCAAAACCTCTCCCTTTGATCTTAGTGGTATAGGAACAGTTATATTGTTGGTAAGTCAAAGTCAGAGTTTAATAACTTTTAGGATATGGTTTCAAATTGCTTTGTAGAAGATTGGACCAATTTTAATCTCCATCTATGGTGCAATGGCATGTCTATTTTCCAATAGTTCCTCCAATTGTCATTTTCCTTTTTTGCTATCATTTCATTACTTTCTTTAGGGTTCTTGGCCTTTTGTTTCTCCAGAAAAGAAAAAAGAAAAAAGTTAAAGCAATCCCTGTCCTCTAGGACTGTAGTTTACACTGTAACAGGGATGACTACATGTAAATAAATATACAAGTTATATACAGAGTATATAGTGTAATGGTTGAAATTTCACCTTTTAGGATTGTTGTAATATTGAACAATGGCCGCCAAGGAATTTACTTATGAAATTCCTAAAATGAAACACTCAAGTCAGAATGGAGTTTATGGAGGTTTAATCACACTGGGAGTAGGGAAAGGAGAGGGAGAGAAGGAGAGAAGAGAAAAGGGAAAGGGGCTACTCAACCTCTGACCAAGGCAGAGGGAGTTTTAGGCCCAAAGGGCCAAGGTGGAAAGAATCAGTCCTTAACTCACGTGAGTGATCTGAAGGAAAGCTGTCTGCGGGCGTCCTCCCTGTCCAAGCTCCTAACACCAACTCGCGTCTAGCTCTCTCCACAGGAAGTGCGCGAATTCCAGAGGCTGTTCCCTACCTCACTTCCTGTGTCTCACAAGTGCCAATGGTTGGCTCTAGCTTGGCTTAGGACAGCCCAGGTGGGCAGTTAGTTATTTCTGATTTGTCATTGACTAGCACATGCCCGTGTAGTGTGGGTGTGCACAATTTTTGGGTGCTATACCAAGATGGAGACTTTTAAAATTCACAATCCCCCCTGATGATGATTGGGGGACTAGTCTCCCCAATTGATCACTAAACATAAGCATACTGCACCCCAAAAATTTCTAACTGTAAGTGTATACAAAACTTTTTTACCCACTAAGAGGAAGATTATAATAGCTGTAAATATGGGGAAATAGAGGAGAGAGAAAGACAGCAAACCAATGTTTTGCTGGGCGCATTGACAAAAGCCAATTAGGGGGCAGTCCCCTTTGGCATAAGAGTGTACATTCAAAAAATGTTCAATCAACCACACCCCAACGTTCATTCTGGATCTTCCTGTAGTGAAAAGGTTTAGATATCTTTCTGCAAACAGTTCATTCTCTGGATTCAGTTAGTTAGCAAGCTTCTTCTCTGAAGATTTATCTCGAACAAAATTTAAATCTTGGATTTGATGAAATACAATCCCCCCTGAAGAAAGTGTTGAAAAAACACTGAGTCCAGCTGAGGATTCAAGTTTTAGTTGTGGGGGTGTGTGAGTTAATCCAAAAGAAAAACAAAACAAAATGAAAATAAAATAAAAAATCAAAATCAAAAGAAGAAAAAGGGAAAAAATTAAGGGAAAAATATAAACCCTTTATATATGCATATTTATATTAAAGAAGAATTCAAAATCAGTATCAAAAATCAAAAAAAATCTAGGTATACAAATTTTGAGAAAGCAAGAAAAAAAAAATTTTTCCCCCCACAGGCCCCTGTATTAGGGTCCAGTTAAGTAATTTCTAATCCCACAAGTCTGTAGGACAGAATGCAGCATATTTTACTTCCCCATTTGCAGCCAAGGCTGCAGGAAGTTGCCATACTATAGGAGAGAAAAAAGAGGACCAGATTTTTATTTTATATCTAGGGAAGTGTCATTCCCTCGTCTGATTTTACCTTCGTTCTCAGGGATGGATGGAGCCAGGATGGTAGCCAACCTTAGGTACTTGTCTGTAGGTATTTTCACGAAGAGTGTGGATACAGGGAAGGCCTACATCTTAACGTCTGTCAAGTGTCGCAACCCCGAGTCTCACACTAGGTTCAAGTCCTTAGTATTGGCTTAGAAATGCATTAATCCTACCTGGATTGGACTTTTGATTTTTAGACCTGTGAGCTCTTTTGGCATTATCCAGGTTATCTCTGTGCTCCTTTTTTGATCCCATTCCTAGAATCAGACACAAACATTAATCATAGTCCCACAACAATTATCAATAAATGGCAGGTTCCCATAGTCTAAAGCTGTTTGGGTACGTATTAATAATAACAGCAAGTATATATATTTAAACTAATATTGTAGAATAAAATTAATATTGATCATATGTACCCTTAAGTACATTGAAATGAGAAAAAGGGAAAAATAAAATAATGTGAAAAAAATAATAATAAAATAAGGAAAAGAGAAAAAAAGGACAAAAGAAAAAATTAAATTTAGGAATTCAATGTGTCAAAAGCAGAATAAAACAGTTCCACTTGTCAATGGGTAGTTATCTCCAATGCATGTATAGGATACAGTCAATCAGTCTCAACAGAAGATGCTCTCTTTACATGAGAACAGTGAATCCAAGAGTCCTTTTCTCCAACCTTTATAGATGTTGGAGTAGTTAACAATATTTGGAATGGTCCTTCCCAGGAAGGCTGGGTTGCTCCTGTACGCTGGAAGTTCTTTATATACATGTTGTCTCCTGGGTTCAGGTCGTGAAGTGAGAAGTCTAGTGGTCCGGCTTGTACTGCAGCTCCGGATTCATGTAGCTCATGCAGTTTGTGCTGTAATTCCTGTATATAGGAAGCAATAGTAGTATCTCCCCCTAATAGTGATGTATAAGCCGGGGAGAAAGGCTTAGCCTGTATAGGCGGATGTCCAAAAAGCATCTCAAATGGTGAAATATGTAAGTCTCCTCTAGGCCTGCTTCTAAGATAAAATAGGGCCAAAGGGAGAATTTCAGGCCATTTTAAATGGGTCTCAGTGCATAATTTTCCAATCATAGTTTTAAGTTCTTTGTTCATCCTCTCAACTTGGCCTGAACTCTGGGGATGATATGGAACATGGAATTTGGGAGTTATTCCCAAGCAAGAATATATCTGATTTAGAACAGAATCAGTAAAATGACTCCCCCTATCAGAATCAATACGTGCTGGTAGGCCAAAGCGAGGAATAATTTCTTTTAAAACCACCTTAGCAACAAAAGCTGCTGTGGCTCGGGCTGTAGGAAATGCTTCCGGCCATCTGGTCAGTTGGTCTACTATGACCAAACAAAATTTATATTGTCCAGCCTTTGGCATCGTTATGAAATCTATCTGCAGGTGCTCAAAAGGTGTGTAAGCCAGAGGACTCCCACCAAAGGCTTTGCCACGAAAGGCATGTTGGTTATATGCCTGGCAGGTAGGGCAGGCTGAACACACTTTAGAGGCTATGGTAGTTATGCCAGGGGCTATCCATACTCTCTTAACAGAATCCATGATGCCCTGGGTGCCAAAGTGGCCATTATTATGAACAGATTGGCAAATTTGGTGATAGAAACTTCTAGGGAGCAGGGGTTTTCCTTCAGATGACACCCAAACTCCATTGATCTGTTTTGCTTTGAATTTCTGTTTCCATTTTTCCACTTCCTTCTCATCATAGGAAAGTGATAAATTTGAGTCATCAGTAGTTGTTAATGTTAGAAGTAATTCAGGCCCTTCTATGGCTGCTAGCTTTGCAGCAACATCTGCTCGGTCATTTCCCCTAGAGACAGGGTCGGTGCCACCTGTATGGGCTGAGCAATGAACTACAGCTAGGGCTTCAGGCAGCTGAAGAGCAGAAAGTACTTCATTAATAATTTCAGCATTAGCTATGGATTTTCCAGCTGAGGTTAAAAATCCTCTCTGAAGCCATAGCATCCCGACTGAGTGACAAATGCCAAAAGCATATCTAGAATCTGTATAAATTGTTGCCTTTTTACCCTTGGCAATTATACAGGCATGTTTCAGAGCTATGAGCTCTGCTCCTTGAGCGCTAATGTTAGAAGGTAGTGAAGCTGACCATTCAGTGGCAAATTCTGTGACTACAGCAGCTCCACTATAGCATATGCCATCCCTCATGAAAGAAGAACCATCAGTAAATAAGATCAGGTCTGAGTTTTTTAAGGGAGTGTCCAAGAGATCATCTCGAGGCTTTTCTGCCATGGACACTAGTGTTTCACAACTGTGTAATGGTTCTCCTGAAGTTGGTAAGTCTAGAAGCAAGGTGGTAGGATTAAGGGTTGTACAGCGTTTCAAAGTAATATTTTCATTATTTAGCAAGGTTATTTCATACCTTGTAATTCGCTGATCAGAAAATGCCTGTGTTCTCTGTCTTAGCAATAACGCTTCTACCTCATGTGGACACATAATTGTCAATGGGCATCCTAATACTAGATCAATGGTTTTTGTCACTAGTAAAGCAGTAGCAGCCACTCCTCTAAGGCATGGTGGTGCTCCTGAAGCTATTGGGTCCAGCTGGGCTGAATAATAAGCAACTGGACTCTGAGAAGGCCCCAGAGTCTGAGTTAAAACGCCTGAGGCTACTCCTCTTCACTCATGTACATACAAAGTAAATGGCTTGTTGTAATTTGGGATGCCTAGAGCAGGGGCAGATAGGATAACCTTTTTTAGCTCTGATAGAGCTGACATGTGTTCAGGCTCTAATTTGAGGGGTTCAGGGACTGCATCCCTTGTTAGTGCTATAAGAGGTTTAGTAATTTCCCCATAGCAAGGAATCCATTGTCTGCAAAACCCTGTTGCTCCCAGAATTGCTCTTAACTGTTTTTTAGTGGTAGGAGCACTCAATTTTTGAATATTCTCAATTCGCTTGGGAGAAATAGAGCGGGCACCAGCTGTCAGAATGAACCCCAAATATTCTACTTTGGGGAGGCACCACAGAACTTTATCCTTCGAGATCTTATGACCTCTTTTGTGCAATTCCAAAAGAAGGTGTTTACTATCTTCCTGACATGCTCCTGCATCCACGGAAGCCAAGAGTAAGTCATCTACATATTTTATTAATTTGCTGTTTTTAAATTTTATATTATCTGTATCTTGTCCCAAAATTTGTGCAAATAAGGTCGGACTTTCTACATAACCCTGGGGCAGACGACTCCAGGAATATGGTATGCCACTCCAGGTGAAAGCAAGAATATGCCTCGAGTTCTCATGTATGGGTATAGAAAAGAAGGCTGAGCACAAGTCTACTACTGTAAAGTATGTAGCTGTGCTAGGAATAGAAGAAATAATAGTATTGATATTGGGAACTATGGAGTGTCTCTTTATAACGTGATTGTTCACAGCCCTCAAATCCTGTACGAATCTATAGAGGTGTTTGCCATCGGGCCCCCTTTTTGGTTTTTTAATGGGGAGGATGGGCATGTTGTATTCAGATTTACAAGGGAAAATTATTCCTTGGTCAATTAAAGAATTTATTATTGGGGGTAATGCCCTCCATTGCCTCCTTGGAGAGAGGATATTGAGGAATGCAAGGAGGTGGGCTGGATTTAGTTTTTATTTGCACGGGAGCAGCTGATTTAAGTAAGCCTACATCAGTAGAAGATGTGGCCCAAAGAGACTCTGGTATTGTTACAAGGAAATCACTTTAAAAGACTGATATATATATTAATTTAAGGTCGCCAAGGAATTCAGCTATGTAATTCCTAAATGAAAACTCAAGTCAGCAGTTAATCTTTTATGGAGTTTAATTACAATAGGAGGAAGAAAGGAATTAGAGAGAGAGAGAGAGAGAGTGAAAGGGAGAGAAGGGAATAGGGCTTAAATACCCCTTCTGTTTAGGCTGGGCCAAAAGGCCCAAGCCCTTAGATAGCTGGGGCAAAGAAAAGAGATCAGTCCCTATTACTCACGTGACCAAAATGGAGAAACAGTCTCAGAGGCCCCCACCTTCAGCTTCCTTCAGAGCAAGCTTCTCAGAGCCACACCAACCACACCGACCAACTTCTCAACAACCACCCCGAGTCTTCAGATTCCCCTATCTTTAAGGAAACCATCCAAGTTGCCTCCCCTCAGTCCTCACATCTACCAATCACCTGTCCATCAATTTCCCTGTGCCAATGGAGGCTCTAGCTTAAACCCAGGACCGCCCAGAGGTCTCTGGCTTTTGCACATGTCTGTTGAAGGTCATATTTTCAAATAATTAAATCTTTGATCCTTTGCTACAGCCCTTTCTAAATCCTGTTAACCTGAGTAGGGTAGAGATTGGAATAATTAAATTTTGATCTAGGCTGCAGCCCTTACTCAATCCTGTTAGGACTGAATAGGGTGGAGATTGATTCCAAGTATCTCCATTGTATCAATTCTAAAATCAATCATGACTCAAAGAAATTCCTGTTCTATGCTTAAGCATAGGTCAAAGTCCTTTCCATTGTTCAGCAAAAGGTTTCTGTCCTAAAGTAATCTTAAGAAGGTAGGAGAAGGAACCTCCCATGCCAATGGGGTTCACATTCCAATAGTCAAGACCCATTATCAATAGGAAATTTTTCAAGTATGAAATTTCCCAATGGTGAAATTTCCAACATTTATAAGTCTAAGAAATTTTGAGGTTTACAGTATATCTGAAGGTATTTCAAAGGTGGGAGGCTCCTTTGCCTCCTGGCTCTCTGAGAGAAATACAGGGAGTAAATTTAAGGTTTCCTTGGGCACTTCTAAAGAGAGGGAGCCATCTGGGGCGCACATTATTGTGGCTTGTAATTTGCATAGTAAATCTCTCCCCAGCAAATTTGTGGGGGATCCAGGCATTAAAAGAAAAGAATGTTCAACAGTTAGGGGTCCCACACGTACCATGCGAGGAGAAAGTTTTGGAACCTTTTAACGGTTTTCCTGAAATACCTACTACATTTAAGGAGCCAATAGAATCACATTTCTCATCTGGTTTGCTTACTAGAACTGACCTAGATGCTCTGGTGTCTAAAAGACAGTCATAATATGAATTTCCTACCTTTAAAGTGACATGAGGTTCCTTACTGTTCGGGGGGGAATATATAGGGATTATTGGCATTAAAATATCAGGGTCTGGAAAATCAAAGGTCTCATTCTTTGATTCCAAGGCCCTCACCCCCCCTTCACACCTTCATAAAGATGCTTGGGCAGTTTTTTGGGACCCTCCACGCTGTTGAGGGTGTTCACCCTGAGTGTGGCGTGGTCGAGCTCCATTTCTTATACATTGTTGTTGGGCATTTTTGGGGGGTAGTATCATTTTCTGTATTTTGAACACTGTCATTTTGATTGGCATTGTGATTCCTATAGTTATTATTCCTAAAGGTGTTATTATTTCTTGTTTCCCGTAGCCAGCTCCTACAGACTTTCATTGCATGGCCTCTCTTCCCACAGAAGGGGCATACCAAGGGGTTTTCTAATGATCCATCTGTGGATTCCTGCAAAGGGGCCATGGTCTACCCCTTACTTATCAATTGTTCCTCTAAAATTTCAATTTCTTTTTCCAAGTCTGTCACTGATTTATTGTGCGTCTCAGGTTTTTTTTGTACAATTCTTATAGACATATGCTGCTACCTTCCTCAGTTCGTCAAGGTCCATAGACTCCCAGTTGGGACAGCTGGCCTCAAAGTAGTCTTCCACTGCTGAGCAACAATTCCTAATGAATTGTCTGTGTATATGTTTAATGTCCCCTTCTCTGGACAAATCAAGGTCCATATATATACTTCCTATGTCAACAAGTCTGTCCATAAAGTGGGAGGGGGTCTCATCAATTTCCTGTCGGGACTGTTCAAATTTTTCCCATGCATCAGGGCTATCAGAGCAGTCTCTCATGGCTTTTAATAATGCTTCTCTGGCCAGGACTAGTTTTGTGTGATCCTGTATAATATTGGGGTTCCAGTGTGGATTTACAGTTGGCCAGTGATGAGTTCCTCTACCACTTTTCTTATTAGCCAGAGAGATGACATTATTTTTCTCTCTCTTTGTCAGAAATGCATCTAACAAATTCTCCACATCCAACCAAGAAGGGTCAAAGTTTCTGAATATATTTTCTAATTTTTCTATAACCAACATTGGTTCTGCCTCAAATGATTGAACATTGTGCTTGAATTTTTCTAAATCATCAGGTTTAAAAGGTGTATAGTGTCTTACAGACACCAATTTCCCTTCTTTATTAAAGGTGGGTACTTCCCTCAATGGAAATAAACTTCTGTCTAAACTATCTGGTGTTACTGTTTCTAGGCTACTTGCTCCATTTTCAATGGGGTAGGTAAGAGAAGGGGAAAGGTTAGGATTATTGGCTGTTGGAGCATGGGGGTTGGAGATGTGGAGGGGAGGGAAGGGGGAAGGGCTGAGACAGGAACAGGGGGTGGGGCTGGAGCATGAGCATGGGTGGGGGGGAGGACAAGGGGAGGGGCCGGGACAGGAACAGGGGGTGGGGCTAGAGCATGAGCATGGGTGGGGTGGAGGGCAGGGGGAGGGTCCGGGGCTGAGGAGGCAGGGTAAGAGGCATGAATAGAAGGAGGAATCAGGGTGGGAGGGGCAAGAATGGCAGGGGGAGGGGCTGGGTGGTCAGGATGGGGAGGAGCTGGTTGGTGTGAAGGGGCTGCTATTTGAGCCAAATCGTTTTGGGCAGGGTGGGTCAGGGAATCTGATAATGATGGGGAATGGAGAGTTAAATCACTCCTATTGTAGGATGTTTTTAACTCCCTTTCAATGTTTTGCAGGAAGGTTTTTATCTCTCCCCATTTTTCCTCCCTAATTTCATCCAGGGAAGTTTTTATCTCTCCCCATTTTTTCTCCCTAACTTCATCCCCTTCCACCAATTGTTGATAAATAAAAGTATTTTTTTTTGTAATTTGTTCAACAAAAGTATTTTGGTCCCTAATTCTTTGATCAGTAACAGTATTTTTTTCTTTATGTTGCTGATCAATAAAAGTGTGTAGTTCTTTAATTCTCTGATCACTAATAATATTCTGTTCCCTAATTCTTTGAGTAACAGTATTTTGTTCCCTAATTTGCTGATCAATAAAAGTGTGTATTTCCCTAATTCGCTGATCGGTGACAGTATATTGCTCCTTAATTTGCTGATCAATAAAAGTGTGTAATTCCTTAATTTGTTTAGTAATAGAAGGAACAAGGGAGTGTTCTCTCTTAGAGGTTAGGTATATTATTGTAAGTACAACAATTACAATCCCAAGGAAGATGAATGTAAGGGTCACGAAGAGGTTTATAGTTTCTGAAAAATACCATCCTAGAGGAACACCTACTAAAAATCCAATGTACATGGTCATTGAACTTATAAGCCAATTTCGAGGCAAAGCAGACATTGGTTGTAGCCACATTTTTCTTCTTTAAGTCAATTACTAGGTTGCCTGTAACTTTCTTTTTTTTTTTTTACAGTAGGTGGCTCCCTAGTCTACAACCCTATACAGGCTAAGGGCCTATTCTGTTGTAAATTCTCCTTATTAAGCTTCTGGTAGGGGTTACAAAAGCCTTATGCAGGAAGGTAGAAGCTATGAAAGGGCTGATTAGGAGTGAATAGACCATAAACAAAAGGTAGAGCTAAACCTCCTTCTTTTACAAAGTGTGTATATGGGAGGGTCCCAGCAATCTTTTTTAGCCCTCAGGCTAAAACTGCTAGGACCATGTGCTATCTTCCTTGAGCAAAGCCCACTTAAATTTTTAAGACTAGAAAGGCCAGGAAACAGGAAAAATGGGTTTTAAGTTAGCTCCCTAGCTGTATTCAGCTGGGTTTTTGTTGTTGTTGTTGTTGTTGTTGTTTTTCCGAGGGCTAGGAGCTCCTAAGAGCTCCTTCTCCTGAGGTTCCTCGTTGCTAATCAGTTGATTAGGTAAGCCTGGCCTGCCTCTCAATCCACTGAGCCACCTCCTTGAAGTAAAAGGAGAAGGAAATGAGAGACAAAGGGGAGAAGAAAAAAAAATCCTGTTGACCCCAATTTAACTTAAGGAGAAAAGGGAAGAGAGAAAAGGTGTTTTATACTCACCTGTTCTGGCAGCTGTGTCTTTAAGCCAAGGTATTTGGTAAAAGGACTGATGGAGTGAGTAATAAGTGGGGTGAAAGGGCAAGAAAATTCAGGAAATTTATTGAGGTTCTAGAAACCTTCGAAGCACTAAAGCAGGGCCAAGAGCCAGAGTGGGTAGCTGGGGTGGGACCTCTCCCAGGTGATTAGTAAGGAGATCAGAAAGAAAGATCAGAAGATTGATATAATTCTTTTTCCCGAAGTGGTTACGCCAACTGCAATGGTGAAAATTTCACCTTTTAGGATTGTTGTAATATTGAACAATGGCTGCCAAGGAATTTACTTATGAAATTCCTAAAATGAAACACTCAAGTCAGAATGGAGTTTATGGAGGTTTAATCACACTGGGAGTAGGGAAAGGAGAGGGAGAGAAGGAGAGAAGAGAAAAGGGAAAGGGGCTACTCAACCTCTGACCAAGGCAGAGGGAGTTTTAGGCCCAAAGGGCCAAGGTGGAAAGAATCAGTCCTTAACTCACGTGAGTGATCTGAAGGAAAGCTGTCTGCGGGCGTCCTCCCTGTCCAAGCTCCTAACACCAACTCGCGTCTAGCTCTCTCCACAGGAAGTGCGCGAATTCCAGAGGCTGTTCCCTACCTCACTTCCTGTGTCTCACAAGTGCCAATGGTTGGCTCTAGCTTGGCTTAGGACAGCCCAGGTGGGCAGTTAGTTATTTCTGATTTGTCATTGACTAGCACATGCCCGTGTAGTGTGGGTGTGCACAATTTTTGGGTGCTATACCAAGATGGAGACTTTTAAAATTCACAATAGGTAATTTCAAAGGGGAACTAGTAAAGATTTCCCATGGAAAATAAATAGGATTTGATCTGACATTTGAAAGAATCCAAGGAAACTAAGAAGCAGAAGTGACTAGGAAAAACATTTCAAGTATGGAAGAAATTCAGTATAAAGGCATAGAGATATAGTACCTTATGAAGGAATATGCTGGTAAATATTTAGCAGTAAGTTCTATAGAAAAATATTCACATAACACATTTTAAGTTTAATATAAATTATTAATATTTTCTTTATCACTTTCTAAAATCTAGATGATCAGCAAACAACACATAAATCCCTGATTTAAATCAATTGACAATTTCCAAGGTGTAAATTACCGCAATTAATATTTAAGAATCACCTCTAAAGAACCAGTATGAATTGACTTCAATACAACACTTGATTTTCATATGAAGAATAGCAAGCAGGTTGATGTAAAGGGATCATAGTTGGTGAAAAATAGTAAAGTATAATATAAATTGGAAGAAAGATTCCAGATTATGAAGAGCTTTAAATGCCAAATAAAAAGCACTTCACTTTTTCTCTTCATAGTAGAAGGGAACCATTTGAGCTTATCAAATAAAGGGTAACAGTCAGATCTACACGAGGAAAATAACTCTGGTAACTGAGTATAAGATGAACTTTAATAGGAATTTGAAAAAGGGAGACTAATGAGAAAAACAGTACAATACTATAATAATCCAGGTGATGACAACCTGAACTGGGGGGGGGGGGGGGAGAGGCAGGGAGAGGGTTACTATGAATGGTAAAATATGAGACATATTGCAAAAACAAAATAGATAAGATTTCTGTGAAGTAAGTGAGAGTGAAGAATTGAGTATAACACTGAGGCTGTAAGCCTAGGAAGAATGGTAGGTCTTCAATAATAATAAGGAAGTTGAAATGAAAGGAAGGTTTTGGAGGAAAGCAGATTGTTTTGTACATTTCATCTGATATACCTGTGAGACATAGTAATGTGGAACTAGAACTTAGCAGAGATACTAAAGATAGATACATGGATGATCTGAGGCTCATTTGCATGGAGAGGATAATTGAGTTCCCATGGGAGCTGACAGTCACCAAATGAGATAGTATAGAGCAAAAAGAAAAAAAGGACCTAGAACAAAGCCTTAGGATATACTCCTGGTAAGTTTCTTGCAGGCAGGAACCATAGTTTTAGCACTTAGCACAGTGTCTGATATATATAGTAAGAACTTAATAAAATGCTTGTTGACTGTTGTCATGGGAATACATGGTATTATTAAACATTTTACGCTTATGTTACATTTATGAACTCTACTTCAAGTCTCAAGTGGGAAGCTATTTTTTTTAACCATTACCTTCTGGCTAAGTATCAGTTTCAAGGCAGAAGAGAGGTAAAGACTAGGAAATGGGGGTTAAGTAATTTGCCCAAGGTCACAGAGCTAGGAAGCATCTGAGGTCACATTTGAACCCAGGACCTATCTCCTATCTCCAGGTCTGGCATTCTATCCATTGAGCCACCTAGCTGCTCCTCAGGTGGAAAATTCAAATGCTTCCTATTATTCCCTTTGAAATGGGATGTATATCCTGGGGAATTATGTTTTTGTTGAGTTTATTCTTTTTCTTTGCTTTCTTTCCCGTTATTGGGACTTACATTATTATTACTATTATTTTGAAAGGTTATTTATATTCCCTTGTGATAGGTAGCAGTGGATAGAGTGCTGTTCAAATCTGGCTTCAGACATTTACTAGCTCTGTGATCTTGGGCAATTCAATTAACCTCTGTCTACCTTAGTTACCTCACAGGGTTGTTTTGAGGATCAAATGAGATAATATTTGTAAAGTTCTTAGCATTATGCCTGGCAGATAATAGGCACTCAATAAATACTGGTTTTCATCTTCTACTTTCCAGTAGCTGAGATTCTTAGTGATAGTTTTAATTTGAAGTTCAGATTTTGCTGATTCAAGCTGGTAGAAATTTTATCTCTTTTACTTTTCTGGTTCTTTCATGTCTAGGTGTTTAATTTTAAATGTCTATGTTTATTCTCTGATTTTAAAATTTTTCTATTTTAAATTTAGTTTTAATATTTGGTTTTGTATTATACTTTTGCTTTGTTTTGATGTTGTTTTCTAACAGAACCGAGCAAACCTTTTGGCCCATATACTTTTGAATGTAGTTTCATCTTCATTTTCACATCTTAAAATTTTAAACCTTTTTTTTTTACCTTTTATACTTTTTCACTAAAATTTTATAGTTTTGAATGCAGAAAAGTTCTCCTTTCCCCAATTTTATTTTTAATTTTGTTTTGGTGGGGTTATTTATCTCATAAAGATAATTCTTTCTTCCATAATTAGCTTATTACTATCATGAGAATAGTTTTTCAAACAAAATATTTTTATGATTCTATTAATTGCCATATTTTGTTAACATGATTTATGAGTAAGAACAAGTATTTCAAATTATTGTAAGTTGTTTGCTATTTGTTGGTACATGTAAAAAGTTGTTGACACTTTTCTCAGAATCTTAGATTTATTTTGTTGCATTGATGTCACTTCAAAATTTTCCTTTTGTCATATATTAATTTTATATGATCTTTCTTATTGTGCTATTGTGATATTACTTTTCAAGTTTACCAAAGTTAGAATTCTTTTGACTAATTTAAATAGAAAGAAATTTCTTTAAAATGTTCTGTCCAGTTTTGGTTCAGATTCCAAGGAGGAGACACACCCGGTAATGCAATACACAAGAGATACTTTATTCAAACTATATCTTGGGCCTCCACAAGAAGCGGAAGACCCCGATCATTGCAGAGGTCTGGTTTATATAGAGGGTTAGGGGTGGGGTGTTGTCTTGAGAATCAGGAGCCAGAAGTGAAGACACATCAATTTTAGTCCCAGATGCTTCCTTTTAACATATGGTCTGGCCAGTGACCTAGGTCAGGTCAGTGAATATATGGTCTGACTGATGACCTAGGTCAGGTCAGTGAACATATGGTCTTGAGATAACATATCCTTATCGCAGTACATAAATAAGGATATGTCAGTTTTAGTTCTTGGGACGAGGGGCCCATTAGGGTATCATCTGGAGGGCAAGTTCCCATAATAACATTATGTTTCTTCAAAAAGATGATGCTGAATTGGTGAATATATTGTTACATTTCAGATACTAATATTCAAAGAGTAGTAAATGTAGAATATGAAGATAAAATTACTATGAAATATTGAAGAAGAATGTGACTTAAAGGATTGCAGAGTAACATAAAGCAATGAGAGATAATTCTGGAATTACTCTTTGAATTACCAGAACTATCTGATCATTCAAACATTTCTGATGTACTGATAATAGGAGATGGTACCCAGTAATAATTCAACAAGCTACCCTGTGAAGAGAATGGCTACTTAAAAAGTAGGAACTGACCAGAGCAAGCAAGGTCTTTCTTCAAAGAAATGTATTATTTTCTTCCTACCTATCTGACTACTCTTTAGTTTCCTTTGCTGGTTCTTCATCTATATCACATCCACCAGGAAAAAAGAAAAACAAAGATTTGCAAATTGAAGGGGGGTGTTGAATTGCCTGTCAGAAAATTGGGGAATGGCTGAATAACCTGGGAATATGAATGGAATGGAATGAAATTTTGGTGTAAGAAATGATGAAAGAGATTAACAGAATCCTGGATAACATGAATTGATGTAGAATGAAGTGAGTAAAACCAGGAGAACAACATATGTAAAAATGGTAACAGTCCATCATTCAGGGAATGGCTGAACAAAATGTGGTATATAGTTGTAATGTAATACTAACATGCCATAAGAAATGACAAACAAGATGATCACCAAATAAACAAACTGGAAAGACAGAAAGTGATGAGAAGTGAAGTGAACAAACCATGAGAATGCTGTAACAGAAACAATGATAACATATGAAGAGCAAATAAAGCAACTATTTTCAACAAAGCAAGGATCCAAGACAGTTTCAAGAAATTCATGACATAAAAGGATATCCACCTCCATAGAAGGAACAGATAGAGTCTCAATGTAGATTGAAACACACCATTCTTCAATTTATTTCCTTGATGAATTTTTCTCTAATGTAAGCTATATTCACAACATGACAAATGGGGAAATAGGTGTTATATGATAATATACATTCAAGCTATATAATATTAACTACCTTCTTAGGGAGTGGGGTAGGGAGAAAAAAGGAGGAAGAAAAAAGAATGAGATATATATCTTTGGACATAGCTAATGAAAGAATTTTTTTCTCTTGGATAAGCATATTTATTTTAATTTATTACATATTTATAACAAATCATATGTATGTTATTTTTATATTACACATTATTGTTATATATATTTAAACAAATGGTCATAGGGTAAAGAATTATAACTCGGAAAAACTATTTAACTCTGATGAGTACAGTGACCACCATATCCAGAGGACTTATGATGAGAAACATAGCCCATCTCCTGACAGAGAAGTGATGAACACAAGATACAGAAAAATAAATATTTTTGTATTTGACCATGGTATAAGTTCAAATTAGGTTGACTTGCAGTACAAAATTTTTTCCATCTTGTTTCAGTTTTATTGGAGGGAGGGTGAGCAGGAGATTGAAATTACAGTTAGTAATGCCACAAAAAGGAAAAGTGTAGCATTTTTAATGCACATAAAAGAATAGAAGAAAGTTCAGAAGGAAGCACAGACAAGGACAGTTTTTAAAGTAATATAAAATTTATTCTAGAGGGTTTTTTAATTTAGCTATGAAAAGAAAGTTCATGGTTTCATCTGTGTATAGGGAAATGTTTTTGTAGGTTTTGGAGGGAAGTGTTTAAGTTCTTTTCAAAAATGAAGAAAAGAAACAAGCATTTATTATGAGCCTACTATGTACCATGTACTTTGTTAAGGTTTTACAAATGTTATTTCATTTGATCCTCACAACAACTCTAGGAGGTGGGTGCTATTATTATTCCTTAAGAGTGATAGAGATTAAGTGCCCAGATTCATACAGCTAATAAATATATGAGGCCAAATTTGAACTCACACATTCCTGACTTCAGGTCTAGCTCTCCCTCTACTGTTACCTAGCTGCCTCTGTACCCCTACATTTCCCAAAGACTAAAGCAAAATGTAAAAAGAAAAAGGCTGGCAAAAGACCACTCATTTAGGCAAATAAGAGATTTTTATAGCATTGTAGAAAGCAGTTTTAGTTAAATAATGAGGTCAGAAATCCATACTGTAGAAGGCTTAGGATAAAGTGAGAGAAAAGCAAGTAGAGACATTGGATGTCTCCTTTCTCAAAGGGATAGGTTTGCCTTGGAAAGGAGGAAGGTCATATCATATTATAGAGGTGTGAGAGAGATAATAGAAGACTTCTGAGGGGGACATGAGAAGAGGAGGAGGGAAGAAGAGGTAGCTCTATGTGTATGACCTGAATTTTTGGAAGGAGTTATGAGCAAAGTCCTCAGCAGAGAGGATTGGGGGGGGGGGGGCGGTTCTTGAAGAGGAATGAAAAGGTTTGGAAAATTCTTTGTGATGAGTGGATTAGTGAATCAATTATGGAAATGTAAAAGAATTGCCTCGATGTAGTTAATCCAATTGAAATAATATAACATGAATTTGTAGAACACTCAGTATAATTTCTTGATTTTTTGCTGACCCCATTTAGCAACATCTGAATTGGGACAAAGGCAGCAGATAGATATAATCCAAGGTTGGAAATTTGGGAAAGTGTGATCCCTGATCACAAGGAGGGAAAAGCAAAGGATAGCATAGAGTGAGGTTTGTTCATCAAAGGGGAAGAAGGGTGATATTCTGGGAAATAACAGAAAGGTGTTGGAGGTTGCAGTGATGATGAGCAAGATTGGAATTATAAGGCATAGGAAAAGATGGAATCATCAAAGATTATGATTAGATAAAGAAATTAAAGGTATATGAACATGGAAGTAGAACATTGTAGATGATGGTAAAATCAATAGCATAACTATTACTGCAAATAGCTGAGGTAGGGTAGACAATAATTCATGGAAATTAAGTAGATTGAGGAACTGGGAAGTTAAGAAATGGTCTGTTGAGTGGGATTTGGGATAATGTAAAAGTAAGTCATAAAAAGACATGACATTGGGAGTAGATCATGGGAATTGAGTAAATTGATCAACTGGAAAAAATTAGGGTCCTTGATGTCCCCTTACATGAGAACAGAAGTTGGGATAAAGTTAAAGACTTTAAGGAAGGCACTAAAATCATTAAGGAAGAAAGTGGAAGGTCTTGGAAGTTGATAGATTAAAAACTGCTAGAATGAACTCTGGAGTTTATTGAGTGATGATGGTAGAGGATACAGAAGTTGAAATGGAGAACAAGGAGTATTTCAATACTCAAGACTTGACCAGTGAATCATTGGATAGGAATTAAAGTACAAACAATAATATAAAGATTATCTAGGGATATAATTTTACCAGGAAGGAGTCAAAGGTTGGAAGAAATGAGAAATGAAAAGGTTTAAGAAGCTTTCTTTAATTATAGACCAGGGATTTCAGAGAGCATAGTTGAAGAAGTAGGCAGATCTGGAGCAGGACATTTAGAAGGTAGTTTTAAGAGGGATAAGAAAGAAGGAGAGGCAATTGAGTATGGGGTTTTTGAGGACCAGGAGTTGTGGGGTTTGGGAATTAGTATGTGCTATTGAAGAATGCGTCCAAATAGACTATCAGTGATTGATCAGTCTATTGAGGGAACAAGATGACTAAATTGTTGAAGGTCTTCCCTGGATGTTCAAGTTGTGGCATATTCTGCATGGCAAAGGAGGCCCACATGATAGCAGTCAGTAATAAGCTAAGGTACAAGCTAGAAGTTGGCTGTTCCAGGTGGGTATGTTTGAGAAAGCCTTCCAGCACACCATAGAAGGCCCTAGAGTGAAGTCAGATGATGAGAGGTGAGTGGCCTGGATCTAGGGATAAAACAAATCACTGTAATTATTAAAATAGTTGGAGTAGTCTTAAACTGTAATAATTAAAATAGTGGAAGATATAAATTGTAGTAGATATAAGAGTGGGTGAGTAAATGTGTGACCGCAGAAAATATGTTTTCACTACAGTGTTTTGTTTTAAATCGAATATAAGGTGGTCGCCAGGGAAATATTCCCAATTATGAAATATGCCCAAGTCAACTGGGTTTTATAGAGAAATTTAATTAATAATACAATTAGGAATTAAAGAAATAGAGAAAGAGTAAGAAAGGAATAAGTATGAAGGGTCTTAAGCCAACATGGCCTAGACCTGAGTCTTAAGAGAGAGATCAGTCAGTCCTTAATCACTCACCACAAGATCTGTCCAAGCAAAGATTCTAGTGACACCAGGCCAGCATCATCTCAGCTGCCTCCACCAGCTCAATCCTCAATCTGAATGCCCCTCTGAATGAATCTGAGCTCCTATTTAAAGGGCATTTCTCCTATGACACCTCCCCTAAGTTCTTCCATCTACCAATCACAGTAGACATTTTAGAAAAGGACAGACCATTCTTAGTTCACACCTAAGAAACTGTAAATTTTTGAGTAATTTACACCAGGAAAACTCTGAGTAAGTTTCTCACCTCTTTGTTCTCACCTTGTAAATTCACAAGTTGCTTGACCTTTATAGGTACTTATTACCCTTTTATATTAGTCCTAAAATAGTCATGGCCTAAGAACTTTTTGTCCCATCTATAAGTATGGGTTTAAGTACTTTTCATTGTTCAGAAAGGAGTTTACAACTTTATCTTCCCCTAAGGCATGCTTAAGTATGGTGAAGTAGAGTTCTCACATTCCTGATCTAAGTCGAGTTCTCACATTCCTGATCTAAGTTACTTTCACTGCCCAAATGGGGTTTGGTCCCAATGGGGAATGGTCCCAATGGGGAATTTTTAAGGTTTACAATCCTAACCTTATGAAGTAGGGTCTGAGAATTTTTTAAGGGTCACATCACCCTATGAAGACTCTGTAGTGAGGCAAGAGGCAAGTGGCCTGGATCTAAGGATGAAGCAGAGGTCTCTTGGGTAAAGTCAGAGGCCACCAGGCAGATGACCTAGATTGTGGCTGAAGCAGGACTCTTTGTGTAACATGAGCAAAGGGTCCAGGAAATAATGATGATGGTGGTTATATCCACACTGGAAAAGTCTGAGTTTAGATACTAGAAATCTTTGCAACTTAAAGTAACATCATTCTATCGCATCTGAGTACAGCATCTATTCCGCAGCTTTCTCCCTGCATGAGGCTTATTCACTCTTCAGTAGCTTGACTTATTCTAGAGATATGATAATGTTACATTTTCTTGCTTATAGAATTCAGTCTCTCAATTCTTTCCTTTGTTTGGTAGCTCCCACTGTAAAAGAATAATGTCTCCCGTCTATTTTAAAACGTCAAAGACTTCTGCCTGCATTTCTCTCATGATGGCTTTAATCACACTAAAGATTAGGCAACTACCAAATTTTATATTCATCTACATATGGACAAACATACAAATGCAAAGGGTGTACCTGACAACTTCAGGCTAGCAGTCCAGGAGAGAAGAATCCCTGATTTTCCTTCTCGTTCTTACTCCTCAAACTGAAGAGAAAAGATTGTAAGGCCAGTTGCAAGAGCCCCATAGTTCAACTAGAAATAAGGGAGCTTATAGGCAGCAAGGTTGCTCATTGGATAGGGTACGAAGCCAGGAGACAGGAAGCTCTGAGTGCAAATGAGCCATGGCGATGGGAAGTCCTGGGTTCAAATATGGCCTCAGACATTGCCTAGCTGTGTGACCCTTTGAAAATACTAGTGAGGAATTCCGGTCAAGATGGCGGCTTAGAAGCAGCAAAAGTTCAGACCTCTGAAAACCCTTCCTTACTGACCACAAACTGAATGCTCTTAGGAGACTGAAATTCAAACTTAACAATAGGACAGAGCTGGGGAATCCTCCTTCTGGACTCAAATCAAAAGGTATGCCCCCAAAAAGCCAGAATCCTAGAATACTTTGGTCTAAGGGGAAGGTAGAAGGAAGGTCCCAGGACCCCTCCCCCACAACCCAGAGCACTGAGCCTCCAGCAGCAGCAGGAACCCCAGAGCTGGCAAAGGTGCTGTTCTGAAGGGTGCACCTTGAAAGTAACCTGGGCCAGTCATGGGATGCCCAACACAGATGGCAGGGAAGAGGCCTGAGAGAGATGGGGAGAGCCTGTAGCCCCATGGCTGGATCCTTCCATTAGAGTCTCACGAGAGGTTTTTGCCTCCGGGCACATGCAGACCAACCCAGTTGAACCTAATCCCATCAAGAGCCCTCAGAGCTCAGGGAGGCCAGGACCTCTCCCTCCCTAGAGTGCAGGGCCTCCCAAAAGGACAGGAACCTCGGGGTGGGCAAAGGCACTGGGGTACCTTGCAGACAGTGCTGTGCCAGGCTCAGAGCATGGAAGTAAGGCAGCAGAGAAGCAACTGGAGAGAACTGAGAGCAGTAACACCTAAAACGCCAGCAGGCAAGGGAGGGAAGACCCTGGGCTTCCCCTGAAATACAGCACAACTGTGGAGAACAGATAATTTGCCTGGGGCTAAAGCCTCGGAGCATCAGACAGATACACTGAGAGTCAGTCCTCCTCACTCAGATTTCTGACTGAAAAGGGGAGAAAAAATCCATAGAGGTGGCAGAGAGAGCATAGGTGCAACAGCCTCCAAACACCAAGAAAAGCAAGAAGAAGGGGGTGACTTTGGACACATTTTATAGAGCAAAAATACAAAATACAGAGGAGATAGAAGAGGAAACACAAACAAATGCTCCAATACCTTCCAAAAGAAGTGGAAATTCTCCACAAGCTTTTGAAGAATTTAAATTGGAAATTTTTAAAAAGATGGAAGCCTTCTGGCAGGAAAAATGGGAAACAATGCAAAAGGAACTTAGCAATCTGAGGGACCAAAATATACAAATGCAAAAATAGCTCAAAGCCTCAAACCACAGGTCAGACCAAACTGAAAAGGAAAACCAGTCTTTAAAGGTCAGAATCAGGCAACTGGAAAATAAAGATCATGCAAAAGAGCAAGAATTAATAAAGCAAAATCAAAAAACTAAAGAATTAGAAGATAAAATAAAATACCTCACTGACAAGGTGCCAGTCCTGGAAAACAGAGGAAGGAGAGACAATCTGAGAACCATTGCTCTACCAGAAAAGCCAGAAATAAACAGTAATCTTGATATCATAATACATGATATCATCAAAGAAAAAACTGCCCAGAGATTTTAGAAAAAGGGGACAAAATATGCATTGAAAGAGTTCACAGAACACCCTCTACACTAAATCCCCAAAAGACAACTCCCAGGAATGTAATTGCCAAAATCCAAAGCTTCCAAGCAAAAGAAAAAATCTTACAAGAAGCCAGAAAAAGACAATTTACATATTAAGGAACACCAATCAGGGTCACACAGGACCTAGCAATTTCTGATCTGAACGACCTTAAGGCATGGAACATGATATTCAGAAAAGCAAGAGAGCTGGGTCTTCAACCAAGAATCAGCTATCCATCAAAACTGACTATATACTTCCAGGGGAGAGTATGGGCATTCAACAAAATACAAGATTTCCAAGTATTTGTTAAAAAAAAAGACCAGAGCTCTGTGGAAAGTTTGACATCCAAACACAAAGAGCAAGAGAAACTTGAAAAGGTAAATATAAAGGAAAGGGAAAAGGAGAAAAATGTTATCTTTTTCTTTTATTCAAACTCTCTTCTATATGGACTACATTTATATCAAATTATATATTTTAATATGTGGGGGAAATGTAATGTGTTACTCTCAAAAATTGTATGCATCATTAGAGTAGTAAGAAAAATCACGCATAGGGAAAGTTGGGGGCATCAAGATGTTATGGAGAAAGGGGGGGATAGAAAGAAAAAGGGAGGGGGAAATTGTTGATGGTATTAAGATATACTCCCAGAAATAGAAAAAAAAACTAAATACAATAGTCATTCTCACACAAAGATACACATGGGAAGGGGAGGGGAAGAAATTTCCTATAAGAAGGAGAGGAAGAGAGGGTTTTTTACTTAAACCTTAATCTCAGTGAAATCAATGCTGAGAGGGAAGAGCATCTAAACCCATTGGGATCTTGAATTCTATCTTATCCAACAGGGTAAGGGAGAACGGAAAACCAAGGGGGGAGGGGGAGAGGGAACAGAAAAAAGAGGGGGAGGAGAGGGGGATGGGGAAGGGAACAAAAAGGGAGGGGCTAGAAAGGGAAACATATCAAGGGAGGGGACTAGGGGGACTTACCTAAAGCAAATCACTGGCTTAAAAGGTTATATCTAAAGAAGAAAGGTCAGAATTAGGGAAGGATATCAAACAGCCAGTGACAAGTGACAATCATAACTTTGAATGTGAATGAGATGAAATCACCCATAAAATGTAGATGAATAGCAGAATGGATTAGAATCCAAAACCCTACCATATGTTGTCTTCAAGAAACACACATGAGGTGGGTAGACACCCACAAGGTCAGAATTAAAGGATGGAGTAAGACCACAGAAAGAAGGCAGGAGTTGCAATCATGATATCTGACAAAGCCAAAGCAAAAATAGACCTGATTAAAAGGGATAGGGAAGGTAAATATATTTTGTTAAAAGGGAATTTAGATAATGGGAAATATCACTAATCAACATGTATGCACCAAATGGTATAGCACCCAAATTTCTAATGGGGAAACTAGGAGAATTGAAGGAGGAAATAGACAGTAAAACCATATTAGTGGGAGTACTGAACCAACCACTATCAAATTTAGATAAATCAAATCAAAAAATAAATAAGAAAGAGGTAAAAGAAGTGAATGAAATCTTAGAAAAATTAGAGTTAATAGACAAATGGAGAAAAATAAATAGGGACAAAAAGGAATACACCTCCTTTTCAGCAGCACATGGTACATTCACAAAGATTGACCATGTACTAGGTTATAAAATCATGGCAAAAAAATGCAGAAAAGCAGAAATAATAAATGCAACCTTTTCAGATCATAAGGCAATAAAAATAATGATCAGTAATGGAGAACCAAATCAAAAATCAATTGGAAATTAAATAATATGATATTCCAAAATTGGTTAGTTAGACAACGAATCATAGAAACAATTAATAATTTCATCGAAGAAAATGACAATGGTGAGACATTCTTTCAAACCTTATGGGATGCAGCCAAAGCAGTAATCAGAGGAAAATTCGTATCCCTGAGTGCATATATTAACAAACTAAGGAGGGCAGAGATCAATGAATTGGAAATGCAAATAAAAAAACTTGAAAGTGAACAAATTAAAAACCCCCAGAAGAAAAGCAAACTAGAGATCCTAAAAATTAAGGGAGAAATTAATAAAATCAAAAGTGATAGATCTATTGAACTAATAAATAAGACTAGAAGCTGGTACTTTGAAAAAAAAAACAAACAAAATAGACATAGTACTGGTCAGTCTAATTGAAAAAAATGAAAGAAGAAATGCAAATTAACAGCACCAAAGATGAAAAGGGGACATCACCTCCAATGAAGAGGAAATTAAGTCAATCATTAAAAACTACTTTGCCCAATTATATGGCCATAAATATACCAATCTAGGCAATATGGATGAATATTTACAAAAATATAAACTGCCTAGACTAACAGAAGAAGAAATAGAATTCTTAAATAATCCCATATCAGAAAAAAAAAATCCAACAGGCCATCAAAGTACTCCCTAAGAAAAAATCCCCAGGGCCTGATGGATTCACTAGTGAATTCTATCAAACATTCAAAGAACAGCTAATCCCAATACTATACAAACTATTTGACATAATAAGCAAAGAGGGAGTTCTACCAAATTCCTTTTATGACACAAAAATGGTACTGATTCCAAAGCCAAGCAGGGCAAAAACTGAGAAAGAAAACTACAGACTAATCTCCCTAATGAATATATATGAAAAATCTTAAATAGGATACTAGCAAAAAGACTCCAGCAAGTGATCAGAAGGATCATTCACCATGATCAAGTAGGATTTATACCAGGGATGCAGGGCTGGTTCAATATTAGGAAAACCATCCACATATTTGACCATATCAACAAGCAAACCAACAAGAATCACATGATTTTCTCAATAGATGCACAAAATGCCTTTGATAAAATACAACACCCATTCCTATTAAAAATACTAGAAAGCATAGGAATAGAAGGGCCTTTCCTAAAAATAATAAACAGTATATATCTAAAACCATCAGCTAATATCATCTGCAATGGGGATAAACTAGACGCATTCCCAATAAGATCAGGAGTGAAACAAGGACGCCCATTTCACCTCTATAATTTAACATTGTACTAGCAACACTAGCAGTAGCCATTAGAGAAGAAAAAGAAATTAAAGGCATTAAAATAGGCAAGGAGGAGACCAAGGTATCACTCTTTGCGGACAATATGATGGTCTACTTAAAGAATCCTAGAGATTCAACCAAAAAGCTAGTCAAAATAATCAACAACTTTAGCAAAGTTGCAGGGTACAAAATAAACTCTCATAAGTCATCAGCAATCCTATACATTTCCAACACATCTCAGCAGCAAGAATTAGAAAGAGAAATCCCATTTAAAATCACCTTAGACAAAATAAAATACTTAGAATTGTATCTGCTGAGGCAAACACAGGAACTATATGAACACAATTACAAAACACTCTCCACACAACTAAAACTAGACTTGAGCAATTGGAAAAACATTAACTGCTCATGGGTAGGATGAGCCAATATTTTATTAAAAAATGGCCATCCTACCCAAACTTATTTATCTCTTTAGTGTCATATCCATTGAACTTCCAAAAAATTTATTTACTGATTTAGAAAAAACCATAACAAAGTTTATTTGGAAGAACAAAGGATCAAGGATATCCAGGGAAATAACTTTAAAAAAAATACAAAATAAGGTGGCCTTGCAGTACCAGATCTCAAACTATATTATAAAGCAGCTGTCATCTGTAGCAGCCCAGGGGCAAGGGGAACAGTCAGTCTTGGGCATGCTCAGTAGTGCTCATGGCTGGGAAGGCCCCTGACCCTTGACCCCAGCTTCTCCCAGCTTAGGCGGGAAAACAAGTTTCTTTGTTCTCCCCTGGTTAAGAGAAACCACACCTATGCCTTGTCATTGACCAATGAGGGTCATCCCTATGTACTACGTAGCAAATGGTATTTATGGCCCAGCGGGCTCCGCCTCGCCCCTTCTTCCCCTCTCTCCTCTTTCAGGCTAGGCGATGGCTGTGCTTGCAGGAGCTTGGCCTCTGGCCAAGCTCCATCTTAATCTTTCCCCTCAATAAACGACTCCTCATTGCATACCATGTGAGAGCTGTCGGTACCTTCTTTGTCGCTTCCCCTTTCCCTCTCTCTCTCCCCCTCCCCTCTCAGGGGTCGTAAGGGGCTGGTCCCTTGCATCTGGCGCCCAACGTGGGGCCCGAGCGACCACCGGACGACTGAGGAAAAATTCGGCGCCGAAATCGAGATTAACGGGTAAGGATCGAACAGGATCCTGAGGAAATCGAGATTACAGTAACGGGTAGAGATCGAACAGATCTTGAGGAATGGTAGGTCGTCCCATTCATATCCCCCTCTCAAACCCCATTGTGTGAATGGTTGAATGTATGTGTGTTTTGATGGCAACGGAATAACAGTCCCCTTATATATACGAAGTGCAGTTTCCCTCCCCCACCTGGGTCTGCTAGTCGGAGGCCTCCTCTCTCGGACCTGGATCTCCAGAGGTTAAGAAACACCTGAGGAGCGGTCTGAGGGGGAGGGGAAGGAAAAAGAAAATTTGACCCAGGGAAACCCTCACTAGGGGCGATTGAAAACTCGAAAAATCTCACTCTGAAACAAACAGTTGCTAGAGCATAGTGAATTTCAAAAGGAGCAACTGGGAAAAGAAAAAGCAGGAGTTAAAATTTCATCAGGAAAGCAAAGTCAAATTTACGAGCTCCTGAGACAAAAGGCTCCTAGAGCCAAGCTGCTATTCATATGCAAAAGCAGGAAACGCAAGCAGACCAGAAGCAAGGAGCAAGCTAATCTTTACAAGAAACTCCCTGTGCCTTTTCAGGAGAGGTCAGACTCAGATGCATTTGAAAGGCTTATCAGGAAGTGCTTGCTTAGACTCAAAGCAGGGCATTTAAAAGATCAGAATTACTTGGAAAAAACGGATAAAAAACAAAAATTTTTTTTAATAAAACCGTAGGTCTCAGCAAAATTAAGGAATCAAGGCAATAATCCTGAATTAGGTTAAATTCGGAACAGCCTAAGTTGTAAAAAGATATTGCCATCCTGTAACCAAAGGCAGAAGATTTTTTTTTACAAGCAAGCCTCCGAACTCATTTAGCATTTGAAAAGCCCCTAGGAATTCTTTTGTTTGAGATCCAGCCAGGTAAAGGCAGGCTTTACCTGGGCGATTGCAAATACAGTAAAGTAAGATTTGGGAATTTGAATTTTAATTTAGGTTGGCTGTAGGCAACATTATAAAGGAATGTCTGCTTATATTTTTTGATAAAGGAAGTTAAAAAAGGAGAATTAAAATATCTTTCTCTGACTTTTGTTATATGCCACAGAATATCAGGACTAGAAATGTTTTATCTGTAGAGAAATTTTGGTATGAATCACAAGGTGATTAAAGTGCAAACAAAAAATTTTTAAGGTTTGGGTTTAAATCTGAAGCAGCTTGAATTTTTTTTTCTCTATCGGCCACGTGGCTTGAGCCACGTGGAAGAAAGCATCAGAGCAACTGAGGTTGCAAGTTGTATCACTAAGGCTGTAATTGGCTAGAAGAAAAATTTAATATTAAGATATAATAAGCATGAATTGGAATATGATTTAAAGGAATTTCTAAAGCTTTCTAATTTTAACTATGGAGGAATTATTAACACTTTTCTAAGCAGGACATAAAGCAACAGGATGAATCTTGAGCAGAGCTTATTCAAACAGCCTGTATGCAGTTCAGAAACTTTTTACTGGGCATATTAACATACCTGTATCCAGAAAGCAAATGATTTATAACTAGAATAGCTTTTACTATGGAAAATTAAGACACATGCTCAGCAGAGTAAAAGCATGGTTAGAAGGATTTAATCTGTTTACCAGTGGTTAATTATTAAAGTTATCAAGAACTCTGTTACTCAGTACAGTGATTTATTAAGGATTTGAAAGAGGCAATACTATCATGTATTAAAATTGCAGATATTGAAGCTGATCATGATATTGAAAAGAGACCTATGATAATAAGGCAAATTCAAAGGTTACTGGCATAATTTGATTTACTTCTGCAGTGAAGATTTGCAGATTTAGCAGATGAAAGTAATGATTTTAGTCACAACATTAAGATCTTTTCAGTTATGAAGCTAAGGGCAGTAGTTCAAAAATAACAACTTCTGTGCAATTGTTTGATAATTCTGTGCATATTTTTACAGCATAAGACAATGCTATAATTTTAATAACTGCACAAGGTGGAAATGTTTCAAAAAGCAAAAATTGTGTGCAAGCAGACAGAGACTTAAGATCCCAGCACACATGGGTCAATTCACAAGTGATTTATAGAATGATATTTGTATGTTTATGGATTTGAAAAAGCATATATTTAAGCATCTATACATGCTGCTTTGCAAAATCTATTGTACATCTATATCCTGAACAAGCAGGTGATATGGCTTATCAATGCAAACTGTTGTGGATTAATTTCACCTCTGATAGATATCCACTGCATATTTTGGAGCAAAGGTATATTTCAGTATGCTCCTGGCACAAAGGGTGAACTGTGAAAAATGATGGGAGATACTTACTCTCCTGGTTTATGGGTTCAAGCTCAAATGAAGAAGTGAGCAAAGTGATTGCAGATTTTATAAATATCTGTGCACTACTGTCTATTCCAAACAGCTTGGAATAGCAGGGCTTTTAACAGCAATGCAAAGGCTAAATTGCATAGCTCATGGCTTACATGCAAGCTATGGTACAAAGAGCTCAAAGGAATTCATGAGCCCCAAGGTTCAAAAACTGAAAGTATATATGTTCTGTCACTTTCTAACTTTCTAAGACCCAATGAGGCTTTCATTTGGGGTCGAGGTTTTCTGTTCTATTTTCTCAGATACATGGAGTCCATGGAAGATGATCAAGAGCATCTGATGGCAAGAAAATCTGCCCGGAAGAAGGACAGAAGGCAGAGGTGTCTGGCACAGGACACCAGAAAAGCAGCACATGGACTGTAAAGACTGCCCTATAGGCAGGTTTAACACACTATGCACACACACATGCAATTGTATGAGAAACAATGTACATGCAGAAGAGTATCATTGAGTCACTAACAGATATTCTGTTCTAGGAATATATGGGTATTTGGTAAAAGATCTAACTTTATTACATGCCTGACAATTTTGAATGGTACTGGTACAATGTATAACTTGAAATCATTTTATTGGAATTGTTCCATGTTAGCAAAATTTGATCAAATATCAAAAGGGTATAATTGGGAATGTTATGACAGTATAAGGAATGCTGTCCACTTGCAGCACAAAAGGGTATTGCTATCCAAAATGTAATGATGATTATTGTCTTAAAGGGTACATTATATTTGCAAACAACATGTTTTTATTAGAATCAGACTTATTCAGAAGTCACTTTTGTTAAGCTATGACTGTTCCACTTTCATAAGGAAAAGAGGTGGATATGGTATCACTAATCATCTATCTCTTCTACACCCCAGAAAGAATATAAGTTAAAGCTTTGTAACAATCAATATTGAATTTAATGATAAAGATCACATTGTGTGAGATACCTGAATTGGGTTAAATATCATCAAGATATTAAGACTGTAAGGGACCCAAGGGAATGATAATGTTGGGTCGAGGTCTTGTTTATATGTTCACAGATAATGAAAACATCTGGTCACCCACGTCATGCTTCATGCCAGCTGACACAGACCAGGAAGAGAAGCAGACGGACGGTGATGGCATCAGCTATCTACATGCCAGCCACAATCCAGACTCGCTGGAAGGGCACTTCTTTGGCGACTAATATCACTCTAGAACAATGACATTACACTATTAGAGACATTGGCTATTAGGCCACTGACAGACACTTGTCATGCTGACATCCATTGAGATGGGGTACCCAGAGCAACATCAAGTATGCTAACTCAGAAGGACTAAATCACACTTGTGTCTGTACAAGACACCAGATACATCCCACATTCCAAAGACTTTGCTATGGGATTGAGATGAATTAGCTACAAATTGTCTAGCTGCTAATGTATACCTTGAATTTTGTATATGATACTGTCAAAAGAAATGCATTGTAAATCCACCACTTGTATTGTAAGAAATGCTGTTATCAACAAGGGTATAGACCTTGGTAGGACTCTCCAAAGAGTAGGAGATAGAAAACTTTCATCCATAGGATAGATCTGATACCTCTGACATCAAAAATGAGGTGCTAAGCAGAAAATGATGCACAGACAGGTTTAATGGACAGATGACACTGATGTTACTCTCGAGAAAGGATGAGAGATCAGGGAAAAGACACTAGGAAATCTTTAATCAGGAACCTGAGTTATTGTAAGAGATCACTGACATCCAGGCAAAGATTATGTTCCTGACATTACATTAAGGGCTGACTACCATAGCAGTAGTTGAGTGTTAATACCATTGCTAACCATTACTCCTGATACCCTGTCTTTGTGGGTAATATCTTAATAGGAAAAATGTCTTGCTCTCCTCCAACAGTCCCAGAATTCAGACGGCCGCTGGATTCGGGATCTATTGGCTTCCCTTTCATATACTGGAAGACGTTCTGGTATATGGAAGTAAGACCTCATGAAAAACTGAGGGCTCTAGGTTTGACAATTTCTGTGGACGCGCAGTCATTGTCTCTCCTAGGTGGAAAAAATTATTATTGCACAAAAACATGGAGCAAGGGCAAAGTATAATCTAAGTTTTACTGTTTTGGAGTATGGATTGAAAACATGACACAATAGGCACAGATAAGCGTGCAGAAAAAGCACATTGAATATTATACACTGACAACTAGGAATGAAAAAGCTATGTCAAATGCTGTAGGTACAAGAAACTGTAGAAATTGTTTCTACAGGGGAAACAACTTAAGCTTCTATTTACCCAAACATTGGTTTGGTGGAATTAATTTTGCAAAAATTGGTAATGGTATAGGCTTGGTTATCATATTGATGGGTTTATTTATACAAACAGAGATTTAAAATAAGGAAGACATTAGGAATATGCAGTCAGAACTTGAAATATTACTTCATTATCACCATCATGGTTATTTGAGTTACAATTGAGAATGTAGAATGGATGGGAATATTGGTATTTGTTAAAAATTTGCACTGTGATTGATGTATTGATGTTTTTGCAAAGCCTGTAATGGTGCAAAATTATGTTCATATACAAGGCGAATTTTGATCTATTTAGATCAGGAATTAGAAATCATTGGGAATGTAAGTTCTGATATTTTACATTGGCTCAGTTTCAAAGATACCACATAGACAGTGAGCCAAGAGAATCTTGTATTAATTTTGGGATCAGGTTCCCAGGATCAATTGTCTGAGATCATTTGACATGTGATAACATGATCCTCCAGAAATGTTAAGAGAGGATGTTTTTCTTTGAAGGGATCTCTCCCAACACACAAACAAAAAGAAAAGGGAGAGGAATCTTATAGAGATCAGTATTTATATTTTTAGAGGACACTTTTTAAAGTCACTCTTGATTGATCAACCTTGATTTTTTTCTTTTACACTATTAAGGCCAGAATTTTTAAGTACAAGGAAAGTACTGTTAATGCTCTGATCCAGAATTATGAAGGTGCAATGATTTCTAGA
Organism: Monodelphis domestica; assembly: GCF_027887165.1. Lineage (NCBI taxonomy): Eukaryota > Metazoa > Chordata > Mammalia > Didelphimorphia > Didelphidae > Monodelphis > Monodelphis domestica. The sequence goes on along the minus strand of NC_077228.1, from coordinate 239,408,985 downwards.
ATTACAGTCACCTAACAGTCGGTGAACATGAGAACATGACAGCAATTGTTAATTTTCAGATGACCATACTGGAGAGTGATGTCTGATTGCATGTAAGGGGAATCATAATGAATCTTTCATTATGGACCAGACAGCCTCAGCCACGGTTATACACTTTCCATGTGAAATGGATGTTTGAGGTTGGGAAATGCAGAGACATGGCGTACTGACACCCTCAGTCGCTGAACGTCCTGGCATCGAGCTACCAACCAGTTTCCTATGTGGCAGGCATCTGGCAGTGAGCACGGAAAGATCCCCAAGATGCAGTATCAGGACGAGAGAAAGGAAGGACTTATCCTTCATCTCCAGGGATAGTATTTTGCTAACTGTTGAAAAGGCTGACAACTTCTGATAGTCCAGACTGTGAAAGGTGGCATGTTTGGTTATTGCACCTGTCATGTGAACCATAGAATTCTACCTCATTAGACCAGGATCAGTAGCGTGGAAATTATTTTCTTAACATTTTTATATCTACTAAGACTGTTGCATAGATCCTGAAATGCAGACAGATAGAAAGATCAGTTTGGAATTTTTTAAGATTGATCACTGAATCAGTTTATGCTGATGTTCATTCTTGATTGGGATATCTAAGTTATACAATCAGGACAGGTTTTTCATCTCTGTATCAGAATATGATTATGCACCAGAGTGTTTGTATTTGTTAATGCTGTAATGTTGCTACATTTTGATATTACACTATTCATTTGTGTGTAAAACAAAAAGGGGGAGATGTAGCAGCCCAGGGGCAAGGGGAACAGTCAGTCTTGGGCATGCTCAGTAGTGCTCATGGCTGGGAAGGCCCCTGACCCTTGACCCCAGCTTCTCCCAGCTTAGGCGGGAAAACAAGTTTCTTTGTTCTCCCCTGGTTAAGAGAAACCACACCTATGCCTTGTCATTGACCAATGAGGGTCATCCCTATGTACTACGTAGCAAATGGTATTTATGGCCCAGCGGGCTCCGCCTCGCCCCTTCTTCCCCTCTCTCCTCTTTCAGGTTAGGCGATGGCTGTGCTTGCAGGAGCTTGGCCTCTGGCCAAGCTCCATCTTAATCTTTCCCCTCAATAAACGACTCCTCATTGCATACCATGTGAGAGCTGTCGGTACCTTCTTTGTCGCTTCCCCTTTCCCTCTCTCTCTCCCCCTCCCCTCTCAGGGGTCGTAAGGGGCTGGTCCCTTGCAGTCATCAAAACAATTTGGTACTGGCTAAGAGACAGAAAGGAGGATCAGTGGAATAGACTTGAGGTAAGTGATCTCAGCAAGACAGTTTATGACAAACCCAAAGACCCCAGCTTTTGGGACAAAAATCCACTATTCATTAAAAACTGCTGGGGAAACTAGAAGACAGTGTCGGAGAGATTAGATTTGGATCAACACCTCACACCCTACACCAAGATAAATTCAGAATGGGTGAATGACTTGAACATAAAGAAGGAAACTATAAGTAAATTAGGTGAACACAGAATAGTATACATGTCAGTCCTTTGGGAAGGGAAAGATTTTAAAACCAAGCAAGACTTAGAGTCACAAAATATAAAATAAATAATTTTGACTACATCAAATCAAAAAGTTTTTGTACAAACAAAACCAATGTAACTAAAATAAGAAGGGAAGCAACAAATTGGGAAACAATCTTCATAAAAACCTCTGACAAAGGTTTAATTACTCAAATTTACATAGAGCTAAATCAATTGTACAAAAAAATCAATCCATTCTCCAATTGATAAATGGGCAAGGGCATGAATAGGCAGTTTTCAGATAAAGAAATCAAAACTATTAATAAGCACATGAAAAAGTGTTCTTCATCTCTTATAATCAGAGAGATGCAAATCAAAACAACTCTGAGGTATCACCTCACATCTAGTAGATTGGCTAACATGACAGCTAAGGAAAATAATGAATGCTGGAGGGGATGTGGCAAAATTGGGACATTAATGCATTGCTGGTGGAGTTGTGAATTGATCCAATCATTCTGGAGAGCAATTTGGAACTATGCACAAAGACTGTCTGCCCTTTGATCCAACCATAGCACTGCTGGGTTTGTACCCCAAAGAGATAATAAGGAAAAAGCCTTGTACTAGAATATTCATAGCTGCGCTCTTTGTAGTGGCAAAAAATTGGAAAATGAGCAGATGCCCTTCAATTGGAGAATGGCTGAACAAATTGTGGTATATGTTGGTGATGGAATACTATTTTGCTCAAAGGAATAACAAAGTGGAGGAATTCCATGGAGACTGGAACAACCTCCAGGAAGTGATGCAGAGCGAAAGGAGCAGAACCAGGAAAATATTGTACATACATACACTGTGGTATAATCAAACGTAATGGACTTCTCCATTAGTGTCAATGCAATGTCCCTGAGCAATCTGCAGGGATCTAGGAGAAAAACACTATCCACAAGCAAAGAACAAGTTGTGGGAGTAAAAACACGGAGAAAAACAATTGCTTGACTTCAGTTGAGGGGATATTGACATGGGCACTGTACCCCAGAAACCCAGGCAAACTGTCATCTGGGAAACCCCCTTGCTTTGAATCCTCCTGACTCTGAACCTGGAAACACCCAATGACCCCACCCAGGGTCTTGAGATGACTATCTACCCTTGAACATCCTAGAGACTTAAGATGGACAAAGAGATGAATCTTTATGCCTCCAGGCAGAACCCAGTCAGATGACCACCTCACCCCACCAAATTCCTGAGGGCTTACTACTCTAAGTCACATCCCCACCAAGGCATAGGTTCTGTGGTAAAAAAGTATAAAAACCTCAGAACTGATGTCGTTCGGGGGAACAGCCTTTCCTCCCATGCTGTCCCCATAGGAAACAGCCTTTCCTTTCATGCTGTACTCCCAAGGAACTACTCCCCATCTTGCTGTTCTACCTTGCTATCCTCCTGGCCACTCTCAACATTACTCTCTAAATTAATAAATCTCTTTTTGATTTTAAGCTACTTTTTGGAGTCTTGCATGCTGCACAAGATATCCTTCCCAAACCCCAAGGGTATCCTTCATGCCCATAACAATATGACTGAGGAGAGACTCTAAATGAACACCCTAATACAAATACCAACAACAAGGAAATGGGTTTGAATCAAGAACACATGACACCCAGTGGAATTGCGCATCAGCTATAGGAGAGGTGGTGGGAGGGGCAGTAGGAAAAGAAAATGATCTTTGTCTCCAATGAATAATGTTTGGAAATGACCAAATAAAATAATGTTTAAAAAAAAAAGAAAAGAAAGAAAAAAGAAAATACTAGTGAGAATTTAGAAAAAGAAAGTTCATTTTTGGATCCCTTCTGTTGGCATCTCTCTCTGTTTTTCTGCCTTAAAACCAATATTTAATATCAATTCTAAGACAGAAGGCAAGGGTTTAGAAAATGAAAGAAAAATAAAAGAAATAAGGGGATTTGAGGTAATCTGTTTTGTTTGATAAAGAGGAATTACACCAAGGCAGTCACAGGGGTTCAACATCACCAAAACACCAGACATTTACCATTAGTATTTAGTTCTGATTGCCACCCAGAATCTCAGAGGGGTAAGGACAGGGGAGTAAGTGTCCTGAATCTGACATACATTACTCAATCGAGCTTATAACACACCTCTAGGTTAGTTTTACTGCTTTTCTTTCCCAGAAGTCTCTCTCACACTAGATCCACATTATCACACTACTGAATTCTTTTTTTTTTTTTTGTAAACTCTTGGAATCCATACTGTGTATTGGTTCCAAAGCAGAAGAGTGGTAAGGGCTAGGCAATGGAGGTTAAGTGACTTGCCCAGGGTCACACAGCTGGGAAATTTCTGAGGCCAGATTTGAAGCTAGGACCTCCCGTCTCTAGGCCTGGCTCTCAATCCACTGAGCTACCCAGCTGCCCCCACAAACTAATGAATTCTGAAGAGAAGTTGGCTTTTTTGAGTATTTTGAGTCTGATGTCTCTATGAGAACATTTATAGCACAGAACCATGGATAACAAAGGGTTACAAACAGATCTCCAACAGAAAGAGGTAGAGCACAGAGAAGACTCTGAAACACTAAAATTGCATGACATCTCTTCTTCTAAGTTTCCTCCAACTCTCTAATTATGAGTGACTTTCATGATTCCTTTTTCTACATTCGTCTCTTCCCTCTCTATAGTCTTGCTACTCCTATAATTTCAATAATCACCTCTTTGAAAATGATCTCTGAATCTCTCTCTTGAGCTCCAGCTCCATTGCCAAATGCTTATTGTCCATTAAGATTCAGGTATTCTTCCATCACCTCAGATTCACTGTGCCTGAACCTAAACTTACCTGGACTATTTTAATAGATGTCTAACTGGTCTCACTACCTCCAATTTCAACAAACATTCCAAATTCAATAAACATTTATAAAGCAATTGCTTTATAAATGAGATACTTCAATTCAAGAGCTGTTTCCCCTAAGAGGAAGTATAATATAATGATTAGACACCATTCTTGAATCCAAGTAGATCTGGGTCTGAATATTGATTGAATCTTTACTAATTCTGTGACTAATAAAAAAAAAATATATATATATATATATATATAGCAAGTCACTTAATCTCTCTAGGTCTCATTTCCACAGATTTATAATGAAACTCCAGTAAAATAATATATGAAAGTATTTTTGCAAACTTTAAAGTGCTATATAAATAAACATTGGCTCTTTTTATAGGAAACATTTACTAATTCCTTCCCATCACTTAGCTTAGCAACCCTCCTTAAATTATCTCGAATTTACATGTCTGTGTATACAACTTGTAAAAACAGATGTGTAATTATAGCCTCTAGTAGAATGTAAGCTCTTGGTTGATAGAGACTCCTTCCCTCCTGATACCTATTCTAAGGCCAAAGAGCAATAGGAGCTAGGCAATTACAGTTGTGACTTGCCCAGGGTCACGCAGCTAGAAAGTGTCTGAGGTCATGCCAGCTCCAAGCCTGGTGCTCTGCCCAATGTATGACATTGCCTGGAATCTCTTCTTTTCCATATCATTCCTCACATAAAACTACCAAATAATTTTCTCAATGATAAGGTCTGAATGACTCATGCTCAAAATCTTCATATTTCAAAATGAAATATTAATTGCTTAGTCTGGTGTTTTAAGGTCATCTTATAATTAAATTTCTTAAAAAAAAAAAAACACCTTCTGTCTTAGCATCAGTTCTAATTCAGAAGTGACAAGGGTTAGGCAATAGAGGTTAAGTGACTTGCCAAGGAACATTTAGTTAGTAAGTGCTTGAGGCCAAATTTGAGCCCAGCTCCCCCCATCTCCATGCCAGGCTCTCTACCAATTATGCTACCTAGCTGCCCCCATAAATTAGTTTCAATTTTCCTTTCCAGGCTTACTTTACTAGTTTGTTTGGGTTTTTTTGGCCAGATTGCCCAGCATATTCTCATCAATATGCATTTGAATAGATCATTTCCTGAGCCTGCAAGGTACTTTCTTCCTCCTTTCATTCTCATTTTCCTTTTGGAATTTTTTTTTTTATTTTAAGGCTCAGATCAGGTGCCATCTCCCCAAAGAAGGCTTTCTCAGTTTCTCAAAAATAACAATGTTCTCTCCGTTCTCAAACTATCCTAGAGTGTTTTCTGGATGTTTTTTTTTTTTTTACTCCAGCATATTCTTGGATTACACTTATTTGTACATATTTCATGTTTTTGTTTGTTTTATGTTTTGTCTCTCTGTAGATCATGTTTTGACCTGTGTAGATTAGAAATCTTTTACAGGCAGAGACAATGTCATTTTTCATCTTTGTTTCCTCTGTTGTTTTGTTGTCTATCCTTCTATCATTTCAGCTGTGTCTGACTTTTCATGACCCTACTTGGAGTTTTCTTAGCAAAGATACTAGAGGGGTTTGCCCTTTCCTTCTTCAGTGCATTTAAAGATGGGAAAACAGAAACAAACAGAAATAAGTGGGGACATACAATTAACAAGTATCTGAGGTCAAGTTAAAACTCAGGTCTTCCTGACTCCAGCCCTAGGTGCTCTATCCATAGTGCCACCTAGTTATTGTTTCTCTTCTACACAGATGGAAGGAACAGGTTCCCAGATTTGGAATGATTAACCCCTGATCACACAGTTAGTGCCATGTTTCTCCTAACTCCAGCTAGGTCTTTCTCTTTCCACAGTATTACTCTGACTCTGGCAACCTTAAAATTCATTTTTAACCTAATTTTACCTGTATAAAGTGGCACATAGTAGGTTACACATGGTAATGCTTTCCTGAGTCCCACAACTCTTTAGTGATATTCTTAGTTACCCCTTCAGTTTTCAGGTAAGAGTTTCATTTGAATATAGCCTTTTGGAATATGCAATACCTTCACCAAGATGGCCTCTTGAAATAAGAGTTTTAAACTTAGTTTCAAAATGGTGTAAGGAGAGGTCATAATTGTTGTGGTCAGGAGGACCTTTGGGTTCCCCTCAAATCAAATCCTCATCCCTTGGGCAGCTGTTTATTACAACCATTTGGAGAGCAGCCAATTCTGTTTATGCCTTTGAGTTTAGAAGCAGAGAGAGAAAAGGAGATGGGGGAAGGGTAGAGAACACATAAAAATGCAGTTCTGGGGCTTCCCCAGCCCTACTAATATGCAAATCACTTGCAGAGATAAATGGTCCAACAGAAATGCTGTCAGGGCTCCTGGAGTGAGCCATTTTTCATTTCTACTCCTGAGAAGCACTTCCCTCCATCTATAGGTAATGGCAGGTAGCTCCCCAAGAGTACATGTGCCTATGAAAAATAGAGGCATTTTCCATTACGATCAGTCTCCCAGATGTTTGGATAGCTGTCTGCCTCCCCTTCACATAAAGGCTCTAAAAAAAAAAAAAAGATGATTGGACTTGGATAACACAGTGCAATGAATTTGAAAACCTTCCACAAAGGAGAAGAAAATTAAATAGAGAGCTGAGTGGGTCATTTGGTTTCCTAGTCACTCTGATCCTTTGTCTCCACAATGGACAATGTGAAACTGCAAACCTTTTTCTTTGGGCATGTAAGCTTACCAGCTAACTGACAAATACACATCCTGAAACAGGCAGCTAGGATTTTCCATGATGTCATCCTGGCATCACAATACCCAGAGCTCCCTAATCACCCTGGCTACAGAAGACAGAAGGCATTTTTAGCCAAGTATAGTTCTTACAAGGTCCTGATGGCAAATGAGTTTGGAGAAATAGCAAGGAATCTCCTCAAACTGGTCCAACGTGGCTTCCAAATCTTGAAAAGAAAGAGTTCCAAATAAACTGAGTATTTCCAATTTTTCCTCTTTCCAATTCATCTTCCACATTATTGCAAAATGGATAATCCAAAAACATAGCTCTAACTCTGTCACTCCTTTACTAAAAAATTGGCAGTTTCTCTTATTGCCTTGATATGAAATACAAACTTCTCAATCTGGCTCTTAGAGCCCCTCACATTCTAGTTTCCACTTTCTTCCAGCCATTTCATATTACTCCCCTTTACATACTGACCAAACCAGTCAAACTGGTCTGATAGTTGTTCCATCTCTGGCCCCCATGCCTCAACAGAGATGCTCACATGTGTTTGCAACACACTCCTGACTCACCTTTGTTTTCACAGAGTTCCTAGCTTCCATAAAAGCTTAACTGAGGAGCATTCTTACCTAATGACCACCAGGTGGTCATATATGCTGTTCTTCTAATTACTTTGTATAAACTTTGTGTTTATTCCCACAATAAAATTAAAGATCTTTGAGGTCAGGGACTTCTCAATTTTGTCTTTGTATTTCCAGTGCCATACTGTTAGCATACAGTGCCTGTCACATAAATGGCTATTGAATTAAAACTCACCAGGAGCAGGTAGATGATGGAGATCTTCAGTTCAGATCTGGCTGTGTGATCTGGCTGTATGACCCTGGACAAATCTTAATCCCAGTTGCCTAGCCCTTACCTACTGCTTTGGAACTGATACTTAGTATTGATTCTAAGATAGGGAAAAAAAGGGTTTAAAAAATAATTAACCAAATTGGACTTAAAGTTTTTTGACTGTTGGAGGAATGGAAAGGCCTGGTAATGAACCTAATTAAATAGTAAAAGTGTATTGCTTCTTATATATTTACATGATTCTGCTAAAACCATCCTGTGATCAAAACCCTAAAACTCTTTCCAGTAATGGTAAGCAGGTTGTGCTGAACTGAGTTGTTCTCATTTTTTTAGGATCAGTGGTAAAATTTCAAATAATTTTAGAGCTAGAAGTGGTATTAGAGATAATTTAGTTCTATTGTTATTTTTGTTCATTTCAATAGTGTCCTACTCTTCAGGACCTCATTTACGTCTTCTTGGCAAAGATACTAGAGTGGTACGCCATTTCCTTCTCCAGCTCATTTTATAAATGAGAAAACTGAGGTAAACAGAGTCAAGTAATTTGACCACAGGCACACATCTAAAAAGTTCCTAAAGCCAGATTCAAATTTAGAAAGATGAGTCCTATACCATTCGTATCAAATTCCCCAAAAATTATTTTATAAACTGTATTAAATAATAACAAAATTCATCTGGAAAAACAAAAGGTCAAAAATAACAAGGGAATTAATGAAAAATATGTGAAGGGAGGTGGCCTAGGAATACCAGGTCTTAAGTATAAATAATAAGCTATAAAGCAATAATCCTAAAAACAATCTGGTACTGGATAAGAAATAGAATGGTGGATCAATAGAATAGATTAGACACATAGTATACAATAGTAAATGACCTTAGCAATCTAATATTTGATAAACTCAAAGATCCTAGCTTTGGGGAGAAGAACTCATTATTTGACAGAAACTGCTTGGAAAACTAGAAAACAGTATGGTAGTAACTAGATATATTCCAATACCTTATACCCTATACCCAGATGCGGTCAAAATGGATATATGTTTTAGACATAAAGGATGATGTCAAAAGCAAATAAAGGCAGCATGGAATAGTTTACCTGTCAGATGTATGAAAAAGGGAAGAATTTTTTACCATAAATTAGAGAGCTTCAAGAGAACATTACATATGAGATATAAAATGAATAATTTTTATTATATTAATTTTAAAGGGTTTTCTACAAGCAAAACCAATGTAACCAAGAAGAGAAGGGAAACTACAAACTGGGGGAAATTTTTGTGACAAATTTCTCTAATAAGACTCATTTCTCAAGTATATAGAGAACAGTGTCAAGTTTATAAGAATACAAATAATTTCTCAACTAACAAATGGTCAAAAGATGTGAGCAAGCGGTTTTCAAATGAAGAAATCAAGATGATCAATAATCACATGAAAAATATTCTAAATCACTATTGGTTAGAGGAATGAAAATTAAAACATCAACTTTCAGGTAACATCTCACTATTAGATTGGTCAATATGACAATAAAGGAAAATGATAAATGTTGGAAGAGATGTGGCAAAATAAGATATTAATACATTGTTGATGTTGTAAATTGATCTAACCATTCTGGAGGGCAATTTGGAACTATGCCGAAAGGTATAAAACTGTGTGTATCCTTTGATCCTGTGATACCACTACTAGGTCTATATCCCAAAGAGATTTTTTTTAAATGGGGGAGGACCTATTATATAAAACATTTATAGCAGTTCTTTTTGTGGTGGCAAAGAATTGGAATTGGGGAGATGCCCATCAATTGGGCAATGGATGAATGAGTTGCTATACAGGATTGTGATGAAATACTATTGCTATAAGAAATGATAAGCAAGATGATTTAAGAAAAAAACAGGAAAGATCTACATGAACTAATGCAGAGTGAAGTAAGCAGAACCAGGAGAACATTGTACACAGTAACAGCAACATTATACAATGATCAACTGTGATAGACTTTGCTATTCTCAGCAGTATGATGACCTAGGATAATTCTGAAGGACTTATGACAAAGAATGCTATCCACAACCAGTGAAATAACTGTTGGAGTAAGAATACAGATCAAAGCATACTATTTTCACTTTAGTTTTTTTCATCTTTTTATTGGGGTGGGGTGGTTTTATATGAGTATTCTCTCACAACAATGACCAATAAATATGTTTTGCATGATTGTCCATGTATAACCCAGACCAAATTGCTTACCATCACATGAAGGGAAAAGAAAAAGGAAGAAGAGATACAATTTGGATCTTATCATTTCAGAAAATGTATGTTGAAAATTGTTATCATATGTAATTAGGAAACTAAAATATAAAAAAAAAGAAAAAGAAAGAAATTTTGTTGGTTCCAGTTCCAGCACTATTTCCATGGTGCCACCTAGATGCCAAATCTATATCACCCCTTATTTTGAGGATAAGGAAAGAAAGGAAAAGGAAAAATATGTACTTGGAGCTAAAAAAAAATTGAAATTGAGAGCCAGGCTTATAGATGGGAGAGTCTGGATTCAAATATGACCTCATATACTTTCTAGCTCTGTCGATTCCTGGGCATGTCACTTAACCCCCATTGCCTAGCCCAGTGGCAAGGCTTTTAGAGACCCAAATGCCCAAACTTCAACCCTCACACTGCATGTGAGCCACATCACCTTATCCCCAGACTGGGGAAGGAAGAAGTGCTCACATTGGACTGCTGGGCAGAGGGGCAGGTGATGTGAGAATGTCCTCAGGTTTGCATGGAGAGGGGGAAGAGAGCAGTCCTCTCCAGCATGCTCTGTCACACATGCTGTAGGTTCACCAACACAGACCTAGCCCTTACTGCTCTTCTGCCCTAGAACCAATACACAGTATTAATTCTAAGACAGAAGAGTAGAGTTTTGTTTTGTTTTGTGAGGTTCTTTCTCCATAGGATTCTGTATGCTCTGAGACAGAAGCAGTTATGTGTCCCCTAAGGAATGATTTAGCAAAGCCACAGAAGCTATCATGTGGGACATGATTCTGTTGAGTTAAAGGAAGAAGAGAAGAGCAGTAGTGGTTGGAGGGTTCCTGGACAGAATAGAAAGAACTTTTGACTTTTTTTTTTGATAGTAAAGGCTATGAGACAACTAGGTGACACCCTGGATGTGGCACTGGTCTTGGAATCAGTAAGACTCATCTTCATGACTTCAAATCCAGCCTCAGACACTTATTATCTGTGTTTCTTTGGCATGTCACTGTTTGCCTTGATTTCCTCACCTATAAAATGATCTAGAGAAAAATCCTAAAGGGAATCATACAACTAAAACAACTGGACATCAAATAACAACAATTAGAGCATATATCCAAGATATAAGAGATGTTCCCAAGGTTTACAAAAAATGGTTAGTACTACCTATTTCTGTTCATTTCTATGAGCACAAATGATACTATCAGAAGGACCTAAAAAGTATTGCTGAAGATTGCAAAGTCTCTAGCAAGAAATCAAAAAACATAATGTCCCAATGAAGATAAAGGATGCAAAAGAGAAAAATTGATAGGAGAACTGAATATTTAGCTAAGAAAATGGTTCTTGAAGTTGATATTTGGATTTCTGGATCATGGTTTAAAACACAAGATGACAATAAAGATCTGGGATGGAGCATATCTAAAAAAACTAGTAAGAATGTATTTTCCTAATACTTTGCAAATATCAAAATAAATTTAAACTAAAAAAAAGATGAAAAAGAGAGAATTCTGGCTATGTATAGCCACCAAGCTTAATGCCATTGAGTAGCTACAGTAATGGAAAAATAGCACTTAAGTCATGCATTGTCCAGAGTCACATAGCTAGTAAGTATCTGAGGCTAAATTTGAATCTCAAGTCCAAAACTGCTTCCACTGAATCACCTGGTGACTTTGTTTTAATAATATAGACTTTAGTCCCCATCCATTGTTCTTCCCTCAATATCACCAGTGATTAGGGACCCAATATCATTTAGCCCATTGATACTATTTCAATATATCATATTTCAATATCATAAGCTAATAATATCAATTTACAATAACATCAGTAATGGATGTTTATTGAATATATATAGTAAAATCCAAAAAACACTATTTCTGAAATAAGAGGGTTCCTACTTGAATCAATATTCTTCTTGTACCCTGGAAAGAATAGAGTCATACTTAAGCCACTGATGACAAAACTTTTCTACAACACAATTCACTTCCCAGTGTATTAAAAAAAAAAGATAAAAGAGGGAAGTTTTTACCCCAAGGGAAGCTTGTATTTTCTGTATGGAGAGGGGTAAAAGAGGAGAACCCCCTTCTCAAAGCAGGGTTCAGGAGAGACAGCAGATATAATAGGTTGGCTCAGAGAAAGGAGAGGGGATTTGAAGACTTCACCCTTCTGCCTTCCCTCCTTAGCTAAAGCTGCTCTCCCCAATTCACTCTTGTCCCTCTTGTATCCCCTCCACTACTCAAGACCAAAAGGTCTCCCCTTGATCCGTTCACTCATACTCAGCTTGGGGAACTTTTAATGTTAATTCAATCAGGTAATACAAAAGGAAATAGCAGGCAGGGAAGAATGGGAAAAGGAATGTGGGAAAGGGGGTCCTGTCTCTATCTAAAACCCTTTTCCTCCCTCCTCTCATTTGGGGGAAACTTAGGCCTTGGCAGCCTGAGTCCCCTTAGAGAAAGTCAGGTTGACTCACCCCTGAGCAACAGGAGCCGAGGTAAATTCTGCTCAGGTTTCTCTTCAGAAAGTCCCTTCAATTGGGAAGTGTTGGGGGGAAAGATTTCCAGTCACCAGAAGGAAAAGTGGGTAACCCTCAGGAGAAAGTCTTTTTCCCAACTTCTCTCTTCGGCTTCTCAAGACCGAGACCTTCACTGCTCTCTCTCCACCAGAGCCTCCTCCTCCTCCAGAATTTCACTCCTGGGGACTCCCCTGTCGCAATGATCAATTTCACATACTCACAAAGCCTGGCACTTTTCTCTAGTGCCAGCCTCTGTCACACTAGTTCAGCATAACCTTTGAATGAGTCACTCCTTTTCCTACAGAAAACAGCATCTTGGCTTCCAATTTGATTTGATGTTGGACTTCATCAAGGAATCAATCCTCAAGGTTAGTTTCTTCCCAGACTTGGCCATTGGACCTCTGGTAGCCACTCTAGTCTTTCAAAACTCACAGGGTTTCTCTATTTCCAATAACAAATTAGGAACAAATAAACACAACAGAGGCAAAAGAAATAGCAAGGTAGAGAAATAAAAGCCCAAGGTGAGTTTTCTTGGAGACTTATAGCATTTCTGTCCTTCAATCTACCAAAAGGAAAGGAGTAATTTGATCTATTCCTATCTTTTGTATACATACTTGGTTCCAGTTTAAGCAATGACTCAAAAGGCTTTTCTTTTCCACAAAGCAACTTAACATGAAACAATCATAGAACATCATTACATGCTCTAAATTAGGGATCAGGCCCCTCCAAAACAATGATCATGCATTTCCAGAAGTAGTTCCACTATGTCCTCCACATGAGTTGGCAGCAGACAGAAGTAATGAGAATACTCTGAAAATTAGGTTTTCACTGGTTGATTCCCTAACACAATAATATAAAAATCCACAAATTCGAGAAAGTATGATAGAGAATATCTGAGTCAAAAGAGATCAAAACAGAAGTGATTTTATCTTCAGAAAGTATGCTACAAATCATCTGGATATAAAAATTAAGAATCATATCCCAAACCTGGCACAAAAACATAATATGTACTGAGAGACTTCAATTATCTAGATATGTGCTAACATTCTCTTTTTCTGCCAAATATAAAGCAGCTAATAACTATTTTTCTTACTTTAAACTAATTACTGTATTCAAAAAGTCAAGAACCAACAAAAGAAAATTCTACTGTTGATGTGATTCTCATTTAGACAGAACTGGTGGCTAAAACTGATAGAAACATTGGGTAGAATTGACCATTAGTCTCTTGAATTTGTGACAGAGAAGAAGATGGTCAAATATATTCTGGCAAGTATCTTGGACTTTGGGAAGCAGATTTCAAAGGGTTCAGAGGAAGGATAGATAGAATAGGCAAAATTCAACAGAGAAGGTCAGACTGGGAGAAATGGGAAACTCCCAGATGAAATTCTGGGAAAAAAAATAGAGGAAATAATTCTAGTGAGGAAGAAAAATAGGAATTGTCTAAAGAGTCCAATATAGTTGCCCAGGTAACTTACCAACTAACTTTGATTTTTTAAATGGCATATACAGATCATGGAAACAAAAATAATTAACAGAGGTTAAATACAGGAATTTTGCTTCTGTAAAGATAGTATTATGAATACTAAAAGGATCTTTTTAGCTATATTGAGGAAAGAGGAGAATCAAAAAAGAGATAGGATCATTGCTTAAGGGAAATGAGATAATAACAACTGACCACATAAAAAAAAGCAGAGCTGCTCAATTTTTATTTTTCTTATTTTCTTTGCAAGGAAAATGAACTTTGCATTGGAAATGATAGAACAAAAATGGACAATAGAGAGTTGATACCTAAGATAAATGAGATGGCAAGAGAGTTTGTTGCCTTGGATGAATTCAAATCCCTTGACACAAATCAAATATTCCCTTAGGTATTGAAAAAACTGAAAGATGTGCTTATTGAGCCACTGACTGATACTGTAAAGAACAAGGAGAGCAGAGACCACAAAACAGGGGATGGGAATTTTCAGAAAAAGAGAAGAATATACAAACCATATTCCAGTGAGGTTGACTATAATTCCTGGGAGAATTCTAGAATGTAACATTTAACAAATGACTATTGAATATCTAGAAAGAGAAGCAGTTGTAACAGTATGTCCGCAAGTTGTTTGAATGAGGTGAAAAAGCTTGTCTTCTGGACTGCTGGACTCTCTTTGTCTCAGCCTGATCCGTGGATCTTGTTTAGCCAGACTAACATTCCTCTCACTATTTGAGTACTAATTTCTATTTTTTGCTCTTGGCTCTGTAGCAGTTAAAAATTAGTTTCTCTGCTAAAAGTATTATATTTTATGAGGTTTATAAAAGATTAAGAATTAAAGAAAATACAAAATAAGAAAGCACGTGCCTAGGAGGGCCAAAAGGCCCATTCAATTTCACTTACATCATGAGAGACGTGTGTCCCTGGAAGTGCAAACAGGAATAAAGAGAGAGAAGAAGGTGGAGTCCGTTTTAAAAACCCCTCTCTCCTCGTGGCCCAGGTGATGACCTCACCTGAGATTATGGGGAACTCTGGGAGCTACCAAGAACTCCTGGGAATTGAAATCCAGGGTTTGAATCTCCATTTTTACATTTCACCGTATGAACTTTGTTGGGAAAAAGATTTTCCCCAAAAGGATCATGAAAACATAATCAACTTAAAGATTATAATAATTTGAGGATAAGAGGAAAAAGAACAAAGCCAATAATTGCTGGATGCATTGACAAAAAGCCAGTTGGGGGCAGTCCCCTTTGGCATGAAAGTATACATACAAATAAATGTTCAATCAACCACACCCAAAGTTCATTCTTGATCTTCTTGTGCAGCTTGTGGTCTGGAGGCTTCTTCATGGTGTCTTCTCCAAACAGTTCAGTTTCTGGATTCGGAGAGGTAGCATGCTTCTTTACCTAAAATTCTTCTCAAAAGGAATTTAAACTTTGCAATTTAAAATAATAATATTTTTACATTTCCCCATTAAAAGGGTGATTGAAAAACACAGGGATCACTTAGGGATGCAGGGCTGAGTTATGAGGTAAATTAATCAATTGGTAAGAGAAATTAAAAAGACATCAGAAAAATCCAAATAAAAGAAAATATCTGGATGAAAATATAGACTATCAAAATCTTATGTGTAAAATTTCCAAATAAAGGAAAACTAAATCTATAACAGGTCCTTGAATCAGGGCCCAATTAAATGATCTAAGCAATGATGTATTTACCCAGTCAGTAGCCAGGACTATAGAAAGTTTGCCACACTATGAAAGACAGAAAAGGGACCAGATAATAGGAGCCAAGTAGGAGCCAAGTTTGGGGATACTCGTCTGTATTTTCAGAGTGAGTGTGGATACAAAAAAGGCCTATGTCTTAACAAATGTTAAACATAGCAACCTCGAGTCTTCACACTAGGTTCAATTCCTTTGTATTGGCTTGGAAGTGCATCAATCCGTTCTGGATTGGTTTATCTTTGGCCCTATGTAATGGTTCTTTCATGTATATCTTGTCCTGGAATCAGACAGAATCATTAAGCAAAGTCCCATAATTTTTTTAAATAATTAGTGGCATCATTTTTATAGTCTCAAGCTTTTTGAGGCATGCATTAGCAAATGTATCTTAAACTTATATTACTGCAAAATCAAAAAAATTAAAGAAAATCTTAATGCTGGTGACATGTGCTTCAAATACAAAAAGGAGAGAAAAAATAAAAAACTGAAATAGTATTTTGCACAAGCAAGAAAAATACAATAAAAGAGTTTTAAAAATTCAAAAATACAGTTTATAATCACTGACACACTGTGTCAGCTAAGAAAATATAGAATGCAAGGCTTTCTCACCAAAAATGAGATCCATTTCCTCTTCATATCTGGCCATGATCCACTGTCAATTTCACAAGGTAACAGTTTATTTTTTTATAAAGAACAGTAGTATAAATATATAGGTATCAGTATCCCCAAAATTCTCAATAACCCAGTTAATTACAATAGCAAAAAAAAAAAAAAACACTATAATTTTTCCACAAGTTGCTGTATGGCATTTAAAGAAAATGGATACTTGTCACAAGTTTTTACAGACATAGCAAATCTTTCAACCTTGGTAAACATATTTTTAAACAAAGTAAAACTTATTTTGGGTTTAGAACATCATCAAGAAATCTAGATATCATTCTGATGGAAGTTAAGTAGTGAGCTGAAGAGTTATAAATAAAAGGTGCTCCTTTTTTGGGGAGGCTTCTAGGAATAGAAATGTCCTGGGATTAATTGCCCAACTTCCATTCACATTTTTTAGAAATTCGGGAAGGTTGGGGGTTATAATTATATTTCACTTCAACTATTAGAATGGGCCTGACACCTCATGTTAGGGGCAGGCAAAGATGACCAGAGATTGTTAAGAAAAATTCTAAAAATCATGTCTAAAGAACCCTTAAAATCAATATGAGATATTTAGCTCATTAAATTTTCCAAAGGTTGTTACAGCAATTTTATGATGGAGTCCATCTATCCTCTGTGACAATTTACAAAGTCAAAACTAGAAGAGCTGTTTTTTATATGGGCCTACTTAATGTTTTTTCAGTGAGGTTATAGGGGAAAAGCAACAGAATATAACAGTAGTTAAAACTCAGTACATTAAAATGATTCAGTATAACAGAATAGTACAGAATGCAGTAATATATGAACTTAAAATCACAAAGTTAAATCGTAAACAAAACAATCAGCAAAATGCAATAGAATACAGAGATTTTTATAAAACATTGGAGTCTGTAATGCCTTAAAAATATAACCTCCAGTTTCTTTAAAGTTCCTTGGCTGTTTTTATCCATTTAGATGCTTATTGTCAGAAAGCAGATTGGCAATGGTTAGGCAGTGGGGTTTAAATGACCTGCTCAGGGCCACACCACCAGCAAGTGTCTGAGGCCAGATTCCAACCCAGGACCTCCCAACTCTAGGCCTGGCTCTCAATTCATTGAGCCCCTGAATTTCCTCCCCATTGTAAGAGTGCATTTTAGAAATTTCAAAGTTGGCTAAAGAGTTGCAGGAAGCTGAATTTTTCCCCTGGCATGCAGGTGAAATAAATGAAATTATCAGAACAGTCAAAAGATATCCTTTTAAATAGCCCATTGCTTGTAAATTCCTGTTTGGAAAAGTCTCTTCCATCTTTACCTTTCTTTCTCCCCTCCTGTGATCCCCTGCCCCCAGTCCACATGGAGGCTAATCATAGCCTAAGGGAAAATTACCCCCATTTTTTACCAGCTGATAGAAATGAGTCCTGGGCCTGGGGTGATGAGCCAGAATTGCTGGGCTGGGTGGTTCATCTGGGTCCAGATTTCAGGCAGCAGGCTGGTGGGCCTGGGCTGGGCCTGGGGCAATGAGCAGTCTGCTCCGAGGCTAGAGTTTGCTGGGCAGGCAGGTGGTTGAGTCACCAGGTGATCGAGACTAGGTCAAAGAGGTCCGGACGCTGGTAACAGGAGCTGAGTTGAGCCAGTCTGGAAGGGCAGGCAGCTGAGTGAAATTGAATCAAGAAAGTCCAAAGCGGATGGCTGCAGGTCAGAGCTAATCAAGACAGTTTTCTAAAAAAGCATCTTGAAGAAACTTGGCTTAAAAAAAACAACAACAACAAACTAGGCACTAATTACTAAAGGCTGAACTTAATTACAATAGATCAGAAGATTGAGGGTATTTCATTTTCCCGAAGTGGTTTGCCAAAACTGTAGCAGTTATAAATTAGTTTCTCTGCTAAAAGTATTATATTTTTATGAGGTTTATTAAAGATTAAGAATTAAAGAAAATACAAAATAAGAAAGCACGTGCCTAGGAGGGCCAAAAGGCCCATTCAATTTCACTTACATCATGAGAGACGTGTGTCCCTGGAAGCGCAAACAGGAATAAAGAGAGATAAGAAGGCGGAGTCCGTTTTAAAAACCCCTCTCCTCCTTGTGGCCCAGGTGATGACCTCACCTGAGATTATGGGGAACTCTGGGAGCTACCAAGGACTCCTGGGAATTGAAGTCCAGGGTTTGAATCTCCATTTTTACAGCTCCACTCCTACAGAGGGATTTCTAGATACATACATGAACAAAACTGGAAAGAAGAACTGAGAGACAAGAGCCATCCATCAGACACATCAGACAACCTACTTCTATTTAACACGTTTTACTAAGATCTATGTGCTCCAGTAAAAGAAGTAGTTTCTTTCTCTCACCTCAGTTGACAAGGCCCAGAATATAATCACAAGGTATAAAAACTATAAGGTGTTAAAAGCACCAGTTGAGATGTATCTATACCCTTCGTGAGATATGAAACTCTGATTCAGTTTTTAAAAAGGTAATAACTCAATTGGCTTAAAAAATAGCTAAACCCCTAGAGACTTTGTAATAACTATGCTCTGAGTAGTTTGGGGTAGTCAAGGCTTGCCTCAGAACAATTGTGGAGTGAGATTCCTCTAGAAAAGGTAGAAATTTCTCCCTAATGGAACCTAGCAGTGATTTGTCCAAAAAGAAATATCTTGAAAAACAAAGAAATAGTTCAAGAGTTCTAAGATTTTCAGAGACAAAAATTGCCTCTAGAAAAGGCTATAAAATTTAGCATCGTCTTTATTTAATACTTGACAACTGATTAATAAGTGTTTATTGATTGATTTCTATGCTGTTGCTTATAAATTTATTTTTATTAATTGTTAGATAGTCTTTTAATTTTGTTTTCTAATTCTAAAACCAAACCAATATGCCAACCTAAGTCAGATATAGCCCAGGACATTGTGGATATTCATGAGATGGTACACCCCAAGTTTATGAGAGGAAATGTTTTATAGCAACTATTCTTATTTTGCTATTTTAATAAATGCCTTTGCTAAGAGTTCATTGAATTTGAGACATCTCAGTAGCACAGTGGATAGAAATCCAGGTGTGAATTTGGGAGAACTTGAGTTCAAATCCAGTCTCAAACATTTCCTGACTGTGTGACTCTGGGAAAGTCAATTAATTCTAATTGCCTAGCCCTTACCTCTCTTTTGCCTTGGAATGGATGCTTAGTATCTTAATCTACAATGCAACCAAAATTAGAAGGAAAGAAACAAACCAAGAGAACATTATTATAACAAAACTCTCTGACAAAAGCTTAATCTCCCAAATATATAAGGAACTAAGTCAAATTTACAAAAAAAAAAATCAACCAATTCACCAATCAACAAATGGTCAAGGGACATGAATAGGCAGTTTTCATACAATGAAATCAAAACTATCAATAAGCACATGAAAAAGTGTTCTAAATCCATCCTGATTAGAGAAATGCAAATTTAAACAACTCTGAGGTGTCATCCCACACCTAGCAGACTGGCCAATATGGCAGCAAAGGAAAATGATAAATATTGGAGGAGATGTGGCAAAATTGGGACACTAATACACTGCTGTGTTGTGAGTTGGTCCAACCATTCTGGAGGGCAATTTGGAACTATGTCCAAAGGGCTTTAAAATAATGCCTACCCTTTGACCCAGCCATACCACTGCTGGGTTTGTGCCTTAAAGAGATACTGAGGAAAACAACTTGTACAAAAATTTTTATAGCCACGCTCTTTGTGGAAGAAAAAAATTGGAAAATGAGGGGTGTTGTGGTATCTGTTGGTGATGGAATCCTACTTTGTTGAAAAGAATAAAGAACTTGAGGAATTCCATGTGAACTGGCATGACCTCGAGGAATTGATGCAGAGTGAAAGGAGCAGAACTAGGAGAACAATGTACACAGAGACTGGCACATTATGGCACAATTGAATGTAATAGACTTTTCTACTAGCAGCAGTGCAATGACCCAGAACAATCCAGAGGAACTTATGAGAAAAAATGCTATTCACATCCAGAGAAAGAACTGTGGAAACCAAAATGCAGAAGAAAAACATATGATCAGGCATATAGTTAGATATGGATATGATTAGGACTTTGATGTTAAAAGATCACTCTACTACAGATATAAATAACATGGAAATAGGCTTTGAACAATAATAAATGTCTAACCCAGCGGAACTGCTTATCAGCTTTGGGAGGGGGAGGAAAAAGCTTGGGGTGGGGATCATGAATAATGTAACCAGATACCTCTAGAAGACAGTGGTGTAGAGGCAGCGAAAGTTCAGACCTCTGAAAACCCTTCCTTACCAATTACAAACTAAGTGCTCCTAGGGGACTGAAAATCAAACCTAACAAAAAGACAGAAGCAAAGAACCCTCATGCTGGACTCAATTCAAAAGGTACACCCCCCCAAAAGCCTGAATTTGAGAACACTCGGGTTTAAGGGGAAGGGAGAAGGAAGGTCCCAGGACCCCTCCCCCACCGCCTAGAGCTCTAAACCTCCAGCGACAGCAAGAACCTCTGAGCAGGCAAAGGCACTGGTCTGGAGTGAGTACCTTGTGGGCAGGGCTGTGCCAGGCTCAGAGAATTGAACAAAGGTGGTAGGGAAGGAGCTGGAGAGGAAGGGCAGAGCGGGCAGCCTGGTCACACTGGTGGAGACCCTCCATATTTCTCCAACCTTCCAGGAGGTTTTGGCCTCAGGGCATATCCAGCCCAACCCAGATAGAGTTAATCCCATCAAAAGTCTTCAGAGGTCAGGGAAGCTCAAGCTCCAACACCCGTCCCCCACAGACTGCACTAAGAGATCTCCTGACAAAACTCCAAGAGGAGAGACTGACAGAAAACCCCAAAACCAAAATAGAAAAAATAATGAGAGGAGCAGGAGCAGAGACAACTGCAGGAAGTTAAGAAGCTGTAAATATGAGGGGAAAAAAACAGAAAAAGGAAAAAGAAATTAAAATCAACAGGCAATGAAAAAAGAGCAAACGAAATAGAGTTGGAGGGAACACTAAGCAATAAAACAGAAACTCCAACAAATTGGACATAATCTTTGGAAGAACTCAAAATACAATTCAAAACACAATTAAGAGAGGCTGGAGACAATTGGGAAAAGAACTTAAAAATTAATATAAGTCATCTGGAAACGGAAAATAGTGTCTTGAAAGCCAAAATCAACCAGCTTGAAAATGAGGCAAAGGAGATGAAGGACAAGGCAAAGAAGAGGAAAGATGAGGCAAAATAGATGAAAGATGAGGGAAAGAGGATGAAAGATGAGGAAAAGGAGATAAGAGATGAGGTAAAGGGAATGAAAGATGATCTCCAAAGAAAATCAGACCAGAAGGAGAAGGATGATCAAAAAGCCAGGGATGAGATCCAGTCTTTAAGAACCAGAATACAACAACTAGAATCAAATGACTTCATAAGGCAGAAAGACACTATAAAACAGAACCAAAAGAATGAAGAAATTGAGGGAAATATGAAGCATCTCATTCACAAAACAGAAGATTTAGAAAACTGTTCCAGGAGAGACAACTTAAGAATCATTGGTCTAACAGAAATCCAACAGGCCATCAAAGAACTTCCTAAGAAAAAATCCCCAGGGCCTGATGGATTCACCAGTGAATTCTATCAAACATTCAAAGAACAACTAACCCCAATGCTATACAAACTTTTTGACATGATAAGCAAAGAGGGAGTTCTACCAAATTCCTTTTATGACACAAACATGGTACTGATTCCAAAGCCAGGCAGGGCAAAAACAGAGAAAGAAAATTATAGACCAATCTCCCTAATGAATATAGATACAAAAATCTTAAATAGGATAATAGCAAAAAGACTCCAGCAAGTGATCAGAAGAATCATTCACCATGATCAAGTAGGATTTATACCAGGGATGCAGGGCTGGTTCAATATTAGGAAAACCATCCACATAATTGATCACATCAACAAGCAAACCAACAAAAATCACATGATTATTTCAATAGATGCAGAAAAAGCCTTTGATAAAATACAGCACGCATTCCTATTAAAAACACTAGAAAGCATAGGAATAGAAGGGTCATTCCTAAAAATAATAAACAGTATATATCTAAAACCATCAACTAATATCATCTGCAATGGGGATAAACAAGATGCATTCCCATTAAGATCAGGAGTGAAACAAGGATTCCCATTATCACCTCTATTATTTGACATTGTACTAGAAACACTAGCAGTAGCAATTAGAGAAGAAAAAGAAATTGAAGGCATTAAAATTGGCAATGAGGAGACTAAGTTATCACTCTTTGCAGATGACATGATGGTCTACTTAAAGAATCCTAGAGATTCAACCAAAAAGCTAATCGAAATAATCAACTTTAGTAAAGTTGCAGGATACAAAATAAACCCACATAAGTCATCAGCATTTCTATATATTTCCAACACAGCTCAGCAGCAAGAACTAGAAAGAGAAATCCCATTCAAAATTACCTTAGACAAAATAAAATACTTAGGAATCTATCTCCCGAGACAAACACAGGAACTTTATGAACACAACTACAAAACACTCTCCACACAACTAAAACTAGACTTGAACAATTGGAAAAACATTAACTGCTCATGGGTAGGACGAGCCAATATAATAAAAATAACCATCCTACCCAAACTCATCTATCTATTTAGTGCCATACCCATGGAACTTCCAAAAAATTTTTTTACTGATCTAGAAAAAACCATAACAAAATTCATTTGGAAGAACAAAGGATCAAGGATATCCAGGGAAATAATGAAAAAATACAAAGGAAGGGGGCCTTGCAGTCCCAGATCTCAGACTATATTATAAAGCAGCAGTCATCAAAACAATTTGGTACTGGCTAAGAGACAGAAAGGAGGATCAGTGGAATACACTCGGGGTAAGTGACCTCAGCAAGACAGTATATGACAAATCCAAAGATCCCAGCTTTTGGGACAAAAATCCACTATTTCATAAAAACTGCTGGGAAAATTGGAGGTCAGTGTGGGAAAGATTAAGTTTAGATCAACACCTCACATCCTACACAAAGATAAATTAAAAATGGGTGAATGACTTGAACATAAAGAAGGAAACCATAAGTAAATTAGGCGAACACAGAATAGTATACATGTCAGACCTTTGGGAAGGGAGAGGCTTTAAAACCAAGCAAGAATTAGAAAGAGTCACGAAATGCAAAATAAATAATCTGAAATACATCAAATTAAAAAGCTTTTGTACAAGCAAAACCAATGTAACTAAAATCAGAAGGAAAGCAACAAATTGGGAAACAATCTTCATAAAACCTCTGACAAAGGTTTAATTACTCAAATTTACAAAGAGCTACATCAATTGTACAAAAAATCAAGCCATTCTCCAATTGATAAATGGGTAAGGGACATGAACAGGCAGATCTCAGCCAAAGAAATCAATACTATTAATAAGCACATGAAAAAGTGTTCTACATCTCTTATAATCAGAGAGATGCAAATCAAAACAACCCTGAGATATCACCTCACACCTAGCAGATTGGCTAACATGACAGCAAAGGAAAGTAATGAATGCTGGAGGGGGTGTGGCAAAGTAGGGACATTAATGCATTGCTGGTGGAGTTGTGAATTGATTCAACCATTCTGGAGGGCAATTTGGAACTATGCCCAAAGGGCGATAAGAGACTGTCCGCCCTTTGATCCAGCCATAGCACTGCTGGGTTTGTACCCCAAAGAGACATTAAGTAAAAAGACTTGTACAAGAATATTCATAGCTGCCCTCTTTGTGGTGGCAAAAAATTGGAAAATGAGGGGTTGCCCTTCAATTGGGGAATGGCTGAACAAATTGTGGTATATGTTGGTTATGGAATACTATTATGCTAAAAGGAATAATAAAGTAGAGGAATTCCATGGAGAATGGAACGACCTCCAAGAAGTGATACAGAGTGAAAGGAGCAGAACCAGGAAAACATTGTACACAGAGACTGATACACTATAGTACAATCGAAGGTAATGGGCTTCTCCATCAGTGTAGTGCAATGTCTCTGAACAATCTGCAGGGATCTAAAAAAAACACTATCCACAAGCAGAGGATAAACTATGGGAGAAGAAACACCGATGAAAAGCAACTGCTTGACTACAGGGGGCAGGGGATACAACTGAGGAGAGACTCTGATTGAGCACTCTAGTACAAATACCAACAGCATGGAAATGGGTTCAAACCAAGAACACATGAGATACCCAGTGGAGTCGTGTGTCGGCTATGGGAGAGGTGGTGGGTAGGCAGTTGGGGGGAGGAAAAGAGAATGATCTTTGTTTTCAATGATTAATGTTTGGAAATGACTAAATAAAATAAAGTTTAAAGGGAAAAAAAAATTTAATAAAAAGAATCACTGGTCTACCAGAGGACCATGACAAAAGAAAAAGGCTGGATGTCATACTATAGGAAATTATCCAAGAAAACTGCCCCCAATATTCTAGAACAAGAGGAAAAAGTGGAGATTGAAAGAATCCATAGATCACCTTCTGTACTTAATCACCAACTGACAACACCCAGGCACGTTATAGCCAAATTCAAGAACTATCAGACCAAAGAAAAACAAGCTGCCAAGAAGAAATCATTCAGATACCATGGAACCACAATGAGGGTAACAGGATCTGGCTGCATCTACACTGAAGGACCAGACGGCATGGAATATGATATTCCAGAAAGCAAGGGAACTAGATCTACAACCAAGAATCAACTACCCAGCAAAACTGACTATATTCTTACAGGGGAAAATATGGTCATTCAACAAAATAGAAGAATTCCAAGCATTTGTTGAACAGAAAATTTGATGCCCAAGCACAGAACTCAAGAGAATCATTAAAAGGTAATTTTAAAAGGGGGGGGGGGGGGGTGGAGGGGGAGAAAAACAAAACAAAAAAAGTTAGTTAGTAAGAGAATGGAGCCAAATCTATTGGACATAAACTAATAAAATGAAGGTGGGAGTCTCAATAATGATATCCAACAAAGCCAAAGTAAAAATAAATCTAGTTTAAAGAGATAGGGAAGGTAATTACATCCTGATAAAAGACATTATAGACAATGAGAAAATATCAGCACTCAACATGTATGCACCAAATGGCATAGCATCCAGATTTCTGAAGGAGAAACTAGTGGAGCTCAAGGATGAAATAGATAGAAAAACTATACTAGTAGGAGACCTGGACCTTCCTCTATCTGAACTAGATAAATCAAACCAAAAAATAAATAAGAAATAGGTAAGAGAAGTGAATAAAATATTAGAAAAATTAGAGTTAGTAGATATGTGGAGAAAAATAAATAGGGACAAAAAGGAATACACCTTCTTTTCAGTAGCATATGGTACATTCACAAAAATTGACCATGTATTAGGGCATAAAAACATTGCAAATAAGTGCATAAGAGCATAAATAATAAGTGCAACCTTCTCATGTCATAATGCAATGAAAATCATAATTAGTAAGGGTACATGGAGAGGTAAATTAAAAATTAATTGGAAATTAAACAATATGATTCTCCAAAACTGGTTAGTTAAAGAACAAATCATGGAAACAATTAACAATTTCATTGAAGAAAATGACAATTGAATTGGGCATGCAAATTAAAAAACTAGAAAGTGAACAAATTAAAAACCCTCAGATGAAGACTAAATTAGAGATCCTAAAAATCAAAGGAGAAATTAGTAAATTTAAAGTCAAAGAACTATTGATTTAATAAAAAGACTAAAAGCTGGTACTTTGACTAAGCAAATAAAATAGACAAAGTACTGGTCAATCTAATTTAAAAAAGGAAAGAAGAAAACCAAATTGACAGTATCGAAGATGAAAAGGGAGATCTCATGTCTAATGAAGAGTAAATTAAGGCAACCATTAAAAGCTATTATGTCCAATTATAAGGCAATGAAAATGGCAATCTAGGTGATGTAGATGAATATTTACAAAAATATAAATTGCCTAGACTAACAGAGGAAGAAATAGATTACCTAAACAACCCCTATCAGAAAAAGAAATTGAACAAGCCATCAACGAACTCCCTCCCTAAGAAAAAATCTTCAATTTCAGATGGATTCACAAATGATTTCTTTCAAACATTCAAAGACCAACTAATCCCAATATTATACAAACTATTTGATAGAATAAGCAAAGAAGGAGTTCTACCAAATTCATTTTATGAAACAAATATAGTTCTGATTCCAAAGCCAGGCAGGTCAAAAACAGAGAAAGAAAACTATAGACCAATCTCCTTAATGAATATAGATGCAAAAATATTAAATAGGATGCAAACAAAAAGACTCCAAGAAGTCATCACGAGGGTTATTCACTATGATCAGGTAGGATTCATACCAGGAATGCAAGGATTGTTCAATATTAGGAAAACCATATGCATAATTGACCATATTAACAAGCAAACTGACAAAAATCATATGATTATCTCAATAGATGCAGAAAAAGCCTTTGACAAAATAAAATACCCATTTCTACTGAAAATACAAACAGTATATAGCTAAAAACCATCAGCAGACATCATCTACAATGGGGATAAACTAGAAGCCTTCCTAATAAGATCAGGAGTGAAACAAGGATGCCCATTATCACCTCTATTATTTAACATTGTACTAGAAACACTAGCTGCAGCCATCAGAGAAGAAAAAGAAATTGAAGGTATTAAAACTGACAATGAGGAGACCAAGCTATCACTCTTTGCAGATGATATGATGGTCTACTTAAAGAGTCCTAGAGAATCAACCAAAAAGCTAGTTGAAATAATTAACAAATTTAGCATAGTTGCAGGATACAAAATAAACCCACATAAGTCATCATCTCCAACACATCTCAGCAGCAAGAATTAGAAAGGGAAATTCCATTTAAAATCACCCTAGACAATATAAAATACTTAGGAATCTATCTGCCGAGATAAACACTGAAACTATATGAACACAACTACAAAATACTCTCCACACAATTAAAACTCTATCTAAATAACATTGATTGCTCATGGATAGGATAAGCTAACATGATAGAAATGACAATCCTACTCAGACTTATCTATTTATTTAGTGCCATACCTACTGAACTTCCAAAAAACTTCTTTACTGAATTAGAAAAAAAAAACATAACAAAGTTTATTTGGAAGAACAAAAGATCAAGGATATGCAGGGAAATCATGAAAAAAAAATGTGAAGGAAGGAGGATTTGCAACTCAAACTATGCTATAAAGCAGTGGTCATCAAAACAATTTGATACTGGCTAAGAGACAGAAAACAGGATCAGTGGAATAAACTTGGGATAAATGACCCCAGCAAGATAGTCTATGATAAATCAAAAGATCCCAACTTTGGGGACCAAAGTCCACTATTTTATAAAAACTGCTGGGAAAATTGGAAGACAGTGTGGAAGAGGTTGTGTTTGGATCATCATCTCACATCCTACACCAAGATAAACAGGTGAATGACCTTAATTTAAAGAAGGAAACTATAAGCAAATTAGGTGAACACAGAATAGTATACATGTCAGATGTTTGGGAAAGGAAAGAATTTAAAACCAAGTATGAGCTAGAAAAAATAACAAAATGAAAAATCAATAATTTTCATTACATTAAATTAAAAAGTTTTTGTACAACCAAAATGAATACATACAAAATTAGAAGGGCAGCAAAAATTGGGAAACAATCTTCATGACAAAACCTCTGACAAAGGTCTAATTACCCAAATTTATAAGGAACTAAAACAATTGTACAAAAAAATCAAGCCATTAGTAGTAGTCATCTCTCAGTGACCAAGAATGACAATTGTCTTTGTGCATTATCATCTATTGATGTACCTTCATGTGGTTTTGATAGCTGAGTGTGCACAAAGATACTTGTTCGTGAAGGAGATTTAAGTGGAAAAGTCGATGCACAGAGACAGTCCCACTCTCTCGGCATTGGAAGCCTGGGTCCAGTGGTACAAAAAGTCCTTACACCTGGAGACTTCCTCAGCTGCATTGGATGGCTGTGTTGTCTTTTGTGCTCCAACATGCCCTAAGCACTCCACAGTGCTTTGCTGCATCGCCATCTCAACCGTTGAACCTTCTTATTGGTTTCTTCCGCCTGTTCCACTGAAGCAGTCTTCACATGCTGGGTGAGCAAAGCCCTGCTTCACCAGGGGTCGGCGACCTGATAGCTACCCTCACAAGATTTAGCCAGCCTGTCGAAGCCATTGCCCGGGGTGTGGCCGCTGCCACATGCTAGCAGCTACTGGGAGCCACAAGTGAGAGCTGGGTGTCAGGTGGGGGTCAGAAGCTGGAGAGCTGCCCTAGGAGGGCACAACAAGCCCTCCATACCAGAGATACTACCCCTCCCTTAACACCCCATACACCCTATCAAGTCATTATCCAACTGATATACGGGCAAGGGACATGAATAGGCAATTTTCAGTCAAAGAAATGAAAACTATTAATAAGCACATGAAAAAGTGTTCTAAATCTCTTATAATCAGAGAAATGCAAATCAAAACAACTCTGAGGTATCATCACCTCACGCCTAACAGATTGGCTAACATGACAGCAATGGAAAGTACTATATGCTGGAGGAGATGTGGCAAAGTTGGGACATTAATTCATTGCTGGTGGAGTTGTGAATTGATCCAACCATTCTGGAGGGCAATTTGGAACTATACCTAAAACAAGCTAAAAGACTGCTCTTTGATCCAGCCATAGTACTGCTGGGTTTGTACCCCAAGGAGATAATAAGGAGAAAGACATGTACAAAAATATTCGTAGCTGTGCTCTTTGTGGTGGCAAAAAATTGGAAATGAGGGGATGCCCTTCAATTGGGGAATGGCTGAATAAATTGTGGTACATGTTGGTGATGGAATACTATTGTGCTCAAAGGAATAATAAAGTGGAGGAATTCCATGGGAACTAGAACAACCTCCAGGAATTGATGCAGAGTGAGAGGAGCAGAACCAGGAGAACATTGTACACAGACACTGATACACTATGGTACAATCAAATGTAATGGGCTTCTCCATTAGTGGCAATGCAGTGATCTTGAACAACTTGGAGAAATCTATGAGAAAAACCAATATCCACATTCAAAGGGAAAACTGTGGGAATAGAAACACAGAAGAAATATAACTGTTTGAATACATGGGTCGAGGGGATGTCTGGGGAGGTAGACTCTAAATGAACATACTAATGCAAACACCAACAACATGGAAATAGGTTCTGATCAAGAACAGAAGTAATATCCAATGACATTCCACATTTGCTGTGGGAAGGGTGAGTGGAAGGGAGGAGGGAAATAATGTGATTATTGTAACCAAGGAATAATGTTCTAAATTGACTAAATAAATTAATTATTAAAAAAAAACAATAATGTAACCATGGACAAATATTCTAAATTTTAAAAAATTAAAAATGAAAACCAGTCAGGGTCTAAAAAAGTTTTTTTGAATACACTAGCTGACTGTTAAGAGGATATATAACAGTAGAGGCTAAAACAAGTATAATTTGAGGAAAGGGTATCTATAGAACCTAGGAGTAACATTCATATTCTAGGGAACCAATGTACAACTGCAAAAAGAACTCGGGTGATTCCTACTCTGAATTAGCACAGTTGTGGGAAAAAAAAGTGTTCGGAGTAGGGATAGGACTCAGACCTACAGGGAGAAGAAACTAAAAGGAAGAAAGTTCTTTATTAAATGCAAACTTTCACAAATAACCATAATTAACTGGAAAGGATAACTGATAATTACAAGTTTTGTGTTAAATGTTTATTATGTATTTGAAATAGTCATTCAATAATGTAACATGGTAATTTTAGGGATCTTTTCCTATTTGCCTTCTAAGAGTAAAAGATTTCTTTGAACTGAGCTTCTCTATTCCCTTTCTCCCCCATCCCCAATTCCCTAATATATACTCCCTGCCTATGCACTCCCACTAGCCTTTCATATTGAAACTGAGTAAAGATCTCTTTCAGCTAGAGGTCACGGGTGATGACTGAAGGTGTGGAGCAACCTCCCACCCCCTCACTGCCCACCAAACTAAAGGATCTTATTTGAATGGAAGAAGCTCTTCTATTGAGGGTATGAATATTGTCAATGAAATTAGGCAGCATCACTGAAAGAAGGGAAAGAAAGACAAGGCAGTTCTCAAAATCCCAACCAAGGCCTCATCTGAAAGGGCTTTTCTTCCAATTATTAAGCCATTGAACTGAAAGTAGAATGCATACTGGAACTCACTCATGCTAGGGGATGGGACTCTATTAATGGAATACTGGAATAATCTGAGATGACCTCATTGGGGAAGGCTACCTGAGAAAAGGAATCTAGTGAATTTATGGTTTGGGAGTACTTAAATGTAGACACACATGTACATCTAGCTGTTTCCAAAGTTACTATTTCTGGCAGGTCTCTGTAGTTATAGAAACTTCTTTTCCCAGCCCTCCAATAGGGAGTGACTGAAGTGATGGCAAAACAACTGTGTCTTGGGTCTCTTTTTTCCTGTGTTGATTTTTTAGATGGGAAGCTCTTTGAAGGCAAGAGTTAAGTCATTTCAATATATGTTTGTTTCGTGTGTTCATTTAG
Source organism: Monodelphis domestica (assembly GCF_027887165.1). Lineage (NCBI taxonomy): Eukaryota > Metazoa > Chordata > Mammalia > Didelphimorphia > Didelphidae > Monodelphis > Monodelphis domestica. The sequence goes on along the minus strand of NC_077228.1, from coordinate 239,378,020 downwards.
CAACTCCTTATGAAGTGTTTATTGCTCACTAAGTGCCATGCTAGGATAAGAAAGGTGAATTATTTGACTCTTCCTGCCCATACTCCCTGAACATGAAGGGAGATGAATTTTTCTTTTCACAATGGTAATGAACAGTCAAGTGTTTGGAGCTGACATTTTCTCTGGCAGAGAAGAGAAAAGATTCATAACAGTAGAATTAGACTATTAGATCAAAAGGGAAAGGAAGTGTGATATGAGAATCTTTAACCAGCTTTTTTAAAAAATAGTTTCCCTTCACAGACCTTTTGTGTATCTGAAATTCCTACCATTTCCCTGCATTCTTTCATTCCCTGTGTATCTTAGAAGAAATTAGTGTATTTAGCAGATTGTAATAACTATTACCTAGAAATAAGTTTATAATCTGAAAATGATGGGCTAGGGAGAGTTAAGAAGTGGGTTGTTCAAAAGAACACTGGTTTGGTAGTCAGGAGACTTAGGTACCAGTTTTACCTCCCCTACTAACTCACTATTTTGACAAAATCACTTAGCCAAAATGTCCTCATTTGTAAAGTAGTCTAAATGATCCTTCTAACTCCAGTGTTCTATGAATCTAAATTATTATGATCTGACCTCAGAGGGTAAGACCAGGTAAGAAACATCAGCAAGTGCCCCATGCTCAGGATCCATCTCATCCACCTACCCTCATCAGAATTTATTTCCCATTTCTTCTCAGTTTGTCATCATATTAAAAGTCAATATAAGTTAATTCTGCTAAGGTTTCACTGACTAAGGTTGACTTAATATATTAATACTTTATAAAGAAAGAACTTGTTTCTTCTATACGTGAGAAATATATGCCACCTAGTCTTTCAACAAGTATTTATTAAACACTGTGCCAAGCACTATGCTAATCATTGGGATAGATATGATGAAAAGCAAAAACAGCACCTTGCCGTTGTTACAAGGAAATCACTTTAAAAGACTGATATATATTAATTTAAGGTCGCCAAGGAATTCAGCTATGTAATTCCTAAATGAAAACTCAAATCAGCAGTTAATCTTTTATGGAGTTTAATTACAATAGGAGGAAGAAAGGAATTAGAGATAGAGAGAGAGAAAAAGGGAGAGAAGGGAATAGGGCTTAAATACCCCTTCTGTTTAGGCTGGGCCAAAAGGCCCAAGCCCTTAGATAGCTGGGGCAAAGAAAAGAGATCAGTCCCTATTACTCACGTGACCAAAATGGAGAAACAGTCTCAGAGGCCCCCACCTTCAGCTTCCTTCAGAGCAAGCTTCTCAGAGCCACACCAACCACACCGACCAACTTCTCAACAACCATCCCGAGTCTTCAGACTCCCCTATCTTTAAGGAAACCATCCAAGTTGCCTCCCCTCAGTCCTCACATCTACCAATCACCTGTCCATCAATTTCCCTGTGCCAATGGAGGCTCTAGCTTAAACCCAGGACCGCCCAGAGGTCTCTGGCTTTTGCACATGTCTGTTGAAGGTCATATTTTCAAATAATTAAATCTTTGATCCTTTGCTACAGCCCTTTCTAAATCCTGTTTACCTGAGTAGGGTAGAGATTGGAATAATTAAATTTTGATCTAGGCTGCAGCCCTTACTCAATCCTGTTAGGACTGAATAGGGTGGAGATTGATTCCAAGTATCTCCATTGTATCAATTCTAAAATCAATCATGACTCAAAGAAATTCCTGTTCTATGCTTAAGCATAGGTCAAAGTCCTTTCCATTGTTCAGCAAAAGGTTTCTGTCCTAAAGTAATCTTAAGAAGGTAGGAGAAGGAACCTCCCATGCCAATGGGGTTCACATTCCAATAGTCAAGACCCACTATCAATAGGAAATTTTTCAAGTGTGAAATTTCCCAATGGTGAAATTTCCAACATTTATAAGTCTAAGAAATTTTGAGGTTTACACCGTCAGGTGTTCACTCCAATGGGATTATTAACATGCAAATAACTAGGTACTTAACTTATATAGAGTAGATGGGTTTGGGGAAAATGGAGAAAGGCCTCATATAGAAAATAGAATTTGAGCTGAGTATTGAAGTAGGAGGCCAGGCAAACAACGAGACAAAGTGAGGGAGCAAAGAATTTCACTCGTGGGGAATAGAGAAGATAAAAGTTTTATGTTTGAAGAATAAGTAGGTCACTGGATCATAATGTGAAGGAAAGTAAAATTTAAGAAAACCAGAAATGTAAAAACAGGTCATATTGAAAAGAGTTCTAGATGCCAAACAGAGAAATGAATATTTGGTCCTAGAACAGCAAATTAGGGTAGCTCAAAGAGAAGGAAAGTGGCATGGTTAGATACTTTATACAAATCATGTTGACAAAGTGGAGGATGACTTAGAGTGGGGAAAAACAAGACTATTTCAATAGCCTATTGAGAAGGGACGAGAATCTGAATTAGAGTGGTGTTTGAATAAAGAGAAGGGCATGTGAAAAAAAAAAGATGCCATGTAGATAGAAACAAGATTTGGTAACTGATTAATTATTTGGAGTTAGTGAAAGTAAGGGTTGAATAGTGACACTGAAGTTGTGAGCCTATATTGCTGGAAAGTTATTCCCTTATATAGGGAAGGGATAGATTTAGTCTGAAAGATAATAAATTCTATTTTACATATACTGAATTGGAGATGTCAGCAGAACATCCAGGTTAAAATGTTCAAGAGACAGTTGGTGATAAATCAACATATTTCAGGAGAGAGACTAGGACTTAATATATAAACTTGGGAATCATCTTCATAGAGACAATTGAACTCTTGGGAACTAATAAGATAACCAAGTAAAATAGAATAAAGAGGAAAGAGACTAGTACACAGGATAAGGGACCTAGAAAACACCAGTGAGCCAGACAATGATTCAACAAAGAAGACTAAGAAAGAGTAGTCAGGAAGGTAAGAGAAGATCCAGGAGGGAAGAGTGTCATGAAAACCTAAAGAAGAAGATAACCAGAAGGAGAAGGTTAATAACAGTATCAAAGGCTACAAGGAAATGAAGAAGGATGAGAATTGAGAAAGGGTTATTTGATTTGGCAATAAAGAGATCTTTGGTAACTTTGGAGGAAGTAGTTTCAATTAAATAATGCCAGAAGTCAGGTTTCAGAAGATTTAGAAGAAACTGAGAGAAAGGAAGTGGAGGTCACAATTGTAGATGATTTTCTCAAGGAGTTTAACCACAAAATGAGTAAAATGGGGATCGCTAGATTAATGAAGGGGTTTTTGTTTTGTTTGTTTGTTTTTTACCCCTTAAGATGGAAATCTTAGAATCAATAATGTGACTGGGAAGATGGTGGATTAGGGTGTGAAGTTTTCCTGCCCTCCTAAAACCCCAACAACCAAAAATAACTCCATAAAAGCAATACTAAACTTGGAAAAGACAGATAGGAGTCCAGAGTGAAACTGAACAGCCAAGGACTACTAGAAAGGAAGGTTTCTGACTTTCCTTGCCTCAGTCCCACAGCTAGAGGCCCTAGGGGCAGGAACTGAAATAATAGAGGGAATCCACAAAGCAGCCCCAGAGGGCAGGATTAGCAATTTCATCTTGTTTGCTGAGCCAGAGAAACCAGCATCCCAGAGGATACCACAGGAATCTGAATCTGCAGTGGAAGGCCCAGGGAGCAGCTGTGTCTGCTGCAACCTCTGCTTCTGAGACCCTGGCCCATCTCTGGGAATTAAAGGAGTGGACACCTTAGAGTCTGTGGAGTGCAGGTCCTAAGGAAGGGAACTCAAACCTCACTGCTAACAAATGAGGGACTTTGGAGACAACAGCTCTATCCTGTTCTGTCTCAGGAGGAGAGGAGGAACCAGGAAGGAACACACACTCCTCCTAGGTATAGTTGCTGAGGAACTGGGATCTCATCAGCTTTGATGACTCCCAGCAAAGTGGATGCTCTGGTTGCTTCTACTGGGGAAAGCAGACTGGCTGCTTGCTTTTGCAAAGGAAGAAGTGCCCTTTGGTTCTGGTTGGAAAACCTGAAGACAATCATGGACTGGGATTTGAACAGAGGACCCAGAGCAGTACATCTAACTCTGGACTATAAAAACTGGAATAACTTAAATAGGACCCAGGGAAAAACAAATAAACAAAAAAAAAAAAATCCTGAAATCTGAGTATGCCTCAACATACTATGAATCCTGAGACTCTAGCAAAAAGCCAATAATTAAGTTTATCTGCTGACCTCTAGAAATTAAAAATAAATAAATAAAAATGAGCAAGTGAAAGAGAAAGAATTCAACTATTGAAAGCTATCATGGGAACAGAGAAGACTTTGGCTCAAACTCAGAGGACATTGAAATAAAAACACCTACTTTAAAAATAGTAAAGAAATATACAATTAATGACCACAAGCTCCAAAAGAACTTTTTGGAAGAGCTTTAAGAGACCTCAAAAACCAAATTAGAGAGGGGAACAGAAAAATGGGGGGGAGGGTAAAAGCAGTAGAATAAAACCAAGAAAATTATGAAAGAAAGGTCACCCAAATAGAAAAGAAGAGATCCAGAAACTTATGGAAGGATATAAAATATTAAGAACTAGAATTGGGACTTCCGGTCAAGATGGCGGCTTAGAGAAAGCTAAAGTTCAGATCTCCGGAAACCCTTCCCTACCGAACCCAAACTATATGCTCCTAAGGCACCCAAATTCAAAACAAACAACAGCATAGACCCCGGGGAATCCTCCTCCTGGACCTGGACCTGGATCAAAAGGTAAGGCCCCGCAAAAGCCAGAACACGAGATCACTCAGACCTAAGGGATAGGCAGAAGGAAGGTCCCAGGACCCATCCACCCAACCCAGAGCACTGAGTCCGAGGCAGCAGAGGGAACCTCAGAGCCTCAGGGCCAGCTATCCTGAAGGCCTCTTCCTGAAAACAACCTGACCCAGTCGAGGGGGCACCCAGACAGCAGGGAAACAGAGAGAGACGGGGGAGCCTGTAACCCCCTGACCAGATCCTTCCATCTGAGTCTCAACGAAGGTCCCTGCCTCAGGGCATACTCAGTCTGAGGTTAATCCTATCACCAGCCCTCAGAGCTCCAGGAAGCCACAGCCACCCCACCACCCCCTCTCAGAGAGCAGGGTGGTCTGAAACAACAATAACCGTCAGGGCTGGCAAAAGGGCCTCGGGAGCTGGCTATTCTGAAGGCTGCTTCCTGAAAACAACCTGACCCAGTTGCGGGGGCACCCAGACAGCAGGGAAACAGACAGAGACGAGGGAGGGGACAGGGGGGAGCCTGCAGCCCCCTGGCTGGATCCTTCCATCCGAGTCTCAAGGTCCCTGCCTCAAAGCATACTCAGTTCAACCCAGAGAAAGTTAATCTTATCAGGAGCCCTCTGAGCTCTGGGAAGCCACGGCCCCTCCCCACTCAGAGTGCTGGCTCTCCTGGCCAGCTAAGGCACAGAAACAAACACCCCAAGGAAAGGGCCGAGCCAGGCTCAGAGCCTGGAAGTAAGGCAACAGAGAAGCATCAGGAGGGAACTGAGGAGGGCAGTAACAGGGAAACACCAACAATTCCTGGCTTACCCTGAAAGACAGAACAACAACTGCATAGAACGGACAATCTGCCTAGGGCTAAAACCTCTGAACACCAGACAGAGATAAGAAAAGCTACTCCTCCCCACTCAGATAGAGATGGAAAACTCCACAGAAGCACAAAAGCACCAAAATTCCAAGAAAAACAAGAAGAAGGGGGAGACTTTGGACACATTGTATGGAGCAAAAATACAAACTACAGAGGAGATAGAAGAGGAAACACAAGCAAATGCTCTGAAACCTTCCAAAGGAAATGGAAATTCTCCACAAACCCATGAAGAATTTGAATTGGAAAGGATCAAAAAGATGGAAGCTTTCTGGGAGGAAAAGTAAGAAATAATGCAAAAGAAATTCATGCATCTACAAAACCAGTTTCACCAAACTGAAAAGGAAAGCCAGGCTTTAAAGGTCAGAACCAGGCAACTCGAAGACAACGACAAGGTAAAAGAGCAAGAATCAATAAAGCAAAGCCAAAAGATCAAGAAATTAGAAGAGAACATAAAATATATCACTGACAAGGTGACAGACTTAGAAAATAGAGGAAGAAGAGATAATTTAAGAAGAATTGGACTTCCAGAAAAGCCAGAAATAAAGAGCAAACTTGACATCGTAATACAAGATATAATCAAAGAAAATTGCCCAGAGATTCTAGAACAAGGTGGCAATTCAGCCACTGACAGAGCTCACAGAACACCCTCTACACTAAATCCCCAAAAGACAACTCCCAGGAATGTAATTGCCAAATTCCAAAGCTTTCAAACAAAAGAAAAAATCCTACAAGAAGCCAGAAAAAGACAATTTAGATATAAAAGAATGCCAATCAGTGTCACACAAGACCTTGCAAGTTCCACTCTGAATGATCGTAAGGCATGGAACATGATTTTCAGAAAGGCAAGAGAACTGGGCCTTCAACCAAGAATCAGCTATCCATCAAAACTGACTATATACTTCCAAAGGAAAGTATGGGCATTCAACAAAATAGAAGATTTCCAAGTTTTTGCAAAGAAAAGACCAGAGCTCTGTGGAAAGTTCGATATCAAAAACAAAGAGCATGGAATACCTGAAAAGATAAATATGAAGGAAAGGGAAAATGAAAAAAAAATGTTATCTTTTTCTTTTACCCAAACTTTCTTCTCTAAGGACTACATTTATATCAATCTATGTATACTAACATGTGGGGAAAATGTAATGTGTAAATAGGGAGAAAAGAAAGACCAAATAGAATAATCTTTCTCACACTAAGATTCACACAAGAAGGGGAGGGGAAGAAAACTCCTATAAGAAGGAGAGGAAGAGAGTTTTTACTTAAACCTTACTCTCAGGGAAATCAACTCTGAGAGGGAAGAACATCCAGATCCATTGGGATCGTGAATTCTATCTTACCCAAAAAGGGAAGGGAGAAGGGGGGGGGGGGGGAGTGGAGGGAACAAAAAGGGAGGGACTAGAAAGGGAAACATATCAAGGGAGGGGACAAGGGGGACTGGTTTAAAGTAAATCACTGGACTAAAAGGTAGAGCTGAAGAAGAAAGGTTAGAATTAGGGAAGGATATCAAAATGCCAGGGAGTCCACAAGTGACAATCATAACTTTGAACGTGAATGGGATGAACTCACCCATAAAACATAGACGAATAGCAGAATGGATTAGAATCCAAAACCCTACCATATGTTGACTCCAAGAAACACACATGAGAAAGATGGTGGCTTAGAGGCAGCGAAAGTTCAGACCTCGGAAACCCTTCCTTCTAAATCTCTTATAATCAGACAGATGCAAATTAAAACACCTCTGAGGTATCACCTCACACCTAGCAGATTGGCTAACATGACAGCTATGGAAAGTAATGAATGCTGGAGGGGATGTGGCAAAGTAGGGACATTAATTCATTGCTGGTGGAGTTGTGAACTGATCCAACCATTCTGGAGGGCAATTTGGAACTATGCACAAAGAGAGAAAAAAGAAGATCTACCCTTTGATCCAGCCATAGCAATGCTGGGTCTGTACCCCAAAGAGATAATGGACAAAAAGACTTGTACAAAAATATTCATAGCTGCCTTCTTTGTGGTGGCCAAAAATTGGAAAACGAGGGGATGCCCATCAATTGGGGAATGGCTGGACAAGTTGTGGTATATGTTGGTGATGGAATACTATTGTGCTAAAAGGAATAATAAAGTGGAGGATTTCCATGGAGACTGGAACAACCTCCAGGAAGTGATGCAGAGCAAGAGGAGCAGAACCAGGAGAACATTGTACACAGAGACAAACACACTGTGGTATAATCGAACGTAATGGACTTTTCCATTAGTGGCGGTATAATGTCACTGAACAATCTGCAGGGATCTAGGAGAAAAAACACTATTCATAAGCAGAGGACAAACTGGGAGTAGAAACACCAAGGAAAAGCAACTGCCTGACTACAGTGGTTGAGGGGACATGACAGAGGAGAGACTCTAAAAGAACACTCTAATGCAAATATTAACAACATGGCAATGGGTTCGAATCAAGAACACATGTGATACCCAGTGGAATCACGCGTCGGCTATGGAGGGCTGGGGGGGAAGAAAAGAAAATGATCTTTGTCTTTAATGAATAATGCATGGAAATGATCAAATAAAATACTATAAAATTTTAAAAATGGGAGGAGGGAGAGGAAAATAAGACAATTACAAATAAATACAACTTGACTTTAAAAAAAATCTTCACAGAATCATAGTTGATATTATTATTTAATTTTTCCTAGTGATGGGAGGTATTTTTTATAACAGGTTTGACAATTGCCTTTCTTTTCCTATTTTATCAAACTGAAGTTGACTTTCTTTTTTTTTTACACAAGGATGAATAAAAAACCTCACCAAATCTTCCTTCCAGGCAATTCAGAATTGTTTCAAATTTCTCCTTATAATTTTTTTAAAATTTAGAATATTTTTCCATGGATACATGATTCATGATCCACTTCCCTTCCTCCTCCTGGAGATGACAACCACTTCCACTGGTTTATACATGTATCATTGTTCAAAACCTATTTCCATGTGTAAAAGTTATTCATAATTGTAAGAGAGTGATCTTTTAACATCAAAGCCCCAATCATAAAAAAAAAAGAAAAGAAACACACATGAGGAGGGTAGATATGCACACGGTCAGAATTAAAGGATGGAGTAAGACCTTCTGGGCCTCAACTGACAGAAAGAAGGCATGAGTTGCAATCATGATATCTGATAAAGCCAAAGCAAAAATAGACCTGATCAAAAGGGATAGGGAAGGTAATTATATTTTGTTAAAAGGGACTTTAGACAAGGAGGAAATATCACTAATCAACATGTATGCACCATATAATATAGCACCCAAATTTCTAATGGAGAAACTAGGAGAATTGAAGGAAGAAATAGACAGTAAAGCCATATTAGTGGGAGACTTAAACCAACCATTATCAAATTTAGATAAATCAAATCAAAAAATAAATAAGAAAGAGGTAAAAGAAGTGAATGAAATATTAGAAAAATTAGAATTAATAGACATATGGAGAAAAATAAATAGGGATAAAAAGGAATACACCTTCTTCTCAGCACCACATGGCACATTCACAAAGATTGACCATACATTAGGTCACAGAAACATGGCACACAAATGCAGAAAAGCAGAAATAATAAATGCAGTCTTTTCAGATCACAAGGCAATAAAAATAATGATCAGTAATGGTGCATGGAAAACCAAATCAAAAACTAATTGGAAATTAAACAATATGATACTCCAAAATCATTTCATTAGAGAAGAAATCATAGAAACAATTAATAATTTCATTGAGGAAAATGACAATGGCGAGACATCCTTTCAAACCTTTTGGGATTCAGCCAAAGCGGTAATCAGAGATAAATTCATATCCCTGAGTGCATATATTAACAAACTAGGGAGAGCAGAGATCAATCAATTGGAAATGCAAATAAAAAAACTCAAAAGCGATCAAATTAAAAACCCCCAGCAGAAAACCAAACTAGAAATCCTAAAAATTAAGGGAGAAATTAATAAAATCGAAAGTGATGGAACTATTGATTTAATAAATAAGACAAGAAGCTGGTACTTTGAAAAAACAAACAAAATAGACAAAGTACTGGTCAATCTAATTAAAAAAAAAAGAAGGAAGAAAAGCAAATTAACAGCATCAAAGATGAAAAGGGGGACAGCACCTCAAATGAAGAGGAAATTAAGGCAATCATTAAAAATTACTTTGCCCAATTATATGGCAATAAATACACCAATTTAGGTGATATGGATGAATATATACAAAAATACAAACTGCCTAGACTAACAGAAGAAGAAATAGAATTCTTAAATAATACCATATCAGAAAATGAAGTCCAACAGGCCATCAAAGAACTTCCTAGGTAAAATCCCCAGGGCCTGATGGATTCACCAGTGAATTCTATCAAACATTCAGAGAACAGTTAATCCCAATACTATACAAACTATTTGACATAATAAACAAAGAGGGAGTTCTACCAAACTCCTTTTATGACACAAACATGGTACTGATTCCAAAACCAGGCAGGTCAAAAACAGAGAAAGAAAACTATAGACCAATCTCACTAATGAATATAGAGGCAAAAATCTTAAATAGGATACTAGCAAAAAGACTCCAGCAAGTGATTAGAAGGGTCATCCACCATGATCAAGTAGGATTTATACCAGGGATGCACGGCTGGTTCAATATTAGGAAAACCATTCACATAATTGACCACATCAACAAGCAAACCAACAAGAACCACATGATTATCTCAATAGATGCAGAAAAAGCCTTTGATAAAATACAATACCCATTCCTATTAAAAACACTAGAAAGCATAGGAATAGAAGGGTCGTTCCTAAAAATAATAAACAGTATACATCTAAACCATCAGCTAATATCATCTGCAATGGGGATAAACTAGATACATTCCCAATAAGATCAGGAGTGAAACAGGGATGCCCATTATCACCTCTACTATTTGACATTGTACTAGAAACACTAGCAGTAGCAATTAGAGAAGAAAAAGAAATTGAAGGCGTTTTCATTTATGGATAGATGAGTTTGCACAAAGACACTTGTGCGTGAAAGAGACTTAAGTGGAAGAGTCAATGCACAGAGACAGTCCCACTCTCTCGGCATTGGAAGCCTGGGTCCAGTGGTACAAAAAGTCCTTACACCTGGAGACTTCCTCAGCTGCATTGGATGGCTGTGTTGTCTTTTTGTGCTCCAACATGCCCTAAGCACTCCACAGTGCTTTGCTGCATCGCCATCTCAACCATTGAAACTTCTTATTGGTTTCTTCCGCCTGTTCCACCGAAGCAGTCTTCACATGTTGGGTGAGCAAAGCCCTGCTTCACCAGGGGTCGGCGACCTGATAGCTACCCTCACAAGATTTAGCCAGCCTGTCGAAGCCATTGCCCAGGGTGTGGCCGCTGCCACATGCTAGCAGCTACTGGGAGCCACAAGTGAGAGCTGGGTGTCAGGTGGAGGTCAGAAGCTGGAGAGCTGCCCTAGGAGGGCACAACAAGCCTTCCATACCAGAGATACTACCCCTCTCTGAATACCCCATACACCCCACAGTCAGAATAACACAAGACTTAACAGTCACAACACTGAAAGAACACAGGATATAGACAGATTTAGCAGAGCAAAATAATTGGATTTCAACCAAAAATAACATAGCCATCAAAAATGAACATAATTATAAAGAAGGTGGCAAATAGATATTTAATAGACTAAAGGAGTTTCAACTATTCTTGAAGAAAAACCTAGAACTCAGAAGAAAATCTGATCTTGAAGAAACATATAAAGATAATGAAAGACTAATCATAAGCAATTCAGAAATACAAATTGTTTGATTCTGGTATGGGAAAATGTCATCTATGACCCCAGAGAATGGCTTCATTGACTGGGTATTTTGAAGGGGACAGGCTCAAGGAAAATGGTAGTGGAATAGACCAGGAGGAGGTGGGTAAAATGGCTATCTCATATGGAGGAGGAATGAATAGAGGAATTGCAGTGGGAAAGGGTAGAACGGGACAAGGTGGTGGAGAGCTGGGAATACTAGAACCTTATTCTAATCAGACTTGGGATAAAGAAAGAAAAAGATTCAGATTTAGAATGGTAAAAATGTTCTTAAGGTAAAAACAGGAGAGAAAGGGGACAGGATAAGAAAGGGCCTGGGAGTCCCCTTGGGGTACTAAGGGAATAAGAGAATGAAGGGTGAGTTAAGAGAAAAGAGGACAGTGTGATAAGAAAAGGGAGGGAGGGGATCTTCTCCCCAGTGGGGAGAGTATATATCAAGAGGTAGGAGGGTAAGGTGAGGGGATAAGGAAATAAAGAAGTAGGAGGGCACAATTGAGTGCTAAGGAAGAGATTTTGGGAAAGGTGGATAGAATAAGAATTAAAATATAAGGGACATGGGAGTAACTTTTGGAAAAATGAACCAATGTGGAAGTAGTCAGGGGGAGAGAATAAAGGAGGATTTGGGGAAAGGGATGTGAATAGGAGAGGTATTGACCAAAGGAAATTGGACATCTGAGAAGGGTTACAGTGGAAATAAAGGAAGAGGGGGTCAAACAGTAAGGAGGAACAGAATAGATGGAAATGCATAGCTAAGTCATTATGACATTGAGTGTAAATGGGATGAATTTGCCCATGGAAAGAAACTGGATAAAAGAAAGGGTCAAAAACAAGGATCTGACAATGTGTTGCTTAAAGGAAAAATACTGAAAGATGAGAAAAACACATAGAGTGGAGGTGAGCACCTGGAGCAGAATATACTATGCATCAGATGATACAGAGAAGGTAGGATTAGTAGTCATGTTCACTGACAGAGTTGGGTCTAAAATGGATATAATTAGAAGGGATCAAGAGGGTAATTATATTATTTTGAAGGTGGAATATCTATGAAAATTGAAGCATTATCAATATTGGACCTCTGGAAATAACAGAAATACTATAAATGAGAGAATTGGCTGAATAGACTGTGATAATTGGAATGACAAACATTAAAAATATAAAGAAAATAAGGGAAATATATTATGGGATGAAAAGAGAAGAAATGAAAATAAGAATAATACATCCTGGTTACATGTTTTAAAAACCAAACACAAAATGAATAGAAAAAAGTTTCCAGGTTAAACAAATCCAAAAGGAACTTAAAAGCAGAGGATTTTTATATTAGCATACATATATAATTTAGATATTTTTAAACAAATTGTAAACAATGTGGAGTTTGTGGTTCTGCATATAATCTTTTTATGAATGATTTTTGTTGATGTGGTGGTTACTAACGATATAATTTTTTAAAAAAACAATTTTTTTAAAAAGAAAAGAAAAGAATTAATATTGTGTATTGGTTCCAAGACAGAAGAGCAGTAAGGACCAGGCAATGGGAGTTAAGTGACTTGTCCAGCATTACATAGCTAGGAAGTGTCTAAGACCAGATTTGAACCCAGGATCTTCTGTCTTTAGGCCTGGCTCTCAATTCACTAAGCCACCTAGCTGCCATTTTATTGAGGGTTTTTAAAGATGATGAAAGACATGAGCATGTTTGTTTGCAGCAGAGAGGAAGTCAGTAGATAGGGAAAGGTTTAAGATAGAGAATTTGGGGAAGATAATAAGGGAAATTGTATGAAGAAGTTGGGAGGGGATAGGATCAAAAAGGCTACATGTAAATGGATTTTACTAGACAAGAAGAACCACCTCTTCAACTGAGATGAAAATGAAGAAGGAGAAAGTAGGGGAAGATGTTCAAAAGATATGATAAAGGGGGGAGAAAGAAAAGCTCTCAGTGATTGTTCTTAATATTTTTGTGAAGCATAAGTTCTAGATCTCAGCTGAGAGGATGAAAGAAACCTGTGGGAAACTTGAGAAGAGAAAAGAATACATTTTGAACAGCTGCTGTGTAGAATAGGATGGAGAATCAATTAGGAAGGAATGCCTTATAACAGCAAGAACCTACTTGAAATCAGATGTATATTTGTAATTTACCCAGCCTGTATTTTTTTTTATTTCTCCCAGCAATGTATGAAAAGGGACAAATGGAGAAAATGGTAGGATTTGTCCAGGGTTGGAGTTCGGCAAGATGAAATCCAACATGACAAGGAGACAAAATAATTCAATAGTAGAGGATAATGCAGAATTTAGTTGATTCACCAAGGGGTCCAAATTGAGAAGAGAGGAGAGTTATAACCAGTGTGGAGTGATAACCTAGGAAAGAACTAAGATGGAAAAGAAATGATGTCATAGTAAAATCAAAGAACTCATCCTTAACTCTCACTTGGGGTCAACACTCCTAAAGCAGAGGGGGAAATGGAATGGTAAAAGATTACAAGCAGATGAAGAAATTTCCAAGTTCATAAGCAAGGAAGTAGAACATTGTTGCATTAAGCAAGATCAATTATGTGACTATCACTGTGTGTAACTGAGTTAGAGTAAAGGAAAGGTTGGGAACTGAATATGACAAGGAATTTGGAAGTTAGAGTATTGTTGCTTTTTTTAAACCCTTACCTTCCACCTTGGAATCCATACTGTGTATTGGAGTGATAAGGGCTAGGCAATGGGGATTAAGTGACTTGCCCAGGGTCACACAGCTGGGAAGTTTCTGAGGCCACATTTGAACCTAGGACCTCCGATCTCTAGGCCTGGCTCTCAATCCACTGAGTAACCCAGCTACCCCTGAAGTTAGGGTATTGTTGATCACAAAAGGATTTTTGATGGTGTAAAATTGATGAAGAGACAGACTGGCATAATGACTGGCTTTTGAATCAGAAAGACTTGATCAGAAGTTCAAGTCATACCTTTGACATATACTAGTTGTGTAGCTATGAATAAATTACCTAACCTTTCCATGTCTCAGGCAGCTCTCTATGATTAAAAGTCTCAAAATGGGTTTAGTGGACTATATATACTGTTCATAGTATATCTCCTCAAAAATCTCCCCACAATGTGGCTCTAGGATTTCAATGTAACATTTCCTAGACTTGAATAGACTATAGGGATTTTGTTCATCTCCTAAGGCAAGGAAATAGTGCAGTGGTATGGCAACAGGGATGGGATTTGAGAGAGTCCTTGAAAACAGAGAAAACACTGAGAAGGGAAAGGAAAATATATTCTCCCCGAGAAGTACAGTAGGAATAGAGGAGGCATTAGAGCATCTCAGAGTAATGTGGCTGCTAAAAAACTGCCAGGATCCAAAAGTCAAGCTGAGGAGTATTAAAGATATTTTCTTAATGCATTCTTCCCAACATGGAAGAAGCTACTCTTCCAAACTATACCTACTTCTTTCAGTTTGCCTTAGGGCCATGCCAGTAAGCCAGACACCTGGATCTCTATACTGCTGTGAAATTTAGACTTTTTAGAGATCTTGAGAATGAATGGTCCCAAACTCCTCTTTTCCTGATTTTTAGAAAACTTTCAATAAACGAAAACACCAGGTAGACAACTATCTCACTCTCTCTCTCTCTCTCTCTCTCTCTCTCTCTCTCTCTCTCTCTCTCTCTCTCTCTGGCTCTCTCTCTCTCCATAAATATTGTGATAATTAAAATGTTTTGGGAGCAAGGGAAATATATAACAATTATGACCGCTGAAATATGTTTTCTACTGTGTCTTGGGTTTATATAAATATAAGATGGTCGCCAGGGAATATATTCCCAATTTATGAATATGCCCAAGCCAACTGGGTTTTATAGAGAAATTTATTTTATAATACACTGATTAATCAATAGAAAAAGAGAGAAAGTAAGAAAGGAATAAGAATGAATAAATCAGTCAGTTGGTTTTATCACTCACCCAAGATCTCTCTAGGTAAGGCTTCTCATGCCAACCTCAGGCTCCACCTTCAAGAGAGCCTCCTTTCAAGAAATGTTTCCAGAGAATTCTCCTCCTTCAGAGCCAGCCTTCTCTCCTGGTCCTCCCACAGAGCAACCTCCTCAGTCCTCTTTCAGAGCCACCTCACTCAGAGCAAAACCTCCTCCTTCAGAGCCACCTCCAAGACCTCTCCAGGAGCTCTCCTCCCTAGGACCTCAGACCCCGCTCTCTTTAAGGAAACCCTCTCTAGTTCCCTCCCCTCAGTTCTCACATCTACCAATCACTGTCCATGTCTCCCCTGTGCCAATGGTGGCTCTAACTTAACCCAGGACCGCCCAGAGGTCTGCCCCTTTGCACATGTCTGTTGAAGGTCATATTCTCAAATAATTAAATCTTGATCTATGCTGCAGCCCTTCCTAAATCCTGTTAGACTGAGTAGGGTGGAAATTGTAAGTTCCAAGACCTGGTTCTGTCATTCCAAGTATCTCTATTGTATCAATTCTAAAATCAATCATGACTCAAAGAACTTCCTGTTCTATGCTTAAGCATAGGTCAAAGCCCTTTCCATTGTTTAGCAAAAGGTTTCTGTCCTAAAGTAGTCTTAGGTAGGGAGGAGAAGGACCCTCCCATGCCAAGGGTTTCACATTCCAATAGAGTTCTTACTACCAGTAGGAAATTTTTTCCAGTATGAAATTTCCCAATGGGGAAATTTCCAACATTCATAAGTCTAAGAAATTTTAAGGTTTACAATATACATACATATATATATATGTATATATATATATATATATATATGTGTGTGTGTGTATGTGTGTATATATATATGTATATATATACACACATACACATATGTATATATATATATACACACATACACACACAGATATATAACATGTGTATATATGTATACATTAGCTAGACAAAGGTTCTCTAAAAGTAGACCAGGGATTAGGGTGTCCAACCTTAAATAAGAAGGAAAAAAGTTGCCATATGACCAAAATTACCTCAACAGTTCATGCCCCAAGAGAGAAAACAAAGCAATACAAGGAGGTTCACATCTATTTTCGATCACAGATGTTTATGAGAAAGTAAAACTACTTTCAACAGGAAAAAAAATACAATATTAAGAATGATCTCATATCTAGGTGCCAGTCAAACTCATCCAAAGTTGAGCAGGGGAAGGAAGTCAGAGCCATTAATTTCTTCACTTTTCCCATAAATTCTGCTTTTGTGAGCATTCCATTCACCCAAACAAGAAGCTATGATTAAAAAGTCTTACATATAAAAGTCTTACTTATACTTTGCCAATTTCTCCTTTAGCTTTCACTTCTTCCTCTTGGCTTGAGAGGGAAAACTAATCTCTACTACAGAGCTACTCTTGTTTAAAAATAAAAACAAAACAAAACCCCCTGTTCTTATCTGTTCCTCAGTTGCTGCAATGCAGAAGCCTCCCCCATCCCACCCCTATAGTGTTTTCTCTTCTTTTACATGGGCTCTCTTAAGTCCCATCCCTTCCCCATCTGAAAACTATGCAATACTTCCTTGCCTCAGAAGATGAGCAAAGAGTACTTCTTCCAGAAGAAATGGGAAGAGTAACACAATTTTATTTTTTTTAAGATTTTTCCATGTTTACATGATTCATTTTCTTCCCCTCCCTTCTTCCCTCCTCCCTCCCAGAGCTGACAGGAAATTCCATTGGGTTATACAAATGTTACCACTTGATACCTTTTTCCATATAATTCATGGAAGAGACACAGGAATAAAGATTCAGATACCACAAGTTAAAACACCTGGGGATGAGCGAGCTCCGTAATTACCTCTCTAGAAAGAGAAAGCAAGTGGAGAAATTATAAGTATGAGCATCAAGAGAACCTTTGTGGAGCTGAGAACTCTGGGACATCCCCCATGGGCCACATGGCCAAGAGATTAATGGGAGATGTGAAGGGCAGCTCCATAAGTCAGTCAGAAATGAGGAACATAATAGGCCACAGCAAGATCAAGATTGTAAGAGGCAAGAGGGAGAGCAAATCCTGTGAGAGTGAGAGGTGTAAGAGAAGAGAAGGGAAGAGAGGAGGCTTGCACATGTTCCCCAGTCTTTATTGGGGACCTTAGGAATGTCAAGTGAGAGGTGACTAATGAATACTTGACATAATATAGGTTTTTACATTGGTAGCATTGACAATGATGTAATCAAAGAGGAGGAGATTAATCCAACCTGAGCTTTGCAAATGAATGTAGTCCTAGCCAGGATTCTGGCTGTCAACGCCCAGCCCAGGAATTTGCTAGTCCTTTGCTAGTCCTTTGGACTGTCCCTTTCCATACCATGTGTCTGGTAAATGAATATACAGGATACAATATCAATACATCAATCATACTTCCAAGATGCTAAGATGCTTGGTATGCTACAATAGTTCTGTGATAATTTAGATAAGACACCATTCCTGTGCCTGGGGGAAGCCCACAAGCCCTACTTTTAGCAACATTAGGAATTGTAAGGATTGAAGAGAAATGGTTTTAAATGTCATAGCAAATTTCTTGCACTACAGAACAATGACAAAGGTGATTAATCTTAACCCAGGCCATCCCAGAAGTCTTCATAAACACTAAAGTGAAGATAATCATTCCTAGAGAAGACAGTGCAGGACTCAGAACTCAAAAGCCCAAGAAATTTAGATGTCCACCATTGATGCTGCTTTTAGCCCATCCCTCATGACCATCATTGAGTGGAGTAACCTCCAATATAGCAAGAACTCCCTGTTTCACAACCACCAATACCAACTCCCAACCAACTATCACTTAAGCTGTATTACAGTGCCAGAAAGAACAGTACCCCCAACATTATCAACTCTGCTCCCAACTCAGCCCCCAGAGCCATCATCTGGAGATGCAAACCCTATGGAGAAACATACTGTTACCTTTCTTTCCAGGTGCTACAGCCCTCTTCACAGCAATCACAGGCTACTGTTGTTGTTCAGGCATTTCAGTTGTATCAGACACTTCATGACCCCATTTGGGGTTTTCTTGACAAAGTTACTAGAATGGTTTGCCATTTCCTTCTCCAGCTCATTTTATAGATGAGCTGAGACAAACAGGGTTAAGTGACTTGCCTACTAGGATCACACAGCTAGCTAGTAAGTGTCTGAGGCCAGATTTGAACTCAGAAAGATGAATCTTTCTGACTTCAGGCCTGGCAATCCATTGCACCACTTAGATGCATCATAGGTTACTACTGCTACACAAAACCAAAAATTCTCAGCATAAAAGTTGGCAACATCAAATGGTTCCACATCAGAAAGACATGATTATATCAGTGGAAATGATATTTTTAAACACAAGAGCAACTAAATGGAGAAGTGGATATTCTGTTCCTGGAATCAAGAAAATCTAAGTTCAAATCCAGCCTTGCACACTTACTAGCTGTGCAGCCCTGAGCAAATCACTTAACTTCTGGGGTTTAATAATAATACCCATCTCCCAGGATTACTGTGAGGATCACTTGAGATTATATTTGTAAAGTCCTCAGCAAAGTGCCTGGTTCATGGTAATTATTTTAATAATCCATTTTGCTGGTGTACCCTAAAAATCACCAGGATGAAATCTCCTTTATGTATTGTTTCCTGTATTTGAATAAGAACTCTTTGAAAGCAGGAATTGTCTTGACTTTCTATTTGTATTATCTGTCCTTAGCATAATGCTTTGTACATAATAAGTACTTAATAAATGTTTTTTCTTTCATTGCTCATTGTAAGAATCCTATAGAGGACATCAGGCATGGAACAACTAGTTAGCTAGTTGGAGGAAAGTAAGTGGATTTGGAACAGTAACTTCCTAGCATCATTGAATTTGGAGATAAAAAAGGGACCTTAACATTCATTTAGTCCAGATTCTTCTACATATGGAAACTGAAGCCCAGAGAGGTTAAGAAATTTGCTCAAAGTCATCCAAATTTTTTTTTAATTGAAACCTTTTGTTTTTAAGATACAAAAACTCTAGGTACATGAATCATGAGCTATGCCTCATTTAGTCTAAAAACAGAATTCCCAAAACTTGGATTTGAGCCAAGGTCCTTTGACTCCAAATCCAATGCTTTTTCATCATGCATCATCAATGCTTAGCACCACTCATTAAGAGTTAGAGATGTCAGGGGGAGCTAGGTGACTCAATAAATAGAAATCCAAGCCTGGAAATGGGTGGTTCAGGGTTAAAATATGGCCTCAGACACTGACTAGCTATGTGAACCTGGACAACTCACTTATTCCCCTTTGCCTAACCCTTACTATTTTTCTTCTTTAGAACCAGTACATGGTATTGGTTCCAAGATAGAAGGAAAGGGTTTCAAAAAAAGAGTTAGGGATGTGTAAGAAAGCATTAAGAAAGTGCTGGCTGGTGCTGGTGACCTTTCAACTAGCTCAGTTAGCATAATTATAAAAGTTAGAAAATAAATATTTAACAAATTAAAGGATTGTTTCAACTATTCGGGGGGGGGGGGGACCCAGAACTCAATTGAAAATATGATCTTGAAGAAACATATGAAAGTAATGAAAGACTAAATCATAAACAACCAAAAAAGGTCAAATTGTTTGATTCTGAAAATGTCATCTAAGGCCATGGAAAGGGAATCATTGCCTGGGTGTTTTGAAGGGGTGTGCATAGATGGAAGACTTGATGTTAATATGAATGTAATGGTAGTCAGAATGGTAGTGGAATGGACAAGGATCTCATATGAAGAAGGAATGAGTGAGGGAACTGCCACAGAGAAAGGGATGAGGGGATGGAGGGTTGGGAGTACTAGAACCCTACTCTCATCAAACCTGGGTTAAAGAGACAACAAGATACATAATTAGAAGGATAAAAATATTCTTAACCTACAGAGAAAAAGGAAGGAAAGGGAGGAACTGGGAGTCCCCTTGGAGAACCAAAGGAATAAGAGAATTAAGGTGGGGGGGTAAGAAAAAAGTAGAGCAAGGGGATAAAAAGAGAGGGAAGGGAGAGGTTCCTATAGAGGAGTACATATAGAGAGGTAGGAGAATAAGGTGAGGGGATAAGGAGGGGCTCATGACAAGTTAAGGGAGGGATTTTTAGAACTAAACTCATCAAGAAATAAGAGCTCATGACTTCCGGGTAAGCATGGCAGCAGTCTAGATGGAGGACACTTCCTCTCCCCAGCACACACCGATATAGACTACCTCAAAAGACCAAAAAAACCATTCTCATAAGAATTGTGGGACTCTACAGTAGGGCGCAGCATTGAAGGTACGTGGGATTTGGGCATTTCCACACTATAAGGGGGTGAAAAAGCTACCAACCAAACGGGGAGCCTATCCTCCCACACCCCACCTACAGAGCCAGAGTCAGAGCCAGCTCATGCCAGAATCAGCGAGTGAGAGAGGGGTACCTCTAGAGCGAGCAAGGGGCACCTCTAGGTTCTGGGGGGCTAACTAAGACCCTAAAGACCTACTCCTGAGAGCAACTACACTAGAAACCCCAGCGGGCTGGGGAGCGCAGATCGTGGGCGTCCCAAGAAGGTAGCACTGAGAAGAGCTCCAAACAGCAAAGGCTGCAGAGATTCAAGAGCTTGCCTCAGACAAAATCCTTGCTCCTTAAATCCATACACAGAAAAACTGCCTTGCTCACTCAGATTTCTAACTAAAAATAAAGAAGGTAAAACTTCCACGATGGCAAATTGCACACAGGACAAACACTCTCCAAGAAAAAAAAAAGGGCAGTGACCCTTGAAAAAAAATTTTTTTATTCATTTGAATAAGTTTATTTAGTCAATTTAGAACTTTATTCCTTGGTTATAATAATCACATTATTTCTCTCCCTACCCTCCACCTACTCTTCCCTTTCCCCACCCCATCTCACCCCACCCTGCAGCCAATACGCAATTTCATTGGGTATTATTTGTGAGCTTGATCAGAACCTATTTCCATGTTGTTGTTTACTCTAGGATATTCATTTAGAGTCTACATCCCCAACCATATCCCTTCGACCCATGCATTCAAGCAGTTGTTTTTCTTCAGTGTTTTTATTCCTGTGGTGTTTTCTCTGGATGTGGATAGCAGTTTTTCTGGTAGGTTCCTCCGAGTTGTTCAGGGTCATTGCATTGCCACTAATGGAGAAGTCCATTACATTCAATTGTACCACAGTGTATCAGTCTCTATGTACAATGTTTTCCTGGTTCTGCTCCTCTCACTCTGCATCAATTCCTAGAGGTTGTTCCAGTTCCCATGGAATTCCTCCTCTTTATTATTCCTTTGAGCACAATAGTATTCCATCACCAACATATACCACAATTTATTCAGCCATTCCCCAATTGAAGGGCATCCCCTATTTTCCAATTTTTTGCCACCACAAAGACGACAGCTATGAATATTTTTGTACATGTCTTTTCCCTATTATCTCTTTGGGGTACAAACCCAGCAGTGCTATGGCTGGATCAAAGGGCAGACAGTCTTTTATTGCCCTTTGGGCATTGTTCCAAATTGCCCTCCTGAATGGTTGGATGAATTCACAACTCCACCAGCAATGCATTAATGTCGCAACTTTGCCACATCCCCTACAGCATTCATTACTTTCCTTTGCTGTCATATTAGCTAATCTGCTAGGTGTGAGGTGATACCTCAGAGGTGTTTTAATTTGCATTTCTCTGATTATAAGAGATTTAGAACACTTTTTCATGTACTTATAAATAGTTTTCATTTCTTTGACTGAACATTGCCTATTCATGTCCCTTACCCATTTTTCAATTGGAGAATGGCTTGATTTTTTGTACAACTGGTTTAGCTCTTTATAAATTTGAGTAATTAGACCTTTGTCAGAGGTTTTTGTAATGAAGATTGTTTCCCAATTTGTTGCTGCCCTTCTAATTTTATATGTATTCATTTTGTTTGTACAAAAACTTTTTAATTTGATGTAATAAAAATTATTGATTTTACATTTTGTGTTTTTTCCTAGCTCTTGCTTGGTTTTAAAGTTTTTCCTTTCCCAAAGATCTGACAAGTACACTCTTCTGTGTTTGCCTAATTTGCTTAGAGTTTCCTTCTTTATATTCACGTCATTCACCCAATCTGAGTTTATCTTGGTGTAGGGTGTGAGTTGTTGATCCAAACCTAATCTCTCCCATACTGCCTTCCAATTTTCCCAGTAGTTTTTATCAAAAAGTGGGTTTTGGTCTCAAAAACTGAGACCTTTCGGTTTATCATAGACTGTCTTGCTGAGGTCATTTACCTATTCCACTGTGGAATAGTCTATTCCACTGTGGAATAGTCTATTCCACTGATCCTGTTTTCTGTCTCTTAGCCAGTACCAAATTGTTTTGATAACCACTGCTTTATAGTATAGTTTAAGATCTGGGACTGCAAGTCCTCCTTTCTTTGCATTTTTTTTTTCATGATTTCACTGGATATCCTTGATCTTTTGTTCTTCCAAATGAACTTTGTTATGGTTTTTTCTAATTCAGTAAAAAAGTTTTTTGGTAGTTCATTGGGTATGGCACTAAATAAGTAGATTGATTTGGGTAGGATTGTCATTTTTATGATGTTAGATCATCCTACCCATGAGCAGTTAATGCTTTTCCAATTGCTCAGATCAAGTTTTAGTTGTGTGGAGAGTATTTCTCTTTCTAATTCTTGCTGTTGAAATGGGTAGGATATATATATATATTTATATATATAATCATATATATAAATATATATATATATAAATGAGGATGACTTATGCGGGTTTATTTTGTATCCTGCAACTTTGATAAAATTGTTGATTATTTCGACTAGCTTTTTGGTTGATTCTCTAGGATTCTTTAAGTAAACCATCATATCATCCAGATAGAGTGATAACTTGGTCTCCTCATTGTCAATTCTAATACCTTCAATCTCTTTTTCTCCTCTAATTGCTATTGCTAGTGTTTCTAGTACAATGTTAAATAATAGAGGTGATAATAGGCATGATTGTTTCACTTCTGATCTTATTGGGAAAGCATCTAGTTTATACCAATTGCAGATGATGTTTGCTGATGGTTTTAGCTATATACTATTTATTATTTTTAGGAAAGACCCTTCTATTCCTATACTTTCTAGTGTTTTCAATAGGAATGGGTATTGTATTTTATCAAAGACTTTTTCTGCATCTATTGAGATAATCATGTGATTTTTGTCAGTTTGCTTGTTAATAGGGTCAATTTTGTGGATGGTTTTCCTAATATTGAACCATCCTTGCATTCCTGGTATGAATCTTACCAGGTCATAGTGAATGACCCTCCTGATCACTTGCTGGAGTCTTTTTCCTAGTATCCTATTTAAGATTTTTGCCTCTATATTCATTAGTGAGATTGGTCTATAGTTTTTTTTCTCTGTTTTTGACTTGTCTGGCTTTGGAATCAGTACTATGTTTATGTCATAAAAGGAATTTGGTAGAACTCCCTCTTTGCTTATTCTGTCAAATAGTTTGTATAATATTGGGATTAGTTGTTCTTTGAATGTTTGATAGAATTCATTAGTGAATCCATTTGGACCTGGGGATTTTTTCTTAGGGAGTTCTTTGATGGCTTGTTCAATTTCTTTTTCTGATATGGGGTTATTTAGGTAATTTATTTCTTTCTCTGTTAGTCTAGGCAATTTATATTTTTGTAAATATTCATTCATATTATGTAGATTGCCATATTTTTTGCCATATAATTGGACATAGTAGTTTTTAATGATTGCCTAAATTTCCTCTTCATTTGAAGTGAGGTCTCCTTTTTAATTTTGAATACTGTCAATTTGGTTTTTTCTCTTTCCTTTTTTTAATTAGACTGGGTAGTACTTTGCCTATTTTATTTGTTTTTTCAAAATACCAGCTTCTAGTCTTATTTACTAAATCAATAGTTATTTGACTTTCAATTTTATTAATTTCTCCTTTGATTTTTAGGATCTCTAGTTTAGTCTTCATCTGAGGATTTTTAATTTGTTCTCTTTTTAGTTTTGTAATTTGCATGCCCGATTCATTGACCTCTGCCCTTCTTAATTTGTTAATATAGGAACTCAAGGATATAAATTTTCCCCTGAGTACTGTTTTTGGCTGCATCCCATAGGTTTTGTAAGGATGTCTCATCATTGTCATTTACTTCAATGAAGTTATTATTATTGTTTCTATGATTTGTTCTTTAACCAGTTTTGGAGAATCATATTGTTTAATTTCCATTAATTTTTTATTTAACTCTCCATGTACCCTTACTAATTATTATTTTCATTGCATTGTGATCTGAGAAGGTTGGATTTATTATTTCTGCTCTTTTGCACTTGTTTGCAATATTTTTATGCCCTAATACATGGTCAATTTTTGTGAATGTACTGCTGAAAAGAAGGTATACTCCTTTTTGTCCCTATTTACTTTTCTCCACGTCTACTAACTCTAATTTTTCTAAGATTTCTTTCACTTCTCTTACCTATTTCTTATTTATTTTTTGGTTTGATTTATCTAGTTCAGATAGAGGAAGATTCAGGTCTCCCACTAGTATAGTTTTTCTATCTATTTCATTCTTGAGCTCCACTAGTTTCTCCTTTAGAAGTTTGGATGCTATGCCATTTGCCACATATATGTTGAGTACAGATATTTCCTCATTGTCTATCAGGATGTAATTACCTTTTATCTTTTAACTAGATTTATTTTTATTTTGGCTTTCTCAGATATTATAATTGAGTCTCCTGCCTTCTATTTATTAGTTGATGCCCAATAGATTTGGCTCCATCCTCTTACTTTCACCCTATGCGTATCTACAATCCTCATGTGTGTTTCTTGTAGACAGCACGTGGTAGGGTTTTGGATTCTAATCCACTCTGCTATTCATTTGCATTTTATGGGTGAGTTCATTCTATTCACATCCAGAGTTATGATTACTAGCTGTGCATTTCCCAGCATTTTGATTTCTACTCCTGGTCCTGCCTTTTCTTCTTTCACTATTTCCTTCTACACCAATGTTTGTTTTAATCAGTCCCCCTAGTTCCCACTCTTATTTTACTTCCCTTTCTACCCCCCTCCCTTCATATTCCCCCCTTATTTTCCCTGAAGTCTTTCTAAAATTACCCCCCTGACCTTTTGATTTGAGTTCAGCATAAGGGTTAGTTGGGTCTCTCTTATTGTTAGGTTTGATTTTCAGTCACCTAGGAGCATTCAGTTTGTGATTGGTAAGGAAGGGTATTCAGAGGTCTGAAATTCTGCTACTTCTAAGCCGCCATCTTGACTCTGCCTCTCCCTTGAAAAATTTTAAGGTGGAAAAACCCAGGCTACAGAGGAAAGACAGGGGGAAATTCAAGCACCGACAAAATCTTCTAAAAATGGAAATTGTCCACAAGCTCTGGAAGAATTTATATTGGAGCTTATCAAAAAGATGGAAGCCTACTGGCAATATAAGTGGGAAATGGTTCAAAGAAGGAGATTAGGGGAATTGATTAAAATTAAACCACTGGTTTAAAGGGATATACCAACAGAAGAAAGGACAGAACTAGAAGAGGATATCAAAATGCTAGGGAATTCCCAAGTGACAATCATAATTTTGAACATGAATGGGATGAACTCACCCATAAAATGTAGATGAATAGGAGAGTGGATTAGAATCCAGAATCCTACCATATGTTGTCTACAAGAAACACACCTGAGGTGGGTAGATACACACAAGGTCAGAATTAAAGGTTGTAGCAAGACCTATTGGGCTTCAAATGATAGAAAGAAGGCAGGTGTTGCAATCATGACATCTGACAAATTCAAAGTAAAAAGAGACCTAATTAAAAGGGAGGGAAGGTAAATATATCCTGATAAAAGGGAGTATAGAAAGTGGGGAAATATCACTAATCAACATGTATGAACCAAATGATATAGCATCCAAATTTCTAAAAGAGAAACTAGTAGAATTGAAGCAAGAAATAGAGTGTAAAACTATACTAGTGGGAGGCCTGAACCTACCACTATGAAATTTAGATAAATCAAATAAAAAACAAATAAGAAAGAAGTAAAAGATGTGAATGAAATCATGGAAAAATTCGAGTTAATAGATATATGGAGAAAAATAAATAGGGACAAAAAGAAATACACCTTCTTTTCAGCAGCACATGATACATTCACAAATATTGATGATATACTAGGTCATAAACACATGGCATACAAATGCAGAAAAGCAGAAATAATAAATGTAATCTTTTCAGATCATAAGGCCATAAAAATAATGATCAGTAAGGGTACATGGAGAGCCAAATCAAAAATTAATTGGAAATTAAATAATATGATGCTCCAAAATTGGTTAGAGAACAAATCACAGAAACAATTAATAATTTCATTGAAGAAAATGACAATGATGAGACATCCTTTCAAATTCTATGGGATGAAGTGAAAGTATTACTAAGGGGAAAATTTATATCCTTGAGTTAATATATTAACAAATTAGGGAGGGCAGAGGTCAATGATTTGGACATGCAAATCAAAAAACTTGAAAGCAAACAAATTAAAAATCCCCAGAAGAAAACCAAATTAGAGATCCTAAAAATAAAGGGAGAAATTAATAAAATTGAAAGTGATAGAACTATTGAACTAATATATGAGACTAGAAGCTGGTATTTTGAAAAAACAAACAAAATAGACAAAGTACTGGTCAATCTAATAAAAAAAAAGGAAAGAAGAAACTCAAATTAACAGTATCATACAAAAAAAGGGAGACCTCACCTCCAAGGAAGAAGAAATTAAGGCAAACATTAAAAAATATTTTGCCCAGTTATATGGCAATAAATATGCCAATCTAGGTGATATGGATGAATACTACAAAAATACAAATTGCCTAGACTAACAGAAGAAGAAATAGAATTCTTAAATAATCCCATATAAGAAAAAGAATTTGAATAGGCCATTAAAGAACTACCTGAGAAAAAATCCCCAGGGCCTGATGGATTCACAAGTGAATTCTATCAAACATCATTCAAAGAACAGTTAATCCCAATACTATACAAACTATTTGACATAATAAGCAAAGAGGGAATTCTACCAAATTACTTTTATTAAACAAATATGGTACTGACTCCAAAGCCAGGCATGTCAAAAATGGAGAAAGAAAACTATAGAGCAATCTCCTTAATGAATATAGATGCAAAAATCTTAAATAGGATACTTGCAAAAAGACTATAGCAAGTCATCACGAGGGTTACACACAATAATCAGGTGGGATGATACCAGGAATGCAAGGATGGTTCAATATCAGGATAACATCCACAAAATTGAACATATCAACAAACAGACCAACAAAAATCACACAATTATCTCAATAGATACAGAAAAAGCCTTTGACAAAATACAACACTCATTCCTATTAAAAACACTAGAAAGTATAAGAATAGAAGGGTCTTTCCTAAAAATAATACAGTATCTATCTAAAACCATCAGCCAACATCATCTGGAATGAGGATAAACTAGATGCCTTCCTATTAAGATCAGAAGTGAAACAAGGATGTTGTCCATTATCACCTCTATTATTTAACATTGTACTAGAAACACTAGCAGTAGCAATTAGAGAAGAAAAAGAAATTGAAGGTATTAAAATTGACAATGAAGAGACAAAGCTATCACTCTTTGCGGATGATATGATGTTCTACTTAAAGAATCCTAGAGAATCAACTAAAAAGCTAGTGGAAATAATGAACAACTTTAACAAAGTTGCAGGATACAAAATAAAACCACATAAGTCATCAGCATTTCTATATATCTCCAACACATCTCAGCAGCAAGAATTAGAAATGGAAATTCCATTTAAAATCACCTTAGACAACATAAAATATTTGAGAATCTATCTGATGAGACAAACACTGGAACTATATGAACACAACTATAAAGCACTCTCCACACAACTAAAACTAGACTTGAGCAATTGGAAAAACATTAAGTGCTCATGGGTAGGACGAGTTAACATAATAAAAATGACCATCCTACCCAAATTTATCTATTTATTTAGTGCCATACCTATTGAACTTCCAAAAAACTTTTTTACTGAATTAGAAAAAACCATAACAAAGTTCATTTGGAAGAACAAAAGATCAAGGATATCCAGGGAAATCATGAAAAAAACATGGAAAGGAAGGAGGACTTGCAGTTCCAGATCTCGAACTATACTATAAAGCAGTGGTTATCAAAACAATTTGATACTGGCTAAGAGACAGAAAGGGTCATTGGAATAGACTCAGGGTAAGTGACCTCAGCAAGACAGTCTATGACAAGCCCAAAGGTCCCAGCTTTTGGGACAAAAATCCACTATTTGATAAAAACTGCTGGGAAAATTGGAAGACAGTATGGGAGAGATTAGATTTGGATCAACACCTCACACACTATACCAAGATAAACTCATAATGGGTGAACGTCTTGAACGTAAAAAAAGGAAACTATAAGTAAATTATGTGAACACATAATAGCATACATAGCAGACCTTTGGGAAGGGAAAGATTTTAAAACCAAGAAAGACTTAGAAAAAGTCACTGAATGTAAAATAAATAATTTTGACAACACCGAATTTAAAAGATTTTGTACAAAGAAAACCAATATAACCAAAATCAGAAGGGAAATAACAAATTGGGAAACAATCTTCATAACAAAAACCTCTGACAAAGGTCTAATTACTCACATTTATAAAGAGGTAAACCAATATTACAAAAAATCAAGCCATTCTCCAATTTATGAATGGGCAAGGGACATGAATAGGAAATTTTCAGTTAAAGAAATCAAAAGAATTAATAAGCACATTTAAAAGTGTTCTAAATCTCTTATAATCAGAGAGATGCAAATCAAAACAACTCTGAGGTATCACCTCACACCTAGCAGATTGGCTAACATGACTGGGTTGGATGTGGCAAAGTGGGGACATTAATTCATTGCTGGTGGAGTTGTGAATTGATCCAACCATTCTGGAAGGCAATTTGGAACTATGCCCAAAGGGTGTTAAAAGACTCTCTGCCTTTTGACCCAGTCATAGCACTGCTGGATTTGTACCCCAAAGAGATAATAAGGAAAAATACATGTACAAGAATATTCATAGCTGTGCTCTTTGTGGTGGCAAAAAATTGGAAAATGAGAGGATGCCCCTCAATTAGGGAATGGCTGAACAAATTGTGGTACATGTTGGTGATGGAATACTATTGTGCTCAAAGGAATAATAAAGTGGAGGAATTCCATGGGAACTAGAACAACCTCCAGGAAGTAATGCAGAGTGAAAGGAGCAGAACCAAGAGAACGATGTACTCAGAGACTGATACACTGTGGTATAATCGAAGGTAATGGACTTCTCCATTAGTGGCAATGCAGTGATCCTGAACAACTTGGAGGGATCTATGAGAAAGAACACTATCCACATTCAGAGGAGAACCTGTGGGAGGAGAAACACAGAAGAAAAAACAACTGCTTCAATACATGGGTCGAGGGAATATTGTTGGGGATGTAGACTCTAAATGAACATCCTAGTGCAAACACCAACAACATGGAAATAGGTTCTGATCAAGGACACATGTAATACCCAGTGTGATTGTGAGTCAGCTATGGGAGGGGCAGGAGGAGAGGAGTGAGGAATAGAAAATGATTTTTGTAACCAAGGAAAAAATGTTTGATATTGACCAAATTAAAAAAATAATGTTTAAAAAAATAATAGGAGCTCATATGTGAGGGAATAATGCAGGGATTTTTGTAAAAGTGGATAGAATTAAAATAAAAGTTAAAGGGGAAGGGACAAGGAAGAGACCTTTGGAAGAGTGGGCCGGTTTAGTATTCAGAGGGTAAAGAGCAATGATAAGGGAAGATTTTTGAGGAGTATTAATTGGAAAGGTATTAGTCAAAGGAAATTGGACATTTGAGGAAAGATATGGTGGAAAGAATGGATAAAGAGTGAAGAAGAAGAGTAAATGGAAATGCACAGCTAAGTAACAATGACATTCAGTATAAGTGGGATGAATTAATCCATGGGAAGAAAGTGAATTGCAGAAAGGATCAAAAACCAGGACCCAACAATGTGTTAAAAGAAATACATTGAGAGAAAGCATCTTTTTATACAAAAATATTTATAGCTGCACTTTTTGTGATGACAAAAAGTTGGAAAATTAGGGGATATCTCTCAATTGGGGAATGGCTATACAGATTGTGGTATAAGATGGTGATGGAATACTACTGCTATAAGGAATGGTGAATCTCATGATTTCTATAAGAAACGACACAAGCTGATGTAGAGTGAAATGAGTAGAATCAGGAGAACATCATATACAGTAACTGAAACATTGTGGGATGATCAAAGTAATAGACTTTACTACTAAAAGCAATGCAATCAACCAGGACAATCCCAAGGGACTTATGAAAAAGAATGCTATCCACATATAGAGAAAGAACTGTATAAGCAGAAATGCAGAAAAAAAACATATGATGAATCATTTGTTTATATGGGTATATGATTTGGGGTTTTGGTTTTAAAAGATTACTTTTACAAAAATGAATAATATGGAAATAGGTTTTGAGTAATAATACATGTATAACACAGTAGAATTGCTTGACAGCTCTAGGATGGGAGAGGGAAAGAACATGAATCATGGAACCATGGGAAAAAAAAATTTTTAATTATACTTAAAAAACATTGAAAATAAGACATTCATAGAATGAAAAATAAAGGGCTGGAGCAGAATATACTATGCCTCAGCTAATTCAAAGAAGATAGTTAGTAGTCAAGTTTTCTGACAAGAGTTGGGGCTAAAACATATAAGGGATGAACAGGATAACTATAATATGCTGTGGGGGAGGGGTTACTATGGATAATGAAACATTATCAGTATTGTACTTATATACACTGAGAGGTTTAGCATCCAGAATTTTAAAGGAATAACTAAATGAGATATAGATGGAAATAGACAACAAAATAATAATAGCATCAGACATTAACTGTCCCCTCAGAACTAGATAAATCTAAGTAAAAATAAATAAATAAATTAAGGAGATAAATAGAACCCTAGATGAGTTAGATATGATAGGTAACTAGAGAGCTCCCACATACCTGCCTGAGGCTAATATTAGATCTAAGCCTGAGTATACACAAAATCCAAACATATCAAGAGGTTTCTGATGAAACAACAAAGGTCTACAGAGTCTAAGTATTCTGCAGAAGTCCTACTTTAATACTCATCACACTATAAGGGTAAATCTACATTCCTGAGGAGTTTTGACATTGGAACAAAAGTTCCACTGGGTATGACCAAGCTGTAAAGACTTGGTTTTGGAAAGAGTATGGTCCTGGCAGTAGATTGTGTCCACTGCTTAAGGACCAATCTCACCCTGGTAATGTATATTAACTGAGAACCAGATTAGTTAAATTGACCAAATCAAATGCTGATAGGAACATAGAGAAACAGGTCTAATGTTACTTTCTCCACCATCTTGGCTTCACCTCCCAGAACTGTTAATTTCTGTTGAATCTCAACACACACGGTAAAGATAAAAGGTTGGAGCAAAATCTATTGGGCATCAATTGAGAAAAAGAAAGCAGGAGTTGCAATCACAATATCTAACAAAGCCAAAGTAAAAATAGATCTAGTTTAAAGAAATAGGGGAGGTAATTACATCCTGATAAAAGGTATAGACAATGAGGAAATATCAGTACTCAACATGTATGCATCAAATGATATAGCATCCAAATTTCTAAAGGAGAAATTGGTGGAGCTCAAGAAGGAAATAGATAGTAAAACTAGATCTAGATAAATCAAACCAAAAATAAATAAGAAGGAGGTATTAGATATGAATGAAATCTTAGAAAAACTAGAGTTAATGGACATGTGGAGAAAAATATATAGGGACAAAAAGAAATACACCTTCTCAGCAGCACATAGCACATTCACAAAGATTGACCATACTTTAAAGCATAAAAACATGGCAAACAAGTACAAAAGATCAGAAATAATAAATGCAACCTTTTCAGATCACAATGCAATAAAAATAATAATTAGTAAAGGCACATGGAGAGGCAAAAAGGAATTGGAAATTAAATAATATGATTCTCTCAAATCAGTTAGTTAAAGAACAAATCATAGAAACAATTAATAATTTCATTGAAGAGACATCCTTTCAAAAGCTATGGGATTCAGCCAAAGAAGTATTCAGGAGGAAATTTATTTCCTTGAGTGCATATATTAACAAAGTATGGAGGGTAAAGTTAAATGAATTGGGCATGCAAATTAAAAAACTAGAAAGTGATCAAATTAAAAATCCCCAGATGAAAACTAAATTAGAGAGCCTAAACATTAAAGGAGAAATTAATAAAAAGCAAAAGCAAAAGAACTATTGAAATAATAAATAAGACTAGAAGATGGTACTTTGAAAAAAACAAATTAATTAGAAAAAGTACTAGTCAATCTAATAAAATACAAAAAAGGAAAGAAGAAAACCAAATTAACAGTATCAAAGATGAAAAGGGAGACCTCACCTCTAAAGAAGAGGAAATTAAGGCAATCATTAAAAACTATTTAGCCCAATTATATGGCAATAAATGTGTCAACCTAAGTGATATAGATGAATATTTACAAAAATATAAATTGCCTAGATTAATAGAAGAAGAAATAGAATACTTAAATAAGCCAATATCAGAAAAAGAATTTGAACAAGCCATCAAATGACTCCCTAAGAAGAAATTCCAAGGACCAGATGGATTCACAAATGAATTCTATCAAAAATTCAAAAAACAACTAATCCCAATACTACACAATCTATTTGACATAATAAGAAAGGGAGTTCTACCAAATTCCTTTTATGACACAAATATGGTACTGATTCCAAAGCCAGGGAGATCAAAAACAGAGAAAGAAAACTATAGACGAATCTCCTTAATGAACATAGATGCAAAAATCTTAAATAGAATACTAGCAAAAAGACTCCAGCATGTGATCATGAGGGTCATTCATTAAGATCAGGTAAGATCTATATGAGGAATGTAAGGGTGGTTCAATATTAAGAAAATGATTCCCATAATGGACCATATCAGCAATCAAACCAACAAATATCACATGATTTTCTGAATAGATGCAGAAAAGGTCTTTGGCAAAATGCAACACTCATTCCTGTTGAAAGCACTAGAAAGTATAGGAATAGAAGGGTCTTTCCTAAAACTAATAAACAGTATATATTTACAATCATTAGCAAGTATCACCTGCAATGGGGATAAGTTAGAAGCCTTCCCAATAAGATCAAGAGTGAAGCAAGGATGCCCATTATCATGTCTATTATTTAACATTGTACTAGAAACACAAGCAGTAGCAATTAGAGAAGAAAAAGAAATTAAAGGTATTAAACTAGGTAATGAGAAGACCAAGCTATCACTCTTCGCAGATGATATGATGGTCTACTTAAAGAATCCTAGAGAATCCACTAAAAAGCTAGTGGAAATAATCAACAACTTTAACAAAGTTGCAAGATACAAAATAAACTCATATAAATCATCAGCATTTCTATATTCTTCCAACTCATCCTGGCAGCAAGAGTTAGAAAGAGAAATTCTATTTAAAATCACCCTAGACATTATAAAATACTTAGGAATATATCTGAGAAGACAAACACAGGAAATATATGAACACAACTACAAAATACTTTGACACTATTAAAACTAGTTCTAAATAATTGGGAAAACATTAATTGCTCATGGGTAGGACTAGCTAACATAATAAAAATGACAATCCTACCCAAACTAATTTACTTATTTAGTGCCATACCCATGAAACTACCAAGAAACTTTTTTTTACTGAATTTGAAAAAAAACAATAAGAAAGTTTATTTTGAAGAACAAAAGATCAAGAATATCAAGGGAAATAATGGGGAAAAAATGTGAAGGAAGGTGACCTAGCAGTACCAGATCTTAAAGTGTACTATGAAGCAGTGGTCATCAAAACAATATAGTACTGGCTAAGAGATAGAAGGGAGGATCAGTGGAAGTGGAATAGACTTGGGATAAGTGACCTCAGCAAGATAGCCTATGATAAATGCAATGATCCCAACTTTGGGGACAAAAATCCACTATGTGATAAAAAACTGCATGGAAAATTCGAAAACAGTATGGGAGAGATTAGGTTTAGATCCACATCTCACACCCTACAGTAAGATAAACTCAGAATGTGTGAATGACTCCAATATAAAGATGGAAATTATAAGTAAATTACATGAACCCAGAATAGTATACCTGTTAGGTTGTTGGGAAAGGAAAGATTTTAAGACCAAGCAAGAGTTGGAAAAAATTACAAAATGCAAAATAGATCATTTTGAGTACATTAAATTATAAAGGTTTTGTACAAACAAAACCAATATAACCAAAATTAGAAGGGAAGCAACAAATTGGGGGGGGGGGGAATCTTTATAACAAAAACCTCTGAAAAAAGTCTAATAACTCAAATTTATACGGAGCTAAGTCAATTGTACAAAAAAAAAAATCCATTCCCAAATTGATACATGGGCAAGGGACATGATTAAGTAATTTTCAGATAAAGAAATCAAAACTATTAATAAACACATGAAAAAGTGTTCTAAATCTCTTATAATTAGAGAAATGCAAATCAAAACAACTCTGAGGTATCACCTCACACCTAGCAGATTGGCTAATATGACAACAAATGTTGGAGGGGATGTGGCAAAATTGGGACATTAATACATTGCTGATGGAGTTGTGAATTCAGCCAACTATTCTGGAAGGCAATTTGGAACTATGCCCAAAGGGCGCTAAAAGACTGCCTACCCTTTGATCCAGCCATAGCACTGCTGGGTTTGTACCCCAAAGAGATAATGAGGAAAAAGCTTATACAAGAATATTCATAGCTGTGCTCTTTGTGGTGGCAAAAACTGGAAAATAAGGGGATGCCCTCTGATAGGGAATGGCTGAATGGTATATGTTGGCAATGGAATACTATTGTGCCCAAAGGAATATAAACTGGAAGAACTTCATGTGAACTGGAATGACCTCCACAAATTGATGCAGAGTGAACAGACTGATACACTGTGGTACAATCAAATTTAATGGATTTCTCTACTAGTAGCAATGCAATGATTCAGAACAATTCTGAGGGACTTATGAGAAAGAACTCTATCGACATTCAGAGGAAGAACTGTGGGAATAAAAACACAGAAGAAAAACAATTGCTTGATCACATGGGTCAATGAGAATATGACTGGGGACTCTAAATGATCACCCTAGTGCAAATAGTAATAATATGGAAATAGGTCTTGATCAATGACACATGTAAAACCAAGGGGAATTGCACATCAGGTATGGGAGGATATTGGGGGGAGGGAAGGGAAAGAATATGAATCTTGTAACCAAGGAAAAATATTCTAAATTAACTAATTTAATAAAAAAAAATTTAATGGTGAAGAGGTAGCCTAAGGAATGTCATTAGAGAGATGTATATTAGGAGTTGTCATGTATTAAAAGCAAAGGACAAGTGAGGGATGACACATATGTTATGCTGATATCTATGAATCCTCCAAAGATCAAGAGGTAAGGCTCTATCACTTTAGAAAGGCTTAGAAGAGATCATGGAGAAGAATCACACAAGATGAAAAGGCCCAGATGAATTGAGTACCCACATTTCTCTCAGATAGAGTAAAGCCCAATCCCAATTAAAATGATTTGGCCTTGAAGAAATTCTTTAAGAAGTAATGCTCATAGACTTCCAGTTAAGATGGCGGCTTAGAGAAAGCTGAAGTTCAGATCTCCGGAAAACCCTTCCCGACCGATCTCAAACTAGAAGCTCCTAAGGCGCCGAAATTCAAAACGATCAACAGCACAGACCCTGGGAACCCTCCTCCTGGACCTGGACCCGGTTCAAAAGGTACGGCTCCCCTTAAAAGCCAGAACCCGAGATCCCTCGGACCTCAGGGGTAGGAGCTCAG
This sequence comes from Monodelphis domestica, assembly GCF_027887165.1. NCBI lineage: Eukaryota > Metazoa > Chordata > Mammalia > Didelphimorphia > Didelphidae > Monodelphis > Monodelphis domestica. The sequence goes on along the minus strand of NC_077228.1, from coordinate 239,341,787 downwards.
AGTCCAAGGCTCCCGGAAGCGGCAGCCGCGCCGGGCTCAGAGAGCAGGGTCTGAGGAACAACAACCCTCAGGGTCTTCTACCCAAGTCCCAGTCCGGGTGAAAGTTACTGCCTGGGGCCTCCGCTGCAAAGAGCCTGTCGGTCCGGGTGAAAGTTACTGCCTGGGGCCTCCGCTGCAGAGAGCTGGTCAAAACAACAGCAACCCTCAGGGCGGGCAAGACAGCCTCACGGGCTGGATCCTGCTATCCAAGTCTCAGTGAAAGTCTGTGCTCTCAGAGCTTGGGGAAGCGGCAGCCCATCCCCCCGCAGGCCGACGAAACAGCCTCACGGCCAGGGATTCTGAAGGCAACTTCCGGAAATCGAGCCAGGGGGAGAGTGTGGCCTCGTGGTCCGACCCTTCCATTCCAGTTCCAGTGAGGCATATTCAGTTTAACCCAGGGAAAGCTCATAGAACCAACATCTGCCCAGGACTAAAGCCTCTGATCACCAGACAAAGACAAGAAAAGCCAATCCTCCACGTTCAGAGATGACAAACTCCACAGAAGCACAGAAGCCCCAAAATACCAAGAAAAATAAGAAGAAAGGGGCGACTCTGGACACATTCTATGGAGCCAAAATACAAAATACAGAGCAGATAGAAGAAGATATACAAGAAAATTCTCCAAAATCTTCCAAAGGAAATAGAAACTCTCCACAAACACATGAAGAATTTGAATCAGAAAGGACCAAAAAGATGGAAGCCCTCTGGGAGGAAAAGTGGGAAATGATGCAAAAGAAATTCACGCATCTACAAAACCAGTTTGACCAAACTGTAAAAGAAAACCAGGCTTTAAAGCAAGAACTAATAAAGCAAAGCCAAAACACCAAGAAATTAGAAGAGAACATAAAATATCTCACCGACAAGGTGATAGATCTGGAAAACAGGGGGAGAAGAGAAAATTTAAGAATAATTGGACTCCCAGAAAAAACAGAAATAAACACCAAACTGGACATGGTGATACAAGATATAATCAAAGAAAATTGCCCAGAGATTCTAGAACAAGGGGGCAATACATCCACTGACAGAGCTCACAGAACACCTTCTACACTAAACCCCCAAAAGACAACTCCCAGGAATGTAATTGCCAAATTCCAAAGCTATCAAACAAAAGAAAAAATCCTACAGGAAGCCAGAAAAAGACAATTTAGATATAAAGGCCAATCAGGGTCACACAAGACCTTGCAAGTTCTACGCTGAATGATCGTAAGGCATGGAACATGATCTTCAGAAAGGCAAGAGAGCTGGGTCTCCAACCAAGAATCAGCTACCCAGCAAAACTGACTATATACTTCCAAGGGAAAGTATGGGCATTCAACAAAATAGAAGACTTCCAACTTTTTGCAAAGAAAAGACCAGAGCTCTGTGGAAAGTTTGATACCGAAAATCAAAGAGCAAGGAATACCTGAAAAGGTAAATATTAAGGAAAGGGGAAAAATGTTATCTTCTTTTACTCAAACTCTCTTCTATAAGGACTACATTTATATCAACCTATGTATACTAATATGTGGGGAAAATGTAATGTATAAATAGGGGGTAAAGAAAGACCAAATAGAATAATGGTTCTCACACAAAGATTCACAGGGGAAGGGGAGGGGAAGAAAACTCCTATAAGAAGGAGAGGAAGAGAGGGGGGGGGGGGGTTACTTAAACCTCAATCTCAGGGAAATCAACTCTGAGAGGGAAAAACATCCAGATCCATTGGGATCTTGAATTCTATCTTACCCAACAAGGGTAAGGAGAAGGGAAAACCAAGGGGGGGAGGGGGAGAGGGAGAACAAAAAGGGAGGGAAAGAGAGGTGGGAGGGGGAGGGAACAAAAAGGGAGGGACTAAAAAGGAAAACATCAAGGGAGGGGACAAGGGGAACTGATTCAAAGTAAATCACTGGACTAAAAGGTAGAGCCGAAGAAGAAAAGGTTAGAATTAGGGAAGGCAATCAAAATGCCAGGGAGTCCACAAATGACAATCATAACTTTGAACGTGAATGGGATGAACTCACCCATAAAACGTAGACGAATAGCTGAATGGATTAGAATCCAAAACCCTACCATATGTTGTCTTCAAGAAACACACATGAGGCGGGTTGACACCCACAAGGTCAGAATTAAAGGATGGAGTAAGACCTTCTGGGCCTCAACTGATAGAAAGAAGGCAGGAGTGGTAATCATGATATCTGATAAAGCCAATGCAAAAATAGACCTGATCAAAAGGGATAGGGAAGGTAATTATATTTTGTTAAAAGGGACTCTAGACAATGAGGAAATATCATTAATCAACATGTATGCACCAAATAATATAGCACCCAAATTTCTAATGGAGAAACTAGGAGAATTGAAGGAAGAAATAGACAATAAAACCATACTAGTGGGAGACTTAAACCAACCATTATCAAATTTAGATAAATCAAATCAAAAAATAAATAAGAAAGAGGTAAAAGAAGTGAATGAAATCTTAGAAAAATTAGAATTAATAGACATATGGAGAAAAATAAATAGGGATAAAAAGGAATACACCTTCTTCTCAGCACCACATGGCACATTCACAAAAATTGACCATACATTAGGTCACAGAAACATAGCACACAAATGCAAGAAAGCAGAAATAATGAATGCAGCCTTCTCAGATCACAAGGCAATAAAAATAATGATTACTAATGGTACATGGAAAACCAAATCTAAAACCAATTGGAAATTAAACAATATGATACTCCAAAACCGTTTAGCTAAAGAAGAAATCATAGAAACAATTAACAATTTCATCAAGGAAAATGACAATGGCGAAACATCCTTTCAAACCTTTTGGGATGCAGCCAAAGCGGTAATCAGAGGCAAATTCATATCCCTGAAAGCTCATATTAACAAACAAGGGAGAGCAGAGATCAATCAATTGGAAATGCAATTGAAAAAACTCGAAAGCGATCAAATTAAAAACCCCCAGCAGAAAACCAAATTAGAAATCCTAAAAATTAAGGGAGAAATTAATAAAATCGAAAGTGATAGAACTATTGATTTAATAAATAAGACAAGAAGCTGGTACTTTGAAAAAACAAACAAAATAGACAAAGTACTGGTCAATCTAATTAAAAAAAGGAAGGAAGAAAAGCAAATTCACAGCATTAAAGATGAAAAGGGGGACAGCACCTCCAATGAGGAGGAAATTAAGGCAATCATTAGAAATTACTTTGCCCAATTATATGGCAATAAATACACCAATTTAGGAGAAATGGATGAATATATACAAAAATACAAACTGCCTAGACTAACAGAAGAGGAAATAGAATTCTTAAATAATCCCATATCAGAAATTGAAATCCATCAAGCCATCAAAGAACTTCCTAAGAAAAAATCCCCAGGGCCTGATGGATTCACCTGTGAATTCTATCAAACATTCAGAGAACAGTTAACCCCAATACTATACAAACTATTTGACATAATAAGCAAAGAGGGAGTTCTACCAAACTCCTTTTACGACACAAACATGGTACTGATTCCAAAACCAGGCAGGTTAAAAACAGAGAAAGAAAACTATAGACCAATCTCCCTAATGAATATAGATGCAAAAATTTTAAATAGGATACTAGCAAAAAGACTCCAGCAAGTGATCAGAAGGATCATTCACCATGATCAAGTAGGATTCATACCAGGGATGCAGGGCTGGTTCAACATTAGGAAAACCATCCACATAATTGACCACATCAACAAGCAAACTAGCAAGAACCACATGATTATCTCAATAGATGCAGAAAAAGCCTTTGATAAAATACAACACCCATTCCTATTAAAAACACTAGAAAGCATAGGAATAGAAGGGTCATTCCTAAAAATAATAAACAGTATATATCTAAAACCAACAGCTAATATCATCTGCAATGGGGATAAACTAGATGCATTCCCAATAAGATCAGGAGTGAAACAAGGATGCCCATTATCACCTCTACTATTTGACATTGTACTAGAAACACTAGCAGTAGCAATTAGAGAAGATAAAGAAATTGAAGGCATCAGAATAGGCAAGGAGGAGACCAAGTTATCACTCTTTGCGGATGACATGATGGTCTACTTAAAGAATCCTAGAGATTCAACCAAAAAGCTAATTGAAATAATCAACAACTTTAGCAAAGTTGCAGGATACAAAATAAACCCACATAAATCATCAGCTTTTCTATATATTTCCAACACAGCTCAGCAGCAAGAACTAGAAAGAGAAATCCCATTCAAAATCACCTTAGACAAAATAAAATACCTAGGAATCTATCTCCCAAGACAAACACAGGAACTATATGAACACAACTACAAAACACTCGCCACACAACTAAAACTAGACTTGAACAATTGGAAAAACATTAACTGCTCATGGATAGGATGAGCCAATATAATAAAAATGACCATCCTACACAAACTTATTTATCTATTTAGTGCCATACCCATTGAACTACCAAAATACTTCTTCACTGATTTAGAAAAAACCATAACAAAGTTCATTTGGAAGAACAAAAGATCAAGGATATCCAGGGAAATAATGAAAAAAAACACATATGATGGGGGCCTCGCAGTCCCAGACCTCAAACTATATTACAAAGCAGCAGTCATCAAAACAATTTGGTACTGGCTAAGAAACAGAAAGGAAGATCAGTGGAATAGACTGGGGGAAAACGACCTCAGCAAGACAGTATACGATAAACCCAAAGATCCCAGCTTTTGGGACAAAAATCCACTATTCGATAAAAACTGCTGGGAAAATTGGAAGACAGTGTGGGAGAGACTAGGAATAGATCAACACCTCACACCCTACACCAAGATAAATTCAAAATGGGTGAGTGACTTAAACATAAAGAAGGAAACCATAAGTAAATTGGGTAAACACAGAATAGTATACATGTCAGACCTTTGGGAGGGGAAAGGCTTTAAAACCAAGCAAGATATAGAAAGAATCACAAAATGTAAAATAAATAATTTTGACTACATCAAACTAAAAAGCTTTTGTACAAACAAAACCAATATAACTAAAATCAGAAGGGAAACAACAAATTGGGAAAAAATCTTCACAGAAACCTCTGACAAAGGTTTAATTACTCATATTTATAATGAGCTAAATCAATTGTACAAAAAATCAAGCCATTCTCCAATTGATAAATGGGCAAGGGAAATGGATAGGCAGTTCTCAGATAAAGAAATCAAAACTATTAACAAGCACATGAAGAAGTGTTCTACATCTCTTATAATCAGAGAGATGCAAATCAAAACAACTCTGAGGTATCACCTCACACCTAGCAGATTGGCTAACATAACAGCAAAGGAAAGTAATGAATGCTGGAGGGGATGTGGCAAAGCAGGGACATTAATTCATTGCTGGTGGAGTTGTGAACTGATCCAACCATTCTGGAGGGCAATTTGGAACTATGCACAAAGGGCGACAAAAGAATATCTACCCTTTGACCCAGCCATAGCACTGCTGGGTCTGTACCCCAAAGAGATAATGGACACAAAGACTTGTACAAAAATATTCATAGCTGCGCTCTTTGTGGTGGCCCAAAACTGGAAAACGAGGGGATGCCCATCAATTGGGGAATGGCTGAACAAACTGTGGTGTATGTTGGTGATGGAATACTATTGTGCTCAAAGGAATAATAAAGTGGAGAAGTTCCATGGAGACTGGAACAACCTCCAGGAAGTGATGCAGAGCGAGAGGAGCAGAACCAGGAGAACATTGTACACAGAGACTAATACACTGTGGTATAATCGAACGTAATGGACTTCTCCATTAGGGGCGGTGTAATGTCCCTGAACAACTTTCAGGGATCCAGGAGAAAAAAAAACACCATTCATAAGCAAAGGATAAACTATGGGAGTGGAAACACCGAGAAAAAGCAACTGCCTGAATACAGAGGTTGAGGGGACATGACAGAGGATAGACTTTAAATGAACACTCTAATGCAAATACTATCAACAAAGCAATGGGTTCAAATCAAGAAACATCTAATGCCCAGTGGACTTACGCGTCGGCTATGGGGGGTAGGGGGGAGGAAAAGAAAATGATCTATGTCTTTAACGAATAATGCTTGGAAATGATCAAATAAAATATATTAAAAAAAAAAGAAGTAATGCTCATGCTGGAAATTTTAGGGGGCAGATTTTTTGGTCAGAAGACTTCAAAACTTTTGAAATCACATTAGTAGCAACCATATGTGTGAGGCAATTGACCAAGTCAATAATATATATATTATTTGATCATTTCCAAGCATTATTTGTTAAAGACATAGATCATTTTCTTTTCCTGCCCCCCACCCGCCATAGCTGTCGGTTCTATGAGGTTTCCCTGGGTTAAATTGAGTATGCCTCACTGGAACTGAAGTGGAAGGGTCAGACCAGGGGGCCACACTCTCCCCTGGCTCTCTGGGTCGGGTTGATTTCCGGAAGTTGCCTTCAGAATAGCTGGCCATGAGGCTGTTTTGTTGGCCTGCGGGGGGATGGGCTGTGGCTTCCCGGAGCTCCGAGGGCAGTGACTTTCACTGAAACTTGGATAACAGGATCCAGCCCGTGAAGCTATCTTGGCCGCCCTGAGGGTTGCTGTTGTTTCGACCCTGCTCTCTGCGGGGGAGCTCTGAGGGCAGTGACTTTCACTGGGACTCGGATAGAAGGCCCTGAGGGTTGTTGTTGTTTCAGACGACCCTGCTCTCTGAGCGGGGTGGGGCTGCGGCTTCCCAGAGCCTTGGACTCTGCACTCCTACCTCTTAGGTCCAAGTGATCTCGGGTTCTGGCTTTTGAGGGGGGCCGTACCTTCTGATCCAGGTCCAGGTCCAGGAGGAGGATTCCCAGGGTCTATGCTGTTGATCATCTTGAATTTCGGCGCCTTAGGAGCTTATAGTTTGAGGTCGGTCGGGAAGGGTTTTCCGGAGATCTGAACTTTAGCTTTCTCTAAGCCGCCATCTTGACCAGAAGTCCTAATAACTTTGTTTCTTGTCTCAGTTTTTATGTCTCTTCAGTCATACATGGTTGAATGAAATCATTTGATGGTTTAGCAATAGCAGCCTAGTTCTTAACAAATTTTCAACAATAACTGCCAAAGCCAAGAAAAGTTTTTAGACCTAGATGATTCTTTGGTTGTGGCCAATGCAGGAGTGGTTTTGTCTTCTCTGAGTCATACCATGTTGTGCCAGCCTGCTTGGGAAAGTCTCCACGAAACTGACAATTGTCAATCAAAATGACTTATGGCATTTACTCTAACCAACCATGTTCTTTTACATTTGCCAATAAATCTTGTCTCTAACTACTTTATCCATCAGTCAATCAGTCTTTGGAAGGAGGCAGGTATGCCAAGGATTTGTTAAGGTACATATTCAAACTTGTAAAATTCAGCTGGGCAGGTAAAAGCTATCTCTTCCATATCTTCCTCAGTTATAGGAATCTGGTATTGATTGCATTAGGTCAATACAGAAAACCAATGGCTGCTTAATACAGGGCATCTTGAAGTTTTGGAATGGAGCATTGGGCTATTTCAATTCTTTTGTTCAAAGTATAGAGTCTTTATACATACATCTTTCCATTCTTCTTTGGTGCTATTGTGGCACTTCATATGGACAATTGGATTCTGTGATAACATTCACCAGTGGGTTCTTGAGATGTGTTCTGAGGCCATCCATCGCAAAGGAGTTTTTAGATCTTTCCTGAAACAGTCAAGAGTTGGTGAACTGAATCTTGTGGCTAACTCAGCACATCCTACATCTTATTCAAGCAGTGAGAATACACCTGAATGTTTGCTGAGTTTCTGTCTTAGTCACTTCTTCCATTCATCTGATATTTAAGTATCTTTCAAATTAAAGAGGCATCTAGATAGTGATCTGAAACTGGAGTCAGGAAAATACTAGCTCATATCTGACCTCGGATAGTTACTAGCTGTGTGCAAGTCACTTAGCTCTATATGCTTCAGTTTCCTCCACTGTAAAATGAGGGTTAATAATAATTGCATCTATCTCACAGGGTTGTCTTGAAGATCAAGTGAGAAAAGATTTTCAAAAAAAGCACTTAGCATAGTCCCTGGCATATAGTAGACTCTCTATGAATGTTTATTCCTTTATTAAATATCTCAGTGGTTGAAGAGCCAGTGTCCTTATGAGGTTCAATATTACTATTCTACTTGATCTTCCTGTAGGAATCATCACAAGCACCATGGATAGTGGAAACATGCAGATTTTCAACCCCATCTTTCTGTCTGCAATATTTTGCTAATATTCTGTATAGACTGTAATTGGTACCAATTAAAATTAACACCCCATTGAATCATAAAAGGTCTAGGCAAACCAATCAGAATGTCCATTGCTTTGTAATATCTTCAAGAAACACAAAGCATTTCAATATGCCTCAAACTTAAGTATTTATACCCAGTCTTTGAAGGCCAAATCCTAAAAGAAGCCATAAATTTCTTTTGTTCAAATGTCTGTCATAGGATGTCTGAAGCATAATGGCTCCTTGTGTTTTATGGTTCAGAACAGCAGTGCATTGTATATTCTTAATTTTCATAGTTACCTCTTAAAAAGATTCTATGAATTCAGGTGGAAAAGATCCATTAGGAATTGCTTATGAAGTTGTTATCACTGCTTCTGGATACCAGAACAACCTTTTTTCTGAGGCCCATTCCTTTTTCTCAAAGCTGATCCTATAGCATTTCACCTCTGTGGTACCAAGGTCACATTCTTTTTTTCAAGTATCTAGAAAAGATTTCTCCTCCAATGTAGTAAAAGAAATCACCTCTGTCTCTCCAATGTTTTCCAGATAACAATATGTTTGTGATAATCTGTCATGGTCTCATACTCTTGGGTCAAGACTTTTTCCAAGAGACCATTACTTACCATGGTACTCTCCTGTGAAAGCTTTCCTAGGATACTGCTTCATGTTCTGCATCCCTAGAGAAATAGTTCTGCCTTGGATATTTAGATCATGTTTTGGCAGATGTTCTTAGATTATTCCTAACTGTAGTCCTTTTGGACATCATTGGGTCTATTCTCCATGTCACTCAAAGATTCTAACAACTCTGATGCTAGGTGGGTTCCACTTGAGATCTCAGCTGTTCAACTTATCTCATTAATTTGTTGTATTTCAAGCCCTGACACATTTATGCCAACCGGTTCTAATTCTTCTTTTTTACTATATCAATCTGCTTGTTTTTTTATTTACTATATAAATATATTTACTACACTGGTCTTCGTATTTTGATTTCCACATGGAGAAGCTACAAATGTAAAATAATTGAGCTTCATTGGTTCCACACTCCCAAAACATTTTTCAAGTTTTTGTAGACAGGTTTGCATATCATATCTGGGTTACCAGCCATTCAAGCTCAACTTCACCAAGATAAACTTCCAAAATCTTTTCCACTGAGTCTCTAAATCTGTCTCTTTTAATATTAGAAGCCTTCAAATTCTGTAATGCCACTGATATCAATGGAATCCTAGTGAAACAGTGGTTCTTCTATAAGTTTGGCTCCTCTTCTGTTAAAATTCCTCATATTGGTGAATAGGGATCCTCTGCTTTGACTTATCTAGGCCTATGCTTGTTGACAGGTGATGCATTCCTGCTCAATTTAGTGGACCTCTCTCCTTTCTTATGATGAAATGAAGTTTCTTGATATGACTCAAGAGAACTGGCCCTACTTTTCTTATCCTATCACTAACAATTTGTCTTCCAATAAGCTGTTCTTAGCTTTGGTCATCTCTTCCTTGCTATATTATCTTAGTCTATCTGACTTAGAGAAGCTATTTCCCCGTGTAGGCACAGACATAGGAAGGTTATTTGTTGTTGTCATTGTTCATTTGTTTGCAGTATTGTCTGACTCTGCATAACCACATTTGGTGTTTTCTTGGCAAAGATACTGGAGTGGTTTGCCATTTCATTCTCTAGCTCAGTTTACAGATGAGGAAACTAAAACAAATAGAATTCAGTAATTTTCCCAGGGTCACATAGCTAGCAAGTATTTGAGACAAAATTTGAACTCATGAAAATGAGTCTCTCTGACTCTTAAACCAATCTTTGTAGCACTGTGCCACTAGCAGCCATAGAAGGCACCAATTCACAAGTGAACATTATAGTTTTGCTGGCAAGAATCTTGGCATAGTTCTATACAAGTGACCACCTAATGTAGTTATAGATTTGGACCTCACATCTTATGCATTGTCATAATTTCCATTCCTTAGGATCCCAAGTTTATTATAAACTTTTCCTTTGATATAGGATTATAGACCAATATTCAGGTACTGTCCTCCATATGTGCTTTGTTTGAAATATTGTAGCACTGTATTGGATCTGGGTATCACACATGTAGTGTTTGGGCAATCCTGATTTCCCTAATTCTTTCTCATTTTTCTTGAAATCAAAAGGTCTTTATTCTCCTACTCAGGATCTGCATCCTGTATCAGTAATATCTTTTGTTCTAGCTTTTGTTACGAGATTCAGGGTGGCAACATCATTTTTCTCATTGTTCTTCAGTCCTAGCAATTCAGTATAATCTGAAAAGGAAAAGGAAAAGGACCTATATGTACAAAAATATAGCTACTTTTTTGTGGCAAGAAAGAATTAGAAATTTATGGATGCCTATCAATTGGGGAATGGCTAAACAAGTTTTAATATATGATTCTGATGGAATGTTATTGTGCTATAAGAATTGACAAGCAGGAAAACCATGGGAGACTTATATGAACTGATGCAAAGTAAAGTGAGCAGAACCAAGAGAACATTGTACACAGTAACAGCAATATTATATGATGATCAACTGTGAATGGTTTAGCTATTCTGAACAATACAATGATTCAAGACAATCCTGAAGGACTTATGATTACAAGTGTTATCTGTCTCCAGAGAAAGAATTGGTGAAGTCTGAAAGAACTTATGAAGTTGAAATGGGTTTTTTTGCAACATGGCTAATATGGAAATATATTTTGCAAGACTTAACATGTATAATCTATATCAAATTGCCTGCCTTCTCAATGAGTAGAGAAGGAAAGGAAGGAGAAAATTTATAATTCAATAATTGTCTAAATGAATGTTTAAAAATTTTTATTTGTAATTGAGAAAAAAGAGAACCAAAAAGAGAAACACTAAATAACTTAAAAGGAACAGTTTTTAAAAAGTAATCCCTTGTGAATTTAAATACTTGCAAGGTGTCTGTAAGTTCCAAGCATCTCTTTAAAAATTCACAATATTGATCTATAATACCAACATTTATTCACTCACCAAAAAGCAGTTCACAGACTAAACAATTCAGTCATTTCAGACACAATTAATAAGCATTAATATTCATAGTCAATGAACTAATGGGTTAAGTCAATATACTGGAAGCTATAACATACCTAAAAATCAAACATACTAATGGTAGAACTATGAGGTGATCCAACCATTTTGGAAAGTAATTTAAAACTAGCCCCTTCCCCCCACTCCAATTAATAAATTATGCATTGATATAATGATAACACTACGAGGCTTATATTTAAAGAATCAAAAGAAAGAGAGAAAGATTCTATATCTGCAGAACCATTTTAACAGGTCTTTTGTTGTTGTAAAAAAGAACAGAAAACAAAGTAGGTGCCCAGTAATTAGGGAATGTCTGAACAAACTGTGGTATATAAATGTAATAGAATATCATTTAACTTCACACAAAAAAATGACTATTGGGACATATTCAGAGAAATCAGAGAAGACTTGTATGAACTGATCTAGACTAAAGTGAGTAAGACTGGAAGAAGGATTTAGATGACTACAACATTTTGACGAAAAACTATTATAAGAGACTAAAGAACTATAATCAATGCCTTAACTAATTACAGTGCAGAAGAGTATCAATCAATCATATTTCTGAGAATGACAAGGAGTCATACTTTCAGAGAGGTGATGAACCAGAGGTACAGAATGAAATGTATACATCATCAGATACAGACAATATATGACTTTGTTTTGTGAGACTATTTTTTAAAATTTATTTACAAGATGTCTTTTGTTTTCCTTTTTTTTGTTTATGGGGTAGGATGGGAGGAGAGTAGCAATAGCAATACAAATAAAAGAAAATAGGAGGAAAAGAAAGAAAAGAACTTTAATGAAACACTTTTAAAAAATGAACAAAACTGAGAAGGAAGATCAGAAGAGGATATACATACACAAGAAGGACACTTGAATTTATGTTAAATTTGGATTATACTGAATTGCTAGGACTGAAGAACAATGAGAAAAATGATGTTGCCACCCTGAATCTCGTAACAAAAGCTAGAACAAAACAAGATATTGCAAAGGCATTCTTCTTATTATAGCAAAATGAAAAATACTCATGGGTTAATGAATCCTGACCTTCTACCTTTAAATAGTAATAAGAATTGGTGGGCACTCGAAATTTCATAAAGTCTATTCTTTGTCAACTCTAACTAATACAATTAAAATTCAGCCTTTTCTGAAGGTGTTTCCTAATCAGCATTACAAGTATCCTTGGATTTAGCATTTCAAACATCCCCAACACCTGGCAATTCCCAGACCCAGTGTCTTCAAGCCCCTCTTCCCAAACTTACATATCAAAAGTCACATAGCCTTAAAAATATGAGTTTTTCAGCAGCAAGAATTTGGCTAACCTGTATTAAAAATGGACTTTGTAACTTTGAAGTAATCTGCTGTATTGTTTCCCTTGTCTACTGTGAAGGTTAAATTAAACTCTCCCCAGATTATAACAATGAATTAATTAACTCTCCCCTGATTGTGAATATTAAATTGTAACCCCTGGCTATTTTTAGAACACCCTACTTAAAGTTGAGTATGGAGATCTGCCCATTTTTAGATCTAATCACCAGAAGTGTAAACATCCCACTTAATCATTGAGTGGGAATTCTGTGACCCATGTGTGTGATAGTGGGTGATGAATCAGAATCAACTGACTGCCTTCTGGGCAGTCCTAGAACAGAGTGTCAACTGTGATTGGTAGATGTAAAATTAAGGGAAGACACAAAAAGTGGTGCAAGAGTAAATGTCTTTAAAAGGGAATGACAGCTTCCTGAAGGAATTCAATTCTTCATGCTTTTGAGTTGAGGCTGGTGAAGATGGGCAGAAGGATCTGCTGACTGTACCTGAGACCCTATTCTTGACTGGATTGACACACGATGAGTGAAAAGCTGACTCTTAACTGCTGGTTTTTCTCTGAAGAGACCAGCCTCTGGAAAGACCTATCCTCTTGAAAAACTTCCCAGGTCCTCGACTTTGCCAAGGCTGGCTGAAACTAACTCTCCCTGCTTGGGGGTGGGGGGGGGGTGTGGAGGTGGGCAAAGGCAAATTACTTAGTGTTTAGGCTAGATATCTTACCTTATCCTCTCTCTGATTTCTTACTTCATTCTTTCTACAATTTGTATATAAATTGTAAATGAATCTCTTTGGAATTCATTAAATTCCTGGTGACCACACTCTTAAATAAACCAGTCCATCCCTTTTATAAATAATCCCTTTTCCCCCTTACACTACCACTGATGTCAATTATGGATCAATATGTACTGGTTTTATTAATAAAAAGGCCTCAAACTGGAGTACCAGAGAGAGCACTTTTCCAACCTCTATTTTGACTACTCATATATTTCTTCCTTTTTCTGTAATTCCTGCTGCTTCATGTCAGTTGTACTTCCCCAGTCAAAGGAATCCTTCCTGTGCCTGATTACACCAATGGTAACATATACCAAAGAAACAAGGCATTATGTGACCAGGGGAAAAAGTCAACTGTATGTAATAGAAATTGACAGTTTCATGTAGAGTCTGCCACTGGGGGTAAGGGAAGATGTTGAATGTTGAAATATTGCTATTTGTTTATATATATTTAAGTTAATCATCTTTAAAACAGCACTTAGTTTGACCAGTCACATGAATGGAATTACTCTGGTTCAAGGTGCTGATCAATATATAAAGTTTTTTTAATAACCACAATAATTAGTTATTTAAATTACACAAAGCCTTTGAAGGACAGCAGAGTGAAAGGCTGAGACAATAGGCTTGGAAGTTAATGAGGGTAAGTATAAATTGCTACTCTCCTACTCAATTGCTGTGCATTCTTGAGCAGTCACTTTACCTCATTTAATGAATTTATTCAGTGACCACAAGGGTATTTATTGGTAGCTGCCTAAATAATGGATACAAATTTTCCAGAAGAAACTAAGTGGTAAATTTAGCTTCTTCATCCATGTTTAACCAAAAATATAGCTTAACATAAATTAAGTTTATTTGTAAGAGACTGGCTATAATAAAAAAAAAAAACTCTAGCACAGCTTCAGACCCACAGTTATGAGAAAGAAGAGTTGCTGCTCAGTGGAGAAAGTCCAAAACATTGTTCAAAGTCTAATTGCTCCTTATTGCCTCTAATATCAAATATAAATTATTATGTTCAGCATTTAAAGTCCTTCATTAATCTGGTCCCAAGCTATTTGTCTGTGCTAATTAGTCTCTTAAAAATAAACTAATTATTTCACATCATACAGGGCCATCCAAACTGGCCTTCTTATTGTCCCTCATTCTCTAGATTACATTTTCCATTTCTGGGTCTTTTCACTGGCTATCTCCCATGCCTGGCATTCCTTCCTTCCTCCCTTTCACTGTGATTTCTTGAATACTTGCTCTATAGGTAACAAATACAACTAGAAATCATCTTACTTTTTTTCTTTTCTCACTCTTCCCATCTACTTGCACTCACTGAGATCTAGTTCCTTCTTTGATTACACAGCTTAGATGACTACCCTTTCTTACCCTCAACTCACTGTTAGGGGAGTTGAATCATTGTTCTTCATTGCCACTTCCAGGGTCTCCCTTTACCATCCTCTCAACAATCTCACCTCCTTTGAGGTTCATTCAATTCATATTTGTCACCCAATCAAGATTTTGGTATATCTTGTTTACAGAATTTCAGGACACTCTTCTTCTTTTCCTTCTTCTCTGAATTCAGTGCCTGGCTCACATACTTTTTCTCCTCCCTGAATCTTGTCTTCATAATATCAGACATCAACATGCATATTGATTTTTCCTCAAATATCTTAACTTCCCAATTCCTCAACTAACTCATTTACATTACCTACTCCTACTCCTCCACCTAATCAAAGCTACACACAGATATTATCATACTCTTGATCTAATCATAATCTACAAGTATTACACATCCACATTTATGAACTCTGAAATTTGTTTGTCTGATCATAACCTGCTTTCATTTCACATCTCCCGCTACCTTGTAACTCCAAACCCTATTCTTCATTCTTATGCTGACCTCCAGTTCTTTCAACCTTTAGTCTATTCCCAGGCCATCATCACCTTTGCACTGTCTACATTCTTTTCTCTTCCTTCTCAGCCCCTTGATTAACCATTTCAGTGCTATGCTCTCTTCTTCTTTCAAGTCCCTTGCCCCTACAGGCTATTGAAAATCTTATCTTTATATATCCCAGCCTTGGATTACTCTTACCATCTACCCTCTTCATTCCTCCTCATATCCTGGGTTCACAATAAGTCTATCTTACATAATAGCAAATATGCCCTCACTATATCAAGGGGTGCGGCAGGTAGCAAGTCAGTGGATTTGAAGCCAGATTTTGGAAATTAGCCTCTGAGTTTCCTGACCCAAACTTTAGGTGGAACCTGTATTCTCTACTCAAACACCTTTTTGTTCTCCCTGGTGGTTTTTGCACCTAGTGGAGAGGGGAAGCCTCTTACTTAACTCCTGAGTTTTTTTTTAACCTTCAAGAAAATGTCTTTTGTTTTACCTGTAAACAAAAGCCATACAGCTTATCTGAGGAGTATTGATGCTACCAAGAATGATTCAGACCCTAAGGGAACAGTTTTTGTTCCCAGAGAATTTTACTGAGCTTGAAAACCTAAAAAGTTCACATTGGCTCTGTTTAATACTGTTCCTGGTAGTGTTTATGCTCCTTGGGCATTTTACACTTTTTTTTTTACTTCTCCTCAAGAATAAACACCAGAAAGCTAGTCTGCTTAAATTACAGACCCAAATGCAACATTTTGAAAAAATCTTGAGTGATCTCAAGATGGAAAAGAAAGATTCCCTCCCCAACTATGCCTCAGGTTGAATACCTCCTCTCTCACCTTATGAAGCTTCTGGCTACCCCATCCTCACCCCCTTGCCTGACTTCTTCTTCGCCCTCCCCTGTCCCTTCTCCCTGCCCCCAGTCCTCTCACCCTGCCTCTCCATTCCCAGACTAAACCCTTCCTTTCAGTTCATCTGCTCATCTCCCTCCCCCTCCCCTTGTAGCAACACAGACATCCGGCCAAGAGACAAAATCCATAAATAATTCAGTTAAAGGTCTATTTCCCTTGAAGGAAGTATCCACTTTCAATAAAACTGGAGAATCAGTGTCCTTAAGGCACCACACACCTTTTACGCCCCACCCCCCCAAGATATTGAGAGATTCAAGCAAAATATCCCTTCTTTTGAAGATGAGCCTATTGTAATTATTAAGAAGCTGGAAAATATTTTTTGTACATATGATCCCACATATCAGGACGTGGAAATTTTGCTCCAAAATTTTTTGACAGAAAGAGAGAAAAATAAAATTGCTTCTCTTGTTAATAAAGCCAGGAGAAAGATTCACTGGCCAGAGCAAGACACTAGATGGGATGTTAATTATGGGGGATTATTTACAATTATGCCAGTCTAGAGAGGCATTACTAGAAGCAATAAGAAATTGTTCTTATAGGCTGGGTTCATGGACCAACCTGAGAATCTTAAGCAATCAGTTTATGAATAGACTTATTGAGCTGGAAAGTAGATACATAGATCTAGATCTCTCCAAAGAGAGGTGTCAGGCAAATTAGGAGACAGTTTGTAAATAACTGTTGCAAAGTGGTCAAAGGTTATTTTAAGACAAACTGCCCAAACTGACCTAATACTCTCAAAGTTTCCACCATCCTTCCAGTCACTTAGGCTTCAAACTTAAGTATTTTCCTACCCTCTTTACTCTTCCTCATCCCCATTCCCCATATCTAATCAATGGTCAAGCCCTATCATTTCTACCTTTGTAGCTTCTCTTGAATATACTCTCTTCTCTCCTTTGATACTATTACTATGATGGTGCAAGCCCTAATCTCTTTATGCCTGAACTATTGTAACAAACTGCTTGTTGGTCTCCCCTGCCTCAAACCTCTCCCCATTCTAATCAGTTTTCCATTCAACTACCAAATTGATCTTTCTAAAACAGGTCTAACCATGTCACCCTCCTACACAGTAAATTCCATTGGCTTTCTATTATCCCCAGGGTCAAATATAAAATCCTCTATTTTAATTTTAAATAATGCTTAAAACTTAGTCCCTTCTTAGCTTTCTAATTTTCTTATGCCTTATTTCCCTCCATAATTCAGTAACACTGACCTCCTTGTTATTACATATGATATTCCATCTCCTGGTTCTGAGCCCTTTTACTGCCTGTCCTTCACACCTGGAACTCTCTTCCTCCTTATCTCTACTTCCAATTTTCCCTAAGCTTAAATCCACCTTCTGCAAGAAGCCTATTGCAATCTTTCTTAATCTTCATGTCTTCTCTCTGAGATTACACCCAGTTTAGATAGTTATTTACATATTGCTTCTCCCAATAGATGTTCAGGACTGACCAAAATCTGTATATATGTTTTAACTGACTCAGACTCCATAGTTTCTTTGGAAGGGAGGGAGAAGTGTGGTTGGAAAAATATCAACACTTTTCCCCTCTTTCCCTAGGGGTAGACTTGAGTAATCATGATAGGATTTGAAGAAATGGAGAAAAAAGAGAAATGTGTGGATGTATGCATGCTTGTCTATTTGGGGAGCAAAAAGAAGGAAAGAACTTTTGCTTGGAGGGGATGGGATGATAGTAACTGACAAGAGAGTGGAGGTAGAACTGCTGACTAAGAAGTCAAAACCCCTTTGGATGGTATTCTCAAATGATAGCCTTCTGCTCTAAGTGTGTTGCATATGTAGAGAGATGTAACTTCCAATTGGTAGAGAGAGTGCTGAGCATGACATTATATACCTAAATAAGAAAATTCAGGCTTGATTCTAGAGCTTCTTTGGGAGAGACACATGAATAAAGAATAGTCCAAGGAAGTGGTGGAGAGAGACAGAGAGACTTTGTATATGCATATAAACTTGGCCCTATACCATCCCAGGACTGACTGAAAATCTAAAGTGTTAAAAATGGACCTCCCCTGGATTCAGTCCTTCTCTCTTCAAATTTGAGCATGACTAAAAAGCTCAATTCACTCTTATGAATTCTTACATATATTCTAATCTATATAATTTCTCTAAATTCAGCTTGATATTTTGCTTGGGCAAATGAGTTGACTTGATATTTTACATTTTTGATGGGTTTTGATGGGAAAGAGCTAAGTTGGCTAGTATAAACTAAAGGTTAAAAGAGTGGTAGACCAGTGGAATAATTTAGGTACCCAAAACACAGTAATAAATGTTGTAATTTAGTGCTTAATAAAACCAAAATATCAAATTTTGGGGGACAAGAACTCACTACTTGACAAAAAATTTTCTGGGAAAAATAGTAATTAGTTTAGAAGAAATTAGTCATAGACCAACATCTCATACTGTATATATACCAAGATATGGTCAAAATGGGTACATGATCTAGATATAAAGGGTGATAACATAAGCAAATTAGGGAAACATGGACTAGTTTGTCTGCTAGAGTGTGGATAAGGGAAAAGTTTGTGACCAAACAAGAGATAGAGAGGATCATGGGAAATAAAATGGTTAATTTTGATTACACGAATTTTTTTTTTAATTTGCTCAAACAAAAGCAATGTAGCCAAAATTAGAAGGAAAGCAGAAAACTGGGGTGGGTGGCAAATTTTATAGCAATTTTCTCTCATAAATGTATCATTTCTCAAACATAAAGGGAACTTAATCAAAAATTATAAAAATAAGAGCCAACCTTCAATTGATAAATGGTCAAAGACAATTTTCAGAAGAGGAAATCAAAGCAATTGATCATCGTATGAAAAAATGCTTGTAAAATGCTCTAAATCACTATTGATTAGAGAAATGAAAATTAAAACAGCTCTGTGGCACTACCTCTCACCTACCAGATTGACTAAGATGACAGAAAAGGAAAATGACAAATGCTGAAGGGAATGTGGAAAAATAGGGATACTAATGTTCCACTTTTGGTGAAGTTGTGAGTTGGTTCAAGTATTCTGGAGAGCAATTTAGAACTATGCCCAAAGGGCTATAAAACTGTACCTGTTTTTGACTTAGTCACATCAATATTAGGACTATATTCCAAAGAGATCAAAGGAAAAGGTCCCATTTGAACAAAAATATTTATAGTAGCGTTTTTGTGGAGGCAAAGAATTGGAAATTGAGGGCATATTCATCAAATGAGGAATGGCTAAACAAGCAAAGGCATGTGATTGTGATGTAATACTATTGTGCTATAAGAGATAACAAACAGGATGTTTTCCAAAAATATGGAAGACTTTTATGAAAAATGAATTGAGTAGAAGCAAGAGAACATCAGATACATCAATATTGTAATGATGATCAGCCGTGAAAGACTTAGTCACTCTGAACAACTCAAAGATCCAAGGCAATTCTGAAGGACTAATGTTGTAAAATGTTGTTTACCTCCAAGAGAGAACTGATGAATTCTGAGTGCAAATTGAAGTGTAATTTTTTCACTTTCTATTTTTCTTGTTTTTCACAACATGGTTAATATGAAAATATATTTACATAATTTCACATGCATAATTGATATCATATTGATTGTTTTCTCAATAGGTAGATGAAGGGCTGGAAGGAAGAAAAGAATTTGGAATTCAAAATTTAAAAATTATTATTAAAAATAAATAACAAATTTGAGGAAAAAATAAGCTAAGGGCTCCCTCCCCATTAAGAGCAATGAAGGAATTGATTTTTGTTTTATATCTATTTTCTTCTAGATTACCAATATGTGAAGTGAGCAAAGAGATATAATTTTAGCCTAATACTACTTTGGGAGAGTAAAGTAAAGAGCACTCCTGGGACCTGCCTTCCCCTCCTCCACAGTTTGCAAACATGTTGGCTGCATAGGAACAGACCTGAGCTCTCTTCCTCTCTGCCAGAAGTGGGTCAGACCTCAGATCATATCTAAAAACAACCCACGTAGAAACACACAGATAGTTCACTTACTCTTCTTTTAAATTTCTGGTAAATAGACTAATCCTTATACTGAAAATGACAGACCAGGAGGGAGTTGATGCCGAAATTAAGTAAGTGGAAAGGGAAAGGAACAAACATTTATGAAGTGGCTACTATGTACCAGGCACCTTTTACAAATATTATCTCATTTAACCTCCATAAGAATCCTAGAAAGTAGTTGCTTTATTATCCTCATTTTTCAGGTGAGGAAACAGGGTGGCAGGGAGCAAAGGGAGGTTAAATGACTTATCTAGGGTCTCACACAACTTGTGTCTGAGTTCATATTTGAACTCAGGTCTTCTTGGCTCCTGGTCTCTAATTTCTGAGCCCTCATAAAGCTGCTTCTCACTATACAGAATCAGCCACCTTGACACCATTTATTCAACCATAAAACATTTACTAAGCAATAGGACAAAAACAAAGAAAATCATAACATTTATTCATCAGAAAGCAAAATAGGAATAATCATAATATTTATTCAACAAGAATAATCAAACATTCCAATTATTCCATCAAAGAAAAACAGATATCATAGTCTATCCATAAATCTAGATCACACTCTCCTATCAATTCATGAAGTGTCTAAGAAGGAGAGTAGGTATACTCTTAAAGAAAATTAGAGAAGAACATGAGTAAGGAAACTATTCACAACACTGGACTTCCGGCATTGTGTCTTTAGTCCCTTCAGGAATAATGTATACTACACTAACCCAATTCTTAAGTACCTTCTACCCTTCGAGTCCTTCCTAGTTTCTTGCTGGGTAAATCTCTCAAGCAGATAAAATTGCAAACTCTTTTTGTTCATAGTTATCCTCAATAGGGTGCTAAAAAAAAGTGTGGTACTTTTTCAGTGACATTTACTTTAAGTTCATCTGATATATAAATAAAAGATTTTGCTTTGACCACTTAGCTCTAAGCCTCTTCTCAAAGAAATGCATAGCTCATGATAAAATAGATACAAAACCTGTCTTTCCTTCTTTGTTTCTCCTTTTCAAACTAGAGAAGTAAGTAGCAGGTAACAGAATTCTTGAGAGGCTTCCACTCCCTCTTCTCTAAATGGAATTAGAGAATGCTCTAGTAACTTCATATAGCATGATTCAGCTCTCAGTCAATAAGGTTCTAGGCACTCCTTTAACCTTTCTCCAGTCAATCAGCAAAGTAATTCCCCCTTCATATATAAAGTTTTATTCCTAAAAATGGAAGAAAAAGTTTAGTATAAGGAAAAGGAAACAGGATTAAGTAAATTTGTAAAGAAACACCATCTCATGGTGGCAGCTAGGTTGCTCAGTGGATTGAGAACCAGGACCAGAGATGGGAAGTCCTGGGTTCAAATCGGATCTCAAATATTGCCTAGTCTGACTCCAGTCAAAGTTTTACATTGTGGTTTTCTTTCCTTTTTTTTTTCACAAATGAATTTCATTAGTTTTTATTAAAGAAATGTTCTTTTTTTCTGCTCCTTTCGACAACCTAACTCTTCATGTGTGAGAGGGACAGTAGTGAGATGAAAATCTCAACCATTATAAATGGGGAAGTTCTACAGTGACTTACACAAAGTATTCTATGTTTGTATTTCTGCCCCTGTCAAGGGCCCGAAGGTGAAGGTACTGAAAGAATGCTTCTCTAATCTCCAGGTGGTTAGGAAGGAGGAAGAATTCCTAAGGGAGACAGAAGCAAAGGATCAATGAGGGAACAAAGGTTCTAAGGTCAAGGAGGGTCGATAGCCCTTGTCAGAGTGATGTGGAAGAGTATCTATACAATTAAGTCTGAAAAACAGATCTGTGCTTTTCCTAAGAAGGAAAGAGCTAGATGCCCTGGGAAAGAAAAATGTCTGTCCTCCTAAGAATGACATTAAAAACAAAGAAGATCATCTAGTAAGGGTCATAGAAAAAGAAAAGAGTAGCAATAATGATTCCCTACTTATGGATGCTGAGGCAGCTATTTATAGACTTGATAACAACAAGAGATTTAAACAAGGCAAACAGAGACCCTTCCAAGACTTATCAGAAATGATGCTAATTACCCATTTGTGCTGTTTCACAAGGGTACAAATCGCAATTTCAAAAGTTATATTCAAGTGAAGATATCAAGGAACCAGAAGGAATCCTTGAATTAATAGAGTCAAAAGTCGAAGATAAGTGAAACAAGTGATTTTGTCATTAAAGTATATTCCTGCAGTCCTTTCCAACTCTCAAATCCTAAAATTCTGTGAATATTCCACATCTTTCATTCCCTACCTATCAGCAAAAGGAGAGAAAATCATTGTTTCTTCTTGCAGGGCCAAGATTGTGCAGGTTATTTACACAATGTTCAGTTTATGTCACCTTCTATTTAATGTGCTTGCTTCCAGTCTCTATATCCTTCTATCAAAATTATCTTTCTAAAGCAGATGTATGATCTTGTCCTTCATTAAAGGCTGAAAAACTTTTAATGGTTCTTTACCTTCTGGCTTTAAGAATGAGTTTAATTCCATAGCATTTCTCACAAAAGCATACTTCTTATAAAATCTATATCCCAGAAAATAAAAGAAAATTATTTTCAGAGGGGCCTGACTACCTTAGGTTGAGGGTTATTTCTGTATGACTAATATGAAGATTGATTGAAGAAAAATGTTATAATATTCCAGATGCACGCAAATGTTAGCACTGAACCTCTAATTAGTCTCTCTACTTCCAGTCATTCCCCTTTCTCATCCAAACCCCATATATCTTACAAATTGATATTACTAGAGCATAGATCTGACCATGTTACCATTATTCTCAAGAGCTCAAGTAGCTATTGCCTCTAGGATAAAATACAAACTCCTCCCCTTGGCATTTAAAACCTTTTACAGTTTTTTAATCCAACTTACCGGTCTAAATTGATTTCACAATACATTCCTTCATGTAGTCTATATTCTAGCCAAAGTAGCTTACTTTTTAATCCCTGTTTTTAACGGTCCACTTCTTGACTCCAAGTCTACTTATGGGCCCAGTTAGTAAGTGCTGGAGGAGGATTTTTGAACACAAGTATTCCTGACTCCAGGTGAACACTGTCCTGCCTTGCTGACTCTAAAAATAGGTTCAAAACTCAACTTTGCTCCTACATTACATTAGGCCACCAAATTCATATCCATAGGCAGTGTTCCTCCTGAATGAGTCCATCCAATGGGCTGTAATCTCAAAAGTCACTCCAAAACATCATTCTTTGCTTATAGGGCCATTAGTGCTTTATTAGATGCAAGAGATAGCTTGGATTCCTATAGCTCATTCTGAACAAGAACTCTACTCCCTTTACTTAGAATGAGAGAATTGGGAATGCTTAGAACAAGAAAGTTAAGAACTAGAACTTGTTTGTGGGAAGCCATGTGACTTCATAGTTCTTTACCACATGGTCTCTTATTGAATGCTATTAGAGAAAGAGACACTGAGCTTCCACAGACACAAATGAAGAAAAAAGACAGTAGATATTGATTCAGGCCTCTTCGAGGCTACCAATAATTCAGCTATACATCCAATTGAAAAAAGTTCCTCCCAAACATGCAGTTGTCCAGCCAGAACCAGTTACAGAATGTCTCCCCAAAGATCTTTCCTTACATGTCATTAAGACTTACTCTGAAGCAAACTCCCTAGTATCTTCTATGTGGAGAGGTTAACATCAGCTGAGCAAACCGAGGGAGTCTGCAAATGTACTGGACTCTCATTATAAACTACTTTTAATTTTTATAGGGTAATAAAATATTAGTCAGAAAGGACCTGGTAATTCTAGGATAAAGTGCATTCTTCCTACTAATGCAAGAATTCCTTCTATAATACCTTTTACTTGAGCCACAAGAGTTCAGTTCACTACTTTAGTAGACAGCTCATTCCATTGTTGGACAGCTGTAATTACTATGTAGTATTTTCTTATATTGAGTCACAATTTGATTCCCTATAATTTATATTCATTGCTTCTTATTCTGTGATTTGTAATAATATACAGAATGTCTATTCAACTTTCCAAGTAACAGTCCTTTATAGATTTAAAAACAGATGTCATGTCACCTTTGTCTTTTCTATCCAAGGCTAAACATTCCCAGTTCTCTCAGTGTTTCACATATTACATAATCTCCACACTTTTCACCAATCTAGAAACCAGTTCAGTTGTATACTGTGGGACCATTACCTCTCTCTTCTTTTTTTAATTCTTTTTTCTTTTTTTTTCTTTTTTAATAATTTTTATTTGATTATTTCCAAGCATTATTCATTAGAGATAAAGATAATTTTCTTTTCCTCCCCCACCCCCCATAGCCGACACGTGATTCCACTGGGTTTCACATGTGTTCTTGATTCGAACCCATTTCCATGTTGTTGGTATTTGCACTAGGGTGTTCATTTAGAGTCTCTCCTCAGTCATTTCCCCTCAGGCACTGTAGTCAAGCAGTTGCTTTTCATCGGTGTTTTTACTCCCACAGTTTATCCTCTGCTTGTGGATAGTGTTTTTTAGATCCCTCCAAGTTGTTCTGGGACATTGCATTGACCCTAATGGAGAAGTCCATTACCTTCGATTGTACCACAGTGTATTAGTCTCGGTGTACATTGTTTTCCTGGTTCTGGTCCTTTCACTCTGCATCACTTCCTGGAGGTTGTTCCAGTCTCCATGGAACTCCTCCACTTTATTATTCCTTTTAGCACAATAATATTTCATCACCAACATATACGACAATTTGTTCAGCCTTCCCCAATTGAAGGGCATCTCCTCATTTTCCAATTTTTGGCCACCACAAAGAGTGCAGCTATGAATATTCTTGTACAAGTCTTTTTCCTTATTATCTCTTTGGGGTACAAACCCAGCAGTGCTATGGCTGGATCAAAGGGCAGACAGTCTTCTATCGCCCTTTGGGCATAGTTCCAAATTGCCTTCCAGAATGGTTGGATCAATTCACAATTCCACCAGCAATGAATTAGTGTCCCTACTTTGCCATCTCCCCTCCAGCATTTATTACTTTCCATAGCTGTCATGTTAGCCAATCTGCTAGGTGTGAGGTGATACCTCAGAGTTGTTTTGATTTGCATCTCTCTGATTATAAGAGATGTAGAGCACTTTTCATGTGCTTATTAATAGTTTTAATTTCTTTGGCTGAGAACTGCCTGTTCATGTCCCTAGCCCATTTATCAATTGGAGAATGGCTTGATTTTTTGAACAATTGATTTAGGTCTTTGTAAATTTGAGTGATTAAACCTTTGTCAGAGGTTTTTATGGAGATTGCTTCCCAATTTGTTTCTTTCCTTCTGATTTTAATTATATTGGTTTTGTTTGTACGAAAGCTTTTTAATTTGATGTAGTCAAAATTATTTATTTTACATTTTGTGACTCTTTCTATGTCTTGCTTGGTTTTAAAGTCTTTCCCTTTCCAAAGTTCTGACATGTATACTATTCTGTGTTTTCCTAATTTACTTATGGTTTCCTTCTTTATGTTCAAGTCATTCACCCATTTTGAATTTATCTTGGTGTAGGGTGTGAGGGGTTGATCTAGACCTAATCTTTCCCATACTGTCTTCCAATTTTCCCAGCAGTTTTTATCGAATACTGGATTTTTGACCCAAAAGCTGGGATCTTTGGGTTCATCATATACTGTCTGGCTGAGGTCACTTGCCCAAGTCTATTCCACTGATCCTCCTTTCTCTCTCTTAGCCAGTACCAAATTGTTTTGATGACTGTTGCTTTGTAATATAGTTTGAGATCTGGGACTGCAAGGCCACCTTCCTTTGTATTTTTTTTTTCATTATTTCCCTGGATATCCTTGATCCTTTGTTATTCCAAATGAACTTTGTTATGGTTTCTTCTAAACCAGTAAAGAAATTTTTTGGAAGTTCCATGGGTATGGCACTAAATAGATAGATAAGTTTGGGTAGGATGGTCGTTTTTACTATATTGGCTCGTCCTACCTATGAGCAGTCAATGTTTTTCCAATTGCTCAAGTCTAGTTTTAGTTGTGTGGAGAGTGTTTTGTAGTTCTGTTCATATAGTTCCTGTGTTTGTCTCAGGAGATAGATTCCTAGGTATTTTCTTTTGTCTAAGGTGATTTTGAATGGGATTTCTCCTTCTAGTTTTTGCTAGTTTTTTGAGCTGTGTTGGAGATGTATAGAAATGCAGATGACTTATGCGGGTTTATTTTATATCCTACAACTTTGCTAAAGTTGTTGATTATTTCAATTAGCTTTTTGGTTGAATCTCTAGGATTCTTTAAGTAGACCATCATGTCATCTGCAAAGAGCGATAACTTGGTCTCCTCCTTGCCTATTTTGATGCCTTCAATTTCTTTTTCTTCTCTAATTGCTACTGCTAGTGTTTCTAGTACAATGTCAAATAGTAGAGGTGATAATGGGCATCCCTGTTTCACTCCTGATCTTATTGGGAATGTATCTAGTTTATCCCCATTGCAGATGATATTAGTTGATGGTTTTAGATATATACTGTTTATTATTTTTAGGAATGACCCTTCTATTTCTATGCTTTCTAGAGTTTTTAATAGGAATGGGTGTTGTATTTTATCAAAGGCTTTTTCTGTGTCTATTGAAATAATCGTGTGATTTTTGTTGGTTTGCTTGTTGATGTGGTCGATTATGTGGCTGGTTTTCCTTATATTGAACCAGCCCTGCATCCCTGGTATAAATCCTACTTGATCATGGTGGATGACCCTTCTGATCACTTGCTGGAGTCTTTTTGCTAGTATCCTATTTAAGATTTTTGCATCTATATTCATTAGGGAGATTGGTCTGTAGTTTTCTTTCTCTGTTTTTGACCTGCCTGGTTTTGGAATCAGTACCATGTTTGTGTCGTAAAAGGAGTTTGGTGGAACTCCCCCTTTGCTTATTATGTCAAATAGTTTGTATAGTATTGGGATTAACTGTTCTCTGAATGTTTGATAGAATTCACTGGTGAATCCATCAGGCCCTGGGGATTTTTTCTTAGGGAGTTCTTTGATGGCCTGTTGGATTTCATTTTCTGATATGGGATTATTTAAGAATTCTATTTCTTCTTCTGTTAGTCTAGGTAGTTTGTATTTTTGTAAATATTTGTCCATATCGCCTAGATTGGCATATTTATTGCCATACAATTGGGCAAAGTAATTTTTAATGATTGCCTTAATTTCCTCTTCCTTGGAGGTGAGTTCTCTCTTTTTTTGTATGATACTGTTAATTTGATTTTCTTCTTTCCTTTTTTTTATTAGATTGACCAGTACTTTGTCTATTTTGTTTGTTTTTTCAAAGTACCAGTTTCTTGTCTTATTTATTAAATCAATAGTTCTATCACTTTCGATTTTATTAATTTCTCCCTTAATTTTTAGGATTTCTAGTTTGGTTTTCTGCTGGGGGTTTTTAATTTGATCGCTTTCAAGTTTTTTTATTTGCATTTCCAATTTATTGATCTCTGCTCTCCCTAGTTTGTTGATATATGCACTCAGGGATATGAATTACCTCTGATTACCACTTTGGCTGCATCCCAAAAGGTTTGAAAGGATGTCTTGCCATTGTCATTTTCCTTGATGAAATTATTAATTGTTTCTATGATTTCTTCTCTAACTAAACGATTTTGGAATATCATATTATTTAATTTCCAATTAATTTTTGATTTGGTTTTCCATGTACCATTACTGATCATTACTTTTTTTGCCTTGTGATCTGAAAAGGCTGCATTTATTATTTCTGCTTTTCTGCATTTGAATGCATGTTTCTGTGACCTAGTGTATGGTCAATCTTTGTGAATGTGCCATGTGGTGCTGAAAAGAAAGTGTATTTCTTTTTTATCCCTATTTATTTTTCTCCATATGTCTATTAATTCTAATTTTTCTAAGATTTCATTCACTTCTTTTACCTCTTTCTTATTTATTTTTTGATTTTATTTATCTAAATTTGATAATGGTTGGTTCAAGTCTCCCACTAATATGGTTTTACTGTCTATTTCTTCCTTCAATTCTCCTAGTTACTCCATTAGAAATTTGGGTGCTATATTATTTGGTGCATACATGTTGATTAGTGATATTTCCTCATTATCTAAAGTCCCGTTTAACAAAATATAATTACCTCCCCTATCCCTTTTAATCAGGTATATTTTTGCTTTGGCTTTATCAGATTGCCACTCCTGCCTTCTTTCTGTCAGTTGAGGCCCAGAAGGTCTTACTCCATCCTTTAATTCTGACCTTGTGAGTGTCTACCCGCCTCATGTGTGTTTCTTGAAGACAACATATGGTAGAGTTTTGGATTCTAATCCATTCTGCTATTCGTCTACATTTTATGGATGAGTTCATCCCATTCACGTTCAAAGTTATGATTGTCACTTATGGACTCCCTGGCATTTTGATATCCTTACCTAATTCTAATCTTTCTTCTTCAGCTCTACCTTTTTTTTTTTAATACCCTTAACTTCCATCTTGGAATCAATACTGTGTATTGGCTCCAAGGCAGAAGAGTGGTAAAGGCTAGGCAATGGGGGTCAAGTGACTTGCCCAGGGAAGTGTCTGAGGTCTGATTTGAACCTAGGACCTCCTGTCTCTAAGCCTGGCTCTCAATCCACTGAGTTACCCAGCTGCCCCCCAGCTATACCTTTTAATCCAGTGATTTACTTTAAATCAGTCCCCCTTGTCCCCTCCCTTGATATGTTTTCCTTTCTACTCCCTCTCTTTTTGTTCCCTCCCCCCTCTTCTTCCCTCCCTTTTTTGTGTTCCCTCCCCCCCTACCCCTCTTGGTTTTCCCTTCTCCCTACCCTTGTTGGGTAAGATAGAATTCAAGATCCCTGTGGATCTGGATGTTCTTCCCTCTCAGAGTTGATTTCCCTGAGAGTAAGGTTTAAGTAACAACTCTCTTCCTCTCCTTCTTATAGGAGTTTTCTTCCCCTCCCCTTCCCGTGTGAATCTTTGTGTGAGAAAGATTATTCTATTTGGTCTTTCTTTTCCCTCTATTGGCACATTACATTTTCCCCACATATACATAGATTGATATAAATGTAGTCCTTATAGGAGAAAGTTTGAGTAAAAGAAAAAGATTACATTTTTCTCCTTTTCCCTTTCCTTCATATTTACCTTTTCAGGTATTCCATGCTCTTTGTTTTTGATATCGAACTTTCCACAGAGCTCTGGTCTTTTCTTTGCAAAAACTTGGAAATCTTCTATTTTGTTGAATGTCCATACTTTCCCTTGGAAGTATATAGTTAGTTTTGATGGATAGCTGATTCTTGGTTGAAGGCCCAGCTCTCTTGCCTTTCTGAAAATCATGTTCCATGCCTTACAGTCATTCAGAGTGGCACTTGCAAGGTCTTATGTGACCCTGATTGGCATTCCTTTATATCTAAATTGTCTTCTTCTGGCTTCTTGTAAGATTTTTTCTTTTGCTCAAAAGCTTTGGAATTTGGTAATTACATTCCTGGGAGTTGTCTTTTGGGGATTTAGTGTAGAGGGTGTTCTGTGAACTCTTTCAGTGGCTGTATTGCCCTCTTGTTCTAGGATCTCTGGGCAATTTTCTTTGATTATATCTTGTATTACGATGTCGAGTTTACTGTTTATTTCTGGCTTTTCTGGTAGTCCAATTATTCTTAAATCGTCCCTTCTCCCTCTATTTTCCAAGTCTATGACCTTGTCAGTGAGATATTTTGTGTTCTCTTCTAATTTCTTGGTCTTTTGGCTTTGCTTTATTAGTTCTTGCTTGTTGTCTCCAAGTTGCCTAATTCTGACCTTTAAAGCTTGGTTTTCCTTTTCACTTTGGTCAAACTGGTTTTGTAGATGCGTGAGTTTCTTTTGAATTATTTCCCACTTTTCCTCCCAGAAGGCTTCCATCTTTTTGATCCTTTCCGAATCAAATTCTTCATAGGTTTGTGGAGAGTTTCCATTTCCTTTGGAAGGTTTCGGAGCATTTGCTTGTGTTTCCTCTTCTATCTCCTCTGTATTTTGTATTTTTGTTCCATAAAATGTGTCCAAAGTTGCCCCCTTCTTCTTGTTTTTCTTGGAGTTTTGAGGCTTTTCTCTGCTTTTTTCCATCTCTATCTGAGTGGGGAGGACTAGCTTTTCTTATCTCTCTCTGGTGTTCAGAGGCTTTAGCCCTAGGCAAATTGTCTGTTCTATGCAGTTTTTGTTCTGTCCTCCCAGGGAATCCCAGGGTTTGGGGTGTTACTGCTCTCATTTCCCTCCCAATGCTTCTTCGTTGCCTTACTTCCATGCTCTGAGCCTGGCTTGGCACTCTCCACAGGGTATTTCAGTACCTTTGACGGCCAGAGGACCCAGCACTCTGAGGGGGAGGGGCCGTGGCTTCCTGGAGCTCTGAGGGCTCCTGATAGGATTATCTTCAGCTGGGTTGGACTGAGTATGTCCTGAAGCAGGACCTTTGGTGAGACTCAGATGGAAGGATCCAACCAGGGGGCTACAAGCTCCACCGTCTCTCTCTGTTTCCCTGCTGTCTGTGTTAGGTGCCCCCACGTCTGGCTTAGGTTTTTTTCAGGGTGCAGCCTTCAGAGTAGCAGGCCCTGAGGCCCTTTTGCTGTCTCTGAGGTTCCTGCTGCTGCCTCTGACTCAGCGTTCTGGGTTGGGGGGGAATGGGTTCTGGGACCTTCCTTCTGCCTACCCCTTAGACCTGAGTGATCTCGGGTTCTGGCTTTTGGGGGCTGTACCTTTTGATCCAGGTCCAGGAAGAGGGTTCCGGGGGTCTATCCTGTTGTTCATTTTGAATTTCGGTGCCCTAGGAGCATACAGTTTGAGATTGGTAAGGAAGGGTTTCCTGAGATCTGAACTTTAGCTTTTTCTAAGCCGCCATCTTGACCAGAAGTCCATTACCTCTCTTGATCTGAATATTAGGCACTTCTTAAATACAAACTGGGATAACATTAGCTCTTTAGGAGGTCTGCAATACTGTTGTACACAGTGAGGTTTGGTCCACTAAACTCCAGGTCTTTTTCACATAAACTGATGCCAAACTCCAGCGTGCACTCTCTAGTACTATACATGGGCTATTGTTTCGTTTTTAATATGAAAAATAGGATTTGGACCTGTCATATTTCATTTTATTGGTTTTTTTCTAGCGTATTTTTAGCCTCTAACATCTTTATCATTAGGACAAGAACTTTTGAGTCAGAGACTGAAAATATTGTCTTAGCAAAGAGGAAGTGATGGAGAAGTGGGAGAGCCCTAAATGCAGGCCTACTGCTTAGAGACCTCTCTGATAATTTATTCACTTAGTCAATAACATTTATTAAATGTGCAGTGTGCACAGAACATTTACTGGCTTTATGGAGGACATTAAATATATACACACATATATTTGTCTTCCAGAAATTTTATTGTCTAATGAAAAGCTAAAAAATTTACCTGGTTACAAGAAGAGGAAGGTGTTACCACTTTCATTTTTAGAAGTATGGAAATGAAGCAATGTGGGATTGGAGTCACATAAAAAATTTGTGAGCAGGACTCATCAATTTAAATTCTATGTATTTTCAGTATTAAATAAAGACAAACAAAGGGACCTTCAAGGATTTCATGATTAACCCAGTTGATGGTTCATATAATACTAAGATATTTTCATAGAGATATTAAGTTGTTACATTGCCCTTGTAGCAAAGGGTGAATTGGATTTATAGGTGTCACCACAGTGAACTTGAGCTCCCCTGTAAACTTCCAGGATCTTCAGGGACAAAGAAACTCAACATTTGACGATAAACTATGAATAATTAAGCCATTAACAACAACAACAACAAAAATGTCCCAAGTTAACCCCAAGGGACTCATGATAAAAAATACTATCTAAAATCAAGGAAGGAACTGTTAAAATCTGATTATAGATAAAAGCATGCCGTCCTTCACTTCATTTCTTTTGTGAGTTTTTTTAATTGTATGTGTGATATGTATTTTCTCTCATGATTTGGGGAATATGGAAATATGTATTGCATGAAAGCAGGTATAACCTACAACAGACCATTTACCATCTCAGGAGAGGGGTGGAAGGGAGGGAAGAAGAGAGAGAATCTGAATCACAACATGTCAGAAAACAATTGTAAAAAATTGTTTCTACATGAAATTGGAAAAAAAAGAAAAAAAAGAAACTCGGTATCTGAGCAGATGTTTCAGTGCTGACTGCTAGTGGCCATGTATAGGGTACATCACTGCAAAAAAGGACACATGTACTTTGGTAGCATGCAGAAAACCCTGAATCCTTTTCTGCCTAGTGATAGCAGTGGTATGGAAGAGTGCTACTTCAGTTAAAGGGAGAGATAGATTTCAAGTGGCTTTCTCTTCTGTCTATCTTCCAGATGGCATCATGTAACTGAAACTTCCATTATGGGGTAAGGAAGAGTTTTCATGCCAACATTATGGCAACCTCATTCATGGGATTAATGCAGTAGTAGTAGTCTCTCGGAAGCAGAGAATGACGATTGCCTTTGTGCATTATCATCTATTGATGTACCCTCATGTAGCTATGAAGTCCAAAGACTGAGGCGCAAAGTTTGTGGCACATGGGGCATGGAATGCCAGTTGTTATGGGAGGTGCGCTTGTGGCCTGGTGTCAGAGTTCACGCACCGCGGTGAGACATCAACATCGTTCATCTTCAAAGGTGGCGGCGGCATGGTTAATGTGGGTATGCCAGCTCCTTCTGTCAGAGGCAGCAAGTTCTAGTTGCTTTGGTGTTAACTGAGCTTATGTTTGGAACCTTGGCTATCTTTTCCACTTTTGTTTTCTTTCTTGATTTTAGATGAATGAGAGTCTTTCTCAAGATAGATGTATGCAGGTAAGATGTCCGTTGGAATTTAAAGGTCCTGAATGGAATTGAACAATGGGAAGAGAGGGAATCTATGGAAACTACTTCAGAGTTTTGCTGAGGATGACTACCAATAAGAGAACTGATCCATGTTTGGCCCATTTTGTTAGAAAATCTGTTGTTAAGGTGAAATGTAAAATACCTAAATAAATAATTCCACAAATAGTTTGATGCTTAGCTGATTTTAAATAACAATCTTGTGGCTAGGTATAAAGTAGGTAGCACTACAGATTGTTTAAGCAAGAAATAAAATACCCATTCTATATAAGATGGGCAGTTAGGTGGACAGAGTGCCACACTTGGAATCAGGAAGATCCCAGTTCAAATCTAACCTCAAATACTAGCAAGTCACCTAAAGATATTTGCCTCAGTTTCCTTACGGGTAAAATGAGTTGGAAGATACTCCAGTATCTTTACTATGAAAATCCCAAATGGAGTCCCAAAGAGTTGGAAGTGACTCAACAACAAAACATATAAAATTTATATTGTGCATTGGGTACCTTTCTGCTCCCCAAATTAAGATAAATCCAAGACAGGAGCCTAACCTAAGCTAAAAATAAATCATCGTGCTTGTATCTCTGCTCCCTCATTGGACTTTGGGCCTAACAAACTGAAGACTGTGAGAAAAGGGAACCTAATCATATTCACCAGGGACAGGGTTCTCTCAGAACTGAGCCCTATTCAAATGTATTCCCTGGGTCCAGAGCAGAAGTGCTTCTTCGAGAAAGGGTGCAGGTACACTACTCCAGTCACTGTGGACCAGCAACTGTTCCCCAATACTATACCCTCATTTCTGGAGTATCTTGTAATTATATGCCACCTTTACAGAAACAGGACAAAAGATAAAAGAAATTAAATATAATAGTGAGTGAAGGAAACAAGAAATGTTCTCAGGTTTTAATTCTTAATAATTGGTGGAGATTTTAAGAAAAGCTACACATCAGAAATAGAAATTAGAGAGTACTTAAGAAAGCTCTATGAAAAGCTGACCATGGGAAAGACAGAAAAATGGCTTTAAGATGGCAGGAGTGCACAGGAGCTCCAGGGTGAGTGAGATTTTACGAGATAGGAACAATTCTGCCTCACGATTTGTTACTCCCTTCATCCTTTATGAGGGCCTCAAAGAAGTACAGTATTTTAATCCCTCCCTGAAGCAGGAGAAATTACCTAAGCTTTAAAGTAGTGCCTCTGAACCTGATGATGCGCAAAGTCGGTTTGTCTAGAATACTGATTTAAAAAATGGAGAAAATTGTTGGTTTCATTAAAGTCTTCCATGCTCCAGCTGGAACTAAAATGAAAAAGAATAAACAATTTAATTTAACAAAATGCCTACTATGTTCAAACTATCCTCCGCGAATAGCAAGGGAAAGACACGGGACGCAGCAGCTTTTTAAATGTTGGGAAACCTCCGCGAAGGAAGTATCTGCAGCGCATTAGCTCAAAGTGCTGGAAGGGGAGTGTTTGTGTCGTGGCCAAAAAAAAATGGATGTCTCGTCGGGGATTGCTTTGCATTGAGGTTTGTTTGGCCTGCGGGCAGGATATTCCACTGGGAGGCAATGATTTTCGAAGAATTAGGGTCTGGGTGGTAAGTGCACAGGGAAGGAAGGATATGTTAGGGTAGAGGGGCGAAGGAGGGGGTGGGGCGTGCCACTTTTGCTATCTGTGGGTAGGTATGCATGCGTATGTATGACGGGGGAGGGGCTCAGGCGTATTAGACGAGGGAGGCGGGGAACTTGCTTGTGTGTGGATGGGGTGGTGTGTGTGTGTGCGCGCGCGCGCGCGCGTGCTTTACCGGAGCTGCAGCACCGCCGTATAAATATACTACGATAAACCACAGGGCCTTCTCGCCACACAGCATTTTATCAAAGGTCGATTTTAAATGGAGCTGATGTTGAGACGGCCTCCTCTACCCTCCGGTCCAATAAGATAACACGGAATCGCATCACCCGAACGTGGTGGGAGAGAGGAGGGAAAACGAGTAAAGGTGGAGAGAGGAGAGGAAACTGCGTGAATGCCCTCTCGCACCCTGGAGGAGCGGGAGGCGGGGAGGAAAGTGGAGATGGGGGAGTGAGATGGGGAAGACTTCTTTAGACGGTTGAAGATCAGCGGGGTGTTAAGGTTAAGGAAGGCAGGAGAAGGCGTGGCGTAAACGCTGAGGAACCAGGGGTGGTGGTTGGAGAGAAATGCGCTTTAGGGGCGGAGCACGAGCAAGACCTGGGATTGGTCAGAACTCTTCCCTGTATGCAGATACCGTGGGTGTCACGTGCCAGGGACCGGGACTACTTCCTGTTTAAGGCCGCAGAGGGGCGGGGAAGGGGGCGCGAGCGCCCCTTCTGGCGGGAGTCGTAGAAAGGAGGAGGCGTGTGGGGGGTGGGGGTGTTGTCGGCCGTGAGGGAGGAGGAGGAGGAGGAGTGGTGGTGGTGGTGGTGTTCTTGTCAGTTAGAGCAACAAAATGGCCGCGGTGGCAGCTCCGCACCTCAGCGCGAGGGCCCCAGGAGCAGCAGTAGCCGCCGCCGCCGCCCAGCAGCAGTGAACACTTCTCATTCGTTCTATCGCCAGTCTATTGCCCGAGCTGTCTCTTCGCCTGCAGTGCTCTGCTGAAGTCCCCTGGGAGGCCCGCCCGAGCCGTAGGCGGGAGCAGAACCGGCCCTGCGCTGTCTCCCGGGTCCTGCTGCAGAGCCGCGTCGCCGCCGCCACCCCTGCCGCACTTCGACTCCGGCTTTCAGGCCGGGGCTCGAGCTTTAGGCATCCTTATCTGAAGAGAAGGGCAGATCGAGGACCTGGACCTGTCAGGATCCGACGCTGCCGCTTCCTTGCTCTCTCTGCTGCCTCGGCCTCCTCCCACCCACTGCCCGGGCCGGACTCCTCGCAGGCGGGAACCCCTGCCTCTGGCCCCAACATTTGACTCTGGGGAACAGATTGGGCAGGGACTCTCTCCGCCTCGGGAGAACCAGCGAAACCCCCAGGCGGCTCCTGACAGGTTTAAGCCTCCTGAGAAGCTTGAACCGCGAACTGCAGCCACCGTGGGGCCAGGAACCGAGGTTAGTGTGGATATGCTCCCCAGGCTGGGAGCCCTTCGCATCGCAGGAGCCAATTTTGGGAGCTCCAACTTGCTTCAAGATGCTGAAAATGTCTTTGTCCAGCCCAGTTGAGGTGTCTGGGTGGGAGGTATTGAGTAAGCCTAACACAGGAAGGTTGCTTTACTGGGAGGATGCAATTCCGCAATTCCTTCAGATGCTTGGGGAAAAAAGGGAGGGGGTAGACTATGGTCTGTTGTGCTGGCATCACGGTTCTTCCTTTGCCGTTTGACCAGAAACAAATGATCCCTTGGTGAATTTTTGTATTATTCACTTGTGTTTGTTTAAAAAGCAGTTGTTGGGGATAGAAATAGACGTTGTGAGAAGACAGATTTTCATTCTTGTTTTTTGGAAATGTGTATTTAAAATTATATACAGGTAGTGTAGTTTATGGCAGTCGTATGATTTGAATTGATCACTTACAAATAAACGACTGTCCACTCCCCTCTCTTTACATCTCCCCCCTCCCCATACCTCTCCCCCCTCTTCGTCTCCCCTTTCCCCCATGGATTTGAAGAAATTCTATTCCCTTAGAAAAGAAGTCCCCAAATTATAGATTCGCTATCATCACATAGGCACTCAGAAATTTAAAACTTGTATTTTGTTTTCTGATGATGGTGATTTTACTGCTTATACATCTCTTAAATAGGTGAATTTCCTAACGGTGCTGTGGGCACCAAGTGATGTGTATTTTTTTTTAAAAATGAGCCGTGCCACATCTGTACTGTTATCTGATTATGTTCCTCAGAGTACCTCCTTTTCACTTGGTTTAGGAACGTTTGTTTCCACTTGTGAATTGTAAATAGGAATTTAACTAATTGATTCAGCCATTAAATACGCATAAGTAAATGTAGGGCTTCCTGTTTAAAGAAACCACTTGTGTGTTAAATTGAAGTTTAGAAATTAATACCACTTAATCAGTGAATGATTGGAGAGCAGTGTGGATTTGGGTTTTTTGGGATGGGTAACCCCTACCATATTTCAATTTGACTGTGATTCTGTGGGTAATTAGTTGAGTTGTTTCAAATCTTTGACAAAATCCTAAATAAATATCCATTTGAATGGACTCTACTATTTCCAGACATGGATTGCAAGTTCAAAATGGTGTATAATATCTTGTAACTTAAGCGGTTTTAAGGGGTACTACATCAGTTGTTTAGTAGCTTCTGACTGGCTTGTATTGTTTTGGAAAAGTTTTCAGCATCTATGAACTTTAAAACAAAATTTCTGGTTATTATCATACTAATGATTTTTAAATTCAGGAATGTAGTTTGAATTTCAGAATATAGGCCCTTCCTTAAAGTTACTTTATTTATTTAATTTTGCATCACTAAGAGTAATGTGAATGCACCAAAAATGTGGTTTCTTGTTTCCTGCTTTGGTCTGGTCGAGGTTGATGGGTCAGTGAATATGTTTCTAATGACCAACATGGGGTACTTAGTTTGCTGATATTTGCACATATTGCAGTGGTATATTTTTTGTCATCATCAATGACATTCTTTCTTTTTATTGAAGTATTAAACCTTTAGGCCACAATGAACCCATTTGGCACAGAGTTATATGAAAGACAGTTACATCCACAGAGTGAAAGCCATTGGAAAACTAAACACATAGTGCAAATAAGAATTTAAATTTTTTTCAACTTTTTTTTTCAACATAAAACAATACTGAATTGTTCAGGTTGCGTTTAGTTCACTTAGTACAATTCTGATTTTAAAATGTATCTCAGGATTAGAGAGCCTTTTGATTTCTTTGATCTGGCCTAATAATCATTTTTTGTAATTAGAATCCATTTTTCTTTGGGAGGAATAATTGGGTAACTTGAAACTTGTACAGAAAACTGTACCAATAAAGTTAAGTGAAATAATAACTTATGATGATTCAAGCTAAATTCTTTTTTAATATTCAAAGTGCTAGCTTTTTGGGTCTCAAGATATTATAAGAGCTAAACTGTTTTTCCGATTTGATTTTGTTTCCAAATTTTAATTAAAAATTTCTAAACCTTTACATATCCATATTTTCTAAGGCCTGAACTGCAGATTAATGGTGGATACCATAATTTTAATGTCAAAGTATGAAATAATAAATAGCTTGAAGCTAAAATTGTTGGCCAGTCTATCTGAAAAAAAAAAACATTTCTTTTTAATCCCATTTAAAAATGGGTTTTTGAAATTTATTCGCTTTGAGATGAAAATTTTGGGGTATGATATGAAATGTTGGTTCCAGGTTTTCCTAGTTGCAAGTACACATTTTTGTAATGGTGTATTACAAATATTTTGTCCAAGTTGATTGGCATGATAGGTTATATATTTATCTTTAGTTATCTAGAACATTGAAAAAAAGGTTTTTATCTTTTTCTGTTACAAGTAATTTGGAGGAGAGAGGCTAAAGGAATGTTCCATTTAACAGTTTATTGATTTTATTTTTAAAATGTCATTTAAAGGAATAGATGAAACTTTAAATCAACCCCTTCCCCCAAAACAGCTGGTCTTTCTGGGATAAATTTGTGCTTTTCCAACTGCTGTCATTTGGCCCTTTTCCAAAAAACAAACTAGGGGAAGAGGTCGGGGTGGGGCAGGGCAGCCTTTTTCTTTGGTGAAGGGAGGCTCTGAGTTGGAAAGAATTACAAGATAAAATCCCTGCAATACAGTACTGGCTGAGAACATGAGAACATGTTCAACCTTCTCTACTTACCCCCCTTCCCCATCCTCAAATTAAATAAAGAATGTAACATTTCAAATATAACCTCATTGCTAATGGACTATCTCAAATAATGCAAATGATATTAGATTAAATGAAAAATAAAGAAGACAACTCCAAATCTCCAAAATTTACTGTATGCATCCCCCCCCCCCCCCCCCCCGCCCCCAATGTCCTCAGGTTTAAAAAAAAAAGTATTTTTATTCCTCTCCCCTACCTCATGATTGGAATGTGTGCTTGTGTATGTAGATACAATAATCTTCTCAGTTTGAATGTCTTGTGTAAAAGGTTTTGTAAAAAAGCAACATGGTACATTTTTTTAAAAAGCACTGGTCCCTGGGTTTGTATCTCAGCTGTCATTTATCTGTGTAAATTGACAAAGCCCTTAACTAGGCTTTCTGGGCCCTGTGTTCCCTCTTTTGTAAAAATGAAGATATTGGACTTTGGCTTCTAAGATTATTTCTAGCCTTAAATTTATGTTATTACACTATAAGAAAGAAAATATATTTGATGTTGAGTAGTGCTTATTCCAAATAGAAGGATGGCATGTGTTTAAGAAGGTATGAACCAAGTAGAAATGAGGCCAAGAGATTTCCTTAACTATAATAAAGGGAATGTGTAGTAAGAACTAGGTAAGAGCAGAAAACTAACTTGAATGAATGAATTAAAAAAGCATTTCTTAAGCAGTTACTCTGTGCAGAGCACTGTGCTTTGCAGAAAATCTTGAAGTCAAGAGTTAATCTTCAGGCTAGGGATTAAGACTTGAGAGATGGACTAAGTGGAATTCAAAGGAAAAGAACTTTGCAAAGTCCCCTTAATCAACAAGCATTTATGAAGGGACTACTGTTTTACCCCGAGCTGTGGTAAATGCTAGAGATACAAAAAGATAAAGCAAATAGTCTCGACCTTCTAGTAGTCTACTTTTTGTCTAGGCAGACAACTCATATATAAAAGTAAGAGAGTGTGAGAGAGTGTGTGTATGTTTTTACACACACACAAAATAAATACAAGGTACCTTTTATGGGGAAGGTCCAAGCAGCTGGGGAATCTGGCAAGGCTTCATTTTAGAAGGCAATGCTTATACAGCTTTGAAGGGAAACTAGGGATTCCAAAAGATGCATAGATGAAGGTATGAGATAAAAATGTGTAACTTGCTGCTTTTTTTTTTTTTAAAGTGGGATAACACCGAAGGGAAGTAGGCCAGGATGTTAAATTTGCTATTTCTTGGTGATCTGTATCTAACCTTCTATTTGAATTCCTATATTACCAGTGCATATTTGGTAAATGCTATTATTTTGGTCTTTTTTGTACATAATTTTGTGATACTTCATTAGTTTTGAGCCAGACATTGAAGTTCACTGTGGAGAGACTCAACATGACCTGGGTTCAAGTCCCATCTATGTCCCACTGGCTGTCTATGTGATCTTGGACAAGTAACTAATCTTTCAATGTCCTAGGCAACCCCTTGATATATAATAACTGCAGAGCAGTGCATATCTGTAGTAGTAGTTTTCCTATTTCAGTGATTCTTAATTGGGTTCATTGAACTTGCTTTTCAAAATATATTGAGTATTATTTAAATATATTTTATTTCCTTTGTAATCTTGTCTGTTTTTATATTTTCAAAATATTCTTCTAAGGTGGGGGCTATAAACTTCACCAGACTTTCAGAGGAGACCATCACACAAAAAATGTTGAAATCTCTTTATTGGAAGTTCTCTATGCCAATGGGGGGGGGGGGAGTCTAGTCCAAAAAAAAAATGGAAATCTTAGTTAGGGTCTTAATTAGTATCAGAGTTTGAAGAACTAAAAAGAGCCATTTTAAATGATTAGTGTTTAGGTAATCTTAACTTTTATCCTGTTCAGTTATATTCAGGGTAGTTGGCTTTTAGTTTTATAATGGAGGTTTTTTAAGTAATTTTATATATTTTGGTTCTGTAGTAGAGGACTAGAAACAAAACCATAAACTTGAGGCAGTTTGAGGAAATAAAATCAATTTTTTGCTTTAAGCAAATGGAATTTTACAAAATTGGGCTTAACAAAAAAATGAAAGATTATGGGGATTGCCGTATAAAGGAATTCTCAATAGAATTTAAATTTCTATCTCCCTTAGTGAATTTAAGATTTAATTTGACTTCTAAAAAATTCAGTATATACCCAAGTTTTCAAGAACATGCCTATTGTGTAAACTCTACTTTATAGAGTGATATGGAAGAGTAAGTATTCTTTCTGAAATAATTGTTTCTCTGTATAGAGAATAGTCAATTTAGTGTCAAAACAAGGAATACAAGTTGTATATTTGAAATAATTGTCTAAGCTTTTTGTTTAAATTATATATTTAAACTATATTTTCTTTCCTGAAAATTGCAGTTTTATAAACTGTAAATTGTGACTAAATAAATGATTGTATATTAAATATGTTTGTGAAGCATTTCTCTGTGCTGTTTTTGGCATTGAATTCAATGGCTATTAGTTGCAAATGAAGAATCTATTGCAAGGATGAGGAGCTGTTTATTAAGAATTCATTCCTTTTCTGTGGCCCTCAAAAGACTAGAGAGCAGCGTGCAGAGCTAGACAATCTGGGCATCCAGCCATAAAACATTACTGCTGTACCACAGATAGCTGTTCGCACTCTCCTGAGCCCTCCATGGTTGTAAACCACAACAGAAGGAATAAGCTTAGAAAGCAGCTTTCACTGTTGTTTTGAACTCAATATTCTTGGGCTCTCTGAGTGATAGCTACATTATGGGATATATATTTTTTTAAGATGTAGTAATGAATAGAAATGAACACATATATCTTTAATAAATGGATGGTTTATAGTAAACTTAAAATCATTCACTTATGAAGGTAAATAATAGCAATGGGAAGATAGTATTTTTATACTCTCCTTTCACTCTTTCCCTTGTTTTCTTCATCAGTCATTTGTAAGTCTTTGTAATGATTGTAATCTTCAATTTGAAGAAACTCTTGTTTTTAAAGCAGAAATTTGTGTGGGTAATCCACTATATATTTGTTCTGGGAGATTATTTGCCATTTTGATTTCTAGTCTCTGGGTTGGGAATCCACAAAATTATTGGGATTACAAATTCTCTATACTTTCACAAAAATGTAAAAATTGAATACACTAGTTTGACAATATATACTTGCTATAGGTTATAGCACCCTGATGAACGTATCTATATAAAACTATTTTGTCACTCTTGATTCTCACATTCCTTTAAAATGAAAACTACTACATTTTTCTCACTTAGTCCACTGTGTGTGCCAGGATTTTCAGTAATTTGGGGTCACCTTTATATTAGAGTTTTGTAGTGCCATCTCTCTGAAAACATTAGTTCAACTTGTATAATTGTACCACTAAGTAGTTTTAAACAGAATTTAAAGTTGATATTTCAATGTTATTTTGTCCAAATTACTCAAACACATTTTATCCTTTTTCTCTATTTAAATTTATGTGGCAGTGTGCTTTCTTTGATTTATTTTTTGTAAGGTTTCATTTTTCTGTATAAGAAACTTCAACAACAGTCCCTGTACTTTTACCCTTCTAGTCTACTATAGGAACTTGCACATTTGTCTATCCTCTATCTTTAGTTTTTAACCTCTTATTATCCTTTCGTTCTTTTCCTGCTGCCTGCAGACTTACCCAAATCTTCACAAAAACCTTCATTTGACCCTGCCATCTGCTTTAGCTATATTTTTATTTCAACTGCCTTTCATAATCAAACTTCCCCCCCCCCCTCCAAAAAGGAGAGGGAGAGCTTCCAAACATTATAACCATTTTTCTCATCTCTCACTCATTCTTTAATATTTTGCGATCTAGAGTCTGTCATCATGCCACTCTTGAGGTCAATAGTGATCTTTACCAGGAATCCAACGAGTTTTTCTCAGTTCCTATCCCTGCATCATATGATACTGTCCCTTCATTTTGGATAGTGTCTTCTGTGAAATTTCTTCCACTACTTTCTCATGGCTCTTCCTGGTTAGCTGATTAATCCTTCTTAGTCTTCTTTTGTAGTATCATCATTCTGTTCTTCTCTCTAAGAGCCATTCTCCAGTAGATAAGTAAATCAAGTGATATGAATAGATATTTCTTTAAGGAAGAATAGCAAGTTATCAAGAAGCATAAAAGATGTTCCATTTTTTAAAAGTGATAATTTCATGGATTCAATTATCTCTTCCAGTCAAATGATTCCTAAATCTCTATTTCCAAACCTCACCTCTCTCCTAAGCTCCATTCTTATATCTTGAACTGCTTACTAGATAGCTCTAGTAGGCATCTAAATTCAGCATAGACCTAGTCATCTTTCCCCCAATCCACCCCTCCTAACTTCTCTATTTATTTTGAGGGCATATGCTTTTTTATAATTGCATTTATTTATTTATTTATTTATTAAGTTTTTCTATGATTACATGATTCATGTTCTTTCCCCCCCTCCCATAGCCAATGAGTAATTCTACTGGTTTTTACATGTGTCATTGATCAAGACTTATTTACTTATTATTAATATTTGCAATAGAGTGATTAATGAAAGTCAACATCCCCAATCATATTCCCATTGAACCATGTGATCAAGCAAATGTTTTTTCTTCTGTGTTTCTGCTCCCATGGTTCTTTCTCTGGATGTATATATAGCACTCTTTCTCATAAGTCCCTCAGAATTGTCCTAGATCATTTGCATTGCTGCTAATAGAGAAATCCATTACGTTTGATTGTGCCACTGTGTATTAGTCTACGTGTACAATGTTCTCCTGGTTCTGCTCCTTTTGCTCTGCATCAATTCCTGGAGGTCGTTCCAGGTCACATGGCATTCCTCTAGTTCATTATTCCTTTTAGCACAATAGTATTCTATCACCAACAGATAACACAATTTGTTCAGCCATTCCCTAATTGAAGGGCATCCCCTCGTTTTCCAATTTTTTGCCACCACAAAGGGCACAGCTATGAATATTTTTGTACAAGTTTTTTTCCTATTATCTCTTTGGGGTACAAACCCCAGCAGTGGTATGGCTGGATCAAAGGGCAGGCAGCAAGCCCTTTGTGTGTAGTTCCAAATTGCCCTCCAGAATGGTTGGATCATTTCACAATTCCACCAGCAATGCAGTAGCATCCTAATTTTGCCACATCTCCAACATTTATTACTTTCCTTTGCTGCCATATTAGCCATAATAGGTGTGAGTTGGTACCTCTGAGTTGGTTTAATTTGCTTTTGTGAGGGAATATTCTTAACATCCTGTCTAGCCATTTGTCCAGGACATCTTCACTGCCAACATGCTTCTTAACCAGAATATTCTTACCTGCTTACCAGAACATAAGGATCTTGGCTCCCAGACTCTGAAAAAATGAATTTATTCAACTTTGGAACACTTACCCTGGGTCTTTTATGGTCTTGATTGATAACTGAATGCACACTAAAATACAGATGTACCTGTTGTGTGAGATTCCATACAACAAATGTAATTTTCCTTTCATCATATTTGCCAGTCTGATGTTTGATAGATACTCAAAGTTGTTTTAATTTGTGTTTTCCTTCTTATTAGTTATATGGAGAATTTCTGCATATGATTGTTGAAAACTTACTTTTTTCATTTGAGAACTGCTCATTTATATTCTCTATCTTTTGGAGAATAGTTCTTGTTCTCATCTATATACTTGAATCAAGTCTGTATATGTCCTGATATCAGACCTTTATTGGACAAACTCAGGATAAGTAACTTTTACCAGGCAACTGTTTCCTTTCTAACCCTGTCTTGATTTTGTTTGTCTAAAATTTGTTCAATTTTATGTAATCAAGACTGTTGATTTTATCTTCTAAGCTCTCAATCTTTTGTTTGTTCAAAAAGTTATGCATAGTGCAAGTGGTATTTTCTTTTCCAGCTGTTCTATTTT
Organism: Monodelphis domestica; assembly: GCF_027887165.1. NCBI lineage: Eukaryota > Metazoa > Chordata > Mammalia > Didelphimorphia > Didelphidae > Monodelphis > Monodelphis domestica. The sequence continues at coordinate 239,297,167 of NC_077228.1, read as the reverse complement.
TTAAAAACAATATGAATATATCTAGATCATGTATCCGTTTGGAAGTTAGTATGCATTCTGTGAGATACTGTTCTAACTCAATTTCTGCAAGACTGCTTTTTTCTTGATTTTTTTGTTGAATAATGAATAATTTATTACAATAAAAGTTGATGCATTCAGTTTATCAGATACCATTTTACTATAATTCTTTGTTTCTGGGTCTTGTGGTCCTAATTTGTCTCATCAATGATCAACTTTCACCAATTTTAAACCTTCCCAAATTGTTTGATATCTAGTAATGCTAAGTGCCCCCTTCCTTTCCACTCTTAAAAGTTAGTACTCTCGATATTCTTGAATTTTTTTGTTCCATATGAATTTTATTATTTTTTTCTTAAGATTTGTAAAGTATTTGGTAGTGGGACTGAATCAGTAAATTAATTTAGGTGGTATTGTCATTTTTATTGGCTTGGCATAACCCTGACCATTTATTTAGGACTTTGGTTCTCTAAAAAGAGTTTTATAGTTGTATTAATCTAATTCCCAAATAATTTATACGTTCTATAATTATTTAGAATGTATTTTCTCTTTATGCCTTTTCATGCCAAAATTGTTTCATTTAACTTCAAACTCTAAAGTTCTCTTAAGTAGAAAATCATATCATCATCTAAAAATAGTCATTTTATTTCCCCTTATCCCTTCAATTTATTTTTCTTATCATACTGCTATAACAAACATTTTTTAAACTACATCAAATAGTAATAGTTATACTAAAACAAATGATCCTTGTTTTACAAAAATCTTTTAGCATTTCTCATATATATGTATACAATGCTGGCATATAATTTTAGATAGGTATTAGTTTCCATATTAAGAATAAATCCATTTAGACCTATATGTGTTAATTTTTTTAAATGGAAATGAGTGTTGGATTTTGTCAAAAGCTTTTCCTGCATCATTGATATAATGGGGTTATGTTTTTATTTTATTAATTTGGTATATTGTGGGTCTTAGCCTATATTGAACCAACCTTGAGTTCCTACAAATTCATCCTGATCATAATTTTAAAATATATTGCTTTATCCTCTGTGAAATTTTTTATTAAATATTTTTGGACTGTTATTTATTAAGGAATGGTGATCTCTAGTTTTCTTTGCTGCTCCCTGGTTTAGATAACAAGACCATTTATGCAATTTAAAAAGTTTAGTAGGAATGCCTTTTATTCTGTTTTTGCAAATAGTTTATGTAACATTGGAGTTTGTTGTTCTTTGGGAAGTTTTGTTTGTGAGCTCATTTATGGCTTATTTAGTTTCTTTGAAGAGTTTATATAATTTTTTCTTTCAAAGTATAATACTCTAATAATATAAATTAATTGTATATATAGTTCTAAGATGATTAACAAATCACTTATATACCTAAAATTTACTTGTTCTTCATAGCTACCTTTCAGAATCAGTATATTTTGAAGGTTCATTCAGCTCTAGTGCCATTTCTCCCTTGAAGCTTTGATTCTCTTCTTCTTTGGATTTTCCTAGATACATTTGCTTTTATCTTTTTGTCTTCACAACTTTCTCATTTGTATTGGATGGGGAAATTACAATTTAAATGTCACCAACCTTTAAATTTCATTTATTCATTTATTTAAAATTTATTTAAAAACATTTAAAAACATCCACCTGCCAGGAGGGCGCTTGACACAAAAATAGTTTAAGCATCTCTGATCTAGGACATGAAGACAAATCTCTGTACCATTTTTTTTTAGTGATATTTGAAGTTATGAAGTATGCAGTTTAGTACTTTGTAAATTTAGAAGCCGACTTTGTAGTTTTCTTAATAGCAAAAGAAAAAATATTAACTGTTCAGTAAATGCTTGTTTTTCCTGTTGCCTAAAAATGGCTGAAATAATCTATGAAAAACAATATGCTGACAAAGTAAAATGCATTTCTTTATTAGTAAATAGTGTTGGAAGACAGAAATAGCTGAAGATTTGAAGAAACAAGTCTGGCCACATTAATCAGTGGCAAGGGGGTTTGCTATACTGTTGGATGAACGTACATTTGTTTCCAATGCATCATTTGCTGTGTTTGAATAATAAAGTCAAGAAATACTATTTTTTGGTACTGTCTTGAAGGAAAGTAGATAGCAAAGAGCTAACAGTAAGGGGTTGTGTGGTCCAGGGCAAGTCACTTAACCCCAATCACCAAGCCCTTAAAACTCTTTGGCCTTAGAACCAATATTTAGTGTTGATTCCACAACCGAAGGTAAAGGCTTTTTTTTTTATCATTAGTAAATATAATGCTTTATGGAAAACTTCTGTGTCATTTGAAAACTGATATTTATAAACCTAAAACACTTTGAAGCACAATTTTCTAACTTGCTAAATAAAAAATCTTCCAAATTATTTCAATGGATTTTGAATACACTTGTTAAAAATATTAAAATTAAATATTTTCTGATTCACTGGCAAGAACATCTGATTTGACATTTGAGAAGTTGGAAACATACTAGCTAAATTTCAAGAAAAACTTTTGCAGAATTGGTGAATGAGACTGAAAAATAAGTATTATGATTTACTAAGTACAACCAGCACTGTATATCTTCCAGTTGGATCTTGTGAAGTATCTTTTTTAAAACTGAAGATCAGAGTGATATTTATAAATTACTAAATCTATGTATATTAGGAATACAAATTAAAAATTTTTAATTAGTAGGTCTGTGAAATTTAATAAGTGTGGTGATCACAGATTATAGGGAATGAGGAATGGAAAGCTTACATGTTTTATTGGTACCCATAGAACTTAAGAGATCTAGAAGATGGTCCCTTACATTCTGAGTATATATCTCTGGCATATTTGCAAGAGAACACATAGCTCAGAATTGCACATCAAGGACAGGCTGATAGGTTATGATCTGCAGTGATGAAAAAAGAACCTCTAGAACTAGATCTAAAACACAGATCAAAATGTGTTATGTGTCTTCCTCCCCAATCCCCATTCCATAGTAGAATTTAAGCTCCTTCAAGGCAAGAAGTATAAATTTTGTTTTCCTGTACCTCACACATTAAAGCTATTTTTCATTCCTACACATTTTGTACTTAGTTAATAGGCTACTTTTTGTCATTTGCAGCATTATTAACTATCTTCTGTGCAGTGAATGAAATATGAGAGAAACTGAAGACTTGACAATTTAGAGAGAGAAAATGATGTTGTGAAAACAAAATAGTTGGGCAGCTAGGTAGACTCAGTGGATAGAGCTAGGCCTGGAGATGGGAGGTCTTGGATTCAAATGTGGCTGCAGACACTTCCTATTTATGTGATACTGGGCAAATCACTTGATCCCAATTGCCTAGCCTTTACAGTTCTTTTGAAACCAATATGTATTATCAATTCAAAGACAGAAGGTAAGGTTTTTAAACAAGAAAGAAAGGAAAACTGAATAGTTAAAACATATAAGCAGTTAGGAAAGAAATATTTAAGTCAATTGGACTTGGTGTTGCCAAAGAAGGTTTCTTGTAAAAATTTATGGGTAGAGGGCAGCTGGATGATTCAGTGGAGAGAGAGAGGCAGGCCTAGAGTCCTGGGTTAAAATGCTACCTCAGATACTTTCTAGTTGTGTGACCCTGGGCAAGTCATTTAATCCCCATTGCCGTGCCCTTACTCAGCTCTTTTACCCTAGAACCAATACATAGTATTGATTCTATGTTGGAAAGTAAAGGTGAATTATGGATGTAGGTTGACAGAGGGGATTTAGTAGAACATGCCAAATGGTTTGGAATAAACAGTGATTGGGGGAAATGCCAGATTGATGCAGATCATGTTGAAAAAGATTAGAGCAATATCAGATAACAGTTGATGGTGGACCTTGAAGAGTAGGTTGAATAGTTGAAGATTGATTCAATTGCCTAGTCTGGTATTGAAACTGTAGCCTCCTGTAGTTATATCTTAAAATTCTCGTGGGTGGACACCTGAGAAGGAGATTGGAAACTGAGGGAAAATGGATAGAGGAGAGAAAGAGAGAGACAAAGGAGTAAAGACCCAGAGACAAGGAGTTAAAAAATATGGGCTACATGTTGCCGTGCTCCCCTGATGGAATTGAGAGAGCTCCACATGTGCTCTCAAACTTTTATTGGAGAGTTTAGGAATGTGTAGTGGGAAGTAACTAATGAACATGTGACAAGGCATAGTCTTTTTTTTTAATTTTATAATATTTTATTTGATCATTTCCAAGCATTATTCATTAAAGATAAAGATCATTTTCTTTTCCTCCCTCCCCACCCTCCATAGCCGATGCGTGATTCCACTGGGTATCACATGTGTTCTTGATTCGAACCCGTTGCCATGTTGTTAATATTTGCATTAGAGTGTTCGTTTAGAGTCTCTTCTCTGTCATGTCCCCTCAACCTCTATAGTCAGGCAGTTGCTTTTCCTCGGTGTTTCTACTCCCACAGTTTGTCCTCTGCTTATGAATAGTGTTTTTTCTCCTAGATCCCTGCAGATCGTTCAGGGACATTACACCGCCACTAATGGAGAAGTCCATTACGTTCGATTATACCATAGTGTATTAGTCTCTGTGTACAATGTTCTCCTGGTTCTGCTCCTCTTGCTCTGCATCACTTCCTGGAAGTTGTTCCAGGCTCCATGGAATTCCTCCACTTTATTGCTGCTTTTTGCACAATAGTATTCCATCACCAACATATACCACAATTTGTTCAGCCATTCCCCAATTGATGGGCATCCCCTCGTTTTCCAATTTTTGGCCACCACAAAGAGCGCAGCTATGAATATTTTTGTACAAGTTTTTTTTCCTTATTATCTCTTTAGGGGTACAGACCCAGCAGTGCTATGGCTGGATCAAAGGGTAGACATTCTTTTGTCACCCTTTGGGCATAGTTCCAAATTGCCCTCCAGAATGGTTGGATCAGTTCACAACTCCACCAGCAATGAATTAATGTCCCTACTTTCCCACACCACCTCCAGCATTCATTACTTTCCTTTGCTATCATGTTAGCCAATCTGCTAGGTGTGAAGTGATATCTCAGAGTTGTTTTGATTTGCATCTCTCTGATTATAAGAGATTTAGAACACTTCTTCATGTGCTTATTAATAGTTTTGATTTCTTTATCTGAAAACTGCCTATCCATGTCCCTTGCCCATTTATCAATTGGAGAATGGCTTGGTTTTTTGGACAATTGATTTAGCTCTTTATAAATTTGAGTAATTAAACCTTTGTCAGAGGTTTCTATGAAGATTTTTTCCCAATTTGTTGTTTCCCTTCTGATTTTAGTTACATTGGTTTTGTTTGTACAAAAGCTTTTAATTTGATGTAGTCAAAATTATTTATTTTACATTTTGTGACTCTTTCTATGTCTTGCTTGGTTTTAAAGTCTTTCCCCTCCCAAAGGTCTGACATGTATACTATTCTGTGTTTACCCAATTTACTTATGGTTTCCTTCTTTATGTTTAAGTCATTCACCGATTTTGAATTTATCTTGGTGTAGGGTGTGAGGTGTTGATCAATTCCTAATCTCTCCCACACTGTCTTCCAATTTTCCCAGCAGTTTTTATCGAATAGTGGATTTTTGTCCCAAAAGCTGGGGTCTTTGGGTTTATCGTATACTGTCTTGCTGAGGTTGCTTGCCCCCAGTCTATTCCACTGATTCTCCTTTCTGTCTCTTAGCCAGTACCAAATTGTTTTGATGACTGCTGCTTTGTAATATAGTTTAAGGTCTGGGACTGCAAGGCCCCTATCATTTGTGTTTTTTTCCATTATTTCCCTGGATATCCTTGATCTTTTGTTATTCCAAATGAACTTTGTTATGGTTTTTTCTAAATCAGTAAAGAAATTTTTGGGGAGTTCAATGGGTATGGCACTAAATAGATAAATAAGTTTGGTTAGGATGGTCATTTTTATTATATTGGCTCATCCTATCCATGAGCAGTTAATGTTTTTCCAATTGCTCAAGTCTAGTTTTAGTTGTGTGGAGAGTGTTTTGTAGTTGTGTTCATATAGTTCCTGTGTTTCTATCTCCTCGGGAGATAGATTCCTAGGTATTTTCTTTTGTCTGAGGTGATTTTGAATGGGATTTCTCTTTCTAGTTTTTGCTGCTGAGCTGTGTTGGAGATATATAGAAATGCTGATGACTTATGTGGGTTTATTTTGTATCTTGCAACTTTGCTAAAGTTGTTGATTATTTCAATTAGCTTTTTGGTTGAATCTCTAGGATTCTTTAAGTAGACCATCATGTCATCTGCAAAGAGTGATAACTTGGTCTCCTCCTTGCCTATTTTGATGCCTTCAATTTCTTTTTCTTCTCTAATTGATACTGCTAGTGTTGCTAGTACAATGTCAAATAGTAGAGGTGATAATAGGCATCCTTGTTTCACTCCTGATCGTATTGGGAATGCGTCTAGTTTATCCCCATTGCAGATGATATTAGTTGATGGTTTTAGATATATGCTGTTTATTATTTTTAGGAACGACCCTTCTATTCCTTTGCTTTCTAATATTTTTAATAGGAATGGGTGTTATATATTATCCAAGGCTTTTTCTGCATCTATTGAGATAATCATATGGTTCTTGTTGGTTTGCTTGTTGATGTGGTCAATTATGTGGATGGTTTTCCTAATATTGAACCAGCCCTGCATCCCTGGTATAAATCCTACTTGATCATGGTGGATGACCCTTCTGATCACTTGCTGGAGTCTTTTTGCTAGTATCCTATTTAAGATTTTTGCCTCTATATTCATTAGGGAGATTGGTCTATAGTTTTCTTTCTCTGTTTTTGACCTGCCTGGTTTTGGAATCAGTACCATGTTTGTGTCATAAAAGGAGTTTGGTAGAACTCCCTCTTTGCTTATTATGTCAAATAGTTTGTATAGTATTGGGATTAACTGTTCTCTGAATGTTTGATAGAATTCACTGTTGAATCCATCAGGCCCTGGGGATTTTTTCTTAGGAAGTTCTTTGATGGCTTGTTGGATTTCATTTTCTGATATGGGATATTTAAGAATTCTATTTCTTCTTCTGTTAGTCTAGGCAGTTTGTATTTTTGTAAATATTTGTCCATATCGCCTAGATTGGCATATTTATTGCCATACAATTGGGCAAAGTAATTTTAATGATTGCCTTAATTTCCTCTTCATTGGAGGTGATGTACCCCTTTTCATCTTTGATGCTGTTAATGTTAAGTTGCTTTTCTTCCTTTTATAAATTAGAGTGACTTTGTGTATTTTGTCTGTTTTTTCAAAGTACCAGCTTCTTGTCTTATTTATTAAATCAATAGTTCTATCACTTTCGATTTTATTTATTTCTCCCTTAATTTTTAGGATTTCTAGTTTGGTTTTCTGCTGGGGGGTTTTTGATCGCTTTCGAGTTTTTTTATTTGCATTTCCAATTGATCTCTGGTCTCCCTAGTTTGTTAATATGTGCACTCAGGGATATGAATTTACCTCTGATTACCTCTTTGGCTGAATCCCAAAAGGTTTGAAAGGATGTCTCACCATTGTCATTTTCCTCGATGAAATTATTAATTCTTTCTATGATTTCTTCTCTAACGAAATGATTTTGGAGTATCATATTGTTTAATTTCCAATTAGTTTTTGATTTGGTTTTCCATGTACCATTACTGATCATTATTTTTATTGCCTTGTGATCTGAAAAGGCTGCATTTATTACTTCTGCTTTTCTGCATTTGTGTGCCATGTTTCTGTGACCTAATGTATGGTCAATTTTTGTGAATGTGCCATGTGGTGCTGAGAAGAAGGTGTATTCCTTTTTATCCCTATTTAATTTTCTACATATGTCTATTAATTCTAATTTTTCTAAGATTTCATTCACTTCTTTTATCTCTTTCTTATTTATTTTTTGATTTGATTTATCTAATTGATAAATGGTTGGTTTAAGTCTCCCACTAATATGGTTTTACTGTCTATTTCTTCCTTCAATTCTCCTTGTTTCTCCATTAGAAATTTGGGTGCTATATTATTTGGTGCATACATGTTGATTAGTGATATTTCCTCATTATCTAAAGTCCCTTTTAACAAAATATAATTACCTTCCGTATCCCTTTTGGTCAGGTCTATTTTTGCTTTGGCTTTATCAGATATCATGATTGCCACTCCTGCCTTCTTTCTGTCAGTTGAGGCCCAGAAGGTCTTACTCTGAGTGTCTACCCACCTCATGTGTGTTTCTTGAAGACAACATATGGTAGGGTTTTGGATTCTAATCCATTCTGCTATTCGTCTACGTTTTATGGGTGAGTTTATCCCATTCACGTTCAAAGTTATGACTGTCACTTGTGGACTCTCTGGCATTTTGATATCCTTCCCTAATTCTAACCTTTCTCCTTCTGCTCTACCTTTTTAGTTCAGTGATTTACTTTAAATCAGTCCCCCTTGTCCCCTCCCTTGATATGTTTCCCTTTCTAGTCCCTCCGTTTTTGTTTCCTCCCCCTCCCCTCTCTTCTTCCCTCCCTTTTTTGTTTTCCCTCTCCCCCTCCCCCCTTGGTTTTCCCTTCTGCCTTCCCTTGTTGGGTAAGATAGAATTCAAGATCCCAGTGGATCTAGATGCTTTTCCCTCTCAGAGTTGATTTCCCTGAGAGTAAGGTTTAAGTAACAACTCTCTTCCTCTCATTCTTGTAGGAGTTTTCTTCCCCTCCCCTTCCAGTGTGAGAAAGATTATTCTCTTTGGTCTTTCTTGTCCCCCTATTTACACATTACATTTTCCCCACATGTTAGTATACATAGATTGATATAAATGTAGTCCTTAGAGAAGAAAGTTTGGGTAAAAGAAAAAGATAACATTTTTCTCCTTTTCCCTTTCCTTCATATTTACCTTTTCAGGTATTCCATGCTCTTTGTTTTTCGATATCGAACTTGCCACAGAGCTCTGGTCTTTTCATTGCAAAAAGTTGGAAATCTTCTATTTTGTTGAATGCCCATACTTTCCCTTGGAAGAATATAGTCAGTTTTGATGGATAGCTGATTCTTGGTTGAAGGCCCAGCTCTCTTGCCTTTCTGAAAATCATGTTCCATGCCTTACGGTCATTCCGAGTGGCACTTGCAAGGTCTTATATGACCCTGATTGGCATTCCTTTATATCTAAATTGTCTTTTTCTGGCTTCTTGTAAGATTTTTTCTTTTGCTCAAAAGCTTTGGAATTTGGTAATTACATTCCTGGGGGTTGTCTTTTGGGGATTTAGTGTAGAGGGTGTTCTGTGAACTCTTTCAGTGGCTGTATTGCCCTCTTGTTCTAGGATCTCTGGGCAATTTTCTTTTATTATATTTTGTATTACGATGTCGAGTTTGCTGTTTATTTCTGGCTTTTCTGGTAGTCCAATTATTCTTAAATCGTCCCTTCTCCCTCTATTTTCCAAGTCTATGACCTTGTCAGTGAGATATTTTGTGTTCTCTTCTAATTTCTTGGTCTTTTGGCTTTGCTTTATTAGTTCTTGCTCGTTGTCTCCGAGTTGCCTAATTCTGACCTTTAAAGCCTGGTTTTCCTTTTCACTTTGGTCAAACTGGTTTTGTAGATGTGTGAGTTTCTTTTGCATTATTTCCCATTTTTCCTCCCAGAAGGCTTCCATCTTTTTGATCCTTTCCGAATCAAATTCTTCATTGGTTTGTGGAGAGTTTCCATTTCCTTTGGAAGGTTTCGGAGCATTTGCTTGTGTTTCCTCTTCTATCTCCTCTGTATTTTGTATTTTTGTTCCATAAAATGTGTCCAAAGTGGCCCCCTTCTTCTTGTTTTTCTTGGCGTTTTGAGGCTTTTCTCTGCTTTTTTCCATCTCTATCTGAGTGGGGAGGACTAGCTTTTCTTATCTCTCTCTGGTGTTCAGAGGTTTTAGCCCCAGGCAGATTGTCCATTATATGCAGTTGTTGTTCTGTCTTCCTGGGGAAGCCAGGAATTGCTGGTGTTTCCATGTTACTGCCCTGCTCAGTTCCCTCCCAATGCTTTTCCTTTGCCTTACTTCCATGCTCTGAGCCTGGCTTGGCCCTTTCCTTCGGGTGTTTGTTTCTGTGCCTTAGCTGGCCAGGAGAGCCAGCACTCTGAGGGGGGAGGGGCTGCAGCTTCCCAGAGCTCAGAGGGCTCCTGATAAGATTAGCTTTCCTTGGGTTGAACTGAGTATGCCCTGAGGCAGGGACCTTCAGTGAGACTCAGATGGAAGGATCTGGTCAGGGGGTTACAGGCTCCCCCGTCTCTCTCTGTTTCCCTGCTGCCTGGGTGCCCCCGTGACTGGGTCAGGTTGTTTTCAGGAAGAGGTCTTTAGAATAGCCGGCCCTGAGGCTCTGAGGTTCCCTCTGCTGCCTTGGACTCGGCGCTCTGGGTTGGGGGGATGGGTCCTGGGACCTTCCTTCTGCCTACCCCTTAGGTCTGAGTGATCTCGTGTTCCTGCTTTTGGGGGGGCCGTACCTTTTGATCCAGGTCCAGGAGGAGGATTCCCGGGGTCTATGCTGTTGTTCATTTTGAATTTCGGTGCCCTAGGAGCATATCGTTTGAGTTCGGTAGGGAAGGGTTTCCGGAGATCTGAACTTTAGCTTTCTCTAAGCCGCCATCTTGACCGGAAGTCCTCAAGGCATAGTCTTTAACATTGGCTCAATTGACAATCATGCAATCAAAAGAGGAGGAGGTTAATCAAACATGTGACTTGGAAATGAATGTGGTCTAACAAGGAGTGAGCTAGGACCCTGTGGCAAATAATGCCCTGCTCAGTAATGCTTTTGTCCTTGGACTGAAGATTTGGCAATACAATAATCAATAAATAACATGACCATGAGTCTGGTAAATGAATATATAGGATACAATATCAATACATCAATAATACTTCCATGATGCTAATATACCTGCTATGCTACAGAAACTATGGTCTCAGACTTTATTTTTTTCTAGAGGTTAATCTTGGTCATTCCTATAGTAGTAACAACATCACCCTCCTCAGTTTCAACTTGTGCTTATTATGGGAAGCCCTAGTTCTTTAGTGCAATTCAACAAATATATATAATTTTAAGAGTATGATTTTCGTCACCAAGTATATAAAAATAACAATGGCAAGAGGCATTGTACTTAAAGGCACAAGACCTGAGTTTAAATCCTAGCTCTGTTCCTTACTACCTTTGTGACCTTGAGCAAGTCACCCAACATTTCTGAAACCCACTTTCCTTATCTTTAAAATTAAAGATTTGGATTACATGGTCTTTAAAGTCCCTTCCAGGTGGAGATGCTATGAAAAGTGTGTAGTTTCTACCTTAAAAAAGCTTACAGTTGTTTAATAAATGTTTACTGAATTATTTAATTGAAAATAGCTATGTTAAATGTTAATTAGGAAAATACAGAAACATATAGAAAATATATGAATACAAAGAAAGATGAAGACAGAAAAACACCATTTGATTTTAGAATTTAGGGATTCAAAAATTAACTGATTCCCAAATCAACTGACTTCAATACTGTTATTGAACCATGTATACCAACCTAGTCATTCACACTCTCCTGCTTTTTAGCTGAAAATACTAGTAGCTGAAAACAAGCCACAAGCAGAAAAACTATGCTAGGCTTATATATTTTAAAAGAAAAGTTTTGAGTTCTCTCTAATATATTATATTAATATACTAGTATATTATAATACATATACTAGTATATTATAATACATATACAAAAATAAGTTAAAATTGAAGGATGAAATAAAGATAAAAAATAAAAAAAATTTATTAATGGAACAAAAAACCGTTTTGCTCTCTTTAAGCAAAGTGAATGTGAATGGCTTCATTATTTTTGAGAGCATAGCATTTAAATATGATTGTTTTTGGAAAATCTTGGTTTAACATTTCAATACAGGTCAAAGATCTGATTGTAGTTCACCTTATTTTGATACTTGATGTTGGTGCTGTTCTGAGGGTAAAGTAAGGATTTACAGACTGAAATCACCAAAACAATTCTTAAACGTCATAAAGGTAATTGTAGATGAAAAGATGTTATTTTATTCTCCATTTCATTAATACTCAGTTTTGCTCCCTAATCCTGAAAAAAAATTTGCATCTCAAAAAAATGTTCTTGGTTCCTGGAAATTGCATCTCTTGTTGGGGACCTTTCCAGGTTCCCCTAGTTGCTAGTACTCTGCCTCCAGCCAGCCATCATATCTCCCTTTCTCCTTCTTGTTTTGTCTATATTTTGAATTTATTTAAATGTATACCTGTTGTTTTTCTCCACTAGAATATAAGCTTCTTCAGAACAAGAATTAGTTTTTTTTTATTCCCAGTGCCTGATGATGTAATAGATTCTTAATAAATACTTGTTGAACCAAACTGAATTATCTATCTTTTCATAGATTCTATTATATACCTTCATTCATATATTGGAAAAATATATTGGAAAAATCTCTGGGAGATTGCATACTTAAATTTCCTGGTCATTTTGGTACCCTGAATGATCTGTAGTCCAGCTATCCTCATCTTCCTTATCTTCCTCCCACCAGAATCTTGGAATCTGTCCCTTCACCCCATCTTTCCTAGAACCAAATTGTCACATCACTTTTCAGCCATTTCCAAACCTTCCTACTGTGTGTATGTTGTTGTCATAAATAAGTTCAGTCAAAAAGCACAAATCATTATTCTGACCACGTCTGAAGATACATTTTTCATTGCATTCATTTCACATTTGTGTTGTCTGTCTCTCTCTACCTCTCTCTCTGTCTGCCTGTATGCTTCCCTCTCTCCCTATATGCCTCCCTAACACTCTATATGCCTCTCTGCCTATGTCTTAAACACATGTCCAGATCTGAACTCATTCCCCTTTCCCCCCCCAAAAAATCCTTTTTTGAATTTCCCTGTTACTCTTTAAGGTACCACCATCCTCCCCATCACCCAGGCCTGAAACCTAGGTGTCAAGGCTTCATTGTCTCACCCCCTCACATCCAGTCTATTGCCAAGGCTTTCATACATGACTAGTGTGTTGTTTCCTTTTACTTTGCAAAACAAATTTATGTTGAAAAGGAGGACTTCTATTTGAGTTAGTAGGTAGTAATACTTATGCAAATAAAGAACATCAATAATGCATCCTTAAAGCATAGAAATCAATCAAATGCAGAAAGAGAGCAATTTTTTATTAACTTGTTAAATTACATACATATAAAAAAGGAAAAACATAAATTTAGTTTCTTATTGAAATCCCTTGTTCTTTGTATATTGAAATGTTTATTGGTTTATTGGTAAATTTACAATAAGATTTTTAAAAAGTAAGGGCAAGATCAAGGAGCAATTAGTATAAATAAAACAAGAAAGATGGATTTAGAGCCAGATTGTCAAGGGCCTCCAGTAACAGTGTAAGGCATTTGTATTTTTATCCTCTAGGTAATGTGGAGCCATTGAAAACTTTTGAGCAGGAGAATGACATGATAATAAGAGCTACACATTAGGAAGATGACTTTTGGATTAGAAGATGAGAAACTGGAGGCAGGGAAACTGTCAACAAGAGTCCAGTAGTGGGCTGGGAGTAGGAAGGTTGGGAGTAGTGAGAGAAAGATTGCAGTTTTATATTCAATGGAATTTGGAAATTCATTGAAAGGAGTCAAAGATGTCTTTGTAATTCCAAGTCAAGGCTTGAACTACTATTCTCCCATAAATAGAGTAACAAGTCTATAGGATTTTGCTTTTAATGGAAGAAGTACGTGTTGAATTTAGTTCTGAACATATTGGTTTTGAGGTGGTAGCTGAACATATATATAGGCAGTGTCCAAGGAATTGAAGATTTGACTTTGAAGAGCTTGAGTCGGTGATGTGGGATCATCTGCATAAAAGTGATAACTGAAGCCATAGTACTAGGTGAAATCCCTCTTTGGGAGAAAGGTGTATAGGAGAGAATATTGGATTTGTAATTAGAAGCAAAATGGTGGTAAAGGGATTGGGAATAAGCATTTATTTAGCACCTTCTTTGAGCCAGGCGCACTAGGTTAAGCACATTTTGCAAATATCTAGTTTGATCTGTTCAACAGCTTTGCCAGATAGATGCCATTTTATTTTCCCCATTTTATTGTTAAGAAAACTGAGACAAACAAAGCTTAAGTGACTCAGTCACATAACTAGTAAGTATATGAGACTGGATTTGAACTCAAATCTTTCTGACTTAAGACCTAGCACTCTATTTCCTATGCCACCAGCTACCTTAATGAAAAGACTGTTGGATGTAAAGGCAGAGGGCATGGATTCAAATCCATACTCTGTCATTTATTATCCTTCTTGTGATCTCTCTAATAACCTCCCTTGGCCAAAGTTTTCTCTGCAAAATAAAGGGTCTGATAACCTTGTAGATCCTTTTTAGTTTAGAAGTCTTATCCTATGAAAAGATTAGAGAGAAGAGGACCTAGCACAGAGCTTGGGAAGAGCATGAGGAAATGGAGGAGGAGGAATAGAAGGAGGAATGGAAGGAGAAAAGGAGAGTAAAGGAAACAAATTGTCATGGAATTTGCTACTAGTGGAAATGTAAGCCAGGTTGAGGATAATGAGTAAGTTAGTAGTTATAAAGTAGACATAGCCAGTGTAGTATTCTTTGATAATTAAGGGAATTGGGGGGTGGGGGTGGGTAGGTGTGTTTATGTGTTTAAGGACTAAATAAACTTCTTTAGGCTAGGAGACAAAGGGCTAGTATAAAGGGGAACTATTGAAGATGAAAGACAGGGATTGGAGAAAGAGAAAGGATGAAACATCAAGTACTAGGCATATTAATGTGCTAGGCCCTGTGCTAAATGCTTAACAAATATTATTTTATCTTTAAAACAATGCTAGAAGGTAGGTATTCTTTTTTAAATTTAGAATATTTTTCCGTGGTTACAGGATTCATGATTCTCCCCTCCCCCGCCGCTCTTTCCTCCCCTTTCCCAAAGCTGACAAGCAGTTGCACTGTATTATACATGCATCGTCGTTTAAAACCAATTTCCATGTTATTCATATTTGCAGTAGAGTGATCTTTTTAGCATCAAAACCCTAATCATATCCCCATTGAACTACATGATTGATGATATGTTTTTCTTCTGCCTTTCTTTCTCCCATAGTCCTTTCTCTGGATGTGGATAGCATTCTTTGTCTTAAATTCCTCTACATTGTCCTGGGTCATTGCATTGTTGCTAGTAGAAAAGTTGGTTACATTTGATTGTGCCACAATGTATCAATCTCTTTGTATCATTCTCCTGTTTCTCTCCTTTTGCTCTGCATCAATTCCTGGAGGTCATTCCAGTTCACATGGAATTCCTGCAGTTCATTATTCCTTTCAGCTCAGTAATATTCCATCACCATCATATACCACAATTTGTTTAGCCATTCCCCAATTGGTGGACATCTCCCCCCCCCCATTTTCCAGTTTTTTGCTACCCCAAAGAGCATGGCTATAAAAATGTTGGTCCAAGTCTTTTTCTTTTTTTTCTTTTCTTTTTTAAAAACCATTACCTTCCACCTTGGAATCCATACTGTGTTTTGGCTCCAAGGCAGAAGAGTGGTAAGGGCTAGGCAATGGGGGTCAAGTGACTTGCCCAGGGTCACA
Organism: Monodelphis domestica; assembly: GCF_027887165.1. NCBI lineage: Eukaryota > Metazoa > Chordata > Mammalia > Didelphimorphia > Didelphidae > Monodelphis > Monodelphis domestica. The sequence goes on along the minus strand of NC_077228.1, from coordinate 239,281,666 downwards.
CAGCTGGGAAGTGTCTGAGGCCACATTTGAACCTAGGACCTCCCATCTCTAGGCCTGGTTCTCAATCCACTGAGCTACCCAGCTGCCCCCCAAGTCTTTTTCTTTATTATCTCTTTGGGGTACAAACCCAACAATGGTATGGCTGGGTCAAAGGGAGACATTCTTTTAAGGCTTTTTGGGCATAGTTCCAAATTGCCCTCCAGAATGATTGGACCAATTCACAACTCCACCAGCTGTCTATTAGTGTCCCAATTTTGTCCTCTCCAACATTTATTACTTTCCTTTGCTGCCATATTGGCCAGTTTGCTTCGTGTAAGATGGTACCTCAGAGTTGTTTTATTTTTCATTTCTCTAATCAGGAGGGATTTAGAACACTTTTTCATGTGTTTATTGTTAGTGTTGATTTCAGTGTGTGAAAACTGCCTATTCATGTCCCTTGACCATTTGTCAATTGGGGATAAGAGGTAGATATTCTTATTATCCCCATTTTATAGTTGAGGGAACTGAAGCAGACTAATTAAGTTACTTGTCCAGTGTCTGAGATTATATTTGAACTCCGCTGTTCTGAATTCCAGACTCTCTTATCTGTCTCAATGGATGATAGATGAATAGAGGAGCAGAGGGACTCAAGAATTAGCCTGTGTAAGGAGAGAGGGAACTTGAGAGGGATGGGAGAAATAATGTAACTCCTAGAGGGTGGCCTCAATATTGGTAAAGGATTAAATTAAGTCACTTGTTGAAAGAATACCAGGTAAGATGGAGTTAAGAAATTGAGGGAACAATTTTGGAACTATCTCTGTGAGAAATATGTTAAGAAGTTAATAAGAGATCAAAGATTTAGATCTGTAAAGGACCTTAGAGGTCACCTAGTCTTGTACTTTCATTTTACACATGAGGAAGCTAAAGTCCAAAGAAGATACTTAAGCACCTGCCAAAATCACATTAAATGGTGAATGAATAAAAGGATTGCAGTGTAGGTTTGAGGGCCCATTTGAAGTTGGATAGCATAAATTTGTAGTGGACATTCCCGAGTATCAGAAGTGGAAAAGTCAGGTGCTTGGGTTATTACCCAGGGTCAAGAATTGACAAGCAAACCAACAAAAGGTCAAAGGGGCAGGGGAATCAAAGGTGGAGGAGTCTGCTTCTTTTGGATGGATGACCATAGAATCAAAATTGAAATGAGAGAGGTGAGGGCAGACTAGGACTAAACTTTAGGATTAAGTGAATAGAAGGATTTAAGTGATAATCATGAGCAGGTTTATGAATTTGGAGAAAATTTATTTAAATTTAAAGTCTATTCGAATAGAATTCTACTGTATTGTAATGATTAGGGGTGGTGCAGTGAAGGCATTATAGAAAACAGCTCCTTTTTTGTAATAGTAGTGATGTGTCTTTTCCCAGAAAGTAGTACTTTTTGCCTCACTACCATCAAAATTGTCTGTGTTGCTATGAAGGCACAATCTTTTAAGGTGAGGATCCTTTCTTTTTGCATGGAGGTGGTAAAAGTAATTTCTTTTGGGGATGGAGAGATTAAAATAGATTTACAAATGACAAAAAAACAACAACCTAGAAATAACATGCAATGATTAGGAGAAACGACTGAATGGACTGCAATATTTTAATATGATGGATAGTTTTATGTTATTAGAAATGACAAATAATGGAAATATAAAGAAAATAATGGAAATCTGAACAGATGAAAAAAGAAGAAAAGAGAACAAAAATAATACATACTATATTTAAAAAATAACAGCCACAAAATCAATATAAAAAGTATCAAAGTGAAATCCAAAAGGAACTAGAAAACAGAGAATATTTCTATATTACACCACATATATAATTTACATATTTGTAAACAAATTGAAAAAATGTGGCATTTGTGGTGCACATTATTTTTATGCATTTATTTACTTAAATTTTGGGGGGGTAATGGTAGTTATTAATTTTAAAAAGTTTTTAATAGGTTTACTGAAGTGTAGGGGAAGGTATGTTGGCTACATGGCCAGTTTTCTATGGACACATGCAAGATGTCTCCCATTTAGAACCATGGCTATATTATCTTTGAGAAATAATGGGAAATGACCTCAGCACTAGAGTTCAGCAGCAGTATGGATTTAAAAGGCTTTTGCTATGTGCAATCTAGAAATCTAATGTTTTCATGGGACTTAAGATCACATAGATATAATCAAAGTAATTTGTTGATCCTGAATTCAAAGTCTTGTTCTTAGCCTACAAATGAAGTGCTTTGAATCACATAATTGATATATCTATAAGGAATACAACCCATTCTTTAAAAAAGTATTTTTTGTTGATATCTTCATCTTGTTCCTCATTTCACTAGAATTTTTCAGTATTCTCTTCTCTTCTAATTTTTAATAATATTTTGTATATTAAGTTGTATGTATGCATTATGAATTTATTATGAAGTGTGGCATGAGATGTTTAAGCCTAATTTATGGCCATTTTTTTAGTTTTCTCAATTGTTTTTTAATAGAAAATTCTTTCCTAAGTATTTTATATTTTTAGATCTGTCGAACATGGATTCTTTCTTGTCTAGTTTATTCCATTGGTCTATATCTTTATTTTAAATTAATAACAAATGGTTTTGATGACTTTTGTTTAATATAGCTTGGATTCTATAAGTGCTATTCCTTTTTTACCCTTCCTTTTTAAAAAGTTCCTTTGATCTTTTGTTTCTGCTGAATTAATTTTGTTATCATTTCACTTACTTTTGTAAAACAACCTTTTGATAGTTTAGTGTAGTATTAAAAGTATAAATTAACTTTGGTAGTTTCAGAGACCAGTCATGAACACTGAAGTATCCTTGAGTATGGTGCAGAAATTCCTGACCTTGTTAAACTATGTAGGGTGGAGAAATGTAGAGTTTCAAAGACTTGATTCTGTTAGACCAAGTATCTCCATTGTTACTAATCAGGAATAAGCCAAATCAGATCTTCTAAAGTATGGTCTGAGTAGGGTGGAGTAGTTTTAAAATTTTAAATTAAAATTCACAAGTTGCCTCTAGTAATTTAAATTGTTCTTTATTTCTTTAAAGGAACATTTGTTAATTGAATTTATGCAGATATTTTGTATGCTTTGGAAATTGACCCCTAAATATTTTTTTCATTTTATACTTATTTTGAAAGGGATTTCCCTTTCTATTATTGCCTTTTGTGTTTTATTTTTACCTAGAAACTCTGTTGAGTTTTTAGTGTTTTATTTTGTAGCCTCCAACTTTTATCATCCTTGATTTCTAGCATATGCCATAATTCTACTCTGTTGCCAAATCAGGTTTCTACCTCCAGATTTGTCATATCAGTTCCCTCCTTTCCATTCATATTGTTTTAACTGTAGTTCAGACCCTCATCACCTCTCCTGTGTGGTAAATTGTATATTCTGTCAGTATGCTTCACATGAAGGAGGTAGAGCAGGGGTCCCCAAACTACAGCCTGTGGGCCACATGTGGCCCCCATGTGGCCCCCTGAGACCATTTATCCAGCCCCCAATACACTTCCAGAAGGGGTACCTCTTTCATTGGTCAGTGAGAGGAGCACTGTATGTGGTGACACTACACAGCACAGCTTTGGTCACATACAGTATTACTTCCGGTGACATAATCCTTTGTGTGGCACCTTGTTCAAAAGTAACTGAACAAGAATGGAGTGCTATGCAAAGGATTATGTGACTGCACAATGGAAGACATCAGCATGGTGAGTGGTAATCTGGGGGAGGGGATTATACACTGTATACTGCAGGTGTGACATGCCCATCACAGCCAGTGCTGCAGCCTCCGCTATCCCAAGATAGCGGTACACAGATCTGTTCATAGGTTTTTTTATAGGCTGGCCCTCCAATGGTCTGAGGGATAGTGAACTAGCTGGCCTCCTTTGTAAAAAGTTTGGAGACCCCTGAGGTAGAGGGATGAACAAAGAGTACTTCCTCACCAGCTCCTACTCTCACAGAAGCAAAGATTCAGCTAAGTGAGATTGAGCCTAGGTCTTTCATTGCCTTTTCTGCTTTGTATTCTCTTTACCAAGTAGATGATTAAACATTATTCTTGATTTGGATCACATATCTTTTGCCACTCTTGGTTTGGATATTTGAACCTGACTCCTTTTCAAGTAACGGGACAAAACCATTTATGCTTTCTTTCTTTTTTTTTTTTAGTTTTTAAAACATTATTTTATTTGGTCATTTTCATACATTGTTCATTGGAAACAGATCATTTTCTTTTCCTCCACCCCCCCTCCCCGAACCCCTTCCCTAGCCAAAGGGCCATTCATCTGGGTATCGCATGTGTCCTTGCTCTAAACCCATTTCCTTGTTGTTGGTATTTCCATTAGGGTGCTCATTTAGCATCTCTCTTATATCATGTCCCCTCGACTTCTGTAGGCAAGCAGTTGCTTTTCCTCAGTGTTTTTACGCCCTCAGTTTGTCCTCTGCTTTAGGATAGTTTTTTGTTGTTGTTGTTGTTGTTGTTGTTGTTGTTGTTGTTTTCTCGTAGATCTCTGCAGGTTGTTCAGGGACATTGCATTGACACTAATGAGGAAGTCCATTACCTTTGTACCACAATGTGTCAGTCTCTGTACAATGTTCTCCTGGTTCTGCTCCTTTCACTCTGCATCACTTCCTGGAGGTTGTTCCATTCTCCATGGAATTCCTCCACTTTATTATTCCTTTTAGCACAATAGTATTCCATCACCAACATATACCACAATTTGTTCAGCCATTCTCCAATTGAAGGGCATCCCCTCATTTTCCAATTTTTGGCCACCACAAAGAGCGCAGCTATGAATATTCTTGTACAAGTCTTTTTCCTTATTATCTCTTTGGGGTACAAACCCAGCAGTGCTATGGCTGGATCAAAGGGCAGACAGTCTTTTATCACCCTTTGGGCATAGTTCCAAATTGCCCTCCAGAATGGTTGGATCAATTCACAACTCCACCAGCAATGTATTAATGTCCCTACTTTGCCACACCACCTCCAGCATTCATTACTTTCCTTTGCTGTCATGTTGAACAATCTGCTAGGTGTGAGGTGATACCTCAGAGTTGTTTTGATTTGCATCTCTCTGATTATAAGAGATCTAGAACACTTTTTCATATGTTTATTAATAGTCTTGATTTCTTTAACTGAAAAGTGCCTATTCATGTCCCTTGCCCATTTTTCAATTGGAGAATGGCTTGATTGTTTGTTCAACTGGTTTAGCTCTTTATAGATTTGAGTAATTAGACCTTTGTCAGAGGTTTTTGTTATGAAGATTGTTTCCCAATTTATTGCTTCCCTTCTAATTTTAGTTACATTGATTTTGTTTGTACAAAAACTTTTTAATTTGATGTAGTCAAAATTATTTATTTTGCATTTTGTGACTCTTTCTAAGTCTTCCTTGGTTTTAAAATCTTTCCCTTCCCAAAGGTCTGACATGTATACTATTCTGTGTTCACCTAATTTACTTAGTTTCCTTCTCTATATTCAAGTCATATGCCCATTCTGAGTTTATCTTGGTGTAGGGTGTGAGGTGTTGATCCAAACCTAATCTCTCCCACACTGTCTTCCAATTTTCCCAGCAGTTTTTATCAAATACTGGATTTTTTGTCCCAAAAGCTGGGGTCTTTGGGTTTGTCAAAGACTGTCTTACTGAGGCCATTTACCCCAAGTCTATTCCACTGATCCTCCTTTCTGTCTCTTAGCCAGTACCAAATTGTTTTGATGACCGCTGCTTTGTAATATAGTTTGAGATCTGGGACTGCAAGGCCCCCTTCCTTTGTATTTTTTTTCATTATTTCCCTGGATATCCTTGATCCTTTGTTGTTCCAAATGAACTTTGTTATGGTTTTTAATAATTCAGTAAAAAAGTTTTTTGGAAGTTCAATGGGTATGGCACTAAATAGATATATAAGTTTGGGTAGGATGGTCATTTTTATTATGTTAGCTCGTCCCACCCATAAGCAATCAATGTTTTTCCAATTGTTTAGCTCTAGTTTTAATTGTGTGGAGAGTGTTTTGTAGTTGTGTTCATATAGTTCCTGTGTTTGTCTCAGCAGATAGATTCCTAAGTATTTTATATTGTCTCGGGTGACTTTAAATGGAATTTCTCTTTCTAATTCTTGCTGCTGAACTGGGTTGGAGATATATAGAAATGCTGATGACTTATGTGGGTTTATTTTGTATCCTGCAACTTTGCTAAAGTTGTTGATTATTTCGATTAGCTTTTTGGTTGATTCCCTAGGATTCTTTAAGTAGACCATCATATCATTCACAAAGAGTGATAGCTTGGTCTCCTCATTGCCAATTTTAATACCTTCAATTTCTTTTTCTTCTCTAATTGTTACTGCTAGTGTTTCTAGTACAATGTTAAATAATAGAGGTGATAATGGGCATCCTTGTTTGACTCCTGATCTTATTGGGAAGGCTTTGAGTTTTTCCCCATTGCAGATGATGTTTGCTGATGGTTTTAGGTCTATACTGTTTATTATTTTTAGGAAAGGCCCTTCTATTCCTATACTTTCTTTCTAGTGTTTTCAGTAGGAATGGGTGTTGTATTTTGTCAAAGGCTTTTTCTGCATCTATTGAGATAATCATGTTATTTTCGTCAGTTTGCTTGTTTATATGGTCAATTATGTGGATGGTTTTCCTAATATTGAACCATCCTTGCATTCCTGGTATGAATCCTACCTGATCGTAGTGGATAACCCTTGTGATGATTTGCTGGAGTCTTTTTGCTAGTATCCTATTTAAGATTTTTGCCTCTATATTCATTAGGGAGATTGGCCTATAGTTTTCTTTCTCTGTTTTTAACCTGCCTGGCTTTGGGATCAGTACCATGTTTGTGTCGTAAAAAGGATTTGGTAGAACCCCTTCTTGGCTTATTCTGTCAAATAGTTTGTTTAGTATTGGGGTTAGCTGTTCTTTGAATGTTTGATAGAATTCATTTGTGAATCAGTCTGGACCTGGGGATTTTTTCTTAGGGAGTTCTTTGATGGCTTGTTCAATTTCTTTTTCTGATATGGCATTGTTTAGGTTATTTATTTCTTCTTCTTTTAGTCTAGACAATTTATATTTTTTTAAGTATTCATCCATATCAATTAGATTGCCATATTTTTTGCCATGTAATTGGGCATAGTAGTTTTTAATGATTGCCTTGATTTCCTCTTCATTAGAGGTGAGGTCTCCCTTTTCATCTTGGATACTGTCAATTTGGTTTTTTTTCTTTCCTTTTTTTAATTAGACTGACTAGTACTTTGTCAATTTTATTTGTTTTTTCAAAGTATCACTTCTAGTCTTATGTATTAAATCAATAGTTCTTTGACTTTCAATTTTATTAATTTCTCCTTTGATTTTTAGGATCTCTAATTTAGTCTTCATCTGAGGGTTTTTAATTTGTTCACTTTCTAGTTTTTTAATTTGCATGCCCAATTCATTGACCTCTGCCCTTCTTAATTTGTTTATATATGAACTCAAGGATATAAATTCCCCCTGAGTACTGCTTTGGCTGCTTCCCATAGGTTTTGAAAGGATGTCTCACCATTGTCATTTTCTTCAATGAAGTTATGGTTTCTACGATTTGTTCTTTAATTAGCTGGTTTTGGAGAATCATATTGTTTAATTTCCAATTAATTTTTGATTTATCTATCCATGTACCCTTACTAATTATTATTTTTATTGCATTGTAGTCTGAGAAGGTTGCATTTATTATTTCTGCCCTTTTTCACTTGTTTACAATGATTTTGTGCCCTAGTACATGGTCAATTTTTGTGAATGTACCATGTACTGCTGAAAAGAAGGTGTATTCCTTTTTGTCCCTATTTATTTTTCTCCATATGTCTACTAACTCTAACTTTTCTAAGATTTCATTTGCTTCTCTCACCTCTTTCTTATTTATTTTTTGATTTGATTTACTAGTTCAGATAGGGGAAGGTTCAGATCTCCCACTAGTATAGTTTTACTATTTCATCCTTGAGCTCCTCTAGTTTTTCCTTTAAAAATTTGGATGCTCTGCCATTTGGTGCACACATATTGAGTACAGATATTTCCTCATTGTCTATACTGCCTTTTATCAGGATGTAATTACCTTCCCTATCTCTTTTAACTAGATTTATTTTTACTTTGGCTTTGTCCGATATCATGATTGCTACTCCTGCCTTCTTTTTTATCATTTGATACCCAATAGGTTTGGCTCCATCCTCTTATTTTCACCCTATGCGTATCTACCTTCCTCATGTGTGTTTCTTGCAGACAGCATATGGTAGGGTTTTGGATTCTAATCCTCTCTGCTATTAGCTTGCGTTTTATGGGTGAGTTCATTCTATTCACATTCAGAGTTATGATTACTAGCTGTGTATTTCCCAGCATTTTGATTTCTACTCCTGGTCCTGCCTTTTCTTCTTTCACTATTTCCTTCTATACCAATGTTTGTTTAGACAGTCCCCCTAGCCCCCCCCCCTTATTTTACTTCCCTTTCTACCCCCCTCCCTTCTTATTCCCTCCCTTATTTTCCCCTGTAGTCTCTTTAAAATCCCCCCCCCCCCCCGCCTTGTACTGCTTCCCTCCCCACCAGTCCAGTTTTTTATACTTGTACTCCCCTATAGGGCGCAGATCTATTCTCTTCCCCAGTGGATTGGATTGTTCTTCCCTCTTTGGGTCAGTTTCAAAGTATGTAAGAGTTGAGTATTTCCTATCTCCAACCTCTTTACCCTTCCCCCCTCCCGCCATGAGCTTCTTTGTAACATATAAATTTACCCCCCATTTGTTTCTTTTCCCATTTCTTTTAGTCATAATATATTTTTTTTAGCTCTAGTCATGTGTTTTTGTTGTTGTTTTGTTTTTCCCCCCTCTTTTTTTAATTACCTTTTGATGATTTTCTTGAGTTCTGTGGTTGGATATCAAATTTTCTGTTCAGTTCTGGTCTTTTATTAATGAATGCTTGGAACTCTTCTATTGTGTTGAATAACCATACTTTCCCCTGTAAGAATATAGTCAGTTTTGATGAGTATTTTATTCTTGGTTGTAGACCTAGTTCCCTTGCTTTCCAGAATATTGTATTCCATGCCTTTTGGTACTTCAGTGTGGAGGCAGCCAGATCCTGTGTTAACCTCACCGTGTTTCCATGGTCTCTGAATGGCTTCTTTATGCTTTCTTTATTGATTGCTCTTGCTTTAGGAAATTTAAGGCATTTGAGAGTGGGAGTTGTGACTACATCCAATTTTTTGCCTTTCATATTAACTTTTAAAATACCACCACCCCTTCCTTCCACTGTACTGTGATCTACTTTAAAATATAATATATTTTTTGCAATTCCAGAACTACCAATAAGTTTCTGAGGTTTCAAAGTCACCAAAACCCTGTTCAGTTAAAGGTAAACAAACACATTGTTCATATTTGCCTACTTGTTGTTCTGCAGACAGATTACATAAATATAGGCTCTGACTGGCTATCGCCTGTGTCTGGAGTACACTTGGCCTCCTTGCCCTCTGGAGACCTAGAATTAACTTCAAGACTCAGTTCAAGTACTACCTTCTACATGAAGCCTTTCCTAATTCTCAGATATTAAGAAACTCTGGGCTTGAGGGCCAAATCCTGCTTTTCCCCAACATTATTATAGGACAGACTAAAAATTTTAAAATTTTATAAATAATTTTATTTTAAAATGTAAATTGTATTATACAATTTTTAAAAATGTAAAATGCATTCTTTACTCATAGGCTAGAGTTGGATTTGGCCCATGAGATCTAGTTTTCTGGCATGTGCTTTAAACTAAGACCAATATTTATAAATTAAAAAATTAATGATTAGCTTATCTAGTTTAAAATGTCTTTGTTGTCATTTGAGAGAAATATTTTAAAATTTTGTAAACCTTTCTCCATTTTCCAAATACCATAAGATGTGTGTGTGTGTGTGTGTGTGTGTGTGTGTGTACTAATTGTTCCTTCAGCAAATTGTGTATAAGGAAATAATTTGCCACTTTAATGTTTACATAATAATAATGTAAAAGAATAAGTTATGTTGAGATCTGTATCTAGAAGACATTCCTTTCTTTGGTGGGGGTTGTTATTCTACATCCTTATAGAAGTTGTATACAGAATGATGTAGAGGATAAAGCTATGTATCCAGAATCAGGAAGAACGAACTTAATTCACTTATTAGCTTTATGACCCTGTACCAGTCATTAATGGGTCCATCGGTGTCACTTACTTCCTCTATAAAATGGAGATAATTATAACATCTACCTCCCAGAGTGAGTGAGAATAAAATGAGTTATTTGCGATGAAATTTGCAACCTTTAAAGCACTATGTAAATGCTAGGTAGTAGTGGCAATAATAGCAGCAGTAGCAGTTTCTTCATCATCATATCAGTCAATTGACAAGTACTTAAAAAGTTCTTTCCATATTCCTGATCCTGTGCCATAGATTAAGGATAAAAAATAGGGAATGAAATGATCCCTGTTCACAAGGAGCTTACCATCTGTTTGCCATTGTGCTCACTGCCTCAGATAAGTAATGACATCCAACAAGGACTGCCAAGACCAGAAAGCAAGCAAAGAATTTTGTTATTGAAGGTCTTGACTGATTTGACCAGAGATAAGCTTACCTAGAACAAGATAATAAATGGAAAAAGTGATATGTGTGTAACTTGCTAAAAGATCTTGCAGTTGGAACCATGTAGTTGAAATTTGAAATTTAGAAAGGTAACAAAACATTTTAAGGGATTATATTCATTATGAAGAAAGATGATTTTTATTGGTGATTAATTGGTAGTTGGGTTAAGAGATAAACAATCTCAATTCGGTGTGTGCCTTTGTGCCTACTTAGGAATTGATAATTTAATGTTCATTATTTCTGTTTACTTAGGGATGTAAGGATAATTTTAGGGTTGTGGCCTAATCTAAATTAATTTGGTCGCCAGAGAAAATCCCAAATAAAATACCGCAGTCAGTTTGGAAATTTATGTTGATTTAAATTAATATACAGGGAAGGAATTAAGGAGAAGAGAGAGAAAGAGGGTATAGGATTTCTCCTGCCTGCCCTGTGCCACGGGGAGTTCAAAGACCCCTGCCACGAGGTCTTTGAAGATTAGAGGCTTTTCTAAGAGGATAGTGTTTGAAAGATAAAGGAGAAAAGAATCAGCCTAAACTCAGAGAGAGCTCAATGAAGATGCCTCACCTGAATTAGGCTACTAAGCTTCTCTCAGTATAATGTCACATCACTTTCCTGAATCTCATATGTACTTAAACTTGACTTAGGACAGCTCAGGGGTCTGTCAGTTGTTTCTGATTTGTCATTTATTAGCACATGTCTGTCATAGACCGTCCTCTTAAATACTTAATCCTTAAGTATGGGTGTAGACATTACTGTTTTTGTTAGACTAAGTAGGGTGGAGTAATCTAAAGTTCACAATCCTCCTGAGGATGATTGGGAGACTAGTCTTCCCAGTTGATCACTAAACATAATCATCCAGTACCTACAAATTTTCTAGCTGGAGGTGCATATATAATTTCACCTTCTAATAGGAAATTACAATAGGTAGATAGAAGAAGGAAATAGAAGGAAGATAGACAACAAAACCAATGGTTGCTGGGCACATTGACAAAAAACAATTAGGGGGCAGTCCCCTTTTGGCATTAGAGTATACATTCAAATAAATGTTCACTCAAACTTCAGTTCAATCAACAACATCCAAAGTTTGTTCTCAGTCTTCTTGATGTAGTGTAGGTTTTCTGGCATCTTTCTACAACAGTTCATTCTCTGGATTTAGGAGTTAGCAAGCTTCTTTCCTTGAAGATCTTTTCTTGAACAAAATGTCAAAATCTTGGGTTTTTATAAAAATACAATTCCCCCCCCCCCAAGTGGGTGTTAAGAAACATCCATTTCAGCTGAGGATGCATGGTTGAGTTATAGGGGTGTATGAGTTAATGAATTATCAGAAGAAAACAAAACAAAAAACTTAAAGAAGACAGAAACAATTAAAGAAAGTTAAACTTTTGGGAGAAAGGAAAAAAATTTCAAAATAGGCCCTTATTTGGGTTTAATAAGTTTCTAACAGGCCCTTGTATTAGGGTCCAATTAAAGTAATTTCTAATTCCACAAGTCTGTAGGAGAGAATACAGTAATATTTCACTTAGCCATTTGCAGCCAAGACTACAGGAAGTTGCCATACTATAAGAAAGAAAAAAGAACTAGAATTTTGTTTTGGTGGGGAAGTGTCATTTCCTGGTCTGATTTTTTTTTTTATTTTCAGGGATATGGGGAGCCAGGATGATAGTCAAACCTTGGTACTTGTCTGAGTATTTCACAAAGATTATAGATACAAGGAAGTCCTATGACTTAACATATGTCAAGCTTTGCAACCTTGAGTCTCACACTAGATTCAAGTTCTTTTGTATTGGCTTAGAAGTACATCAATCTGTACTTCTTGTTTTTATCCCATTTCCTAGAATCAGACACAAACATTAATCACAGTCCCATAACATTTTATCAATAAATGGCAGATTTCCAAAGCTTATTGGGTATGTATTAATATTATAGCAAGTATATATATATATGTATGTGTATATATTTAACTTATTACTGCAGAAAAAATAATATTAATTGTATATACTTTTAGTACAAGAAATGAGAAAAAAAGGAAAAAATCAAATATTCTAATCAAAATAAAAGAAAGTAAGGGGGGAAATCAGAAATTCAGTGTGTTCCTGAAAACAGTATCCACTTGTCTATAGATTATTATCTCCAATGCATGTGATATGATACAGTCAATCAGTCTCAACAGAAGATACTCTCTTTACATGTGAGCAATGAATCCAAGAGTCCTCTCCAATCTTTATAGATGTTGGAGTAGTTAACAATATTTGGAATGGCCCTTCCCAGGAAGGTTGAGTTGTTCCAGTATGCTGGAAATTCTTAATATACACCTTGTCTCCTGGGTTCAGGTCATGAAGAGAACAGTCTAGTGGTCCGGCTTGTACTGCAGCTCCGGATTCATGGAGTTCATGCAATTTGTGCTGTAATTCCTGTATGTAGGAAGCAATAGTAGTATCTCCCCATAATAGTGATGTATATGCAGGGGAGAAAGGCTTAGCCTGTAAAGGTGGATGTACAAAAAGCATCTCAAATGTTGAGATGTGTAGGTCTCCTCTAGGCCTGCTTCTCAGATAAAAAAGGGCCAGATGGGGAATTTCAGGCCATTTTAAATGTGTCTCAGTGCATACTTTGCCAATCATAGTTTTAAGATCTCTGTTCATTCTTTCAACTTGGCCTGAGCTCTGGGGATGATATGGTACATGAAATTTGGGAGTTATCCCTAAGCAAGAATATATTTGATTTAGGACAGAATCAGTAAAATTACTTCCTCTATTTGAATCATTACATGGTGGCAGGCCAAAGCAAGGAATAATCTCTTTTAAAAGCACCTTAGCAACAAAAGCCACGGTGGCTCAGGCTGCAGGAAATGCTTCCGGCCATCTGGTTAGTTGATCTACTATGACTAGACAAAATTTATAATTTCCAGCCTTTGGCATTGTTATGAAATCTATCTGGAGGTGCTCAAAAGGTGTGTAAGCCAGGGGACACCCACCAAAGGTTTTGCCATGAAAAGCATGTTGGTTATATTCTTGGCAGGTAGAGCAGGCTGTACACACTTTAGAGGCTATAGTAATTATACCAGGGGCTATCCATACTCTCTTAACAGAGTCCATGATGCCCTAGGTACCAAAGTGACCATTTTTATGAATATATTGGCAAATTTAGTGATAGAAACTCCTAGGGAACAGGGGTTTTCCTTCAGATGACACCCATACTTCATTAATCTGTTTTGCTTTGAATTTTTGCTTTCATTTTTCCACATGCTTTTCATTATAGGAAAGTGATAAATTTAAGTCATGAGTGGTTGTTAATTTTAAAATTAATTCAGGCCCTTCTATGGCTGCTAGCTTTGTAGTGGTATCTGTTCAATCATTTCCCCTGGGTCAGTGCCACCTATATGGGCAGAGCAATGAACTGCAGCCAGGGCTTCAGGCAGCTGGAGAGCAAAAAGAACTTCATTAATAATTTCTGAATTAGCTATAGGTTTTCTAGCTGAGGTTAAATTTCCTTTCTGGAGCCATAGCATCCCAACTGAGTGACAAATGCCAAAAGCATATTTAGAATACTTATAAATTGTTGCCTTTTTATCCTTGGCACTTATACTGGTATGTTTCAGAGCTGTGAGTTCTGTACCTTGAGCTCTAATATTAGAGGGCATTGAAGCTGACCTGGTAAGCTGAAGTGGTAAATTCTGTGACAATAGCAGCTCAAGTGTAGCCTATGCCATCCCTCATAAAAGAGGAACCATCAGTAAATAAGACCAGATCTGGATTGTCTAAGGGAGTGTCTAAGAGATTCTTGAGGCTTTTCTGCCATGGACACTAGTGTTTCACAATTGTGTGATGGTTCTCCTGAAGATGGTAAATCTGGAAGCAAGGTGGCAGGGTTAAGAGTTGTACAACATTTCAAGGTGATGTTTTCGCTATTTAACAAGGTTATTTCATACCTTGTAATTCGCTGATTTGAGAATGCCTGTGTTCTATGCCTTAGCAACAATGCTTCTACCTCATGTGGGCACATAATTGTTTGTTTGTTTTTTTTACATTATTTTATTTGGTCATTTCCAAACATTATTCATTGGAAAAAAAGATCATTCTCTTTTCTTCCCCCCCCCCCCCTCCACCTCTCCCATAGCCGACGTGGAATTCCACTGGGTATCACATGTGTTCTTGATTCAAACCCATTTCCATGTTGTTGGTATTTGTATTAGGGTGTTCATTTAGAGTCTCTCCTCAGTCATATCCCTTCCACCCCTGTAGTCAAGCAGTTGGTTTTCATCAGTGTTTTTACTCCCACAGTTTATCCTCTACTTGTGGATAGTGTTTTTTAGATCCCTGCAGATTGTTCAGGGACACTGCATTGACACTAATGGAGAAGTCTATTACCTTCGATTGTACCACAGTGTATCAGTCTCTGTGTACAATGTTTTCCTGGTTCTGCCCCTTTCACTCTGCATCACTTCCTGGAGGTTGTTCCATTCTCCATGGAATTCCTCCACTTTATTATTCCTTTTAGCACAATAGTATTCCATCACCAACATATACCACAATTTGTTCAGCCATTCTCCAATTGAAGGGCATCCCCTCATTTTCCAATTTTTGGCCACCACAAAGAGCGCAGCTATGAATATTCTTGTACAAGTCTTTTTCCTTATTATCTCTTTGGGGTACAAACCCAGCAGTGCTATGGCTGGATCAAAGGGCAGACAGTCTTTTATCTCCCTTTGGGCATAGTTCCAAATTGCCCTCCAGAATGGTTGGATCAATTCACAACTCCACCAGCAATGAATTAGTGTCCCTACTTTGCCATCTCCCCTCCAGCATTTATTACTTTCCATAGCTGTCCTGTTATCCAATCTGCTAGGTGTGAGGTGATACCTCAAGAGTTGTTTTGATTTGCATCTCTCTGATTATAAGAGATGTAGAACATTTTTTCATGTGTTTATTAATAGTTTTGATTTCTTTGGCTGAGAACTGCCTGTTCATGTCCCTTGCCCATTTTTCAATTGGAGAATGGCTTGATTGTTTGTACAATTGATTTAGATCTTTGTAAATTTGAGTAATTAAACCTTTGTCAGAGGTTTTTATTAAGATTGTTTCCCAATTTGTTGCTTCCCTTCTGATTTTAGTTACATTGGTTTTGTTTGTACAAAAACTTTTTAATTTGATGTAGTCAAACTTATTTATTTTACATTTTGTGACTCTAAGTCTTGCTTGGTTTTAAAATCTTTCCTTTCCCAAAGGTCTGACATGTATTCTATTCTGTGTTCACCTAATTTACTTATAGTTTCCTTCTTTATATTCAAGTCATTCATCCATTCTGAATTTATCTTGGTGTAGGGTGTGAAGTGTTAATCCAAACTTAATCTCTCCCACACAGTCTTCCAATTTTCCCAGCAGTTTTTATCAAATACTGGATTTTTGTCCTAAAAGCTGGGGCTTTTGGGTTTGTCATAGGCTGTCCTGTTGAAGTCATTTACCCCAAGTCTATTCCACTGATCCTCCTTTCTGTCTCTTAGCCAGTAACAAATTGTTTTGATGACCGCTGCTTTGTAATATAGTTTGAGATCTGGGACTGCAAGGCCACCTTCCTTTGATTTTTTTTCATTATTTCCCTGGATATCCTTGATCCTTTGTTGTTCCAAATGAACTTTGTTATGGTTTTTAATAATTCAGTAAAAAAGTTTTTTGGAAGTTCAATGGGTATGGCACTAAATAGATATATAAGTTTGGGTAGGATGGTCATTTTTATTATGTTAGCTCGTCCCACCCATAAGCAATCAATATTTTTCCAATTGTTTAGATCTAGTTTTAATTGTGTGGAGAGTGTTTTGTAGTTGTGTTCATATAGTTCCTGTGTTTGTCTCGGCAGATAGATTCCTAAGTATTTTATATTGTCTCGGGTGACTTTAAATGGAATTTCTCTTTCTAATTCTTGCTGCTGAACTGGGTTGGAGATATATAGAAATGCTGATGACTTATGTGGGTTTATTTTGTATCCTGCAACTTTACTAAAGTTGATTATTTCGATTAGCTTTTTGGTTGATTCCCTAGGATTCTTTAAGTAGACCATCATATCATCCACAAAGAGTGATAGCTTGGTCTCCTCATTGCCAATTTTAATACCTTCAATTTCTTTTTCTTCTCTAATTGCTACTGCTAGTGTTTCTAGTACAATGTTAAATAATAGAGGTGATAATGGGCATCCTTGTTTGACTCCTGATCTTATTGGGAAGGCTTTGAGTTTTTCCCCATTGCAGATGATGTTTGCTGATGGTTTTAGGTCTATACTGTTTATTATTTTTAGGAAAGGCCCTTCTATTCCTATACTTTCTAGTGTTTTCAATAGGAATGGATGTTGTACTTCATCAAAGGTTTTTTTTCTGCATCTATTGAGATAATCATGTGATTTTTGTCAGTTTGCTTGTTAATATGGTCAATTTTGTGAATGGTTTTCCTAATATTGAACCATCCATGCTTTCCTGGTATGAATCCTGCCTGGTCATAGTGGATGACCATTGTGATGACTTGCTGGAGTCTTTTTGCTAGTATCCTAGTTAAGATTTTTGCGTCTATATTCATTAGGGAGATTGGTCTATAGTTTTCTTTCTCTATTTTTGAACTGCTTGGCTTTGGGATCAGTACCATGTTTGTGTCATAAAATGAATTTGGTAGAACTCCTTCTTGGCTTATTCTGTGAAATAGTTTGTTTAATATTGGGATTAGTTGTTCTTTGAATGTTTGATAGAATTCATTTGTGAATCTATCTGGATCTGGGGATTTTTTCTTAGGGAATTCTTTGATGGCTTGTTCATTTTCTTTTTCTAATATGGGGCACATAATTGTTAATGGGCATCCCAATACTACATCAACAGTTTTTGTCACTAGTAAGGATGTAGCAGCTACTCCTCTTAGACATGGTGGTTTTCCTGATGCTACTGGGTCCATTTGGGCAGAATAATAAACAACTGGGCACTGAGAATGTCCCAAAATCTGAGTTAAAATAGCTGAAGCAACCTCTCTTCTCTCACGTACATACACAGTAAATGGCTTGTTGTAATCTGGGATGCCTAGAGCAGGGGCAGACAGGATAGCCTGTTTTAGATCTAATAGAGCTGACAGTTGTTCTGTATCTAATTTGAGGGGTTCAGGGACTGAATCCCTTTTTAGTGCTAAATGGGTTTAGTAATTTCCCCATAGCAAGAATCCATTGTCTACAAAACCATGTTGCTCCTAAAATTGCTCCCAACTGTTTCTTAGTGGTAGGATCGCTTACATTTTGTATATTTTCAATTGGTTTGGGAGAAATAGAGCAGGCACTAGCAGTCAGGATGAACCCTAAATATTCTACTTTAGGGAGACACCACTGAACTTTATTCTTTGAGATTTTATGCCCTCTTTTGTGTAGTTCCAAAAGAAGGTGTTTACTATCTTCCTGACATGCTTCTGCATCTGTTGAAGCCAAGAGTAGATCATCTACGTATATGATTAATTACTGCCTTTAAGTGTTATATTACCTGTATCTTTGCTCAAAATTTGTGCAAATAAACTTGGGCTTTCCATGAACCCTTGTGGCAGATGACTCCATGCAAAATTAGAGCCCTTCCAGGTGAAAGCAAAGATATGTCTGCAGTCCCTCATGTATGGATATAGAAAAGAAGGCTGAGCACAAGTCCACTACTGTAACGTATGTAGCTGTGCTAGGAATAGAAGAAATAATCGTATTTATGTTGGAAACTACAGTCTCTTTATAACGTGATTGTTCACAGGCCTCAAATCCTATACGAATCTATAGAGGTGTTTGCTATTGGGCCCTATTTTTGTTTTTTTAATGGGCAGGATAGGCGAATTGTATTCAGATTTACAAGGAATTATTATTCTCTGGTCAGTTAATGAGTTTATTACTGGAGTAATGCTCTCAATTGCCTCTTTTGAGAGTGGATACTGAGGAATGGAAGGAGTTGGACTAGATTTAGTTTTTATCTGCATAGGAACAGCCGACTTAAGTAAGCCTACATTGGAAGAAGATGTGGCCCAAGGAGACTCCAATATATCTGCAGGTATTACAAAGGTGGGAGGCTCTTTTGCCTCCTGGCTCTCTGAGAGAAGTACAGGGGGTAAATTTAAAAATTCCTCAGGTACTTCCAATGATAACCATCTGGGGAGCACATTGTGGCTCTGAGTTTACATAGAAGGTCCCTCCCCAGCAAATTTAAAGGGGAGTCAGGCATCAAAAGGAAAGAATGTTTTACTTCTAGGGGTCCTACAGACACCATTCTAGGGGAAAGCTTTTTACCTCTTTGCGGTATTCCTGACACTCCTTTTACATTCTCTGAACCAATGGAATAACAATTTAAATCAGTTGTACTCTTTAATACATACCTGGAAGCTCCAGTGTCCAAAAGACAATCATAATCGGTGTTACCCACCTTTAAGGTAACATGAAGCTTATCAGTATGGGGGGGGGTCAATGGATAGGGACAATAGGTAGTAGGACATCAGGGTCTGGAAAATCAAAGGTTGTATCCTTTAATTCCTGTGCCCCATCCCCCCCCCAGAAACCTTCATAGTATTTGGGAAGTTCCTTGGGCACCCCCTGAAGGGCACCCCCCTGAGGGGCATTAGCACCCTGAGTATTTTTTGGATGAGCACCACTTAAGTTATATTGTTGTGGAATCATTTGATTTGAGTTATCATTTTCCCAATATCTATTCCTAAAGTTATCATTCCTAAAGTTGTGGTTTCCAGTATCATTATTATAATTATTTCTATAATTATCCTTTCCATAGTTGTTATTAAACTGCATATTCCTTCTGATTGCCTTTAATAAAGTTTTACACTCTAGCATTCTGTGGCCCTTCTCACAGAATTTGTTGGTAGTGGATCAATAATTAGATTTCTGGAGAGGGGCAAGTCCCTTTGGTTGAGTATCATGCCCTCTTTCCAGTTTAGTAATCTTATCTGTTAAATATGTCAATTGTTTCTCAATTTTCTCCATGAGATCATTATTCTCTTCCTCCTTTTCTTTGTTTCCCTTTGAAACATATAGAGTTGTTTTTCGCAATTCTTCAAGGTCCATCTGCAGCCATATTGGGCAATGTGTTCTAAAATAATCCTTGATCACTTTGCAAGAGTTATTGACAAATTTCCTTCTAATTTGTCTTATGCAGTTTTCTTTAGAAACGTCAAAATCCAGGTATTGACTCCCAAACTCAGTTATTCTGTACATGAATCTGGAAGGTGTCTCTTCCTCATTTTGCTTAATTCTTTCAAATTCTGTCCACTTACCTGTACTGTCTGTACACTCTCTCATTGCTGTTAAGATGGCCTCCCTACAACGGTATAGTTGTAAATTATCCTCAGAGTTGTTAGAGTCCCATTCAGGATCCTGAAATGGCCAGTGTGCTGCATTGTGCCCCTGGTTTTTATTGACATGAGAAATTATTTTATTTTCCTCACATTCAGTTAAAAAATCCAGTAGCAAGTTTTCAACATCTTTGTAAGACGAATTATATTGAAAAAATGTAATTGTGGAAACATTTTGTGTGAATTCATTTATTTCTTGGGGATTAAACAGTATATTGTGCCTTGGAATCACCACATCCCCCTTCGTTCCTATTTCAGGTACTTCTCTTAGAGGAAAAAGACCTCTAGTTGAATTTGGTACCTGTGAGTCAGTTTGACTAGAACGAGTTTCTTTAGAAGGACAAGATTTCCTTGGGACTGGAATTGGTTTTGGGTTAGGAGGATACTTCCTTGGGACTGGGATTGGTTTTGGGGTAGGAGAAGGAACAGGAGAAACTGGGATTTCAGAAGTTTGAGTTTCAGGAGAAGGGTCTTGGGGATTAAGTTCAGCCATGATTTGCAGACCATGAGAGAACAAGTTAGCTGAGGTATAGGAGAGGTGTTTTCCATTTCGGAGGAGGGAATTTCCTCATTTAGAAGTTCAAAAACAGGTTTGTCAGGGTCAGAGATATTTTTGGTAGGGTCAATATTTACCAATTGATCCTGTAAGAAGCATTTTAAATCATCCAATTGGTTTTGCATGTTCCCCTGTATTTTAGCTTCAAATTTTTGCATGCTTTCCTGTATCTAAGCTTTATATTTTTTCAAGTTAGCATTTCTCATAGTATTTAGGAGTATAAAAATGAAATTATCTAATAACATAAGAAATTGGAGGTATTCTGAAATCTTTAATGTCCCTAATTCTTCAACTGCCATAGAAATGTCATAGAATGTATTATTCGTATATATGTAAATTCGTATACACACACACACACACACACACACACACACACACACACACACACACATATAAGTTATTTTCCTAGCGGGCCTCACAAGTTGTGGTTGTTGGGTTTTTTGTTTTTGTTGTTTTTTTTTTACTCCTCACATAATTTTAAAACTAGAGACATGTGGGGAGCAGGAGGAGACCTAAACTTCCTCCAGGTTTCTCTCAGTGCTAATTAAGAGTAATATAGGTAGTGTTGTCAGTGAGGGTTGCCTAATTGGGTAGTTTGTTCCCTAAGGGAAAGGGGATTTGTATGTAAACAGCTTCGCCAGTCCTGCCACTTTTAGATTTTTAAAAAACAAAAAATGGCTGTGTTCAATTCAAATTAAGGAGGAAAGAGAAAAAAAAAATTTATACTCACCTGATCTCTCAGCTATGTGTCAAACTGCTTAAAAGGCTGACTTGAGGAAATAATAAAGAGAGAAAGGAAAGAGGTTTCACAGAAATTTGAGTGTCCTAGTCACAACCTTCAACGATTAGCCAGACTGTAAGGATAATTTTAGGGTTGTGACCTAATCTAAATTAATTTGGTCACCAGAGAAAATCCCAAATAAAATACCAAGTCAGTTTGGAAACTCATGGTGATTTTAATTAATAGAAAGGGAAGGAATTAAGGAGAGGAGAGAGAAAGAGGGTATAGGATTTCTCCCGCCTGGCCTGTGCCAGGGGGAGTTCAAAGACCTCTGCCACCAGGTCTTTGAAGAAGATTAGAGGCTTTTCTAAGAGGATAGTGTTTGAAAGATAAAGGAGGAAAGAATCAGCCTAAACTCAGAGAGCTCAGTGAAGATGCCTCACCTGAACTAGGCTACTAAACTTCTCCCAGTATAGTATCAAGAAAAACTCATCACCAACCCCAGACAATAGCTGCCACCATGCCAAGATGCTAAAATGCTCATCAAGCTGCCGCCAGAGCCACCTCTCAGCGGAAAGAGACCGGAGAAAGGAAGTGAAACCAAATATATAGATTTGTTTTACATCAATTTCTTGCATCTCACATGTACCAATGGTAGCTTAAGCTTGACTTAGGAGATCCCAGCGATCTGTCAGTTGTTCCTGATTTGTCATTTGCTAGCACATGTCTGTCATAGGCCATCCTCCTAAATACTTAATCCTTAAGTATGGGTGTAGATATTCCTGTTTTTGTTAGACTAAGGAGGGTAAAGTAATCTTAAGTTCAGAGAGACCAGAGTCCTTGGTTTTATAGCAAGATCTCCTTTGGAAACCAGCTTTAGAAAAGAAAAAAAAAATAGAATTCGTTATTGGTTTTCTTGCTTTTAAAATTTTATTTATTGATTCCAAATTCTTTACTTCATTCCTCTACCCCTTACCCCTCAATGACAAGACAAGAAATACTATACCTATGATATATACAAAGTCATATAAAACCTTTCCACATTATCCTTGTTGTGAAAAAAAGAAACAAGAAAAATAAAGGGGAAAAATATGCTTAGGTTTCTGCAGATTCTATCAGTTCTCTTTTTCAGTGGGTATGTTATTTTTCATCATGAGTCATTTGGAATTATCTTGGATCATTATTTTGATTCACAATAGTGTATCCTTATATTGCTTTTAGTGTGTTCATTATTCTCCTAGCTTTGTTCACTTCCCTTGAATATAAGTCTTTCCAGGCTTTCCAGTAGTATTCCATCACAGTCATATAATTTATTCAGTTAATCCCCAATTGATGGACATCTCAATTTCCAGGTTTTTGCCACAACAAAAAAGAATGGATATATGTATATATGCATATATATATATATTCATATTTATGGGTTTCTTCTCCTTTTTCTTTGATCTCTTTTTGGAGCAAGGATTCAGTAGTAGTATTGCTGGTTTAGAGTATGCATAGTTTTCTAGCTCTTTGGGCATAAGGTTCAAGTCTTTCTCCACAATGGAAGAACTAGTTCATAGATCCACTAGCAATGCATTAGTGTACCACATCTCTTCTAATATTTGTCATTTTCCTTTTCTGTCATCTTAGCCAGTCTGATGGGTGTGAGATGGTACCTCAGAGTTAATTTTCATTTTTTGATTATTAGTAATTTAGAGTATTTTTTCATATGACTATTGATAGTTTTGATTTCTTCTTCTGAAAATGCTATGTTAGTATCCTTTAACCACTTATATCAGTTGGAGAATTACTCTTATTTTTATTTTTATAAATTTTGCTTAGTTCTTTCCGTAGTTGAGAAATGAGACTTTTAACAGAGAAATTTTTGGTCTAAAATTTTTTCTCTGGTTTTTCTGCTTTCCTTCTAATTTTGGCTGCATTGGTTTTGTTTGTGCAAAACCTTTTTCATTTAATATGTTCAAAATTGTCCATTTTATTCCATGTGAATCACTCTTCCTTTAAAAATATATCTGACAGGTATATCTGACAGGTAATTTCTTCTATACTTCTGTAATTTGTTTAGGATACTACTCTTTGTGTTTCGTCATGCACTCATGTTGAGTTTATCTTGGTGTATGGTGTAAATATTAGTTTATATCTAATTTATTCCAGACAGTAGCCTTTCCCAACAGTTTTTGTCAAATAATGAGTTCTTGCTCCAATAGCTAGTATCTTTGGGATTTCTCAAATACTGGACTACTCTGCTCATTTATTTCTATATTGTGTATCTAATCTTTCGGTTGTTTAGACACTTTCATATCTAGTATCAAATTCTTTGTAATATAATGTGAGGTCTGGTACTACTAGAAGGGGAGAGATAGCTTCCTTCATGTTATTCATTTCATTGATTCTCATGACAGTTTTTACTTTAGTAGCAACAGAGAAGAAAGTCTTATTTCAGAGGTTTGGTTTGTTACCAAAGAGCTTAAGAAGAGACATCCAAGTATAGAGTCATTTCTGAGTACAGTAAGTGACTTTTTGCACATATACCCTTTATTCCTTCAGGAGAAATTTTTTACTATTATTTTAACTCCATAAAGTAATTCTTTGGTAGTGATTAGTATGGCATTGAATAAGTAAATTAATTTACATAGAACTGTAATGTTTTCGGTTTGGTAAACCCATGAGAAATTACTATTTCTCCAACTGCTTAAATTTGTCTTTATATTAAAAGTATTTTATAATTTTGTTCCTGTAGTTTCTGGATTTGCCTTGGTAAGTACAATTCTAAGGATTTTATACCATCTGTAATTATTTCCAATGGAATTTCTCTTCCTGGTTGGCTTTTTTGGTAATACATAGAAATGCATAGTGGGTTTATTTTATATTCCATAACTTTGCTAAAGTTGTCTGTATATTGTTTTGACAATTTTTGATTCACTTTCTAGGGTTCTCTAAGTATACCATCATATTGTCTGCAAAAAATGATAGTTTTGTTTCCTTGTTGCTTGTGCTTTCTTTTTCTTGTCTTATGCTATGACTAAGATTTCTAGGATTACAATGAATAATTTTAGTGGTATTGGACTTCCTTATTTCACCTCTGATATTATTGGAAAGGCTTTTAGCTTACCCCCATTACTGATGAAACCTACTCTTAGTTTTAGATACATACTACTTAACATTTTAAGGAAAGCTCAATTTATTCCTAAGCATTCTAGTGTTTTTATAGGAATAGGTGTTGTAATTTTATCAAAAGTATTTTTCTGGATATATTGATATAGTCATATAATTTTTGTTGTTTTATTATTGTCACTTGTACTTATCCTTTTCCTAATATTTAACTACACCTGATTCCTGGTATATATTTAACCTTCCATAGGGTGTGATCCTTGTGATATAGTTATATAAAATTTTTGCATCATTATTAGGGAAATTGGTCTGTAGGTTTTTTTTTATTTATGACTTGTTAAATTTCTTTTTCCCAAGATAGGATTATTTTTAGAGGCAATGTAATAATTTCATATATATTCATCCATTTCATTTGGACTGTCAATTTTATTGGCATAAAGTTGGGCAAAATAGCCCCTGACAATTGCTTTAACTTCATCTTTGTTGATTATGCATTCTCTTTTTTATTTTTGATTAGGTAATTTGGTTTTGTACTGTTCCTTTCTTTTTTTTATTTTTAAATTACATGTAGAAACAATTTTTGGCAATTGTTTTCTGATATTCATTTCAGATTCTCTCCCTTCCTCCTGTCCTTCCTGAAGCAGTAAATAATTTCATATAGGTTATACCGTTGCTTTTATGCAATGCATATTTCTATATTTACTATGTTGTGAATGAAGATACATTTCACATATACAATTTTAAAATCCCTGAAGGAAATGAAGGAAACATAATGTGCAATGAGATTTCATAAGTTCTTTGTTGTGTAGCATTTTTTAAAATCACTAATCCTTAAAGGTTATCTTGGAATCATGTTTAATTGATGAATAGTTTTGTCCTTCATAGTTGATAATTGTACAATATTTCTGTTCCTGTACACACTATTCTCCTGATTCTGCACACTTCACTTTGAGATGTAAGTCTTTCTAGGTTTTTCTGAACTCATTTTGTTTATTTCTTATGGCATAATAGTTTTCCACTATACCCATATACTACTGCTTGTTTAGCTATTCCTCAGCTGATGGACTCCCTCAGTTTGCAATTCTTTGCCATTACAAAAAGAGCTGCTACAAATATTTCTGTACCAAATGTTGGTAGGTCAAAGGGTATACATAGTTTTATTCCCCTTTGGGTGTGATTCCATGTATTCTCTGGAACAGTTGTTTATTCTCTTTTTGCAAAAATCAAATTAAATTATTCTCTTTTTACAGAAATCAAATTAACCAATAGTTTATCTATTTTATGGTTTTTAAAAAAACTAATTCCTAATTTTACTTATTAGTTCAACTTTTTTGACTTTCAATTTTGTTAATCTTTCCTTTTATTTTTTTAGTATCAAAATATTTGTATGTAATTGGAAATTTTTAGTTTTTTAGTGATATGCATAATTCATTATTATCTTCTTTTTCTGTATGTGTGGTTTTTTACCTTTACCTTCAGTCTTAGAATTTTGGTTCTAAGGCAGAAGAGTGATAAGGGATAAGGAATAAGGGACAAGGAATAAAGGTTAAGTGACTTGCTTATCATGCAGCTAGGAAGTATCTTGAGTCCAGATTTGTGCCCATGACCTCCTGTCTTTAGGCCAGGCTTTCAGTCCATGGAGCCACTCAACTGCCCCTTTCTATTTTTTTTTTTTTTTTGACGTGTTTAGAGATATAAAGTTTCCCCTGAGTACTACTCTGCATCCCACAAATTTAGAATTTTTTTTCTTAGCATCACTTGGTATGTTGTACTGTTGTCATTATCTTTAATTAATTTATTGTTTTATGATTTGTTCTTTGACCCACTCATTTTTTAGAATTATATTAATTTCTAATTGGATTTTAATATATGCTTTCAGTGTCTTTCCTTTATTATAATTTTATTGTATTTGATCTAAAAAGGACATTTAATATTTCTGCTTTTCTTCATTTGTTTGTGAAGTTTTTATGCCATTATACATGATCAATTTTTGTTCAGTTGCCATGCAGCTATGTTCTTTCTACTCCCATTAATTCTTTTATAGGTCTAGGATATCTAACTTTTCTAAAATTCTATTTATTTTAAATTCTTTTTTGCTTATTTTTTGTTTCTGTTTGTCTAGATCTGGTTAGGGTAAATTGAGGTCATCTACTAATTTAGTTTTATTGTCTACTTCCTCCTTTAACTCAGTTAATTTTTCCTTCACAAATGTGTGTTCAATATTGATATTAATTCTTTTTATGGCTCCTTTTATCAAAATGTTTCTCTGAATATCTTTTTTAATTAGGTGTGGTTTTGTTTTGTCTTGGATTGTGATTGCTAATCCTGTTTTTTTTTTTACTTAAGGCAAAGCATAATAGATTTTGCTCAAGTTCCTTATTTTTACCCTGCATATCTTTCTGTTCCAAGTGTGTCTCTTGTAACCAATATGTTGTATTTTGGTTTCTTATCCATTTTGTTATGTGCTTGGTGAATCCATTTATCAGTGAATTCATTCCATTTACACTTATAGTTATGATTACTATATATTTTCTTCTATGCTATTCTCTTCTATTTATCCTTTTCTAAATAAACAAAAAACAAGTCTGTCACATCTGACAGAAATGTGGATCAGGGATTTCTCAAACTAAGATAGAGATTTGAGGAATTATAAACCAGATTAGAAGCTAAATATTTCGAGCCAATTGAGAAGTAACCAGAGAAGATTAAAAAAAAAAACATGAAAAAAGTTTCTTATAGAAGACAGAAACCCAATAAACCCGAAAAGCTAGAAAAGACATCAGAAACCCCTAGAACCAATAAACTAAGAATCAGCAAGCATTTATTAATTACCTTCTATCTTCTAGACACTACAGATACAACTATAGTGAATGAGACAATCCCTGTTCATGAATAGCACTATATATATATGTGTGTGTGTATAAGTATACACATATATATTTATATATAACATTCCTATTTATACATAAAGAGAAGTATTATATATAAATTTATACAGAATAAATGTAAAGAAAATGAAGTAAAAATAAACAAAGGCAAAGGAGTTAAATAGAAGATAGTTTGGTAGAGAAGGGTGTTAAAATCAAGAAAGACTTTGTGCATTAGACCATAAAATCTCAAATTTTTTAGAACCTTCAAAGAATTTTTGTTTTGTCAATATAACCAATCTTTTGAATTTGAGAGCTCATAGTGTCATTGCGTTTGGTTTATGTTCACAGGAAGCAGCACACTAATAAGGGTTCAAAAACTCTTGTGTATTCCCCCTTCCATCCTCCAGAGTGTAACATTGTGGCAGCTGTGACTGACTCCCTCTCTGAGAACC
Source organism: Monodelphis domestica (assembly GCF_027887165.1). Taxonomy (NCBI): domain Eukaryota; kingdom Metazoa; phylum Chordata; class Mammalia; order Didelphimorphia; family Didelphidae; genus Monodelphis; species Monodelphis domestica. The sequence continues at coordinate 239,254,015 of NC_077228.1, read as the reverse complement.
TCCTTCCCAGAATTGGAAGCATAAAGGCAGATTGAAATAACCGAGTCAGCCTAGAAAGAAAGACAAAGGTGCCTGCTAAATTGAGCACATCCTTGCTACGTTAGTACTCAAATGTACATATTCATGTTTCTTTTATCATACACTAGTATATGAACTGCTACTTAAGAAGTACTTAGGATATTTAATAATGACACCTATTTTCTTCCTAAATTTGGAGAATTCTAACAAACTATTTTAAGTATAGTAGTAGTCTCTGGGTAATTGAGGATGACAATTGTCTTTGTGTGCTTTCATCTGTGATGTAGATGAGTGTGCACAAAAACACTTGTGCGTGAAGGAGATTTAAGTGGAAAAGTTGATGCACAGAGACAGTTCTACTCTCTCGGTGTTGGAAGCCTGGGTCCAGTGGTACAAAAAGTCCTTACACCTGGAGACTTCCTCAGCTGCATTGGATGACCATGTTGTCTTTTGTGCTCCAACGCGCCCTAAGTACTCCACAGTGCTTTACTGCGTCACCCTCTCAGCTGTTGAAACTTCTTATTGATTTCTTCCGTCTGTTCAGCCAAAGCAGTCTTCACATGCTGGGTGAGCAAAGCCCTGGTTCACCAGGGGTCAACGACCCGATGGCTACCCTCACAAGGTTTAGCCGGCCTGTCAAAGCCGTTGCCCGGGGTGTGGCCGCTGCCGCATGCTAGCAGCTACTAGGAGCCACAAGTGGGAGCTGGGTGTCAGGTGAGGGTCAGAGGTTGGAGAGCTGCCCTAGGAGGGCACGACAAGCCCTCCATACCAGAGATACTACTACTCCCTGAGCACCCCATACAATATTTTAAGTATTGTAAGGTTATATATACATGCCATGTTGGTTGTTTCTATCTAGTCTTTAAATCCTACATTCGATTTTTAAGCATTTATCTTCATCCTGGTAAGATGCTGCCTCCAAGGACACCCACTGTCAGTCATTCTTCTCTTGCACTCAGCTAGTCCCTAACCCATTATCCATAGGCCTCTTTTTCTGTCTTCCTAAGCTGCCCTGGGCTGGTGAAATGAGTCACTGTGACTTCTTTATTAACTTTTCTGCTCAGATCTTGATTTGGAGTTTACTGTGGTCATTTTGACCCAACCCTGTATAAGCTAGATGCTTGGATCCCTACCTTCCAAATTTATGTAGGAGAATATTTTCCTTTATACATTCTGAGGCTATATTTTCCTTTATACATTCAAAGAAGCTCTTGGGAAATTTGCCACTATTACAACACATTCTTTTCTGCTCTGACTTATTTTCAAGTTTTCATGGAAATGAAGAAGTACACTTTATTTTGTTTTTTTCTAATAATGCAGCAAAAATATTTTTATACTTCATAGTGCCTCATGTGGTTGTCTGAAAGTGATTGAAAAGGTAGTCTGAGAGACCAGAGAAAGGTGAGGAGAGTAAATTAACTAGCCCTGAAATGGTGTTTATGAGCATAAACAAAAGTAATATTTTTTTTTTTTACTGAATCTTTTTAGGGCTCCACACAGGCTCTGTTGACATGAGTAACAGATGGATAGTGAGCTAACTAGGTCTATAATTGAAAAGGGAGAAGAGGGCAAGATTAATTGCATTTGGGAAATTGCGTAATACTTTCAGTGATACCAAATTTCTTACCCCTGCAAAAAAAAACACCATCTTTTGAATACCAATTTTCTTTTAGTTCCATCTTTTGATTCTTGCTGTTTGGGTAAATGTATGTAACTTTTTAGTGCTCTAGGAACTTCTCTTAAGACTATTACTTGGGTTGCTAGGTAGCACAGTGGATAGAAGAGCCTGGCCTGGGGTCAAGAGGACCTGGGTTCAGAATCTGGTATCAGATACTTCCTAGTTGTGTTGACCCTGGGCAACCCCCTTTTGCCTAACCTCTTGCTGTTCTTCTATCTTAGAATTGATACTAAGACAAGGTAAGAGTTTTTTTTTTAACTTTAACTTTTAGAAAAGATGACAAAAAGGGAGTTTCCTCATTAGGGAGTTTGTCTAGTCCCTATCCCTTTTGGACAATAGGCTGGGATTCATGACTTTCTAGGCTAGGATTTATGAAAAACTGCACTCTTCAAAGAATTGTAGGTAGCTCAGAGAGCAGTGAATAAATAAATGGGTGAACAAGCATTTAAGTACTTATTATAGTGCTAATACAGATTTTAAAAAATCAAGACAGTTCCTGCTGGAGACAGCATATATGGGTACAGAGCATCTAGAAAGGACCAGTGAATGATGCATAGGATATGGAGGCAAGACAGGTGGTAATTTATTATCTTAAGTATCATTTTTCACTGATGTCATATTCAGGAAACAACAAATAGATTAATTTGTTTGTAAAATACAGTCATTTGGTATAAACTTTGAAAAAATTGCCTGGAATCAGAGTATAAAGGACCTAGAATGTTAAATAGGAGAGTTTATATTTGATCTTGGAGGTATTGGAGACTGGAGCTTTTTAAACAAGTAAGTGATACGGTTTTAAGTCCTTTGCTAAAGAAATATCACATTGGCAGCTGTTGGGAGAATGAATTTGACAAGAGACTTGATACAGAGAGACCAGTTAGGAAGATGTTGAAATAGGGAGGAGGCCATGAGGTCCTGAACTAAGATTGTGGAGAGAAGGGACAGATAGATGTAAGAGAGATTGTTGAGGAATATTTGATAAGGCTTAGCAACTGATTAGATAATTGAGTGAAAGTGAAAGGTTGAGGATGACATAGAGGAGGTAAAGCTGAGTGACTAGAAGGAAGATAGGAAGATGGAGTCTTGGGAGAGATTATAGTGAGTTCTGCTGAACTATACCCAAACTTGACTTATAGACAAAAAGATATTCAGTAAATGTGTATTAGAAAAGTGGGCAGGCTAGTCAGACAGTGCTAACAACGCATAATGAATGGACAGCTTATGTGCTACACTGCTACCCACATAATATATTTAGAGAAGCCCAGTCCAAAATCAATTTGCCTTGACCCTTTGTGGAGGAGTTATTGTTCACAGGTGGGAAAATGAGAAGATGTGAGTGGGTTGCTATTTGTATTGATGGAACAACTATCCACGTCAGCCCTAACTGCCAAAAACTAGATTCTTGTCAGGATCTTTTCTTTCCTTTTGCTGGCTTTGCCAACTGTAAAAATGGATCATCTTTATTATAATAAAAGAGTTGAGTTCACTGGATAAGGTGGTATACTAGTGAGATATTGGGTGGATTGTGGAAGCAGGAACAGGGTGTGAGGGAGTGTGTATGGTAGTTCCTTCTCTCCCTCCAGTGATAACAGGCTGTCAGTTATTACTCAGTGCCCCTTGAGGAAATGACTGAAAGGATGTGATGTCTCTACCCAATCAGCCCATTTGTGAATGGTTTCAGTGCCCCGTCCTCAAGAGGATTCAGTGGCAGGGCTTAGTCTGGGCCTTAACACTGTGGGAATGGTCTCAGGCCTGAGACCTGTCCCCAATTTCTTGAAGCACCCTTCTTAATATAATTAAAAAGCCAATCAGATATCTGACTGCTACTAAGGGATTTATTATTGGAGTTAGGCAAACTGGTTGTGGTGGTGTAGGTAGCCCTGTCAAATTCCTAGGCAGTCCATGGTCTAATGGGTCTAAAGGGTCTCCGCCCCTTCCCAGTTAAATAGCTCCTTCTATTGACTTAAGTACTAGTTTGTCCTAAGAGAAGTAAGTAAGAAATAGTTCCAGGTGGCACGGAGGTGTGCCCTCCTTTTAGGGTCCAGACAGTCCCCATTGGAGTCTGAGATGTCTTTCTTCAGGAAGAGGAGAGTAGTAGTTGTATCTTTGATGGGAAATCAACAACAGGCTTAGAGAAAGAAGCAGTGTCCTCTCCAGTGGCTTCAGCAATCCTTCAGCCCTACAAAACTGGACTTCACAGCTTCAAGTCTCCAGGTAGAAGACCAAGAGGATCCCCAGAATCCTCTCAGAACCGTTAGTTGTCCCACAAGCCCTTGCTTCTTCAACTGTCATTCAACCTCCTTTAGTCCTCATCTTCAAAATTCCAAATCTCCCTGCCCCCATCCTTACAGTGCCTTCCTCAGAGCTTTTGTGGAGATCAAATAAAATAATGTATATAAAATATTTTGTATTTCTGACTTCTAATTCTGAATTCTTTTTACTTTGTCCTCCATCTATGATCCAACCAAACTGGCCTTCTCTCTATTCTGCACACATGACACCATCTCACATCTCTGCCTTTGCACTGAATGTCCCAAATGCCTAGAATGCCCTTCTCCTTATCTCTGCCCCATACAGACCTTCTCTTCACACAGTCCTAGCTAGCATTGTCTTATGCATAAAGCTCTATCTGATTCCATCCTATCCCCCTTCCTTCAGTGCTGAGCTTTTCCCTTCCAAACTACTTTGTATTTAATTAAACTTTGTTACATATTGTGTGTCTTTTTTCCAATTAAATTTATGCTATGTGTATTTATCTATGTACTTGTTTCACCTATTAGATTGAGGTTGTTTCCTCCTTTGGAGCTGTAGCACCTAGCATGATTCCTGGCACATAGCAGGAACTTAACAAATAATTCTTGTTTAATTTGTCTTCTTGACTCACTTTACTGTAAACTTACCTCAGGTAAGATTTTAGTGTTCCTGGCATTCTTAAAAATCTTTTATGTTAATTATTGATCATTAGTCCTTGTTTCAATTTTTTAATGTTTATTTTATGAATATGAATTGGTAGGTTTAAGTTTCCTGAAGAGCTACATCATTTGTTTTTTCAAGACTTTTCTTTTCTTCCTCATTAGGCTTATTGAAAATTTTTGCTTGTCTTTAGAATTTAATTTTGCATTGATTTTTTTTCCCTGTAACTGAACTATTTGAAATCTGCTTTGTCAATCTATTTTGTGCTAAATTTTAATAGAAATTACAGCATTTAAATGATGAAAGATATGGGAAACTCCAGATGCAAAGATCACTGCAAGATCACAATGAGAGATTGCTGTAAGCACACTAAACCTCCCCAAATCATCAAAATCATGATGGAAAAAGTAGAGATATGGAAAGGATGCCTGTATTTTGTATGGAACCACATTTAGGATAGCACAGGATTTGGCTGCATCTACACTGAAGGACCAGAAGACATGGAATATGATAATATGGAAAGGAAGGGAACTGGGTCTACAACCAAGAATCAACTACCCAGCAAAACTGACTATATTCTTTCAGGGGAAAGTATGGTCATTTAATAAAATAGAAGACTTCCAAGCATTCATAAAGAAAAGACCAGACTTAAAGAGAAAATTTGATGCCCAAACATAGAACTCAAGAGAATCAATCACCAAAAGGTAATTAAAAAAGAGGAGTGGAAAACAAAAACAAAATCTTTTTTTAAGGGACCCAATAAGTTAAAATGATTTATATTCTTGTAAGATAAGATGATATTGGTAACTCTTTAAAATTGCTATTATCACCTGGATATCTAGAAGAATTATACTTGGAGGGAAAAATGACAATCTGTATAGGATGAAATGTCAAGATATATATGTAGGTTTCTGTATCTTCCATAGTTTTTCCCTCTGCCACTTTCTTATTCTGGTCCTTTGATGTCTTGTCTTTGTGTTTGTTCTCTTTACCAGCACTGTTGTCTTTTTCCCATTCCCATCTTGAGACTATCCTTTTCTAAATATTCCTCACACATCTTCCTGACCAGTTGTTCTAAGTTCTTATCTACTACTAGAATCTGGGAGGCCGTTTTAGGTGTGACAAATTTGAGGATGTTCCTGATGTAGGTTAGTGTCTGGATTGCTGTCATGGCAAATACATAAGCTTGTGTGATTATTTGCCATACCTCTGTGTTATTAGTAAATGGCATAGTTGTTATGAATGCAGTTGAGTTAGCTATCATTCCTAGTGTCCATCACCACTCCAGTAACTGCACTGTATAAAAATATTGTAAATCTAGTAGCAGGCAAAAGCAGTCAATACCATAACTCCACACTCTATTTGCAGCATCATCTTTTCACTTTAATCTATATCCCTTAGCCTGGGGTGGATCAGACTTTTCTTGGGGTGCCAAATTGTAGTAGATATTGATACTAGGGGAATTATGGTAATAGGGAAATGTTAGAGAGGTAACACCAGGAAGCAAGCCAGGGAAAAGACTGGATCTTCCTGTTCCCTTTCAATGATCTTAGAAATATTCTCGTCACTGATGGTAAGCTTGAAGATTTCCCCTAATAACCAAATCCCACAATCAAATCCTTCAACTAAAAGGTCTTTTATTATTTTGGTAGAAGAGGTAAGGAAAAGGGAAGGGTGAGAGGAAAGTAGGTTTTCCCTAATTTTTCTAAGTTTTCCTGTTGATTGAAGATTTCAAGATATATTCAAATTCAGGAAACAACATTTATCTTTCCCTAAGGGGAGATATTGGCAGCAGTGCTGACAGGTTTCTCCTGAACTAAAACCCAAAAGTCTTTTCAAAACACAGTCTTAAGGATAAGGCAATGGCTAGAGAAAGAGTTTATCTTCCACCTTCTGGTCCAACAGCCAGAGAAGGAACTCTTTTCAGCCAGCTCAAGCTGCTTAGCTGCTTTTTCCCAAGGTTCCATGGAACTATCTCCCCATCTCAGCTGATTAGTCTTTCACAAAGTTCTAAGCTAAAATCTTCATTTACATTATGCATAAATATATATATAAAACTAGAGGTAAAAAAGAGGTTAATCCTAAGAGAAATGGAAAAGGAGAAAAAAGGAGGGGGTAAATTTATATTGCATAAAGAAGTGCATGATGGGAGCAGGGGAGAACACCAATACACTGGAAAGATAAAGAGGTTGGAGGCAAGAAATACTTCATTCTTATGAGCATTGAACTTGATTCAAAGAGGAAAGAACAATCAGATCCATTGGGGTAGAGAATTGATTCATGCCCGATAGAGAAATAGAATGTTAACAAACAGACTTGTGGGGAGGGAAGCAATACAAGGGAGGGAGAGTGTGGGTTAGTTTAAAAAGACCCTAAAGAAAAATAAGAGGGGAATGAGAAGGAGGGGCAGTAAAATAAGGATGGAAATTAAGGGGACTGATTAAAAACAAAACACTGTTGTAGAAGGAAATGGTGAAAGAAGAAAGGGCAGGACTAGGAGAGGAAATCAAAATGTTTGGGAATACACAGGTGATAATAACTCTGGATGTGAATGGGATGAACTCACCCATAAAACAGAAGCAAAAAGCAGAGTGGATTAGAAACCAAAATCTTACCATATGTTGTATAGAAGAAACACACATGAGGCAGGTATACACATACACACACACACACACACACACACACACACACACATAGAGGATAAAGGTAAAAGGCTGGAGCAAAATCTATTGGGTGTCAACTGAAAAAAAGAAGGCAGGAGTCACAATCATGATATATGACAAAGCCAAAGTAAAAATAGACATACATAAAAGAGATATAGGGAAGGTAATTACATCCTGATAAAAGGCAGTATAGACAATGAGGAAATATCAGTACTCAACATGTATGCACCAAATAGTATACCATCCAAATTTCTAAAGGAGAAACTAGTGGAGCTCAAGAATGAAATAGATAGTAAAACTATACTCATGGGAGACTAATGGGAGAACTTCCTCTATCAGATCTAGATAAATCAAACCAAAAAGATAAATAAGAGGTAAGGGATGTGAATAGAATCTTAGAAAAATTGGAGTTAATAAATATGTGGAGAAAAATAAATAGGGACAAGAAAGGAATGCACCTTCTTTTCAGCAGCATATGGTACATTCAAAAAGATTGACCTTGTACTGGGGCATTAAAATATGGCAAAGAAATGCAAAAGAGCAGAAATAATAAATGCAACCTTTTCAGTTCATAATGCAATAAAAATAATAATTAGTAAGGGTACATGGGGAGGCACATAAAAATTAATTGGAAATTAAATGATATGATTCTCCATAATTGGTTAAAGAACAAATCATAGAAACAGTCAATAATTTCATTGGAGGCAATGACAGTGATGAGACATCCTTTTAAAATCTATGGGATGCAGCCAAAGCTGTACCCAGGGGGAAATTTATATCCTTGAGTGCATATATTAATAAATTAGGGAGGGCAGAGGTCAATGAATTGGGCATGCAAATTAAAAAACTAGAAAGTAAACAAATTAAAAATCTCCAGATGAAAACTAAATTGGAGATCCTAATAACTAAAGGAGAAATTAATAAAATCAAAGGTATAAAGAACCATTGAATTAATAAATGAGACTAGAAGCTGATACTTTGAAAAAGAAGACAAAATTGACAAAGTACTGGTCAATCTAATAAAAGGAAAGAAGAAAACAAAATTAACAGTATCAAAGATGGAAAGAGAGACCCCACCTCTAAAGAAGAGAAAATTAAAGCCATCATTAAAAACAATTTTTCTCAATTATATGGCAATCTAGATGATATGGATGGATATTTACAAAAATATAAATTGCCTAGATTAACAGAAGAAGAAATAGAATACCTAAATATACCCATACCAGAAAAAAAAAAATTGAACAAGCCATCAAAGAACTCCCTAAGAAAAAATCCCCAGGACCAGATGGATTCACAAATGAATTCTTTCAAGCATTCAAAGAACAATTAATCCCAATATTATACAAACTCTTTGGCAGAATAAGCAAAGAAGGAATTCCACCAAATTCCTTTTATGACACAAAAATCGTGCTGATTCCAAAGCCAGATAGATCAAAAACTGAGAAAGAAAACTACAGACCAATTTCCTTAGTGAGCATAAATGCAAAAATCTTAAAAAAAAATACAACAGTTATTCCTATTGAAGGTAGTAGAAAGTATAGGAACAGAAGGACCTTTCCTAAAAATAATAAACAGTATATATTTAAAACCATCAGTAAGTATCATCTGTAATGGGGATAAGTTAGAAGCCTTCCCAATAAAATCAGGAATAAATCAAGGATGCCCATTATCTTGTCTATTATTTAACATTGTACTAGAAACACTAGCAGTAGCAATTAGAGAACAAAAAGAAATTGAAGGTATGAAACTTGGTAATGAGGAGACCAAACTATCACTCTTTGCAGATGATATGATGGTCTACTTAAAGAATCCTAGAGAATCAACTAAAAGCTAGTGGAAATAATGAACAACTTTAGCAAAGTTGCAGGATACAAAATAAACCCACATGAGTCATCAGCATTTCTATATATTTCCAATACATTTCAGCAGCAAGCGTTAGAGAAATTTCATTTGAAATAACCCTAGACAATATAAAATGCTTACAAATCTATCTGCAAAGACAAACACAGGAACTATATGAACACAACTACAAAACACTTTCCACACAATTAAAACTAGATCTAAGTAATTGGAAAAACATTAATTGCTCATGGGTAGGATGAGCTAACATAGTAAAATTGACAATCCTACCCAAATTAATTTACTTATTTAGTGCCATACCCATCAAACTACCAAGAAACTTTTTTTACTGAATTAGAAAAAGCCATAACAAAGTTCATTTGGAAGAACAAAAGATCAAGAATATCAAGGGAAATAATGAAAAAAAAATGTGAAGAAAGATGATTTAGCAGTACCAGATCTTAAACTGTAATATTAAAGCAGTTGTCATCAAAACAGTATGGTACTAGCTAAGAGACAGAAGGGAGAATCAGTGGAATAGACTTGGGGTAAGTGACCTCAGCACGACAGTTTATGATTAACCTAAGAATCCCAGTTTTGGGGGGGAAATCCACTATTTGACAAAAACTGCTGGGAAAATTGGAAAACAGTGTGGGAGAGATTAGGTTTGGATCAACATCTCACACCCTACTGTAAGATCAACTCAGAATGGGTGAATGACTTGAATATAAAGAAGGAAACTATAAGTAAATTAGGTGAACACAGAATACTATACCTGTCAGACCTTTGGTAAAGGAAAGATGTTAAAACCAAGCAAGAGTTAGAAAAAATTATAAAATATAAATAATTTTGATTATATTAAATAAATAAAAATTTGTATAAACAAAACCAGTGCTACCTAAATTAGAAGGTAAGCAACAAATTGGGAAAAAATTCTTTATAACAAAACCTCTGACAAAGGTCTAATTACTCAAATTTATAAAGAGCTAAATCAATTGTAGGAAAAAACCAAGCCATTCTCCAATTGATAAATGGGCAAGGGACATGAATAGGCAATTTTCAGTTAAAGAAATCAAAACTATTAATAAGCACATGAAAAAGTTTTCTAAATGTTTTAATCAGAGAGATACACATCAAAACAATACTGAAGTATCACCTCACACCTAGCCGATTAGCTAATATGACAGCAAAGGAAAGTAATAAATGTTGGAGGGGATGTAGCAAAATTGGGACATTAATACATTGCTGGTGGAGTTGTAAATTCATCCAACCATTCTGGATGGCAATTTGGATCTATGTCCAAAAGGAGCTAAAAGACTGTCTGCCCTTTGATCCAGCCAAAGCACTGCTGGGTTTGTACCCCAAAGAGATAATAGGGGAAAAGACTTGTACAAGAATATTCATAGTTGCGTTCTTTGTGGTGGCCAAAAATTGGAAAATGAGGGGATGCCCTTCAATTGGAGGATGGATGAATAAATTGTGGTATGTGTTGGTGATGGAATACTATTGTGCTCAAAGAAATAATGAACTGGAGGAATTCCATGTGAACTGGAATGAATTCCAGGAATTGATGCAGAGTGAAAGGAGCAAAACCTGGAGAACATTGTACACAGAAACTGTGGTACAATCAAATGTAATGAACTTCTCTATTAGTAGCAATAAAGTGATTGAGGACAATTTGGAGGGACTTATGGGAAAGAACACTATCCACATACAGAGGAAGAACTGTGGGAATAGAAATACAGAAGAAATACAACTGCTTGATCACATGGGTCAATGGCGTTATGATTGGGGATGCAGACCCTAAATGATCACCCTAGTGCAAATATCAATAATATGAAAATAAGTCTTGATCAATGATACATGTAAAACCCAGTGGAATTGTGCATGGTGGGGGGAGAGGAGGGAAAGAACATGAATCTTGTAACCATGGGGAAAATATTCTAAATTAACTAAATAAAAATTTCCAAAAATCAAAAAGAAAAAGACCTGGAGTTTTTCTTTGTTCTCATGATCATTGGAAATGTGTTTCTAGAAAATGAAATTACACATCAGCAAACTTAAAATCATATTATGGTCAGATTATATATTGCATGTTTTATCAATTGCATTGGAATAAATTCTCATTTTCAAAACTAGCCCTGTGGCAGAACTGATTGTTCATTTTCTTTTGATTCCTTTACAATTGCCTAAAAATATACCCTCATCTTCTCATCCTCAAAGCTATTTTTACTTCTTACCTCTACTTTATCTACTCACCTTTCCGTTCCCCAGCCTTAGATTGAAACTACTTTTTTGAAGGTGTTACCTTCTTTCTTGACTTCACAACTTTTAACGTTCACCACTCTCTCCTACACTCTTCTTTGACTACTTTCCTTCCTGGATTTTCTTTTCAGTGCTAACTACAGATTCTTTTCCTGCCTAACTAACCAACCAAACCATTTTAGGTTTCTCATCTTACTTTGGGACCCTATCCCTCATTTGGTTATGCCTCTAAACTCTCCTTGGTTCTTTGTATGCTCTGAGTAATCAGTTTTCCTGGTTCAACCATTCACTTTATGTTGATGACTTCTAAATCTGAATATTCAGGCTCTGTCTCTCTCTGTCTCTGTCTGTCTGTCTGTCTGTCTGTCTGTCTGTCTGTCTGTCTGTCTGTCTTGTCTCTCTCTTTCTGTCTCATATCACTATTTGCTTGTTCAATAGTTTCACCTGACATGTTTAAAACAGTCCAATTTTTTCCCTTACAAACCCACTCTTCTTTCTAGCTTTCTCTGTTATGTTGAAGGGCATGATTTTTTTTTTTATTACCTTTTAATTACCTAGGATCACAACCTAGAAATTATTGTCAATTTTTCACTTGTCCTCATTCCCTAAATCCCAATCAATTGCCAAATTTCCTCATTTAAAGCCTTTCACGATCTGTCTTTAGCCTGTCCTTCCTGATTTATTTCTCATTTCTTAACCTTCTGGCTAAACTGTGCCATTTTGTGTGCCCCATACATATTTCATTTCCTCTTTCCAAACCTTTTTTTTTTCCTCTTATTCATTTATTTGTTTGTTACATTAAAAGTTTTCAGGTATCTCTCTTCCTCCCTTCCCTCCCCATAGTACAGAAGGCATCATTTGACAAAAAGCTTTATAGATAAAATTATGTTTTGCTAGTTTCTATTCATCAGTTCTTTCTCTGGAGGTGGACATACACAAATTTTTCTTCAGACAGTATTTCTGTTACTGCATATCTCTTGGTTCCACTCATTTCACTCTTCTTAATTTCATGTAGGTCTGGGTATGTTTTTTTTTTAAACTAGTTTTTTTAAACTAACCTTGCTTGTCTTTTCTTATATCACAGTCATATATTCTATCACAATGATATTCTACAACTTGCTTAGTTGTTCACCAATCCCCTTATTTCTAGTTCTCTGCTACCACAAAGAGAAATTCTGTAAATATTTTAGAACATATAGGTTCTTTTCTTTTTTCCCTTATCCCTGTAGGTAACAGACTGAATAGTGATATTGCTATATCAAAGCGTATAAGAATTTTAGAACTTTAGGGCATAATTTCAGATTGCTCTCTAAAACGATTGTATCAGTTCATAGTTCAAACAACAATATATTAATGCCCCAATTTTTCCATATCCCCTCTAATGTTTATTTTGTTCTTTTAATAATTTTAGCTGATCTAAATTGCATAGCTGTGCAGTGATATCTCAAGTTGTTTTCATTTACATTTCTATAATAATGATTTAGAGCATTTTTCATACAGCTATATATAGCTTTGATTTCTTTGTCCCAAAACTATCTTTTGACCATTTATCAGTTGGGGAGTTGTTCATTCTTATAAATTTGACAAAATACGTTTTAGATATGAGATTAATATCCAAGAAACTGTCTATAAAATTCTCCCCCACCCCAATTTTCTGCTTTCCTTCTAATTTTGACTGCATTCGTTTTATTAACTTGATGTAATCAAAATTATCTGTTTATGTATCACAATACTTTCTATCCTTAAAGTTTATTCATAAATTCTTCTACTATCCATAAATATGATAGGCAATATTTTTCCTGTTCTAATATCCATTTTAACGTTTTGGTAAATTGTGTGGGTTAGTAATATATATCTAGTTGCTACCAGACTGCTTTCCAGTTTTCCCCAAAATTTTTGCCAAATAGTGAATTCTTATCCCTAATATTTGCATCTTTACTTTTGTCAAACACAAGATTACCATAATTTTCTACTACTGTTTTGTTTGTTCCACTGATTTACTTTTCTGTTTCTTAGTATCAGTTTTGAAAATTACTGCTTTTTAAAAAAATTAATTAATTACAATATTTTTCCATGGTTTCATGATTTATTTTCTCTCTCCCCTCTTCCCAGAGTTGACAAGCAATTCTGCTGGATTATTCATGTATTATTGCTCAAAACCTATTAATTTTTATAATAGAATGATCTTTTAAAACCCAAATTCCCAATCATATACCCATATAAAGAAGTGATAAATCATCTGTTTTTCCTTTTGCTTTTCTACTCCCACAGTTCTTTATCTCAATTTCTATAATGTTATTTCCTTTTCAGCAAAATATAGACTCGTTTTGGACACTGAAAGTGTAATTTTTCTTTGAAATTAAATTAAGGCACAGTGCCTAACACATAGACTAAATTTTTAAGTGAAATGCCATCTTTTTCTCTAAAGCTTTGGCTTTTATTTCCCATTATTTCAGATGCCCGTTAGAGCTCTTTTGATTTATCTTCAGCTCATTACACCCTAACTATAGCCACTTTAAAAAACAACCACTCGTTTTTACTCTTCCCAGATCCACTGTGCTATTTATGCCCCAGTTTCTTGCCATTCTACAAATCTAGCTTTTAAGAATAGTTAGCAAGTAGTCTACTCTCCTGTTATTGGTAATGTATTTCATTTGATTGCTCCATGACTACTACAATTATCATTATCTTTGACTTCCCATTCTAAAACATTGTATATGTTGTTAGAATAAATCAGAATTTCCCTATTAAAAGTAAGCTCCTTCTGGATAGGAACTCTTGCTTCATTGTATTTGTATTTTCTTCAGTGCTTAGAGATTGCCTGGCAAATAGTAAATACTTTATAAATACTTTAGCAGTCATACAGACTCCAGTTCTTTGTATAATAGTAGTGCTGGTGAGTGTTTTTGTATTGTGGAAGCATACTAAAGTCCCTAATTGCATTTCCCTTTTCAGGAAAATAGCATTTCAGTCCAAAATTCCTTTGAACTCACTTGAATGAAATAAAACCTAATATGATTTTAAGGAATCAGTGACCTAATATGAAATCCTTATCAAAAGCCTATTTCTTCTAATGGAAAACTTAAAGTTTGAGGGATCAGGTATCTCTGATGACATAATTAGGGTGGTTATCTGGGAAGGGTAGGAGTGGTTTGGATTAACCCAATTAAAAGCATTACCTCTTCCCCTACTCTTGACTAGATTAAATAGATTTATGAAAATAATTCTTCAGGGTGTGCTAAAGCCTAAGTTACAGTTGCTCTATTGATGAATCTTGATTCCTTCTCTCATATTATTTATATATAAATTTCCTTTGTTGTTGTATGTTATCTTCCTCATTAGACTGTGGGCTCTAGAAAGCAGGGATTGTTTCTTGCCTTTCTTTATATCTGCTACTTAGCACAATTTCTGGCACATAGCCACACTTAATAAGTGCTTATTGACTGATTGATTTCATCATGAACTCTAATTTTAACTTGGAATTTTGTCTTATTTCTTGAACCCCATAAATTTTAAGTATAAAATATCTTGGGTGAGAAGTTTTCCAAGCCAGGAGGAAACATTTTTCTCTCTCTAAACACTTAGAATTTAATTAATGTGGTGCCAAAAATATTTAATATTTACTTTTTTTTTCAGTATTTGGTTTGGGTTTTTGTCTCAGTTTCTTTGATGTCTTCAGGATATTCATGTACCACAATTTGTTCAGTGATTACCATATCGATAGACACTCATTAGTTTCTAGTTCTTTGCCAATATTTAAAGAACTGTTATACATATTTGTACATATGAACCTCTTTCTTTGATATCTTTTGAGGGAGGCTAGGCCTAGTATTTGTAGGTCAAAGGGTAAAAACAGTTCAGTGACTTTTCAAGTGTAGGTCCAAATTGTCTAGAGACTGGATGGATCACTTCAGAAGTATACCAATAATACATTAGTGTTTCTGGCAATGAATCTTCATGAACAATTAACATTTTACTCTTTTGTCACCTTTGCTAATCGTGATATATATTACATATATAGCCAAGGAAAATAAATGCGCACATTGGCTGTCTAAGAAAGTATTTGTTTCAATTGACAAGTCTATTCAGATTTTTCTCAAACCATCTCTTTCATCATTCCTCACAGCACAATAGTATTCCACCTTCTTCATATTCCATAACTTTTTCAGTCATTCTCCAGTTGGTGAGAACTTCCTCAATTTCTGTACACCTTTGTCCTCACAAACAGAGCTGCTATAAATACATATGTTTATATACTTATAATTATATGTTTACATGCGATTATTTTCCCCTCTTCTTTGTTCTTTTTGGGGGGATTAGGCAGACTTAGTATTAATATCGTTGGTCAGAGGGTTTGCACAGTTTAATAGCTTTGGAGGTATAGTTCCAAATGGCTTTCTAGAATAGCTAGGCTTTTATTTATTGATTGATTTAAAACCCTTATCTTCCATCTTAGAATCAATACTGTGAATTGGTTCTAAGGCAGAAGAGTGGTAAGGGACAGTATGGGGGTATCAAGTGACTTTCCCAGGGTCACACAGCTAGGAAGTGTCTTAGGCTAGATTTGAACCCAGGACCTCCCGTCTCTGGGCCTGACTCTCAATCCACTGAGCCACCCAAATGCCCCCAGGTTACTTTTTTTAAATATGGCTATTAGACTTCTGGTCAAGATGGCGGCTTAGAAGCAGCAAAAGTTCAGACCTCTGAAAACCCTTCCTTACCGATCACAAACTGAATGCTCCTAGGAGACTGAAATTCAAACTTAACAAGAGGACAGAGCCTGGGAACCCTCCCTCTGGACTCAAATCAAAAGGTACGCCCCCCCTCCCCAAAGCCAGAATCCTAGAACACTCGGGTCTAAGGGGAAGGCAGAAGGCAGGTCCTAGGACCCCTTCCCCCCAATCCAGAGCACTGAGCCTCCAGCAACAGTGGTAACATCAGGGCCAGAAAAGGTGCTGTTCTGAACGGCGTAACTTGAAAGCAACCTGGGCCAGTCTCAGGGCATCCAATACAGACAGCAGGGAAGCAGCCTGAGAGAGAAGGGGGATGTAGCCCCATGGCTGGGTCCTTCCATCAGAGACTCACCGGAGGTTTTTGCCTCGGGGCACATCCAGACCAACCCAGTTGAACCTAATCCCATCAGGAGCCCTCAGAGCTCAGGGAGGCCAGGATCCCTCCCCCGCTAGAGTGGAGGGCCTCTGAAAGGACAGGCACCTTGGGGAGGGCAAAGGCACTGGGGTACCTTGCGGACAGTGCTGTGCCAGACTCAGAGCTTGGAAGTAAGGCAGAGGAGAAACAACTGGATAGAACTGAGAGCAGTAACACCCGAAACACTGGCAGGCAGGGGAGAGCAGAACCTGGGCTTCCCCGGAAAGACAGAACATCTACGGAGAACAGACAATTTGCCTGGGGCTAAACCCTCGGATCATCAGACAGATACAATGAGGGCTAGTCCTCCCTCAGATTTCTGACTGGAAGAGGAGAAAAAAAAAACCCATAGAGATGGCAAACAGTGCATAGGTGAAACAGCCTCCAAACACCAAGAAAAGCAAGAAGAAGGGGGTGACTTTGGACACATTTTATGGAGCAAAAATACAAAATACAGAGGAGATAGAAGAGGAAACACAAACAAATGCTCCAATACATTCCAAAAGAAATGGAAATTCTCCACAATTAAATTGGAAATTATCAAAAAGAAGGAAGCCTTCTGGAAGGAAAAATGGGAAACAATGCAAAAGGAACTGAGCAATCTGCGGGACCAAAATATGCAAATGCAGAAAAAGCTCAAAGCCTCAAAAAACAGGTCAGACCAAACTGAAAAGGAAAATCAGTCTTTAAAAGTCAGAATTAGGCAACTGGAAGATAAAGATCTTGTAAAAGAACAAGAATTAATAAAGCAAAATCAAAAGTCTAAAGAATTATAAGATAAAATATCTCACTGACAAGGTGCCAGACCTGGAAAACAGAGGAAGGAGAGACAACCTGAGAATCGTTGCTCTACCAGAAAAGCCAGAAATAAACAGTAATCTTGATATCATAATACATGATATCATCAAAGAAAAAACTGCCCAGAGATTCTAGAAAAAGGGGACAAAATATGCATTGAAAGAGTTCACAGAACACCCTCTACACTAAATCCCCAAAAGACAACTCCCAGGAATGTAATTGCCAAAATCCAAAGCTTCCAAGCAAAAGAAAAAATCTTACAAGAAGCCAGAAAAAGACAATTTAGATATTAAGGAACACCAATCAGGGTCACACAGGACCTAGCAATTTCTGATCTGAACAACCTTAAGGCATGGAACATGATATTCAGAAAAGCAAGAGAGCTGGGTCTTCAACCAAGAATCAGTTATCCATCAAAACTGACTATATACTTCCAGGGGAGAGTATGGGCATTCAACAAAATACAAGATTTCCAAGTATTTGTTAAAAAAAAGACCAGAGCTCTGTGGAAAGTTTGACATCCAAACACAAAGAGCAAGAGAAACTTGAAAAGGTAAATATGAAGGAAAGGGAAAAGGAGAAAAATGTTATCTTTTTCTTTTATTCAAACTCTTCTATACGGACTACATTTATATCAACTTATATATTTTAATATGTGGGAGAAATGTAATGTGTAACTCTCAAAAATTGTATGCATCATTAGAATAGTAAGAAAAATCACGCATGGGGGAAACTTTGGGGCATCAAGATGATATGGAGAAAGGGGGGGTAGAAAGAAAAAGGGAGGGGGGAATCTTTGATGGTACTAATATATACTCCAAGAAATAGGAAAAAAAAAACCAAATTGAATAATCATTCTCACACAAAGATACACATGGGAAGGGGAGGGGAAGAAAACTATAAGAAGGAGAGGAAGAGAGTTGTTACTTAAACCTTACTCTCAGTGAAATCAACTCTGAGAGGGAAGAGCATCTAGATCGATTGGGATCTTGAATTCTAAGTTAACCAACAGGGTAAGGGAGAAGGGAAAATCAAGGGAGATTGGGGGGGGGGGAGGGATCACAAAAAGGCAGGGAAGGAGAAGGGGGATGGGGAAGGGAACAAAAAGGGAGGGGCTAGAAAGGGAAACATATCAAGGGAGGGGACTAGGGGGACTGATTTAAAGTTAATCACTGGCTTAAAAGGTTATAACTAAAGAAGAAAGGTCAGAATTAGGGGAGGATATCAAAATGCCAGGGAATCCACAAGTGACAATCATAACTTTGACCGAGAATGGGATGAACTCACCCATAAAACGTAGACGAATAGCAGAATGGATTAGAATCCAAAACTCTACCATATGTTTTCTTCAAGAAACACACATGAGGTGGGTAGACACTCACAAGGTCAGAATTAAAGGATGAAGTAATACCTTCTGGGCCTCAACTGATAGAGAGAAGGCAGGAGTTGCAATCATGATATCTGACAAAGCCAAAGCACATATAGACCTGATTAAAAGGGATAAGGAAGGTAAATATATTTTGTTAAAAGGGACTTTAGACAAGGAGGAAATATCACTAATCAACATGTATGCACCATATAATATAGCACCCAAATTTCTAATGGAGAAACTAGGAGAATTGAAGGAGGAAATAGACAGTAAAACCATATTAGTGGGAGATTTGAACCAACCATTATCAAATCAAAAAATAAGAAACAGGTAAAAGAAGTGAATGAAATCTTAGAAAAATTAGAGTTAATAAACATATGGAGGAAAATATATAGGGACAAAAAGGAATACACTTTCTCAGCACCACATGGGACATTCACAAAGATGGACCATACACTAGGTCACAGAAACATGGCATACAAATGCAGAAAAGCAGAAATGATAAATGCAGCCTTTTCTGATCATAAGGCAATAAAAATAATGATCAGTAATGGTACATGGAGAGCCAAATCAAAAATTCATTGGAAATTAAATAATATGATACTCCAAAATCGGTAGAGAACGAATCATTGAAATAATAATTTCATCAGGGAAAATGACAATGGTGAGACATCCTTTCAAACCTTATGAGATGCAGCTAAAGCAGTAATCAGAGGAAAATTCATATCCCTGAGTTCATATATTAACAAACTAGGGAGGGGAGAGATCAATGAATTAGAAATGCAAATAAAAAAACTTGAAAGTGAACAAATTAAAACCCCCCAGAAGAAAATCAAATTAGAGATCCTAAAAATTAAGGGAGAAATTAATAAAATCGAAAGTGATAGAACTATTAAATTAATAAATAATACTAGAAGCTGGTACTTTGAAAAAACAAACAAAATAGACAAAGTACTGGTCGGTCTAATTAAAAAAAGGAAAGAAGAAAAGCAAATTAACAGCATCAAAAATGAAAAGAGGGGCAGGGGCATCACCTCCAATGAAGAGGAAATTAAGGCAGTCATTAAAAACTACTTTGCCCAATTATATGGCAATAAATATACCAATCTAGGCAATATGGATGAATATTTACAAAAATATAAACTGCCTAGAGTAACAGAAGAAGAAATAGAATTCTTAAATAATCCCATATCAGAAAATGAAATCCAACAGGCCATCAAAGAACTCCCTACGAATAAATCCCCAGGGCCCGATGGATTCACAGGTGAATTCTATCAAACATTCAAAGAACAGCTAATCCCAATACTATACAAACTTTGACATAATAAGCAAAGAGGGAGTTCTACCAAATTCCTTTTATGACACAAACATGGTACTGATTCCAAAGCCAGGCAGGTCAAAAACAGAGAAAGAACATTATAAACCACACTCCTTAATGAATATAGATACAAAAATCTTAAATAGGATGCTAGCAAAAAGACTCCAGCAAGTGATGAGAAGGGTCATCCACCATGATCAAGTAGGATTTATACCAGGGATGCAGAGCTGGTTCAATATTAGGAAAACCATCCACATATATGACCATATCAACAAGTAAACCAACAAGAATCACATGATTTTATCAATAGTACATAAAATGCCTTTGATAATCTATAACACCCATTCCTATTAAAAACACTAGGAAGCATAGGAATAGAAGGGTCTTTCCTAAAAATAATAAACAGTATATATCTAAAACCATCAGCTAACATCATCTGCAATGGGGATAAGCTAGATGCATTCCCAATAAGATCAGGAGTGAAACAAGGATGCCCAATATCACCTCTATTATTTGACATTGTACTAGAAACACTAGCAGTAGCAATTAGAGAAGAAAAAGAAATCGAAGGCATTAAAATAGGCAAGAGCAGACCAAGTTATTGCTCTTTGTGGATGATATGATGGTCTACTTAATGAATCTTAGAGATTCAATCAAAAAACGAATCGAAATAATCAACAACTTTAGCAAAGTTGCAGGATACAAAATAAACCTGCATAAGTCATCGGCATTTCTATATATTTCAAACACATCTCAGCAGCAAGAATTAGAGAAATCCCATTCAAAATCACCTTAGACAAAATAAAATACCTAGGAATCTATCTCCCGAGACAAACAGAGGAACTATATGAACACAACTACAAAACACTCTCCGCGCAACGAACACTAGACATGAGCAATTGGAAAAACATTAACTGCTCATGGGTAGGAAGAGCCAATATAATAAAAATGAGCATCCTGCCCAAATTCATCTATCTATTTAGTGCCATACCCATGGAACTTCCAAAAATTTTTTTTACTGATTTAGAAAAAACCATAACAAAGTTAATTTGGAAGAACAAAGGATCAAGGATATCCTGGGAAATAATGAAAAAAAAATACAAAGGAAGGTGGCCTTGCAGTCCCAGATCTCAAACTCTATTATAAAGCAGCGGTCATCAAAACAATTTGGTACTGGCTAAGAGACAGAAAGGAGGATCAGTGGAATAGACTTGGGGTAAGTGACCTTAGCAGACATTATATGATAAACACAAAGATCCCAGGTTTTGGGACAAAAATCCACTATTCGATAAAAACTGTTGGGAAAATTGGAAGACAGTGTGGGAAAGATTAGGTTTAGATCAACATCTCACACCCTACACCAAGATAAATTCAGAATGGGTGAATGACTTGAACATAAGGAAGGAAACTATAAGTAAATTAGGCGAACACAGAATAGTATACATTTCAGACCTTTCGGAAGGGAAAGATTTTAAAACCAAGCAAGACTTAGAGTCACAAAATGTAAAATAAATAAGTTTGACTACATCAAATTAAAAAGGTTTTGTACAAACAAAACCAATATAACTAAAATCCGAAGGGAAGCAACAAATAGGGAAACAATCTTCCTAAAAACCTCTGACATGTTTAATTACTCAAATTTAAGAAGAGCTAAATCAATCGTACAAAATATCAAGCCATTCTCCAATTGATAAATGGGCAAGGGACATGAATAGGCAATTTTCAGATAAAGAAATCAAAACCATTAGTAAGCACATGAAAAAGTGTTCTAAATCTCTTATAATCAGAGAGATGCAAATCAAAACAACTCTGAGGTATCACCTCACACCTAGCAGATTGGCTAACATGACAGCAAAATAATGTAATGAATGCTGGAGGGGATGTAGTAAAGTAGGGACATTAATTCATTGCTGGTGGAGTTATGAATTGATCCAACCATTCCAGAGAGCAATTTGGAACTATGCCAAAAGGGGGCTAAAAGACTGCCTGAACTTTGATCATAGCACTGCTGGGTTTGTACCCCAAAGAGATAATAGGGGAAAAGACTTGTACCAGAATATTCATAGCTGCCCTCTTTGTGGTCGCAAAATATTGGAAAATGAGGGGATGCCCTTCAATTGGAGAATGGCTGAACAAATTGTGGTGTATGTTGGTGATGGAATACTATTTTGCTCAAAGGAATAATAAAGTGGAGGAATTCCATGTGAACTGGAATGAATTCCAGGAATTGATGCAGAGCAAAAGGAGCAGAACCAGGAAAACATTGTACACAGAGACTGATACACTGTGGTCCAATCAAACATAATGGACTTCTTCTCCATTAGTGTCAATGCAATGTCCCTGAACAAACTGCAAGGATCTAGGAGAAAAAACAGTATCCACAAGCAGAGGACAAATTGTGGGAGTAAAAACACTGAGGAAAAACAACTGCTTGACTATAGGGGTTGAGGGGATATGACTGAGGAGAGACTCTAAATGAACACCGTAATACAAATACCAACAACATGGAAATGGGTTCAAATCAAGAATACATTATACCCAGTGGGATGGTGCGTTGGGTATGGTAGAGGTGGGGGGGGGGGGGGAGGAAAAGAAAATGATCTTTCTCTTCAATGAATAATGTATGGAAATGACCAAATAAAATAATATTTAAAAAAATATGGCTATTGATAGATTAGATTTTTTCCTCAGAATACTCCTTGTTCATATTTCATTCCTTTATTTTAACCTTCTGTGAGTCCATTTTTTAGCTAATCAAAACAAAATTCCATATTGACTGTCCAAAAAAAAAAAATAGATATGGCCTTATCCTTCATTCTTAATCTATTACCTCTTTATCTGAAGGTGAATAATAATGCTTCATTATTAGTCTTCTGGAATCTTGTTTGGTCATATGTTCCATCACATTAAATACTATAATATGCCCTTCTGACTTTTTACTAACATATATACTTTTTATCAGTAGCTTAATATGTCCTTTTTTCCTTCCAGTCGGATTTTATTAATATTTGCAGATTGTTATTCTTTGTTGTCCTACATCTTTTTAATTATTTTTCATTTTTCTATTTATAGAGATTGCTGCCAATACTTGTGAGATTCTGTCACTTCCTGGTACTTAAATGTCGTATTGGTACCTGGTAATTAAATGTCATATTGTTTTTTTCTTTGGATTTTGTTCATGAAATTCTTTGGTGGGAATGGCACCTAGGTGGTTCAGCAGATTGAGAGCTAGGCCCAGAGACAGAAGGCTCTGGGTTCAAACCTGGCCTCTGACACTCTAGCTGGGTGACCCTGGGCAAGCCACTTAACCCCCATTGTGTAGTCCTTACCACTCTTCTTTCCTAGAACTAATATATGCTGTAGTGATTCTAAGATGGAAGCTAATACGGTTTTTAAAAAATGGGGGGAAAAGGAAATTTTAGGGAAGGTTTCTTTCAAAAAGTGACTAGTGCCTTTTTTTGTATTTTCACTTTAATGTTTTAATTTTGAAATATAATATCCAGTTTTATTTTTGGTCTTAATTTTTAGGAAATCTATTTCTGCAGCAGTCCTGTTGTTTATGTGTAATAAATGCTTATTGGTTGGTTGACTGATTTTATTTTCATTTTTTCAACATTTTTATTTTCTTTTAATTTTCTTTCCTGTTTATTTTATGGAGTGATTAAATTGAATTAAAACTGTTTTTCAGGGACCCTGCTACTTGGGTAAACTTTTTCATGTTCTTTTCTCAGCTATTTTTTTCCTCCATTGAATTCTTTTATCCATAGCTCTTATTTCACTCATCATTGAATTTTTTATCTCTTGTAAGCATTGTAGCTAAATCATTTTAAAAGCTGAACATCTTTTTGTAGTTGTTACAGTGTTTCTTATTCCTGGATTTGCCTCTTAGACATCTCATGACTATCAATTTTTTATCGTCTTATATATTCTAGTCATATTGATCTCATATCTATATTTGAGACTTTGTTCCAGGGCCATTCTCCCTCCCCTAGCCCTCTAAAACTTTTGAATTGGTTGGTCATGAGTTACATGTTTCCTTTTTACTTTTTTTATGTCCCTTATAAAACATAAAGCATTTGTTAAAACAAAACATTTCTTAAGTAATTACTTTATTCCAGGTACTGTACTAAGGACTAGGAATATAAATGCACACAAGAAAGTAAATCCCTATTGTCAAGGAACTTCAAAAGTACCAAATTTGAGCTTTCTTTTTTATCTATTTCCTATGTTTTTACATTATTCTCTCTACCTCTAGTATATTTATTTACTTTTTCTGGTTGGACCATTTCCTGTCTCATTTCCAACAAATATTAAATCATGAAGAAAGCAGAGATGTTTTGTGAGACTGACTTCATATTCTGAATCCTAAGACCATTTTAACCACCAAACCCTTCCATCTTCCATCTTGACTGCCCCTGGGGACCTCATATGTTCCTGTTCCTGGTGAAGAATGCCATCCTTTGAAACTCAGCCCTTGCTTTGAGAAGGTCTCCATGTCCATTTCTCCCAGACAGAACCCTCTTTCTCTTACCACCATTCCTCCCCTGCCCACTCATATTTCTTTTATTTTTTTAAAAATGTTTTTATTTTTAGTTCTATGTTCTTCCTCCCCTGACACTCCCTCCCACTGAGAAGGCAATAAATAAGAGAACCGTTATATATTAGAAGTCATAAAAAAACCAACACATTTCCATAGTAACCATGATCCAAAGAATGTAAAAGCAAAAGAAATAAAAGAATGCTTTAATCTGTACTCTGACACCATAAGTTCACTATCTGTATTTAGAAATAGCATTTTATGTCTTGAGTCCTTAATAGTTGTGGTGGATCACTGTATTGATCAATTACCAAGGCTTTCACAATTGATTATCTCTACACTTATACTGTTACTGTATAGGTTGTTCTGATTTCTCTAACTTCACTTTGAATCAGTATATATGAGCCTTCCTAGGTTTTTTGAAACCATTTCCATAATTTCTTATAACACAATCATATTCTATTACATTTACACATCTTGTTTATACCTTTCCTCAATTTATCACTTCAGTTTCCAACTGTTTACAACCACAAAATGAACTGTACATAGGAATCTTTTTCCTTTTTTAAAAATATTTCCTTAGACTATAAAGGTATTGCAGGGTCAAAAAATAAACACAGTTTTATAGCCCTTTGAGCATAATTCCAATGAGTTCACATCTCCATCAACAGTGCCTATTTTTTCTCATTAGCCAATCTGATGGTTTTGAGGTAGTATTACAGTTATTTTAATTTGTACTTCCTTAATAATTGGTTATTTAGATCATCTTTTCATTTTGATTGCTTTGTTTTCTTGTTCTGAAAACTGCTTATATCTATATCCTTTGATCATTTATATCAACTGTGGAATGATTATTTTCATAAATTTGGTTCAGTTCCCTCTGTATTTGAGAAATGTTGATCAAAGAAACTTGTATTTTCCCCCAGTTTCCTACTTTCCTTCTCATTTTGAGTGTATTCGTTTTGTTGGTACAAAACCTCTTTAATGTAATAAAAACAAATGTCCACTTTACCTTCTGTGAATCTTTATCACTTGTCTGAACATGAATTGCTTCCTTAATTTATGATATAATCCTATATGTCTAAATCATGTACCTATTTTAAGTTATTCTTGGTATACAGTGTGAAATGTTTAATCTATACCTATTTTCTTTCAGATTTTTTCTAGTTTTCCCAGAAAATTTCATTTAATAGTTCTGGCCCAAATACCTGAGATCTGTGCTCTTTTGCTTCTGTGTATTGTGTATCTAATCTGTTACAATGATCAAGCATTCTATTTCTTATCCAGTACTAAATTGTTTTGATGATTACCACTTTGTAATATAGCTTGAGATTTAGTACTGTTAGACTCCTTCCTTTGTTTTTTTCATCAATAGTCTTGACCTTTTATTCTTCTAACTGAATTTTGCTATTATTTTTCCTAACCTTTTAAAGTAATTCCTTGGTATATTGATTGGTATGACATTGAAAAAATAGATTATTTTAGGTAGAATTTTCATTTTTATTATATTAACTTGACCTACCTATAAACATTTCATGTTTCGCTAATTGTTCAGATCTGCCTTAATGTATGTAAAAAAACATTTTGGAATTGTGTTCATTTAGTTCCTACATATGTTTTGGTAGGTAGACTCCCCACTGTGTTATTTTGTCTGTAGTTATCCTAAATAGAATTTCTCCTTTTCCTGTTAGGTTTTTAAAATTTGCTTAGAGAAATGCTGATTTGTGATTTTATTTTATATCTTGCAACTTTGCGAGAGTTGCTAATTGTTTTAACTAGTTTTTTAGTTGATTTTTTAAAAATTCTTTTAAGTATGCCATTATATCATCAGCAAAAAGTTTTGTTTCCTTGTTGCCTTCTGCTTTATTCTTTTGGTTTGTTTCCTTATCTCATTGCTATAGCTGAAATTTCTTTCTCTCTCTCTCTCTCTCTCTCTCTCTCTCTCTCTCTCTCTCTCTCTCTCTCTCTCTCTCTCTCTCTCTCTCTCTCTTTCTCTCTCTCTCTCTCTCTCTCTCTCTCTCTCTCTCTCTGTATCTCTCTCCCCCCCTCCCTCCCTCCCTCCCCTTCTGTCTTGGAGTTAATACAGTGTATTGACTCCAAGGCATAAGAGTGGTAAGGGCTAGGCAGTGGGGATCAAGTGACTTGCCCAGGGTCACACACCTGGGAAGTGTCTGAGGCCAGATTTGAACTTCGGACCTCCTGTCTTTAGGCCTGATTCTCAATCCACTGAGCTACCCAGCTGCCCCCTTATAGCTAGAATTTGTAATACAATATGAAATAATAATGGCAATAACAAACATTCTTACTTCACTTTTAATCTTATTAGAAAAGCTTTTTGCTTATCCTTAGTACAAATAATTCTTGTTTTTGGTTTTATATAGATACTATTTAACATTTTAAGAAAAACTTCATTTATTCCTACACGTTCTTGTGTTTTTAATAGGAAAGCGTGTTGTATTTTGTAAAAAAAATTTTCTTTTTTTTTGTTTTTTATTATTAATATGGTTACTTATGCATTTAGTTTTCCTAATATTGATCCAGCCCTGCATTCATGGTAAAAATCCAAGTTGATCATATTATAAACATGTAGGTTCCCCTCTCATCTTGAAAATGTCTTTAATAGCATTCTTTCACTTTCCTCTCCAAGGCAAGACTTTTTTTTTTGTCCAGTGCATCCTTACCATTGCTCATACTTTTCCCTTCTATTTTCTCCCACACTTATTTAGAGCCAGAAGAAATTACCATCTTTTCATTACTCTCCTCCAAGCTTTGTAGGAGTGCAATCTCTAATTTTCCTGTCTCTTGCCTCCTTATCCTCTTTTAAACAACTACCCAGTATTATCCCCTCCATTAAAGATCACTTTAAAACCTTAACCCTCTTTAGATACAGATAGACTTGATGCTCTTTTTCTCTTTCTCCTCCCTTCTCTACATTGTTTTTAGTTTCTTAGATTGGGTGGGTGGAGGCTTTTATTTCTTAAAGGATCTGATTTCATTAGTGTAGGATTCCACCAGTAAGAATTTCCTCTATCAATACAGATAGGCAACTTTTTACCCCTTGTCATATAAAATTAACTGAAAGTTAAGTCACTTGCCCAGGATCATTTTATTGCCTTTTGATTCTAAGGCCATCTATCTCTTATGATTGACTTTTGATTTTGGTAGGAAGGCTCTAAATGCTTCTTTTGTTAAAAGTTTTATAAATTTTTTACCTATTGATTTTTAACTACTTCTTTGAAGATTTTGATATTTTGGTTTACATTAATTCATTTGTTTTTTTAATTAACCTTTTTTTTTTTAAGACCATACCTTCTGTCTTAGAATTGATGATAAGTTTTGGTTCCAAGGCAAAAGAGTAATAAAGTAGGTTAAGGCAATTAGGGTTAAATAATTTGTCCAGGGTCACACATTCAGGAAGTGTCTGAGGCCAAATCTGAACCTAGGACCTTTGGACTATACAAACCAAAGTGTCTTCAGAGCTAATAGTCTTTTGGTATTTAAATTCAAAAAATCAACCATTATGTTCGTGGGGTTTCAAGTATATTTTTTACTCTCCAAACACTCAACCCCAATCTTCTTTTTTCCCCAGTCTCCATGATTTGTGAATTTAATCAATAAATATTATTTGGTTATATTATTATTATTATTTTAATGTTAGTGTTCCAAGAGTGAGAGAGTTGTAATTATTTAAAGGCTGATTAATTGAGGGGGTTTCCCCTTGTATTTAATGGCTCATTAATAATTTATTCTCTTTACTATGAAAATTAACCACTTAGAATTAAAACAACCTGAGATGCCACATCATGCCTATCAGATTGGTCAAGATTGGAAAAGGAAAATGATAAGTTTTAGAGAGAAAGTGGCAAAATTGGGATATTAATGCATTGCTGGTGGAGCTGTGAACTGATCCAACCATTTTGGCAGAATGTTTGAAATTATTCCCTTTGATCCAGTAGTACCACTACTAATTCTATATCCTGAAAAGATTTTTAAGAAGTAAGGAAGGGAAGGAGGGAAAGAATGTCTACTTATTCAAAAATATTTATAGCTGCTTTTTTGTGGTGGCAAAGAATTAGAAACTAAAGGGATGTCCTTCAATTGAGGAATAGCTGAACAAATTGTGTTATATTGACAGTGATGGAATACAATTGTGCTGTAAGGAATGATGAACAAGATTATTTCAGAAAGAGATGGAAAGACCTATGTGAACTCATGCAAAGTGAAATGAGCAGAATCAGGAGAACACTATACACAGTAATAGCAATATTGTAGAATGATCAAAAGGGATAAACTTAGCTACTATTGGCAATGTAATGATCCAGGACTATTCTGAGGGATTTATGGCAAAGAATGCTATCCACCTCCAGAGAAAGAACTGTTTGAGTAGGAATACAGATGAAAACATGATTTTTTACTTATTTATTTGGGTATATGTAATGGGGTTTTGGTTTTATGTGATTGCTCACTTACAAAAATAGAAAAAATGGAAATATAATTTGTTTTTGTATGTAATTGGTGAAATTTTAATTTAATTTAAAAAATATCTACTACATGTTTCATTAAGCCAGATGCTGATCCCCTTTGAGACCCTGTCTAGAGAGAATATAATTTTAAATGTACAGTTTTTTGTATTACTGACTTTAGAACCAGCCCTGCATATAAGAACACAACTCCAGTGTATTTACATTATGTTCATGTTATATTCTATAACCTAAGCTTCTTGAGAGTTTATCATCAGCAACTGGCACAATAACTTGTAAATAGAAGTTTAATAAATTCTTATTGAAGGAAAACCATCCACTTAATTGACCATATCAATAACCAGACCAATAGAACTCATATGGTTATCTGAATAAATACAGAAAAGGCCTTTGACAAAATATAACACCCATTCCTATTGAAAATACTAGAAAGTATAAAAATAAGTAGACCTTTCCTAATAATAATAAACAGCATATATTTAAAACCATCAGCAAACATCATCTGCAATGGATAAGTTAGAAGCCTATTCCAGTAAGATCAGGAGTGAAGCAAGGATGCCCATTATCACCTCTATTATTTAACATTGTACTAGAAATGCTAGCAGTAGCAATTAGAGAAGAAAAAGAAATTAAAGGGATTAAAATAGGCAGTGAGGAGACTAAACTATCACTCTTTGCAGATGATATGATGTTCTAATTAAAGAATTCTAGAAAATCAACTAAAAAGCTAGTGGAAATAATCAACAACTTTAGCAAAGATGCCAGAGTACAAAATAAACACATATAAATAATAAACCCATATAAATCACTAGCATTTCTATATATTTCCAACACAACTCAGCAGCAAGAGGTAGAAAGAGAAATTCCATTTAAAAATCACTCTAGGCAATATAAAATATTTAAGGATCTATTTGCCAAGACAAACACGGGAATTATGAATACAACTACAAAACACTTCACACAATTAAAACTAGATATAAATATTTGGGAAAACATTAATTGCTCATGGATAGGACGAGCTAATAAAAATTACAATCCTACCCAAATTAATCTACTTATTCAGTGCCATACCAATCAAACTACTGAGAAACTTTTTTTTGTGGAATTAGAAAAAATTATAACAAACTTCATTTGGAATAACAAAAGGTCAAGAAGCTAAAGGAAACCAATGAAAACAAATGTGAAGGATGGAGACCTAGCAGTACCAGATCTTAAACTGTACTATAAAACAGTGATCATCAAAATAATGTGGTTCTGGCTAAGAGATAGGATAGATTAATGAAATAGACTTGGGGTAAATGACCTCAGCAAGATAGTATTTTATAAACCCAATGATCCTAGCTTTTCAGACAAGAACCCACTATTTGACAAAAACTGCTGGGAAAATTGGAAAACATTGTGAAGGAGATTAGGTTTAGATCAATATCTCACACCCTATATCAAGACAAATTCAGAAATAGTAAATGACTTAAATATAAAGAGGGAAATTATAAGCAAATTAGTTGAACGTAGAATAGTATACTTTAAGATCTATGGGAAAGGAAGGAATTTAAGACCAAGCAAGAGATAGCGATATTACAAAATGCAAAAGGAATAATTTTGATTACATTAAATTAAAAAGTTTTTGTACAAACAAAACCAATGCTACCAAAATTAGAAGGGAAGCAACAAATTGGGGGAAATTTTTTTATAACAAAAACCTCTGTCAAAGGCCTAATTTCTCAAATCTATAAGGAGCTAAGTCAATTGTACAAAAAATATTGTACAAAAATATTGAGCCATTCCCCAATTGACAAATGGTCAAGGGACATGAATAGGCAATTTTCTGATAAAAAAAAATCAAAAGTATCAATAATCACATGAAAAAAATGTTCTAAATCTCTCATAATTAGTGAAATGCAAATCAATATGACAGCAAAGTAAAGCAATGAATGCTGGAGGGATGTGGCAAAGGGGGGGACATTAATGGTGTCCCCCTGCTGGTGGAGTTGTGAATTGATCCAACCATTCTGGAGGGCAATTTGGAACTATGCCCAAAGGGCGCTAAAAGACTGTCTCCCTTTGAATCTAGCCATATCACTGATGGGTTTGTACCCCCAAAGAGATAATAAGGAAAAAAACATGTACAAAAATATTCATAGCTGTACTCTTTGTGGTGGCAAAAAATTGAAAAATATGGGAAATATTGGGGAATGACTGAATAAATTGTGGTATATGTTGGTGATGGAATACTATTGTGCCCAAAGGAGATGTGCAAAACTGGGACACTAATGCATTACTCATGGAGTTGTGAATTGATCCAACTATTCTAGAAAACAATTTGGAATTATGCCCAAACAGCTTTAAAATAATTTGATGCAGCAATACCACTGCTGGGTTTGTACCCCAAAGAGATAATAAGGAAAAAATACTTGTACAAAAATATTTATAGCCATGCTTTTTATAGTGGCAAAAAATTGGAAAATGAGGAGGAGGGTGTCCTTCAATTAGGAAATAGCTGAACAAATTGTACTATCTGATGGCGATGATATCTATTGTGCTGAAAGGAATGATGAACTGAAGTATATTTGGGTTCCATTCCTTAGTTCTGGTTTTGTTCTCTTCTTTAATCGTCATCACAACTTAAAGCATTAAACATATATTCAATACCAGTCCCAGTGTACATATTTATTTGGATTGTAGCAAATGTGAGTGAAGTATGCTAAGAAAACTTTCTATAATATTAACAAAGTGACAACTGTATATTGAAGGGGAATAAAAGAGGAAGAGGATTGATAGACATCTTTAGAGTACACAATAAATAGTTTAAACAGTAAGATACTATGTGACAGCTAGAATTAAACACCAGAAGTCTTTCATGGACTACAGATGGCAAAATTTCACACTACAAAATAGACCTCAAAGCATCCAGAACTCAGTCAATAAGTTGTTTGAAACGAGGTCATTATTATAAACCCCCCTGTTGCCTACAATCACACAGATTACAACACTGACCAAAAAAACTTAAGAATAATGTTTTTTAATAGATGTTAGTATGCTATATACTTGAAACTAGAGAGAATTAAAAGCTTTCAAGAGATCAAGATCACATGGGAATAGGATTGATACATATCTTTGATGTCTACTATTGAAATTGTTCTCAGTGAGTCTAAAGGATAAACTTACATTATCACTTAATTCATTTTTTAAAAGATATTTTATCTACGTGTGTAGAAATAGTTCATTGAATTCTAAATACTTGTCTCAGTATTCTATCTGAACTTGGTAAAAAAAAGATAAAAAGAATGAGATAAGTATAATAGTAATTACTTTATATTTATATAACCTTTTTTACTTTTCAGTTATTCCACAGACATTATCCAAAGCTCAAAATCTTATGAGGTAGGCAGGGAAGATAGTTGTTTTCCCAATTAATAAAATCAGTGAGAAAATTGAGCCTTAGGGAAGGCTAAATGATGTAGTCAAGATTCATATGATGAATCAATGACAAGATCTATATCCAACCTCTAATAAGCATACTTCTTTGGCCCACCTAGTTTAGCTTGGAGACCTAAGAAATGATTATTAAATGTACCAGATGGGATTATGTTACACACAAAATGAAGAACTTTTTGACTAAGGTACTTTAAGTATGCCTAAAATAAGTGAATTTTAATTCAAAGTTTAAGGAAACTTTTTCCTCATTCACCCTCTGGAATAATCCCCCTTTTGTGCCTGTTTTCCTCTCCTGTTGCCATAATAAAATTATATAGCACAGTGATTTTCCTCTACTTTACAGCTGTATAGCAATTAAGATATTTGTTATGATTAGGTCATTTGTTAAAATAGTAATTTACTATTATCAAAATCCATATTTTTCTCATAATTCTGACCACTAACCCTTGTTTAAATACTCTGATTCTCAAAAAATGAAATTGTGGGAACAAAGCAGTGATAGAAATGGACACAAAATGCACTTCTGCTTATTCTGATGTATTTAACAAGCAAATGAAATAACATGTAAAATGAATTGCACACCAACCTGATATTATTATTTATTATTGACTATTACCATACGTACTAGTTAAGCAGGATTTCACTTTTGAAAGACTATTTGAAAATTTTGCATTTTAGAAATATTCATTTATTTATTTCAAATAGTCATTTGTCCACTGTTTATGCAAAATATAATTTGTAGTTGTCTGACTTATTAAGACTATATTAACTTTCTGAATTAAAATTTATCCTTAATTTTTTAATAGGGAGAAAGAGTAAGAAACATAAGAAGAGGAACATTTGATGGAAGAAAAGAAAAAGAAAAAACAGGAAGAAAAGAAGAAGAAAGAAAGTGCTCAGAAAAAGGTTTGGCTAGAGTTATTGTCTTGAATTCATTATACTGGTAAATTAAATGTCTCATTAGCATTACCATAGTCATTGTAGTATCATGCCTCCTTTTATTTTTTTTATTTTTTTGTGCTCACCAGGGTGTTGTTTCCAGCTAGAGTAATACTGTGTTGATTAAATATTTATGATCTTAATAGGTATATATACCTATGTGTGAGGTCTTCTTAAATCACACTACTATGTTCAGGATAGCGGAAGTCTTTCTC
This sequence comes from Monodelphis domestica, assembly GCF_027887165.1. NCBI lineage: Eukaryota > Metazoa > Chordata > Mammalia > Didelphimorphia > Didelphidae > Monodelphis > Monodelphis domestica. Next base: position 239,220,399 of record NC_077228.1, on the reverse strand, counting down.
AGTCAACTAGAAAAGTATCTTGGGCAAGTTTTGTTTGTTTGTGGTGATATACCCATATCCTTCTAGTTAAAATTATACTTTGCCAAGAACCAAATAGGACTAAAAAAATGACAAATATACCATTTAACCACATGAACTTATCAGACAAATAAAATATTTATTAAAACATTACAACACACTCATGTACAAATCGCATTACACAATATTTGATTTTTCAAAGGAAAAGAAAACAGATAAAAAAAAATCTGTGATATAGTAGAAAGAGCATTGTCTTTTAATTCAGAGAACCTGGGTTCAAATTCTGACTGATTCTAACTGCTTGTGACCTTGGATAAGTTCATAGATCTAGACCTTAGAGAGCCATTGAGCTCAGTCTCACTAAATTTACAAATAAGGAAACTAAGGCATAGGGAATCTAAGTAACTTGTCCAGGCTTGTTGTGTTTAGTTGTTTTCAGTCAGGTCTTACTCTTCATTATCCCATTTGGTGTTTTTCTGGCAAAGATGTTGGGGTGGTTTGCCATTTTCTTCTTCAGTTCAATTTACGATGAGAAAACTGAGGCAAACAGGGTTAAATTAATTTGTCTGGGGTCACACAGTTAGGACATATCTGAGACCAGATTTGAACTCAGGAAGATGAGCCTTCCTGACTCCAGACCCAGCACTATCCACTGTATCACCTACCTGCACTGTCTGTGTCTACTCAACTAATATCTGAAGCATAGAATGTATAATACTTGAATCCACATCTTTCTGGCTCCAAATCTAATACTCTATCCACTACTACATGTCACCTATCCACTTAATCTTCCTGGGCCTCGGTGCTCTCATCTGTATAAGAAAGGGTTTGGACCAGTTAATGTCTGGTGTCCCTCCAGGTCTAAAGTTATGATCCTCGACTTGAATTTAATGGTCTACAAATTCCCAAGATGTTATTTTTTTTATTCCTATCTTAACCACTTATATAATTAAATAGGATAACCACTTATATAAATCAACAATATATGAATCTTTAAGGCAACTAAAAATATAGATTAGGAAAGGAAATTCCTGGATATTCTCTCCTCACATACACCCCTATTTAGAATAGAATACATACAATTCAAAAGATTTTTTAAATGTTAAAATTCCAGTGAATTAAAACATGGGTAAATTTTACTGAAATAGAAGTCTGATTATAAACTTCTCAGATCATACATATGGTATTCCTAAAGAATTTCTGATTTTTTTTTCCAGGCTGCTGATCAAAAAACCAAAGGTAAGTTAACTTAACTTTGGGGGGGATATATTTGATGCCCAAACCCAACTTTTTAATGTGAAGATGAGATTTATTTTAAAACCTCTTACATTGAAGATATAACTTGGTTATGAACTGTGAAATCTTTCCTTTAACATTGATTTTTTTCATATATTCTTCAGGGGGCAACTGGGCAGCTCAGTGGATTGAGAGCTGCCATGCCTAGAGATGGGAGGTCCTAGGTTCAAATCTGGCCTCAGACGCTTCTTAGCTGTGTGACCCTGGGCAAGTCGCTTAACCCCCATTACCTGGCCCTTACTGCTCTTCTGCCTTGGAACTAATACATAGTATTGATTCTAAGGTGGAAGGTAAGGGTTTAAGATATATTTTTTTTTCATCCCATTATCCATTTGTTTTGTCTAAAAATGAATGTGTAAGCTTACTTTTAAATTTAACTTTGGTTTGCCCTCAAAGATTTCCATCAAACAAGGAATTGTTTTAATTTAGCAATTTGATCTAATATGTGAACATCCATAGAACCTTGGAAATTAAAATATTATATTTTTGGTCTATTAATAGTAACATTGAAAGGTAAGCTCATCATAAATACTAATGGCACCTTAGTGATTTGTTTTTTAAAAAAAGGTGAGAGGAATAGTGGAAAAAAACACTGGATCTAAAAGGTTATAGATTCAAATTCTCAACTCTGATACTTCATATCTGTACGACATTGGACAAATCACTTAACTTCTGTGGACCTTAGTTTTCACTTTTATAAAAAAATGGAAGTAATAATGATACCTACCTCACAGGGATGTTGTGAGGGTTAAATGATGAAAAAAAAACATGGTAAGCACTTTAAAGCATTTATATGAATACCTGCTGTTGTTATTACAAACGTCTCTATCCTTTCAACTAAAACTAGCAGAAGAAATTAGATGGTTCTATTTCATACTCTTAAGAGAAAGAACTTTTAAATTTACATAACTTTTTTTTCCTGAAGAGTTTATTGTGGTATACATGTTTGTACTTGAATTGGTGATTTTAAATGAAAACTACTAACTTTTATGTGTCACTTAAAGAATTAATTAAAGAGTTGTAAAAGATAGGATGGGTTCCCAGGCTATCAGCTGTCTTGAAACATTCTTTTCTCTTTTCACATTTGGTGATATGTCTCTCTAGCTGATTCAGTACCAACTATATTCTATTGTCATTGTCACTGTAATTGTTTTTCCTTGCACAGTGACAAATTGCTTATTCTTGTATAATAATGTTGAATTACATTGTCCTGCCACTTTACACACAAAGAGTTATTATTTCTATTATATTTCTGATGGTTATTTTCATTCTTCATTCTAAGCTTTCACTAGGTTCTTATCTAAAATACTGTTCCTTTGGGAACACTTTATCAGTAACTGTAGTAACTATATACTAACAATAAGTAGTAATAATGATTTAAAATTATTTTGTAAATAAAAACTATTTATTGAATTCTCAATAATTCAGATGTGCATACCAGCACCATCAAGGTTTGTGAGTCTTTGTGTTAAAATGGATCAATTACTCATCATTTTATGAAGGAAATTGTATAGTTTCCCTTGTCATAAATTCCTAATTGGAATTTTGAGCTAGGTATGATAGATTATGAACCTAGGTGAATATGTTGTGTATACATTGTAGTGTGACTAATATTTCTCTTATGTTTACAACAAATTACCTTTTCTAACCTTCATATTATTACATTTTAATTTTCTGAAGTAGAGGGGTTGACACAGAGAGGAAAAATGATTATATTGTAGTTTGAGGAGTCTCAATGGACTCTACAGCTTGAGAAGGTGAGAGATCTCTGAAATCTTGGCACATCACTTATCCTAGATGTTTTAACAGCAAAGAATAGGGTTTCTTTTTTTTATGTTTTGTTTAATGTTTTTTATCATTGTATCTCAGTGTAATCAATTGCACTTGTAATCCTCTATATTTTATTTTATGCATTCAAAAACATTATTCTGAGAATAGTCCTCACTGGAAGACCAAAAGGACTTAGGATACAAGAAAGATAAGCCTTAGTAGAGAGACTAGAATATATGTTTTTATTTGTTTTTAAGTACTCGAAATATTTCAGTTTGAGCTAGCCTACATTTAACCTAGAACATCGAAGACAACCTAAAGAAATTTGTTTTTTCCTATTTTTCCAAGTGTTTCTTTATAATGACTTGGCTAAAAATTTAAGAACATATTTCACAACGTCAGCCTCCTGTACTTATTCAAGAAAGATTTTGTGATAGCACTTACATAATGTAGAAAAGAGACAAATGCTAGTCTTTTATGCAGTGATATCTTTGGGAAACCATATTAACAGCAAGATTTGGATTATGATTTAACATATTGACATTATAAAGTTTAAAACCTAAGGCTAGCTGTCCAGGCTATGAACACTTAGATCTATTTCTTTCCCTGAAGCTCCTCCACAGTCATCATTATTTTTTTTATAGCTTTTCTCTCTAAAACAGAGTGTTTCTAAACTAGAGTTGTATTGCTTAAGGATTGTAAATATGTCAAAGGGCTCTCTTAAGGTAGTCACAAAACAATGACTAAAATTATAACATAATTTAGAGTACGACTCCTGCATAAATTTATCCATTATTTTAAAGGAAACAGTTCAAGTCAGCATCAACAAAAATAGATAAAAGAAGATGATTTGTTCTATCTGATGTGTGGCTGAATACTTAGGTAGGGGGTGGCTGCTTGAAGAAGTTGTGGCTGATCTGCCCTTACCCCCTCTTTTTTCCCCACTTTCCTTGGTTCCAAATACTTTTCCTGAGACCTTTGTTGCAGAAGGAATAGATGGGTAGCCTCCACTTATTTTCTTCTTGCTCTCTTGTTAATAACTATTTTCATTCTGGCTTCCAAAATCATCAATCATCTAGAACTACTCTCTTCCAAGATACTCGTAAGTCTCTTAAATGCCATCTCTAATAGTCTTTTCTCTGTTGTCATCCTTAATTTCTCTGTAGCCTTTGAGATTGTCAATCACTGTCTTCTATATTTTTGTAACACTCTTCCCTCCTGGTTTTCTTCCTACCTATATGACCACTCCTTTTTTCTCTTCTATGCTAAATCTTCATCCAGGTTAAACCTACTAACTGTGGGTGTCCCAAAGAACCCTATTTAAAATTTCTTCTCTTTTCCCTCTATACTTTATCAGTTGGTAGTTTCATCAGTTCTCATGAATTCAGTTATTGTCTCTGCTGATGATTCTTACATCTTCTTATCCAGCCCTAAACACTCTGCTAATCTCCTAATATCCAGCCTCACATCTCCAACTGCCCAATGGAAATATTGAACTGGATGTCTAATGGATATCTTAAACTCAACTTGCCCCAAACTAATCTCATTTTCTTTCTCCCAAAACCCTCCTCTCTTCCTAACTTCCCTATTACTGTTGAAAGTCACCCTAGCCCACTCTGAGATTTAAATTTTTAATATAAGATAATTCAAATATCATATTTATAATATTTATTAAAATAAAAAGCTAGGTTTAAAAGGGAGGTAACTAACTTAAGCCACAAGAAAGGAAGAGGGAGGAATTACAGCAAACTTATAACCGATCATGTAATCATGCAAATGTGAGAACACAGGCAAAGGGATTCTGGGAGATGCAATAGGAATTATGGGAAATGTAGTCCTAGGGTTCAAGATTTTCCAAGTATACATTTACCCCTGTGATCCTATTGGGAGACCAGTCTCCCCAAAAGGATCATGGAAACAGAACTAACAAATTGCAATAATTTGTGGATAAAAGGAAAAGAGAACAAAACCAATGATTGCTAGACTGACAAAAAGCCAATCTTGGGGCAGTCTTCTTTGGGATAAGAGTATATATTCAAAACAAATACATTCAATCCCCAAAGTTCAATTTAGTACTTCCAAAGTTCACTCTGGATTTTCTGGTACAGCATGTGGTCTCTGCTGACATCTTCACAGCGCCTTCTCAGATTTTAACTTTGCATTACAGGATAATAATACAGTTTCTCCCCTCTCCCCCCCCCCCCCCCCCCAAGGAGGATGGTGACAACCACAAGAATCACTCAGGAATGCATGGTTGAGTTATGAGGTATATAAATCACTTGGCAAAAGAATTTTTTTTTAATCCAAATAAAAGAGAAAAAAAGTTGTGAATGAAATATAACATGTCAGTCTTATGTCTAAAAAATCTAAGTAAAGGAAAAACAAACCTATAACAGGTCCTTGAATCTGGGCCCAATTAAAATGATTTAAGCAATTATGCACTTGCCCAGTTACTATCCAGGACTACAGAAAGTTTGCTACACCATAAAGACAGAAAAGGGACTAGATTATGGGAGCCAGGTAGGAACCAAAGTGAGATGCTTGATATAATGTGGGGCTCAGGAAAGTCTTGACTCTGACATATGTCAAAATAGCCACAAGCTTGAGCCCCAAACAAGTTTAAGTCCTCTTGTCTTGGCTCAAAATGTCATCAATCCCACTAGGATTGGTTGGTCTCTTTGACCTTGTGCTCTATTGGCACTATGCAGGTAGCTTTGTGCTTCTTTGGCACTGTGCAATGACTCTTTTTGTATTCCTTCTCTTGGAATCAGACAAAATCTTTAAGCAAAGTCCCATAATTTGTTTTCAAACAATCAATGGCATTATTCTACAATCTAAAGCTTTTTGGGTATGCATTGATATTAGGGCAAATGTATTTTAAACTTATATTACTTCAAAATCAAAAAAATTAAAAGAAAATCTCAATACTGGTGACATGTGCTTCAAATACAAAAAGGAAAGAAAAAAATAAAACTCACACTATATTGCACATACAAGGAAAAACAATAATAAAGTATTGTTTTTTTAAATTAACAATATAGCTTACAATCAGTGGCACAGTGTCATCCAAGGAGAAGTAGAATACAAAGGTTTCTCACCCATTTCCTTTTTTAAACTGGTCATGATCCACGATGTGTGCAAATGATTTTTTTCGAGAGTCACGGCTTTATAAAACAGTAGTGCAGAAGATAATGTACATTTAAAGAAAGTACCAAAATTCACAATAGCCCAGTTAATGACAATAGAAAACAAACCCACAATCATGTAGGATTCATATGAGTTGCTATATATAGCCACTATGTGTGACTATATATGACATTTTAAAAAAACCTTAGAAACAAATGGATACTTTGTTACAAGTTTTACAGGTATAGCAAATCTTTCAACCTTGGCAAAGATATTTTTAACAAAGTCTATTACTCTCATTATTTCAAAAATTGGCAGAAGAGTCTAAAAAAACCACAAGCCTCTGTACTGCTGATGAAAACATATTTGGGGTCTAGAACATCACTAAGAAATTTGATTAAACTGATGAAAGTAAATTAAACTGAAGAGTTAAAATATTATGCATGCAGAAGCTCTTTTTGGCTTCCTACTTTATATAAAAAAGTTTTGGCAGGAACTTCTATTTTGTTCTCTACCTTTTAATTCAACATTTATAAATATATTAATATGTATAGATATATATAAAACCATCCATTCAGAAGCTACTAGTTATGTAAAAATCATTTCTGAAGAACCCTTAAAATTAATTTAAATTCTTAGCTCATTAAATTCTCTAAAGGTTATATAGAAGTTATAACCAGTTTTTTAATGAAGTCCATCCATTATCATTTATGTAATAAATGCAGCATCCCTAAGGAGTTATGGTTTTGCCACTGTAAAAGGTGTTTATGGGTTTTCACAATGATGTTCTTCAGTACAGTCATAGGGAAAAGGTACAAATCAAAATTATGTAATAGAATATATTGATTAGATTAATATATGAATTTAAACAAAATTAAGCTTTGACAGGATACAGACAATGGATTAAAAAATCCTTTTCTCCAGTTCCAATAGACTTTTTCACTATTATGGAGGGGGACAAATTGAAAATAGTTATTAGCAAGCAATAAAACAATGGAGTCTGAGAAGGTTTAAAATTCACCTCCAGATCTCATTAAGTTTTCTTCCTCTCCCCAGTATTTATTATCCATTTGCATTTCTTTCATCACCCCACATTCAGCAAAAGCTCCATTCTGCATGCTGTGAGTATTTTAAGATTTTCAAAAATTTGTCAAAATATTCCAGTTTGGTCTGGAATTCAAGCAGCATAGCTTGTTGCATATTCTTGAGGAGAAGTAAACAAAATGGGAAATATGCAATGTATATACAAGCTGCTGATAAAATAAAAAAATCAAGCAGAGCCAATATCGCCTGTTAGCTCTATGAACAGTCAGAGTTTCAAGCATGCTTTGCAACCACATTTGTCCTGAAAAAACAACTGAATGGAGTTTATTTACAAAGTAAACAAAAAGGAGGCAAAACTTTGAGGGAGAACAATAGTGCATTTGCATATGAGAGGACTGGCTACCCCTAGTGTTTTGAGTAGGAGAAAAAATCAGGTTTATTCCCCCAAATTCTGACTTTAAATCCATTGATTTGGACTAACTGCCCTCCCTGTGAAAAAACTTTAGCAACAGCCTTCTAAACTAGAAGTCCAGGATCAGCTTAAGAAATCCATTTAGAAACCAGAAGGGGATAGGGCTGAATAGCATGGTTTTGCTTCTCCATGCTGAAAAATGGCTAGGGCCATGTGGGGTGGAAGGGTTTTTTAATACATCACCCTCTGTGGAAAAAAGCAGTTCAGAATGGCAGGCTCTTGTGGTGGATCTGGTCGCAACACATGGAGACTGCAAGCTGAACAGGAAGAGAAAATGTAGCTGCAAAATTTATCTATACTGTCTTAAAATTTTTTTGAGAATTTTATCCCTTCATGGTTGGACAAATTGTGAGAATTAAAATTAATATACAATAACTCAAGTATTATATTTATATGATTTATTAAAATAAAAAGCTGGAGTTAAAAGGGAACTAGCTAACTAACTTAAGCAGCAAGAAAGAAAGAGTAAGGAGGGAGGAGTTACAGAAAACTTATAGCCAATTATGTAACCATGCAAATGTGAAAGGGATGCTGGGAGATACAATAGAAATACAATAGGGTTCAAGATTTTCCAACTATAAACCACAATATGGATGCTATCCTCAACTCCAAAACTAGTTTGTTGCCAACGACTGTCAATTTTGCCTTTGTGTCATCTCTCAAATATGTCCCAACCACTTTGCAATTTTGCCAAATTGGATATCAGTCTGTATTCCATACCTGGGATACACTCCAATGTCACTTTTACCTCTTATGATTCCTACTTTACTTCAAAACTCATTTGACTTGGGGACAGCTAGATAGCTCAGTGGACTGAGAGCTAGGCCTAGAGATGAAAATTCCTGGGTTCAAATCTGGCCTCCAACACTTAACTCCTATTGCCTAGCTCTTACTTCTTCTGCCTTGAAACAATACTTAGTATTGATTCTAATATGGAAGGAAAGAGTTATTTAAAACAGCCACAACTCAGTTCAAATGCCACTTCCTAGATGAGGCCTTTCAATTATGCCCTTTCCCAAAGTATCAACACTTTTTGATGTAATTTACTGGTTTAATTTGCAAAAGTATAGTTTTAAAGATAAAATTTTCCTCACTTCATATTAGGATTATAGCATATTGTTATCCTTTAGAATGCCTTTTGGTGAAGAGTTTTAGATGTTTGTTGTGCTTTAGGTATTGATCATTGGATTTTTGTTTTACCGTATTCCCATCATTCCATCAGATATGCCTTGTATTCCCTTAATCCTAAATAACTTTCTTATTGAATTGACTAAGAGAAGTCAAGAAAGGGCTTCATGGGGGAGTTTTTTTCCATGTTCTTTAAAGGATGGGTAAGATTTTATCAGAAGAGAGTGGACAAAGGGGACCAAAAAAGTTTTAGAACAAGTCCAAATTTCCTGAATAATTTGTTTCAGGTTTAAGTTTTATAATTCATTGATCAGTAGAGTGCATTGAAGGGTTTTGAAGGGTTTTGAACAAAGTAGTGGTACAACTAAATATGTTGGGAAAATTATGGAGCAGGGAAAAGAGGGAAGGTGTGTTAGGATATTATATAGGCAGGTGCTAGTGATAGCCTGTACAATAGGCTCATGGCATTGAGGAATAAATCGGGGGCAGCTGGGTAGTTTAGTGGACTGAGAGCCAGGCCCAAAAATGGGAGGTACTGAGTTCAAATGTGGCCTCAGAAACTTCCTAGCTATATGATCCTGGGCATGTCACTTGACCCTCATTGCCTAGCCCTTACCACTCTTCTGCCTTAAAACCAATGCACAATATTGATTTCAAGACAGAAGGTAAGGGTTCAAAAAAAAAAAAAGAAGAAATCAGAGGTTTGATAATATAATATTAAAGTTTTAAATATGGGTGTGGAATGAGGAGAAACCTGGAATGAATCCTTTCTCTCACACTCCAAAATGATTACAGCTCCACCTAACTTCCTTGGGGGAAAGGATTAAGATGTTGCTCCCACAGTAACAGGGTAAAGAACCTTTAATAACAATAAATAAGTGGAGAGAACACACTTAATGACTAGCGAAGATGTAGTACAATAGATGAAGAATATGAATATGAAGAATAAGAATATGAAAGTTGAATGGAAATAGGATGATCATTACCATTTGAAATACAGAAATATATGGTTTGAAGAATTACTTCTTTTTTGCTGTTGTGTGGCTGTGGTAGTGACAACTTTGCTCTAATACCTTTTATTTGACTTCATTCTAGAAGCTGACCAGGAGTCTGGATTGAACTGATGGCATTTGGGAGCATAGTGTGTAAATTATGTTCAAGATGAAATATGCCTATTTTTGGATTTTTTTAAGGCAGACATACTTTTTTTTTTTTGGAATGCAGTCGTTCAATAATTGGTCCTGATGTAAAAAGTTATCAAGTATATTTTTCTTTATTATACTTACTTTTTCCAACAAAAATCATGACTGCCTGGAGACAGAAGTTCCTGGGTTCAAATCTGGCCTTAGACACTTCCTAGTTGAATGACCATGGGCAAGACACTTCACCCTCTATGCCTAGCCCTGATCTTCTGCCTTGGAACTAATACATAGTATTGATTCTAAAATGAAGTTGAAGTTTTAAAAAAAGTGAAAGAATGATTGATTAAACAATTCTGGTGAGGTTTTTTAACCTTAAACTGGAATTTGGCTATGTGTTTATTGGGAGATGATATTGAGCAGAAAATCTTATTGTGCCTTTATTTCTTCCCATAACAATCTTATTGTTTTCTCTAGATCAGGCAGATCTCCCATATGACACTGCATCTCCTCTTTCTGTTCCTTTGCACTGGTTGTCACAAATATCTATCTCACAACTTCTTTGCCTTTTTGATTCAGTTGCTCTCTTCCTTTAAAAAACAGGTTGAACATCATATTCTATGTGAAAGCCTTTCCTAATTCCATTTGTGGAACTGCTAGTACTTTCTGTACCCCCCCCAACTGTTTTAAATTAATTTACATATATTTGCATTTTACTTTATATTTATTTGGTATGTATTTATAGATGTATTTTTTATCATTCCTCCTACAAGAATGTAAGCCACTTGTGAGTAGAAATTATCTCATTCTATATATTTATAGTTTCATTCCCTGGATCATAATATTCACCTAAATACATGGTTTTGATTGATTTGTACAAGCATGAAACCCGTCTAAAGCATTAGTAAATTACTTTGAAAGACACAGATAAATTCTAGTAATGCTTTCCTTTCTGTGACTTTGGTCTTTGATGTAAAGAGTATTTAATGTGCTGCTTCCCTTCCCATTTCCTCCTTTTTTTCTTCATTATTACTAAAATCTGGGGAAAAGAAATTTGCAAATCATTGTTTTTGCTTACCTTTGTATGATGTGAAAGTATGAGTTAGAAAGAGTTTTCCTTATATTATCTTTCCTAATATTCACCAACCCTACTTTCTCACTGCCCCAGAACTATGATTAATTCCATCCAGGGATTCCAAGGGCCCTGATATGACTTGGTCCCTACTGTTACTCAGCCCCAAGATGTAGCCTCTGCTTTGTCTGTCAGTTATCCATCCTTGAAAAAAATGTACTCCATTTCACCTGATCTAAAATGGGCTTCCTGCTTGGAAAGGAGCATGAAGAAACAATGTGGAATTGAATGTAAATAACTCAAGTTGGGACTAAGTTATAAATTTTAATCCTACTTCTACTACTAGGGAAAATCATTTTAATTCCTCTGGACCTCCATTTCTTATATAATAGGGAATGAGGAAAGTAAAGAGAAGTTTAAATAGATCATTCTAGTTTTAAGATTCAGTTATTACTCATAATTGTATATTTTAGAAGTAGTATACATACTAATGCTAATGAAATATTAGTATTCTAACCAGATGATAAGGATTAGAAGAATGGCTAACTCTTTAGGATTACAGTCCAGTGGGACCATTTAGTATTAGGGCAAAAAGCCTTACATACCTTAGTAGCCCACTATCATATAGTGAATACTTGGTGAATATAGTTGAATACTTCTTTGTGATAACTGGGTTGTCAGTAAAAGGTGTCAGTTTAAGAAACTAGTTTTATTTTTTTAAAAAAACTTTATTTTCTGTCTTAGAATCAAAACCAAGTATAGATTCCAAGGCTGAAAAGAGGTAAGGGCTAGGCAATTGGGGTTAAGTGACTTGCTCAGTGGCACCCAGCTAGGAATTATTTGAGGCTACTTTTGCACCCAAGACCTCTCCATCTCCAAGCCTGGTTTTCTATCCACTGTATTACCTAGCAGCACTCTTAGTTTTTTTATATCTTAAAGGGTTAAATGTCAAGTCATTAGGAAATATTCTTAGATACCATAAAAAATAATTTTCAACCTACTTTTAGTTTTGTCTCTTCTCTAGAGTTAACTTTGGAGGTATTTGAAATTGAATCTGAAATAAAGCTATCATTCTTAAGATTTTTTTCCTTTTAAATTTTAGCTATAGATTAACAAATGGATTATTTTAACTTGGGCTCCCCCTTCAGGCAAATTGTATAGTTCTGCCTTACCATGGAAAATACAATATTTTGTTTTCACAATTGTATTGTTGACTTGAATATTTTTTAAAACCCTAAATCAAGATGATGTTAATAAATTATATTATTGTATAGGATAATTTGTACTGCAAATTGGGCATGAAATATTTATTCTAATTGAACTCTGAGCTCCTTGAAAATAGGCCATTTTGCTTCTCATTGTATCTTTAGCACTTTACATAGTGCCTCGCACATAATAGGTACTTAACAAATCCTAATGACTTGACAGCTTGTTTGTTTCTCATAACTACATAAGCTGTTTTTTTTCTTTTTAATTTGGAACTTTGCAGATACCATAAGTAACAGTCTTGTTAAGTTCATTGTAGGATCATGTTTTTGTTAGGAGGATGGGAAGAGAAGGATTATTAAGGGATTATAAAGAAAAATAAACACTGAAGTCTGTTCCTTTGTAATTAATGCCCTGTTCAGTGAAATGTATATAGTATATTGGGCAATATCGATACTCTGCAACTGACAGCATATATAAAGGCTCTCTAAAAGTATTTTTTTCTTATCCCATGTTAACTAACTTGTTGATTATATAAGAATAACTCTTTGGTCTCCTTCATATCAGGTAACTTAAAACTACTTTATATGTTTCAACATTTTTTGCTGCCATTTTCCACTTGTTTAGTCCATTAAATTGTAAGCTCCTTGAGGACATGGACAATTTCTGCCTTTCTTTGAATTCCCAGTGCTTAGAACAACATCTGGCTCATAGTTGGCACTTAATAATTGTTTATTGACTTGATTTAATTTAATTTTTAAAAACATAACCTTTAGAAATAAATAACATTTTTAGACTAAATGAGTTTGACTGAAAATCTTTAATGTAAAGGCTGTTATGTTTTTACATTTAATGTTTTTTTCTTTTTTTCTAAAAAAATTTAATGATGCTTTATTGTTATTAAATATTATGAATCCAAATATATTTTCCTCATTTTCTTCCCTAAAAAGCAATATTAAAAAAGAAGAGTATAAAGTAAAACCAATGAATGTATCTCCACATCCTTACTATTCTTACTCTATATTGAAGAAAGGAAAATAAACATTTTCTCAATTTTTTTCATAGCCACACTTAGTCATTCTGAGTGCAAAGAGCTCAGTTTCATTTTTGTCGATATATTTATTATATGTATTATTTGTATTTATTGGGTGATTATTATATATATTGTTTTCCTTGTTTTGCTAACTTCACTGTTTATAAGTCTATATACGTTTTCCCATGATTCTGAATTCTTTATATTCATATTTTCTTAAGGTGCAGTAATATGCCTTTTCCATTTGTTTAGCCATTTCTAAATATTGCATATATACTTGGTTTCAGATTCTTTGCTATCACAAAAGAGTACTCTTTTTAATATTTTGGTATGTATTACTCCCTTGCTTCTATCTGATCTCTTTAGTTGCTTTGCGTAATTTTAGATGACCTGGAATGGTTGGACCAATTCACAACCTTTTAATTTCTTTATACATTAATGTTATTGAATATAATTACAGGAATGTCATTTAATTAAAAATTTTAATTCTGTCTTACATTGGTATAGAAAATTAACTGCTGAACAACTATCTCTTATTGCTAACATGTAAATTCATTTATAAGTTATATGTTTGTTTTAAATTGTTGTAAAAATTAAAATCAATCTCAAATAATGAAACATTATATTTTAAAGATTTATTAATAATCATTAGAAATCAAGGAATAAAGAGGATACAAAATAAAGACCACGTGCCCATGGCCAGTTCAAACTCCCACCTTAACACACCAAGCTAGGGACCAAGAAGTAAAGAGGCTGGACCCTCCACGCCCCCGCCTAATATGCCCTGTCTACAGGAAGTACATAATGACAGGAAGTCAGTTGGCTCCTGGGTAATGTAGTTCTTTTTTAGGTAACAGTTTTTCAGTTATACAGTCTCCCCCTGAAATCTGTGGAAGACTAGTCTCTCCAATGGATCTTGTAAACATAATCAACTTTCACATTACAATAATTTGGGGATAAAAGGAAAAGAGAACAAAACCAGTGATTGCTAGGCACATTGACAAAAAGCCAGTTAGGGGGCAGTCCCCTTTGGCATAAGAGTATACATACAAAATAAATGCATTCAACCCCACACAGTTAAAATCACCACATCCCAAACCACTCTGGATCTTCTGGTGCAGCATGTGGTCTGTGCAGGCATCTTAATGGTGCCTTCTCCAAACAGTTCAATTTCTGAATTTAGAGAGGTAGCATGTTTCTTGTCCTGAAATATTCCTCAAAAGAATTTAAACTTTGCATTTTAGAATAATAATATATTCCCCCCTGTGGAGGATGTTGAGAAACACAGGGATTACTATGGGATGCATGGCTGAGTTATGAGGTATATGAATCAATTGACAAGAGAAATCAAAAACATTTTAAAAATCCAGATAAAAAAGAAAAATAATTTCTGGGTGAAATATAGACTTCAAAGTTTTAGGTATAAAATTTTTAAGTAAAGGAAAATAAACTTATAACAGGTCCTTGAATCAGGGCTCAATTAAAGTGATTTAAACAATTATGTATTTACCCAATCAGCAGCCAGGACTACAGAAAGTTTTGCCATGCAATGAAAGACAGAATAGGGACTAGATCATAGGAGCCAGGTAGGAGCCAAATTTGATATACTTGGTAGAATGTGGAACAAGAAGGACCTGCCTTTGATATATGTCAAAAGCCGCAACCTCAAACCCCAAACAAGTTCAAGCCCTCTTGTCTTGGCTCAAAATTTCATCAATCCCATTGAGATTGGTTGGTCTCTTTGACTTTGTGCTTCTTTGGCACTGTGCAATGGCTCTTTTTGTTATCCCTTCTCCTGGAATCAGACAAAATCTTTAAGTAAAGTCCCATTTTTTTTTAAACAATCAATGATGTCATTTTTGTAGTTTAAAGCTTTTTGGATATGCATTAATATTAGTACAAATGTGTTTTAAACTTATATTACTGCAAAATAAAAAATAAAGAAAAATCTCAGTATTGTTGACATGTGCTTCAAATACAAAAAGGAATGAAAAAAATAAAACATACTATATTGCACATGCAAGGGAAAACAAAAATAAAAAAGTTTTTAAAATAAAAAATATATAGCTTACACTCAGTGACACACTGTGTCAGCCATGGAGAGGTAGAATACAAAGGTTTCTCACCCAAAAAAATGAGATTCATTTCCTTTTTAACTTAACTCCTGTGTGAGTACAAACAATTTTCAGAATAAAACAATAATACAGTAGGTAAAGCACATTTAAAGAAATACCAAAGTCCCCCCAAATTCACAATAGTCCAGTTAATTACAATAACAAACCCACTATCATATTTCATATAAGTTTCTGTATGATCAAAAAAACTATGAAATGGTGTATATTTGTCACAGTTTTTACAGACATAGCAAATCTTTCAACCTTGGCAAATATATTTTTAAACAAAGTAAAAATTTGGGTCTAGAACATCACCAAGAAATCTAGATTGTTCTGGTGGAAGTAAATTAAACTGAAGAGTTTTGCAGGAGCTCTTTTTGGCTCCTGCTTCATAGAAATACCTTTCTAGGAGCATTTCTTTGTCTACCTTTAATACAACATTCTTCATAATATAAAGATTTAAAAAAATTATCCATTCAGAAATGACTAGTTAATTAAAATTATTTCTGAAGACCCCTTAGAATTACCATTTAAATTCTTAGCTCATTAAATTTTTCAAAGGTTGTTAGCTAAGTTGAGTCCATCCATCATACATGACAATTAACAAAAGCAAAATGGAAAAAAATTCTGCTTATGGGCTTTTACAATATTTACAATATTTTGTTCAGTAGTCATAGGGGAAAGGTAACAGAATATATCTAATAGTTAAAACCCAGTAGATTAAACTGATTCCATGTAACATGTATTGGATATATTAATTTATGTATTTAAAAGAACAAAATTAAATCTTAAAGCAGACAATCATCAAAATACAATAAAATACAGAGACTTTTATAAAACAATAGTCTGAAAAGGCTTAAAATGTTCACCTCCCCTTTTTAAAAAAAATTCCTTTATTCATTCAGATTCCTTTTGTCAGAACTGAGATTTCCCATAGCAAGGGAGAACATTAGGTTGATGCATCTCAAATTGGATGAATCTTAGAACCTGGGTAGGCCAAAATGCCAAAGAGTTGTAGGGAGATGAATTTTTCCCCTGAATCTCAGGTAAGATAAGTAAAATGATGAGTGCACTCATGAAAAAAACATCCTAAAGCTGGAAGCTGTTTGAAATAGGTAATGTACTGCTCTTTCAAAGAATGAGCCATGCTAGTAACTTACTTTCTGTTTGGAAGAGAAACTTCCTTCTTCCCTTCCCCCCTGAGGTAAAACACTAGTTTCCCCAGCTACCGTGGAGAGGGAGTTAGGAGGCTAATCATTGCCTAAGGAAAATACACCCCAGTCTTTACCAGTTGCCTGGAAATCTCCAAGTTTGTGAGTTCTAAAGACACATAAGCAGCTACTAGCATCCCAGCATCCCAACAATAGCAGTTGGGGTTGGGGCAGGAGATCAGGAGGATGATTCAGGAATAGGAATAGGAGCAGGCAGTATCAGTAGCAGCAATGAGACAGAGAAGCAGCTTATCTCCTCTTTGCCAAGAGGTCCCCAGCTAAAAATAACTTCATTTCATTTCTGTGACTCTTTCCATTTGGCCAATTTTGCCTTTTTTTAAACTGTTATTTTCTTTTTTGCATTACTTTCATTTCTTTTTCCCACATTTCTTCCCATTTTTCTTCAATCTGTCTGTCTTGGTTCTTTAACTCCTTTTTTGAGTTCCTACAGAGCTTGTGACCAGTTTCAATTTTATTTTGGGGAATTTGCATTGTTTCCTTGTTTCTCACCATCTCCTGTTGCTTCTGTTTTTGTTTTTTTTTTCCTACATGGAATTTTTCCAGGGTCAAGAGCTTTCTTTGCTGTTATTTACTCATTTTCCTGCTTGAGGACTAGGAGTCATGTTTGTGACTGGTCATTTCTATCTTACCTTCTGGCTTGCAAAATTCTTTCTTGGGGCTATCTTCATAGCCCCAAGAGGGCCATTGCCCTGTCAGAGGTTCACATCTGGTGCTCTTGAACTCTGAACTGAAATATTTAAAAGAGTGGGAGCCATAAACTAATAGTTTAAATGGTTGAGGTTATAAACTGTAGTGATTATAATAGTGGAAGATATAAATTGTTGTAGATATAAGAGTGGATGAGTAAATTGTGACCGCAGAAAATATGTTTCCACTAAAGTGTCTTGTTTTTAAATCAATATATAAGGTGGTCGCCAGGGAAATATTCCCAATTATGAAATATACCCAAGTCAACTGGGTTTTATAGAGATTTTAATTAATAATACAACGAGGAATTAAAGAAAGAGAGAAAAAGAGGGAATAATGAGAAAGGGATAAGCCGGCCCTGGCCAGTCCTGGCCAACCCAGGCCTAAGCCCTAAGAGAAAAGATCAATCAGTCCTTAATCACTCACCACAAGATCTGTCCAAGCAAGGATTCTAGTGACACCAGGCCAGCTCCATCTCATCTGACTTCACCAGCTCAATCAATCTGAAATGTTCCCAAGAGAGTCTCGAGAAAGACCCTTCAAGGCAGCCTTTCCCAGCTGACTGTTTCCAGAGAGAGCTTTTCGTCTCCTTTTAAAGGGCATTTTCTCTTTTGTCACCTCCCCAAAATTCTTACATCTACCAATCACAGTAGACATTTTTCAAAGGACAGACTATTCTTAGTTCATACCTAAGAAGGTGTGAACTTTTGAGTAATTCACACCAGGAAAGCCCTGAGTAAGTTTCTCAGCTCTTTGTTCCTTGTAAATTCACAAGTTGCTTGACCTTTATAGGTACTTAGTACCCCTTTGTATTAGTTCTAAAAATAGGTATGGCTTAAGTATGGGTCTAAGTACTTTTCATTGTTCATCAAGGAGTTTTCTCCCCTAAAGCAGGCTTAAGTACGGGTGGAGTAGAGGTCTTCACATTTCTGATCTAAGTAGAGTTCACTGCCCAAATGGAGAATGGTCTTAATCCAATCTTATGAAGTAGGGTCTGGGAATTTTTAAGGTTCACAGAACCTCACCTCCAAGGCCTAGGATTTCCAGGAGTAGGTCTGTGGTATTTTTTTGTTGGTGTAGTGGTGCCTGAGGCTATCTTTACTGCTGCTACTTCTGTTGCTATTACCCCTGCCACCAAATGAGTCCAATTTAAGCTTCAAATCTCACTGCCAAGGCCTGGAGCCTCTGGGGGTAGGTCTGCAGTGTTGCTGGTGTTGGTGTAGGTGTAGGTGTAGCCTATCTCTTAGAATCCCAAGGTTACCTAGGTCCTGGCTCTGCCTCAGGTGTAGTAGAGGGTTTTTGTGGGGGGGGGGGGTGATCAGCCTGTGCTTTTCCTTGTGCAATTTTGCCCCCTTATATTGTGGAAATCCCCCTCTCTCCACTTACCTTTCACGTTTTGTTTAGTGGGAGATCCCCTTTGCTTATCCTGCTTTGACTTTTGACCTTTTTAGACACTTTTTTAAAAATTGGTTTGGATGGATATTGAGAGCAGTTTCTGGATTTCACTGCTACTACATCACCATCTTGGCTCTGCGTCCACATTTACTTTTCAAATAATATTACTGTTACTATATACCCCTTTTTATTGATTCTGCATGTTTCACTTTTCATTATTCCCTGTCTTTCCATGTTTTTCTAAAATCAGCTTGCTTATCATTTCTTACAGCATAGTAGTTTCCTATCACTCCAGTAAATCACATCAGCATATGGACTAAACCAGGTTCAGGTTAACCAGTACAACTCTAACCTATCAGTGAGGTAGGGAGATGTTTTACCTCAAACATGTGCAGACTTCCCTGGGCAAAATGGGAGGATTAGAACAGTTATTCTACTTGCCATAAAGCCTGCTGAAGAAGGCAGTGTTGGAACACTTAGAGCTAAGTCAGACGTTTCAAAAACCAAGGTCATCCACTGTAATCCTTGGCTCAATACCAGACGTCCTCATTTTTTGTCTCATCACTGGACTTCATTTACTCCAGAAGAGCAAATGAGGCTGATGACATTCTGTAACTCTGCTTTCCCTTAAATCCAATTCACATATAGGTCGAAACATCACCATATGATGTCATCGGCCCTCTTCAAAAACTTAGGACAAACATAGCAATGGGTAAAAATCAAGAAAACATGTAATGCCCAGTGGATTTGATTCCATCACAACCATATACCACAGCTTATTCAGCCATTCCCCAGTTGATAAGCATGTCCTCAGTTTCTACTTCTTTGCCACCACATAGAATAGCTGCTATACATATTTTAGAACATGTAGGTTCTTTTCCTTTTTCCTAATCATGTTAGGAAATAGACCTAATAGTAGTATTATAGAATCAAAGGTACATTCAGTTTCATAACTCTTTGGTCATAATTCCAGACTTCTCTCCAAAATGATTGGATTAGTTTACAGTTTAAGCAACAGTGTATTTATGTCTCCATTTTTCCATATCCCCCTCCAACATTTTCCTCTCCTATGATTTAAGTCAATATGATAGATATGAGATAGCATCTCACAGTTGTTTTAATTTACATTTCTCCAATCATAATTATTTAGAGCATTTTTTCATATAATTATGAATAGCTTTGATTTCTACCTCCAGAACTACCCATTTGACCATTTGTCAGTTGGGAATGACTCATATTCTTTTAAATTTGACAAACTTCTCTATGTAATTATAATATGAGGCCTTTATTTGAGAAACAGTGTATAAAATCTTTCCCCCAATTTTCATACTTTCCTTCTGATCTTGGCTATGTTGGTTTTATTTCTACAAAACCTCTTGAATTTAATGTAAAAATTTTGTCCATTTACCTGTCACAATGGTCTTTATCTCACTTTTTAAAAATTAATTCTCTTCCTATCAATAAATAATAGGTATCATGTTTCATATTCTTCTAGTTTATTTGTAATATCTTGTTTTTTTTATCTAGACAATGTATCCATTTTGGTCTTATCTTGGTAAATGGTGTAAGATACTGGTCTACACCTAGTTTCTACTAGATTGCTTTCAAGTTTTCTTAGCAATTTTTTTTCCAAATAGATCATTTACAATTGTATTATATATCTACTTTATTTCACTTATCCATTATTCTGTTTCATAGTACCAGATAACGTTGCTAATAGTTATTTAATGATACAGCCTAAGATCTGGGACTGCTAGATCTTCTTTTACATTTTTTTATTAATTCCATTATATTCTTGGTCCTTTATTCTTCCAGATGAATTTTGTCATATTTTTTTCTAGCTCAGTAAAATAATTTTTGGTAATTTGGCTCTGAATACGTAGATTAATTTAGGTAGACTTCTTTTTATATTGTCTTGGCCCACCCATGAATAATTGATATTTCTACAATTTAACTAACTTTATTTGTATAAAAAGTATTTTATGGTTATGTTCATATAGTACCAGAGTTTTATCTTGGCAGGTATACTCCCAGGCATTTTATATTGTGTGTGTGTTTTTTTTTTGTTTTGTTCTTTAATATTTTATTTGATCATTTCCAAGCATTATTCATTAAAGATATAGATCATTTTCTTTTCCTCCCCCCACCCCCCATAGCCGACGCGTAAATCCACTGGGCATTACATGTTTTCTTGATTTGAACCCATTGCTATGTTGATAATATTTGCATTAGAGTGTTCATTTAGAGTCTCTCCTCTGTCATGTCCCCTCAACCGCTGTATTCAGGCAGTTGCTATTCCTCGGTGTTTCTACTCCCATAGTTTATCCTTTGCTTATGAATAGTGTTTTTTTCTCCTAGATCCCTGCAAATTGTTCAGGGACATTACACCGCCACTAATGGAGAAGTCCATTAATGTTCGATTATACCACAGTGTATTAGTCTCTGTGTACAATGTTCTCCTGGTTCTGCTCCTCTCGCTCTGCATCGCTTCCTGGAGGTTGTTCCAGTCTCCATGGAACTCCTCCATTTTATTATTCCTTTTAATACAATAGTATTCCATCACCAACATATACCACAATTTGCTCAGCCATTCCCCAATTGATGGGCATCCCCTCGTTTTCCAGTTTTGGGCCACCACAAAGAGCTCAGCTATGAATATTTTTGTACAAGTCTTTTTGTCCATTATCTCTTTGGGGTACAGACCCAGCAGTGCTATGGCTGGATCAAAGGGTATATATTCTTTTGTCGCCCTTTGGGCATAGTTCCAAATTGCCTTCCAGAATGGTTGGATCAGTTCACAACTCCACCAGCAATGAATTAATGTCCCTGCTTTGCCACATCCCCTCCAGCATTCATTACTTTCCTTTGCTGTTATGTTAGCCAATCTGCTAGGTGTGAGGTGATACCTCAGAGTTGTTTTGATTTGCATCTCTCTGATTATAAGAGATTTAGAACATTTCTTCATGTGCTTATTAATAGTTTTGATTTCTTTATCTGAGAACTGCCTCTCCATGTCCCTTGCCCATTTATCAATTGGAGAATGGCTTGATTTTTTAGTACAGTTGATTTAGCTCTTTAAAATTTGAGTAATTAAACCTTTGTCAGAGGTTTCTATGAAAATTTTTTCCCAGTTTGTTGTTTCCCTTCTGATTTTAGTTACATTGGGTTTGTTTGTGCAAAAGCTTTTTAATTTGATGTAGTCAAAATTATTTATTTTACATTTTGTGATTCTTTCTATGTCTTGCTTGGTTTTAAAGTCTTTCCCCTATATATCTATATTCATTAGGGAGATTGGTCTATAGTTTTCTTTCTCTGTTTTTGACCTGCCTAGTTTTGGAATCAGTACCATGTTCGTGTCATAAAAGGAGTTTGGTAGAACTCCCTCTTTGCTTGTTATGTCAAATAGTTTGTATAATATTGGGATTAACTGTTCTCTGAATGTTTGATAGAATTCACTGGTGAATCCATCAGGCCCTGGGGATTTTTTCTTAGGAAGTTCTTTGATGGCTTGTTGGATTTCATTTTCTGATATGGGATTATTTAAGAATTCTATTTCTTCTTCTGTTACTCTAGGCAGTTTGTATTTTTGTATATATTCATCCATATCCCCGAAATTGGTGTATTTATTGCCATATAATTGGGAAAGTAATTTCTAATGATTGCCTTAATTTCCTCTTCATCGGAGGTGCTGTCCCCCTTTTCATCTTTAATGCTGTTAATTTGCTTTTCTTCCTTCCTTTTTTTAATTAGATTGACCAGTACTTTGTCTATTTTGTTTGTTTTTTCAGAGTACCAACTTCTTGTCTTATTTATTAAATCAATAGTTCTATCACTTTCGATTTTATTAATTTCTCCCTTAATTTTTAGGATTTCTAGTTTGGTTTTCTGCTGGGGGGTTTTAATTTGATCACTTTCGAGTTTTTTCATTTGCATGTCCAATTGATTGATCTCTGCTCTCCCTAGTTTGTTAATATGTGCACTCAGGGATATGAATTTGCCTCTGATTACAGCTTTGGCTGCATCCCAAAAGGTTTGAAAGGATGTCTCGCCATTGTCCTTTTCCTCGATG
The DNA here is from genome assembly GCF_027887165.1 of Monodelphis domestica. Classification (NCBI taxonomy): domain Eukaryota; kingdom Metazoa; phylum Chordata; class Mammalia; order Didelphimorphia; family Didelphidae; genus Monodelphis; species Monodelphis domestica. Next base: position 239,197,598 of record NC_077228.1, on the reverse strand, counting down.
AAATTATTAATTGTTTCTATGATTTCTTCTTTAACTAAACGATTTTGGAGTATCATATTGTTTAAATTCCAATTAGTTTTTGATTTGGTTTTCCATGTACCATTACTAATCATTATTTTTATTGCCTTGTGATCTGAGAAGGCTGCATTCATTATTTCTGCTTTTCTGCATTTGTGTGCTATGTTTCTGTGACCTAATGTATGGTCAATTCTTGTGAATGTGCCATGTGGCGCTGAGAAGAAGGTGTATTCCTTTTTATCCCTATTTATTTTTCTCCATATGTCTGTTAATTCTAATTTTTCTAAGATTTCATTCACTTCTTTTACCTCTTTCTTATTTATTTTTTGATTTGATTTATCTAAATTTGATAATGGTTGGTTTAAGTCTCCCACTAATATGGTTTTACTGTGTATTTCTTCCTTCAATTCTCCTAGTTTCTCCATTAGAAATTTGGCTGCTATATTATTTGGTGCATACATGTTGATTAGTGATATTTCCTCATTATCTAAAGTCCCTTTTACCAAAATATAATTACCTTCCCTATCCCTTTTGATCAGGTCTATTTTTGCTTTGGCTTTATCAGATATCATGATTACCACTCCTGCCTTCTTTCTGTCAGTTGAGGCCCAGAAGGTCTTACTCCATCCTTTAATTCTGACCTTGTGGGTGTCAACCCACCTCATGTGTGTTTCTTGAAGACAACATATGGTAGGGTTTTGGATTCTAATCCATTCTGCTATTCGTCTACGTTTTATGGGTGAGTTCATCCCATTCACGTTCAAAGTTATGATTGTCATTTGTGGACTCCCTGGCATTTTGATCTCCTTCCCTAATTCTAACCTTTTCTTCTTCGGCTCTACCTTTTAGTCCAGTGATTTACTTTGAATCAGTCCCCCTTGTCCCCTCCCTTGATGTTTCCCTTTTTAGTCCCTCCCTTTTTCTTCCCTCCCCCTCCCCCCTCTCTTTCCCTCCCTTTTTGTTTTCCCTCTCCCCCTCCCCCCTTGGTTTTCCCTTCTCCCTACCCTTGTTGGGTAAGATAGAATTCAAGATCCCAATGGATCTGGATGTTTTTCCCTCTCAGTGTTGATTTCCCTGAGATTAAGATTTAAGTAAAAAACCCTCTCTTCCTCTCCTTCTTATAGGAGTTTTCTTCCCCTCCTCTTCCCATGTGAATCTTTGTGTGAGAAAGATTATTTTATTTGGTCTTTCTTTACCCCCTATTTATACATTACATTTTCCACACATGTTAGTATACATAGATTGATATAAATGTAGTCCTTATAGAAGGAAGTTTGAATAAAAGAAGAAGATAACATTTTTCTCCTTTCCCGTTTCCTTAATATTTACCTTTTCAGGTATTCCTTGCTCTTTTTTTTTCAGTATCAAACTTTCCACAGAGCTCTGATCTTTTCTTTGCAAAAAGTTGGAAATCTTCTATTTTGTTGAATGCCCATAGTTTCCCTTGGAAGTATATAGTCAGTTTTGCTGGGTAGCTGATTCTTGGTTGAAGACCCAGCTCTCTTGCCTTTCTGAAGATCATGTTCCATGCCTTAAGATCATTCAGAGTAGAAATTGCAAGGTCTTGTGTGACCCTGATTGGCATTCCTTTATATCTAAATTGTCTTTTTCTGGCTTCCTGTAGGATTTTTTCTTTTGTTTGAGAGCTTTGGAATTTGGCAATTACATTCCTGGGAGTTGTCTTTTGGGGGTTTAGTGTAGAAGGTGTTCTGTGAGCTCTGTCAGTGGCTGTATTGCCCCCTTGTTCTAGAATCTCTGGGCAATTTTCTTTGATTATATCTTGTATCACGATGTCGAGTTTGGTGTTTATTTCTGGCTTTTCTGGAAGTCCAATTATTCTTAAATTATCTCTTCTCCCTCTATTTTCCAGATCTGTCACCTTGTCAGTGAGACATTTTATGTTCTCTTCTAATTTCTTGGTATTTTGGCTTTGCTTTATTAATTCTTGCTCTTTTACACAATCGTTGTCTTCCAGTTGCCTGATTCTGGCCTTTAAAGCCTGGTTTTCCATTTCAGTTTGGTCACACCGGTTTTGTAGATGCGTGAATTTCTTTTGCATTATTTCCCAGTTTTCCTCCCAGAAGGCTTCCATCTTTTTGGTCATTTCTGATTCAAATTCTTAATGGGTTTGTGGAGAGTTTCCATTTCCTTTGGAAGGTTTCGGTGCATTTTCTTGTGTATCGTCTTCTATCTCCTCTGTATTTTGTATCTCTGTAGAATGTGTCTAAAGTCACCCCTTTCTTCTTATTTTTTTTTGGGATTTGGGGGCTTCTGTGCTTCTGTGGAGTTTTCCATCTCTGAATGGGGAGGATTAGCTTTTCTTAGCTCTGTCTGGTTTTCAGAGGCTTTAGTCCTGGGCAGATTGTCGGTTCTATGAGCTTTCCCTGGGTTAAACTGAGTATGCCTTAAGGCAATGACTTTCACTGGAACTGGAATGGAAGGGTCGGACCAGGGGGCCACACTCTCCCCCGGTTCTCTCTGTTTCCCTGCTGCTAAGGTGCCCCCTCGACTGGACTGGGTCGGGTTGCTTTCTGGAAGTTGCCTTCAGAATAGCTGGCCGTGAGGCTGTTTTGTAGGCCCTGAGGGTTGCTGTTGTTTCAGAGGACCCTGCTCTCCGCCGGGGAAGGGGCCGCAGCTTCCCGGAGCTCCGAGGGCAGTGACTTTCACTGAGACTTGGATAGCAGGATCCAGCTGGTGAGGCTGTCTTGACCTCCCTGAGGGTTGCTGTTGTTTCAGACGACCCTGCTCTGAGGGTGGCGGGGCTGAGGCTTCCCGGAGCCTTGGACTCTGAGCTCCTACCCCTTAGGTCCGAGTGATCTCGGGTTCTGGCTTTTGAGGGGGGCCGTACCTTTTGATCCGGGTCCAGGTCCAGGAGGAGGATTCCCAGGGTCTATGCTGTTGATCGTTTTGAATTTTGGCGCCTTAGGAGCTTATATTTTGAGATCGGTCGGGAAGGGTTTTCCGGAGATCTGAACTTTATCTTTCTCTAAGCTGCCATCTTGACTGGAAGTCCTGTCTGTGGTTTTAAATTAAATATCTCCAACTATCTTCTCACAGGGCTTTGCTGGTGATCTGTAGAAAGACTGAATATATTTATATATATATATATATATATATGGGTTTATTTTATATCCTACTACTTTGCTAAAATTATTATTTCAACTAGCTTTTTAGCTGAATCTCTAGGATTTTCCAAATATATAATCATATCATCTGCAAAGAGAAATCATTTTGTTACCTCATTTCCCATTCTAATTTCTATTCCTTTTTGTCATTGCTATTGCTAGTATTTCTAGTACAATATTGAATAATACTGGTGATAATTGGTATCTTTGTTTCAATCCTGATCTTATTGGGAAGGCTTCTAGCTCATCCCTATTACAGATAATGTTTACTGATAATTTTAGTTTATTGCTTCTCATCATTTTAAGAGGGAAAATCCATTTATACCTATGATTTTGTGTATGTGTGTTTTAACTTGTGCTTTTTGTTCTAGTAACAACTCTTAAGACAGAAGGGCAAGAGCTAAACAAATAGGGTTAGATGACTTGATCAGGGTCACACAGCTAGGAAGAGTTTGAGATCAGATCTGACCCAAGTTCTCCTGACTCCAAACCTGACTGTATCCACTGTGCCACCTACCTTCCCCTTTTAAGTGTTTTTAATAGAAATTAGTGTATATTTTCTTAAAGGCTTTTATACCTGCTATTGATATAATCAGTGGGTTTTGTTACTTTTGTTATTGATTAATTATGTTAGTACTTTTCTTTATATTGAACCAGCCCTACATTCCTAGCATAAAATCCCACTTGGTCACATCTTTGTTTTGGTCTTCTAACTAGTATTCTATTTAGGATTTTTATATCAATATTCATTAATGAAATTAGTATTTCTCTGTTTTTACCTCTTCTTGGTTTAGATGTAGGCAAGCATATCTAGTTCATAAAAGGAATTTCATATAGGACTTCTTCTTTGCCTATTATTCCAAATAATTTATTTAATACTGAAATTAGTTAATCTTTAAATGTTTGGTAGAATTCACTTTTGTAAATCCATCTGCTCCTGATAACTTTTTTCTTCAGGAAGTTCATTTATGGCTTGTCCTATTACTTTTACTAAAATATAGATTTATTTAAATATTCTTTTTCCTCTATTGTTAATCTGGGTAGTTTTTGTTTTTATAAATATTATTTCATTTCATTTAAGTCATTAAATTTATTGATGTAATTAAACATTAGCTTTTATTATTTTCTTTAATTTCATCTTCATTAGTGGCATACTCATCCTTTTCTCTTTTGATAATAGAGGATTTTCTACTTTATTTTTTGTAATTATTATTAACTGGTGGTTTGTCTGTTTTATTAGTTTTTCCATAAAACCAACTCCTGCTTTTTATTAATTTAATGGTTTTCTTGCATTTAATTTTATTAATCTCACCTTTAATTTTCAGGATTTCTAATTTGATGTTTTATAGGAGGTTTACATTTCATTCTTCCTCTACCTTTTTTAGTTTCACATCCAATTCATTGGTCTTCTCTTTCTTTATTGGTATAAGAATTTTGAGATATAAATTTTCCTCTAATTGCTACTTTTTCTATATCCTGTTAAGTTTTGACATATTGTCTTATCATGATCATTCTTTTTAATAAAAATAATTGTATCTATGGCTTATTCTTTGACATTAGGTTATTTAGTCTCCAATTAATTTTTAATCTGTTTCCATGACCCTTTAGTGTCATTTTTATTACATTGTAATCTGAAAGGAATGCATTTAATATTTCTATTTCTCTGCATTTAACTATTACGTTTTTATAACCTAATACATGGTCATATTTTTTGTAAAGGTACCATATACTTTGGAGAAGAAGAGGTATTCCTGTTAATTCCCATCTCTCTCCAGATATCTATCATATCCAATTTATCTCAGATTTTATTAATCTCCTTGACTACTTCTTTATTTGTTTTTTGGTTAGATTCATCTAGTTCAAAAAGAGTAATGATGAAATCCCCCAGTATTAAAGTTTTGCTCTTTATTTACACATGTAATTCATTTAGCATTTCTTTTAAAAATTTTAGTACAATAGTATTTGGTGCATAGATGTGTGGTATTGATATTACTTCATAGTTTCTCTTCTTATCTCTTAATTAAATTCATTTTAGCTTTTACTTTGCCCAAGATCATGATTGCTATCCCTGATTTTTTTCCATCAGTTGAAGCATAATAGGATCAGCCGTAGCACTTTATTTTTAGTTGATATGTCTCTCTTCTAACCCACATACCCTTCTGATAATCTTTCCCTTATCCTATCCCATTGCCCTTTTACACTTCATTGCGCTATACACCCTTCTACACATCATTCTCTTATATTTCTCTTTTTTCAGTTGACTAATTTTCTTTTCACAACTTTCTTGCTTTACTTGTATTACTTCTTTTCACAATTTTCCCTCAACCTCTCTTATTTGATCTTTAAGACCTTTTTAGACTCTTTCAAGTTTTCTTTTGGGGCTTGTGACCATTTTATATTTTTCTTTGAAGGTTTAAAAATAGCTGATCTTCTCAGTTTGAACCTTGATCATTTCTATCACCATAGCAGCTGTCTATGGTTACTTTTTATTTTTATTATTATTATTATTTCTATTAACAGCTGATTTATTGGTTGTTAACTTTATGTTGTACTTTCACTCATGGGAGATACTGTTTCAGGCTTCAGGTTTTTCATACTTTTGTTTTCTAGGCTCTTTTATGGCCTTTAGGCTCTGGGTTCCTCATTTGTTCAATAATCCAAGGCCAGATGTGGTCAGTGCTTCTTTGGTTTATGCCTTGGTCTGTGAAGGACTTCAGGTGTTTTTCTTCACCCCTCAGCCTCAATCAGGACCCTTAGGATTATTGCCTTCACAAAAATTCTTTCACCCTTTGGTCTCCTGCAAGTGACCACAACCAGAAAAGACCCTCACCTCTTTGTGACCAGTATGTCTTTGCTCCTCTTCATGCATAAGGGCCCCTTGTTCAGAGCCAGTGTTTCTTCTCCCCATTTCCCCATTTTCTCCAAATTAGCCACCTGTCCCTGACACCATACTTAGGGAGAAAGCTCCAGAGGCTGAGACTATACTGCTTTGGCATGTAAGGATAATTTTAGCGTTCTGACTTAAAATCTAAATTAATTTGGTCCCCAGGGAGAATCCCAAATAATTAAATACCCAAGTCAGCTGGAAATTGTGGTGATTTAATTAATATAGAGAGAAGGAATTAAGGAGAAGAGAGAGGGGGAGGAAAGAGTTAATTTAAACTGTTCCAGCTCAGGCTGAGCCAGGCAGGAGTTAAAGGCCTTGGCCAAAGTGGCCTCCCTGAGCCCAAGGGAAAGGAAGTCAGTCTTACCCAAGTCACCAGGAGACCGTCTCAAGGAAGCTGTCTGAGGGAGCTCCTCCAGGCTGAATTCCACACCTGAACTGAACTCAATTCTCCAGCTGCTCATATTAGACCTCTTTTTAAAGATTTTTTTTCTCTTGTGTCACCTCCCCTAAATTTTCACATCTACCAATCACAGCAGACACTTTTCTCCAGGACTGCCCATTCTTTAGTTCTGTGAATCTTAAAAATTCTCAGACCCTACTTCAGAAGATTTGGTTAAGACTGTTCCCCATTTTAAACAATGAAGGTACTTGATCAGGAATGTGAGAACTCTACCCCACCCATACTTAAGCATACTTTAGGGGAAGATAAAGTTGTAAACTCTTTACTGAACAATGAAAAGTACTTAACCCATACTTAAAGTAAAGCTAAAAAACCTTAAGCTGGCTCTATTTTTAGATCTAATACAAAAAGGTACTAAGTACCTATAAAGGTCAGGCAACTTGCAAACTTGCAAAGGGCAAAAAGGTGTGAACTTACTCAGAAGTTTTAGTCTACCCAGAGAAGTTGAGAACTAAAGAAGGTGTGAATTAAGAATGGTCAGTCCTGTGAAAACGTCTACTGTGATTGGTAGATGTGAGAACTTAGGAGAGGTGACATAGGAGAAAATTCTCTTTAAAAGGAGGTCAGAAAGGGCCTCTAGGATTTCCAAAGCTAAATTGGAGCTCGGTCTAGTTGGAGTAGCTGGGTCTCTCTGAACACTAGAATCTTGCTTGGAACAAATTTTGTGGTGAATGGATTAAAGACTGACTAATCTCTCTCTCAGGGCTTGGGCCTAGGCTAGCCTGGGCTGGCCTAGCCCTTTTCTCATTGTTTCCTCTTACTCTCTCTCTTTCATTAATTCCTTATTTGTATTAATTAAAATCTCCATAAAAACCCAGCTGACTTGGGTATATTTCATATTTAGGAATTTTTCCCTGGCGACCACTTTATATTTGATTTAACTCAAGACAATGTCTTGAAGCCATATTTCTGCAGTCTCAGTTTAAGTCAACCACTCTCATAACTGTTACAGTTCTCACCTTCTTTGATTAGATTTTTGAGTTACTTAACACTTCTTTGTTAAGTTCGCCTTTTGTTAGTTACTTGACCTTTTTGTGATTAATTTAACCTTTATAGGTACTTAACATCTTTCTGTATTAAGGTCTAAAATAGACTTAGCTTAATGTTCTAGCTTCACTATAAGGTGAGAACTAAGTACCTTCATTGTTCAATCAGGAGATTACAACTTTATCTTCCCCTAAAGTACTGTCTATGCAGGGTGGAGTAATTTTAAAGTTCACAGGCAGGCTGGTGAAGCTTTGGACTTTTTAGAATATTTTTCTTCCTTTTTTTTAAATTCAGCTTTAATTTCAGTTCTGAATTCTTTCTTTCTCTTCCACTATCCATTGAGAAATCAGGAAAAACAGAACTGCTACAAATATGTATAGTAAAGAAAAAACATTTTGCACCCAGTCCATTAGCTCTCTGGAAATGGAACAGATATTGTATCATGAGTTTGGCTGGTTATTGTGTTGGTCAAAAGTTCTTGAGTCTTTAAAAGTTGTTTTTTATACATGTTGTTGTTATGATTTTAAAAGTTATTTTTTCTGGTTCTCACTGCAGTTTGCTTGTTTTATATGTCTTGCCATGTTTTTCTGAAATCATTTGCTTCATCATTTCTAACAACACAATAGAGTTCCATCACTTTTATATTCTATAATTTGTTCAGCCATTCCCTACTGATGCATATACCCTCAAGTTCCATATCTTTATCCCTCCCCCCAATACTTTGTAAATTAGTCCTTTTCTTATTTATTTGAACCCTTTTGGGTTTAGGGTAGTGGCACTTGGTCAAAGAAGATAGTTTAATAGCTTTTTGGGCATAACTCCCATCACATTTCTACCAGTAGTGTATTAAACTACTTGTTTTCCCGTAGTCCCTCTAGCATTTGCATTTTTCCTTTTTTTTTATTCACCTTTGAGTAGTACCACAGAGTTGTTTTAATTTACATTTCTCTTATTAGTGATTTAGAAGATTTTTTCATATGGATATTGATTATTTGGATTTCTTCTCTGAAAACTTGACCATTCATACCCATTAACCATTTATCAATTGGGGAATGACTCTTACAGAGTAATGTTTTTAAATGTACAAAATAAATATGTAGGATTGCAAAGAAAATAGATTGCATTGAAATATAATTATTAAAAGCATATTTTTTAAGTTCACAGGTTCCAAGAACTTTTGTAATTTGTGAATTCCCAAATGAAATCTTGTTTCTTCCCTGCTACTATTGTCTTTCTCCTGAAGTAGGTGTCTCTCTAGTTAGACTATTTCACTTCTGTTTTTCTTAGCACAGTTCATTGCACATAGTGTAGTCTTAAAAAATTTGGAATTATTTTGGAGTTGTTAAAGAGCATTGCACAATTTCATAAATATATGCTAGCCCATTTTCTTCCTTCTCTTCTGGGTCTGCATGTTCTGATCTATAAACTGTGTATCTAAATAGTATTCTTCATCTGCTTAATTTTTCCTTTGTAAACACTTTTGAATAATTATAGTTAATATAATGTCATCTGCAAAAAAAAAAGGAAAATAGAGAGTTTTACTATCCACAGAGAATCAATCACCCTTGCATTTGATTTTCCTTGTCGTTAATTTCCTTGTCCTTGTTCTTCAATTGTCCTTAATACTGACTGATTGGTTTATGTAAGCTTAGGTATATGTCTTCTTGTTCTGTATATCATTTGCAATTAACAATTAGTGTTGGGGGCAAAGATTTTTCTGTTAAATCTTTAAAATAATCTTGTATGATTTTAACATATTCATAAGTTCTCACCACCAAAGCCTCTAATACTATCAGATGGTGCAATGTCAAGAGCATATATAGTTTTATTAGTAGAAATAACATTAAAGAAAATTAGTTTGGGGGACAAGAGTTATCACTGATGGGTGAATCAAGAGAGGTTTTTATAAAGATGGAAAAGACATAGTCATGTCTGCAGATAGCAAGAAGCTAATAAATAGAGTTTAAAGATTAGTAAGAGAGTAGGAATACTAGAGGAGTCAATCTCTGCTTGAGATGATAGAGGATGGGAGGTTATAAAAAGAAATACGACATATTTGGCTTGGCAAAGAAGGATCGCCTCTTCATACCTGAATGAAGAGTTAGTGGGGGAAGAGACATGAGTAATGTGCTTTTCCTTTGTTTTCTTTAATGCCATTTCTTCTTCATTCAGCATATCAGGTACTATAATGTTATAATGTAAATTGGGATGGTCCCTCTTATCATTAAAGTAGTAAAGAGTAAAGTGCTTTGTATCTTTTGCATTTTTCATCCATTTATTGACCTTTCATTTCCATCCTTAAATGGTCACAGAATAATCTGGCTTAATTGGCTTTCTGGCCAAGCTTGTAATTAAACTTTTGCAGACTTTTTTTTAATCAAGATCATTAGAATTTTTTAGAAGTGAAAGGTACAGTCCAGCCCCCCTTATTTTATTGAGGAGACTAGTGGCAAAACTAGAATCAGAGTTAAGAAATCTAGGCAGTCATATTATTATTTCTCATTTTTCCACTGGATCATATTTAAATTTGGGTTTTTTTTGTTTGTTTGTTTTGTTTCTTGTAGTGCCAGAACCTACTAAGACCAGTTCAAGCCAGCCCCAATCTGCTGGTATCAGTACCAGTACTTCCACCAGCACTATCACCAATAGCAGCAATGGCAAACGTGCATCTGCCAATGGCCATCAGCCAGCTGCATCCCGTTACCTGCCCCGTGAGGTGCCTCCACGTTTTCGCCAGCAAGAACAGAAGCAGCTATTAAAAAGAGGTCAGCCATTACCTCCTGGGACTCTTACCAGTGTAAGCCCAACACAAGGTACTGGACAAGCAGGGGCAAGTCCTCCTCCTCTAACAGGAGTTAGTGGGCAGCATCATCCCAGTAAACTCCAGTCAGGTAAGTTTTTTATACAATAGCTCATTCCAATAAACTTTGAGGAATACTTTTTGCTGAGTAACACGTATACTTTGCTTTTCGTAAGTCTTAGAAAACTGTATAAATATTGCGTTCCTATTTACTTGAAGAATAATTTCAGCTTATATTCACTATTTACCCCATTAGTTGTGGCTAAATCTGTTCAGTTTTTATATTTCCTATTCTATGCTCCAGCAAAATACTTAATCAACTACAAACCATTATCTCACTATAATTTACATTCTTAATAAACTGAATTATTTGAATAGTGATTTTTCTGTCATATAAGATTTCTTCATATTTGTGTTTGAAGCAGGAAATATCTCAAGGCAATCAAACTTTAGCTATGCAAAATATGAACATTTAAAAGCAAATTAATTTCAGTGAACTCTATAGAATATGTTGAAGTTTTAATGCTTGTTAAATAAGAACAAATACTAGTTCCTGCCAAAGTCAAACTTTTAAGTAATGTATATAGTAAGGAACCAGGGGGAGGGAGGTCCTTTTTAACTTACAGTATATACATTCAAAGTAGTATAGGAATTACTGACTCACAGTCAATCATTCTATTGTAAAATTTTGCACATATTTTAGAATCTATTAAAAAATCTGTTAGTTATTGGATTTATAAAAAAATTTACTAGAATTAAATTTAACAATTATTAAGTACCTATTATATGTAATGCACTGTATTAGGCTCTGGGAATATATGAAATTATGTAGCCCTTCTTGCCTTACAATCCAGTGGAACAAACATGCATACTGTGATAAAGTGGCATAAAAGATTCAAGATGAAAGAAGTTGGGGTGGGCTAATGGAACAATTTGGAAAAAAAAATTTAGAAGTGGCACTTGAATTAGGCCTTAAAGCAAGGAAAGTAAATGAAAAAGAAAGACCTTTTTCCCCTCCTCCACCAAAGCAAATACTTAGATATGGTAGAACAAAACTTAGTATAGTCATTAGTCCATTTTGGCCAAAACATACAATGTGTCAACAGTAGTAATATTTGATGAGACTAAAAAGGTAGATTCAAGCCAAATTGCAGGAGCCCTTGAATGCCAAGCTAAAGTAAACAATGAAAAGCCCACTGGAGTTCTTAGGACAAAGAATTACTATCACCAATACAAGTCCAGGGGAAAGAAGATGAGAGCTTAAATGTAAAGGCAGTAATTTCTTCAGTTTTCTAAATAATAGTTAATGGAAAGATACAAAGTTATTATTAATTTTTTCCTTATAATCTAAGGCAATTTTATTTTCATCAATCTTATGAATGTATATTATTATGCCCAATCTAGAGTAATTGTCATATTTTTTCCTCATCATTTGTTCCTATTTGGATAGGTCTGAAATGTAAGACATAACCTTTTAAAAATATATATTTATTGTCACGATACAAATCACACTTCCATATTGGTCATTGTTGTAAAAGCACACTCATACATAACTCAAACCCCAAAATAAAACCATAAATACACTGTTGTGAAAGATGATACCAACAGTTCTTTCTCTGGAGGTGGATAGCAGTCCCCATCATAAGTCTTTCAGGATGTCCCAGAACCTTGCATAGCTGAGAGTAGTTGCCAAGTTTTCACGGATAATCATTGTCCAGTATCATTGTTATTGTATACAATGTTCTCCCAGTTCTGCTTATTTTGCTCTGCATCAGTTCTTGCAACTCTTTCCAGCTTTTTCTGAAATCATCTTGCTTAACATTTCTTATAGCACAATCATATTCTATTACCCACATGTACCACAATTTGTTCAGCCATTTCCTTAATTTATGGATATCCCCTCCATTTCCAATTCTTTGCCACCACAAAAAGAGCAGTCATAAATATTTTTGTACAAGTAGGTCCTTTCCCCTTTCCTATTATCTCTTTGGGATACAGACCTAGTAGTAGCATTACTAGGTTAAAGGGTATGCACAGTTTTATAGCCTTCTGAGTATAGTTCTAAATTGCCCTCCAGAATTGTTGAATCATTTCATAACTCCATTGACAACATATTAGTGTCCCAATTTTGCCACATCCCCTCCAACATTTCCAGTTTCTTTTACTTTACTCCCATATTGGCCAATCTGATAGGTGGTACCTCCAGTTTTGTTTTAATTTGCATTTCTCTATTCAAGAGTGATTTAGAACATTTTTTCATATGATTATTGATGTCTTTATCTGAAAATTGATTGTTCAAAGAGATATTAATCTTTATACTTAAATTCTGTTCCTTGTTTGCATTTTTTAAGCCTCTCCTATAACTATCAATCAGTTAGCAAGCATTTATTTAACTATGACAATATACTAGACAATGTGATGGAGGTTCAAAGAAAAAGCAAAAACAGTCCCTGCTAGCAGGAATACACTGAAAAACTTTTAAACAAGCATGAGGACAGCCAATGACAAGGCACAGAGATGGAATGTCACGTGAAGCATGGGACAAGTGGCCCAAAATTGTTAGACTGTAGGTTGCATGGAGTGGAATCATGTGGAAGAAGACTAGAAAGATAGGAAGGAGCCAAAACGCGAAAAGATTTAAATGCAAAAGTTTATTTGGTCCTACAGGTAAAAAAAGCCATTAGAAGTTTAATAGGGTAGGTGACATGGACATGCTTATGCTATAGGAAAATCAGTTTGGTAGCCAAGTGGCAAATAGGTTGAAGTGAATTGTAGTGGCAGATTGAGTGAAGACAAGGTAGAGAATCCAATTAAAAAACTGTTAAAAGAATCCAAGAGCTTACGAGGGCCTGGACTAGAATAATAACCCAGTAAATAGTAGAGAGAGAAGGGAACAGGTGCAAGAGATGGTGCAAATAAAGGAAGGAAAGATTTGGGAACTGATTAGAATTGAGTATGACATTGAGGTTTCAAACCTAGTTGATAGGTGGCACCATCAACAGTCATAGAGAAATTCAGAAAGGGGATGGGGTAGGTTTTTGGGGAAAGATGATAAAATTTAGTTTGGATATACTGGCTTTAAGATATCTCTGGGACTTCCAGTTTGAAATTTCCAATAGGCATTTCGGGATGTGGGATTGGAACTCAGTAGAGATACTAAGGCTAGATATATACATTTGAGAATCATCTGCATAGGGATGATAATTAAACCCAGGGGAACTATTGAGCTCACCAAGTGCAATAACATTGAGAGAAAAAAGACCTAGGATATATCTACTTTGTGACAAGAATGGGATAGAGCCCCATTTTTTTGTTCCCTTAATATGAATGAAGATCCAGCAAAGGAAATTGGGAGGGAATAATTATACAGGTGGAGAATATGAAGTACTTAGAAAAAAATGCTTATTGATCCATTACTATGTACTATGCATTGTCCTGCTGAGGAGCGCTGAGAATAACCTTTTGAGAAAAATAGAAAGCAGTTTGACAGAAATTAGAGACAGACCAGCATCTCACACTGTATATGCCAAGATAAGGTCAGAATGAGCACATGATTTAGACATAAAGGTTGATAATATGGGCAAGGTAGGTTAATCATGGAATCATTTACCTCTCAGATCTATTGATAAAGGAAGAATTTATGACCTAATAAGAGGCAGGTAAAATGGATAATTTTGATTTTATTAAGCTTAAAAGTTTTTGCAAAAAGAAAACCAATGCAGCCAGAATTAGGAGGAAAACAGAAAACTGGGGGTGGGGGGAGAGACTGTTGACAGCAAATTTCTCTTATAAAGGCCTCATTTCTCATATATGTAGAGAACTGAGTCAAATTTATAAGAATACAAATCATAAATGGCCAAAGGATATGAGCTAGATGTTTTCAGGTAAAAAAATCAAAGCTATCTATAGTCATGAAAAAATTCTCTAAATCACTATTGATTAGAGAAATGCAAATTAAAACAATTATGAGGTACTACTCCTTGCCTAGCAAATTGATTAATACAACACAAAAACAAAATGACAGATGTTGGAGGGGATGTGGGAAAACGGGTATAAATGCACTGTTAATGCAGTTGTAAAATGATACAACCATTCTGCAAAGTAATTTGGAACTATGCCCAAAGGGTTATAAAACAGATAACCTCTGACCCAGTGGTTAGATATGTATTCCAAAGAACTTTTTTTAAAAATCAAAAGGACTTTACTTGTACAAAAATATTTATAGTAGCTCTTTTTATAGTGACAAAGAATTGGAAATTGAGGGACTATCCATGAATTGGGGAATGGCTGAACAATAATAGAATACTGTCATGCTCTGAGGAATAATGATCAAGATTCCTTCAGAAAAACCTGGAACTGATGCAGAGTATCATAAGCAGGAGAATGGTGTATGCAGTAATAACAATATTATACAATAATCAGCTATGGGATAACTTAGTTATTGTCAGTAGTTCAAAAGTCCAAAACAGTTTTGAAGGACTTATGATAAAAAATGTTGTCTATTTCCAGAGAACAGATGAAGTCTAAATGCAGATTGAAATATAGTACTTTTCATTTTATTTTTTTCATGGGTTTTTGGGGGAGTATTTATTTTCTTTTACAGCATGACATATGGAAATATCTTTTTCATTACTGTATATATATAACCTATATCAAATTATTTGCCTTATCAATGAAGAGAGTGGAGAGAAAGGATGGGAGGGAATTTGGGACTCAAAATTTAAAAATTGTTAAAAATTGCTTATTACATATAATTAGAAAAAATTAGCACATATTAAGTAGTTTGTTCGCAAGTGATCAAAACTATTCCAGGGTTTCAGTTAAGACAAAAAGACAAGGATTTGAGAACTGATAACAGTGTAGAGTTGAGCAGTTTCAACAAGAGATTTTGATTAGGAAAGGAAGAAGAGTATAATCAGGGAAAGGGAAGTGGTTTGGGAAAACACTAAGGAATGGAAGAATTAGTGATGAGGATGAAGATATAAGGTTAGGAATAGGAAGAGATGAAAAGAGAAGACATATGATTACATAAAGGAATATCAGAGTTTTAAATATCTGGAAGTATGTCATGGGTAATGACAAGATCAGTGATATGACTATCCCTGTGTATAGCTGAGGTGAAGTAGATTACTAGATGAAGGTAGTTGAGTAGACTGAATAACTGGAAGATTAAGATCTTTCAAGGAAGAACAAAGAAAGAAGTAATTCAGTTCCTCCACAGTAATTAGTTACTGAAGGGATTTTAGCTAGTACAGAAAAATGTGGATAGGGATGCAATATAATCTTGGAGCCAGATCTCAGTGAGTGCTAGAAGATAGAAAGAGTAAGAAATGAAGTGGTAGAACATGAAAACAAGTTTATTTTTGGTACAAGAATCTGAGAAAGGACAGGAAGATCTGAAGTAGAACACTGATGGGATAGAGCTGAGGTGTTTTGCAATGATAGAAGGTAACAGCTAAAATTAGAGAAAGGGATATTTTTTCTTTGGTAGATGAGGTTTCAGTATCTCTGTGATATAAGGCAAGTAAGGGAATGATAATATTAATATTGGAGAATGAGATCAGGAGAAATTTCATTGAAGTCTGATTGTGAAGATTCAACCCTCTAGATTTTGGCACAGCATTCAGCCACATGATCTGTCCTGTTGCTATGTTCTTATAGGTGTCGGGAAAGCTGCCCCATAGCAGGCATGAGCAGAAGTATGTTCCCAGCCAGAAGACCTGCTGTTTCCCAATTTGATTTGGGACAAACATGGCGGTGTTTTGTGAACCTCCTTGGACACTTCTAGATATCCAGAAGCCTAGCAACAAGGCCCAAGTTAGAGTACTTCTTTGAGGCATCTAGATGTCTTTCCTTTCGTATCATGTAGTATCACCAGATCCCAATTCATCTTCCATTTTTTCCTTTTGCATTGCTTTTTAGATTCCCCTCCTCATTTAAGTTACTGTCTTACTCTTTTTTAATCTCTTTTTTCTTTCTTTTATTTGTTATTATATTTTTCCTCTTTTATCACTATATTTCCTCCATCTTTTTAAGTATTTTAGAATCTCATTTTCCTCCAAACTCTTGTTTTTAATAATTGTTTGCTTCTTCTCCCCCTATCCCCACTTCTTTGTTTTGTCTGGCTTATTTTTATCTTCCCTTCTATTTAGGTTTTATTTTCTGATTCATGAACTATACTTTTATTTATTTTTTCTTTATCCTTTCTCTGTTCCTCATTAGTCCCCATGTTATTGCCTTTGTAGATCTTGCCCATCAATACAACAAACATTTATTAACTCTGCTAGATACTATGGATGCAAAGACAAATTGAAGTGACCCCTATCGTTAGGAGTTTACAGTCTAGGCAGGAAAATGACATGTATACACTAAAAGTACAATTATGGATGGGAGAAAGGAGCAGCAACTAGGGCTCATGGAAGGCTTCATATAAAAGGTAACCTTTGAACTCAATCTTGAAAGGGTCTGGATATTTCAAGAGGGAAAAGTGCATTCTTGTTACAGGGGACAGCTAAAACAAAGGCAAAGCCTTGTTGCAATGGTCCAAGTGGGAGAAGATGAAGGCCCAAACTAGGTGATGACTGTATGAGTGAAAAGAAGAGGATGGAGATGAAAGATATTAGGGAAAAAGATTTGATGACCAATTGGTTGTATGGAATAAGAATGTATAAAGTCAAAGATGACATCAAATGGCAAACCTGAGTGCCTGGAATAATGATAGTGTGCTTAAGGGAAATTTGGAAGAGGGATGCATTTTGGAGCAGTAGAAAGATAATGAATTACTTTGGACATGTTGACATATTTTGTTCTGAACATGAGATACCTTTGGAACATTTTTTTCTTGCATTTGCCTCACCTTTAGTTGTAATTTTTGAAGGAAGCAGTGTGTATTTGCAAACATTGGTTTGAGTTACACCATATCCTGAATGGTGAAGTATGGTGAAGTGTGGTGTAAAGTGTGAAGAATGGCTCCATCACACTGCCCTTATGTTGGTCAGGCTCTATAGCAACCTATCTCTAAGCCAGCAACCTAGCTATATGTCTTGTCCACCACTCTACATTCCAACTGCCCCAGGAAAATCTCATATCCCTTTTCTTGGAGCATAATGCTGCAAGTGAAGCTTCAGTATTTGAAAAAGGCAGCCTCCTACTGCACAAACTACCCCCATAGCATTTTTATGCCTGTCATTGATACCTTCTCCTTCCACTTCAGTGTCAGACATATTTCCTCTTCCAGATCACTCCCAATTCATTCTCACTGTCACTTCCACCTCCATTCTCCTGAAGATTCTCTTGTTGAGAAACTAAAAGTATCAGCATCCTTTCAGTGTTTATGCATGATTTTGTAGGAGTACAGCACTTATTGCCCCTTCTTTGCTCTCGTCTCATCTGTGCAAGTATTCACTACTCTCCCTTCACTCAGAGGACATTGATTCATTAGTAGGTTATCAATAGATTTGGTGCATAAGCTTAATTCTTTTTACTACCTTCTTATTCTTCCCCGTTTCTTGCAAGTTTCCCTCGAGTCTTTAACTTTAGTCTTTTATTCTTTTGTTGGCCCCCTTTTTTCTTTTACCTCATAAATCTTGTTGCTGTTGTTGTTGAGTCATGTCTGACCCTTTGTGACCCTGTGTACCATAGCATGCCAATGTTTTCTGTGAGGTTTTCTTTGCAAAGACAGTGAAGTGGTTTGCCATTTCCATTAAGACAAACTGAAGTTCAAGACTTTTTTAGCAGCATACAAATTTATGAAATAATTTGTTACATTAAATTTTTCTTACTTTCTTTTACCCCATCATATTTCCCCTATACTATCTTAATACTTTAAAAAAAATTGTTTTCCTTTTGTTCTAGAATATTACTTAATTCTCCCTCCTACTCTGTTCTCATTCCTGAGGATTCTCTCAAATTTTTGCCTATACTTTACTGAAACTAACTGATTTTGAGTGAAAAATTATACTGAACATTTATTCTATTACATGAAATTGTAGTAAAAGCTAGAAGGAATTTTAGTGCTCATAAACTCCCTTTTTCTACAGATGAGGAAACTAAATCATAAAAAGGTTCATTGTCCTTTTCCTTCTTTGATCTCTGGAACGTGAACCCAGAAGTGGTTACCAAGTCAGAGAGTTTATACAATTTAGGGACTTTTAATACATGATTTCAGATTACTTTCCAGAAAGCTAATATCAGTGTGTATGAATTAAGGGCATTTGAAGAAAGTTAAAAGGCTAAATAATTTTATCCTAGTATATTGGTGGATCAAAGAAAAAATCAGAAACAATAAATAATTTCATCAGGTAAGGTGCCACTAAAGCCTTTCGTCAACAAAAGAGAAAGAAAACAAATCAACGGATTGGTCATGCAATTAAAAACTAAAAAGCAACATCAATAAATCCAACTAAACACAAAAATAGCAATCTGAAAAACAAAAGAGAGGTAAAAGTGAAAACAAAAAGTCCACTTAGTTGTTAAAACCAATAAGGCAGATTAATCATTTGCTAATGTAATTTTAAAAAGAAAGGTACGCCAGATTACCAGTATCAGAAATGAAAAAGGAGAATTCACGATAGAGAAAGAAATAAAGATAGCAATTTAAATAACCCAGTCTCAAAAAAAGAAATTGAACAAGCAAGCCACAACATAACCTATGAGGGTGGGAGGACCCATAATCAGGTGGATATTGAAGAGAATTCCTTCAAACATAATAAAATAGTTGATGCCAGGAATTATAGGAAAATGGGTGGGGGGAAATCCAGCAAAATACTTTTATCAAAAAATATAATTGATAACCAAAAGAGAAGGAGCCAAGAGCAGAAAAGGATTAAAATAGACCAATATCACTACTGAACATCAAGGAAAAAATATTGAATAACTTTTAGTGAAATCCGTATGGGAATATATTTTTAAATTATACACCATGTCTTAGATGGATTTATAACAGGAATGCAAGGATGATTTAATATTAAGAAAATGATCAAATTTATAATAGACTATGTATTGGTAATGAAAAACAATTTTTAAAATTACATAATCAACATATGCAGGAAAAGCTTCTTTAAAAATACAATACAACCTTTCCTTATTGTGGTAAACAGTATCTGTCTAACACTATAAGCAAGCATTATCTTTAACATTGTCATTCCTGTTTTATATATTTTAGAAATACCAGAAAAACAATAAGAAGAAAACTAAATTAAGAGAACTAATATGGGCGAGGAGGAAATAAAATCATCACTTTTTGTCAATTTGATAATTTATCAAAGTGATTCACCTAAAGATAATTAAAACTATGATTTAAATAAAGTAATAAGATATTTTCAGTCTTTCTATATATGACCAAAAACAAAACAAGAAGTGATAGAAAAAGGAATTCAAATTAAAAATTCAAATTAAAAAAATTACAGAAAGTTATAAAGTATTTGAAAGTCTTACCTATGACACCCAGAAGAATCAGTCTTTTAACTAAGACTTAGTTCAGTACTGTTTATTGTTTTAATGATTTCTAGGCATGTTCCATTTAAAAATATTTGAAAGTTAAGTACATTTTGCTCAGTTACAAGTCCAAATGCTTATTAGGATTAAGTGCATGATGCCATGTGTCATTTTGGCAAGGATTGCTTAATTTTAAACTTATTTTAAATAAGGACATACTGGTTTTTAAATTTTCATTATAGTTTCATTCTTCCTCAGATATAATTATAAAAAATTTACCAATTTTACATAAGGATTTCTAAAGCTTTGGCATACATTAGAAGCTTATCTTGAAACACTTAGATCAAGCATTATTTGTATTATTTATGCCCTTTCAATTACTTATGCTTCTACTTCAAAATAAGTAGTGTTTTCAACTTCAGTACTATCTTTGGCATGACTTACGCAATTTTATGCAACTCATCTACAGACAGTTCTTGCTTTACCTGCCAGGAAGGCAGCAGCTTAAGCAGGGCTCCAGGCATTGAAACCTAGGGAGGGGGGAAGAGAGAGGGGCTCATGGAGCCCCTGGGGTGGGGTGGAGGGGAGAGGTCTGCAGAATGGTACACTTAAGTAAGAACTAGCTGTACTATTGATATCTTACGAAGTTGTATCCAGTATATATGTGTGTATGTATTTGTGTATATAGTCAGTTATCTGCTAAAACTTATACTTAATAGACATTTGGCAATAAACATTTGATTTTCTTATTTATTACTAAATATATGTCAGAAAAAAGATGACCAAATGAACCAAGACATGGTTCCTAGAAAATTTTTTAGAACTAGCTTCTTCCATTTGAAATCTCCAATCATCATTCTAATCTTATGTATCCATGTACATAGTATTTATTAGAAAGGAAACTGATCCGAAGGATAGCAAAACATTACATGCTTACTTCGTTCTCAAGTGCTGGAATCCTTTTGAAAGAGATTTCATTAAAAGGTAGCTTCGATGAAATGCAAAATTATGACAGAAATTCCTTAGGCTGACCAGAGGAAAAATGACTTAATTTATGTGGTCATCATTTTAATCTGTATATCTTAAATGTACACATGTAAAATTGTAATATACCCATTTTTTCCTTTTGTATTATACAATTTCTTCTTCTATTACCTTCCCTACTGTAATCTCTGTGATGGCAGGAATTGTGTCTTAATTCTTCTTTGTATCCCCCACATAATGTGGTGTTAATAATGTGGTATTAGCAGCTACTCAATAAAGACTAATCAACAGAAAAAAAAAAGAAAGGAAAACTGAATAAGCTTTCTTTCTCTTAGGATATTTTCAGTAAAATTTTTTAGTATTGTCAATAATTACATATCATCAGATCCTTTTCTCTTATTTTGACTCATTTCTTGATGAATGCACAAAACATCATATTACAAAAATAAGCAAAAAAAATTTATTTTTATTTTAGCAAGCAATTGGTAGGGGTTGGAGGCTTAGAGAGATTATATCAGTATTATGATGTTCTTTAAATTTTAGTAATCTATTACTTATGTCTCAGAGAATATCAGAAAATAACTGGCTTTAAAGATAGCTATATTTGAAGATAATTTGAATTGGAATTTTACATTTTCCTAAACTATTTACTTTATTAAAATCTTTTAAAAGTAGTTCTATTGAGGGGGCAGCTGGGTAGCTCAGTAGAATGAGAGCCAGGCCTAGAGACGGGAGGTCCTAGGTTCAAATCTGGCCTCAGACACTTCCTGGCTTTGTGACCCTGGGCAAGTCACTTGACCCCCATTGCCTAGCCCTTACCACTCTTCTGCCTTGGATCCAATATATAGTATTGATTCCAAGGTGGAAGGTAAGGATTTAAAAAATAATAATAATAATAATAAAAATAAAATAAAAGTAGGTCTATTGACAAGTAAGATGGCTCAGTAGATTGAAGACTTAGAGATGGGAAGTCCTGAGTTCAAATGTGACCTCAGGTAACTTCCTAGCTAAGTGACTCTGGGCAAGTCATTTAACCCCTTTCTTCTAGCCCTCATTGCTCTTCTACCTTGTGGCCAATACATGGTATTGATTCTAAGACAGAAGGTTTAAAAATAAATGAATTAAATAAAAGATAGGTCTATTGAAATTTACCTCCATTAATTTGTGTCTCTTCCTGGTTTTGTTCAAATAATGACTATAGACTAAGGGTGATGATATAAGGAAGGATAATGTCTAAGGATTATAGTGGGTATTTGTTTTTTTTTTTCCCATGATATGACTAAAATTATTGAAAGATAACTATTGGCAAAGTATTACATGGAATGAGCTGTCTTATATGTAACTAGAGGAGCAAACAGGCTTGTCCTATTAGATTGGCATTTTAAAAGACTGCTTAATAAGAAAGGAGAACGTTTAAGAAATAATTATATTAATGGTACCAATAAAATGTAAATAATTCAAGACTGTAATGCCATTTACTTAACTATGCACAGATTCTATTCAAATACAGTAATTACTTAGTACCTTTGAATGTAGTCTTCAGGAAAATATTCATAGAATTTAATAATTTGTAGTCACACCTAAAAAGTTTGTTTTAGATTTAACACAAAAAGCTGATAGAAGACGTGTTTAAGGCCAGTTTCCCCTACGTTTTAGGGAGAGGAATGAGATCTATGATTTCATTCATTCAGAGAACTCCTCAAATGAAAAAACTTCCTCTGCCAGTTGTGACATGGAAATCACTTTAAAAGACTGATATATATTAATTTAAGGTTGCCAAGGAATTCAGCTATGTAATTCCTTAATGAGACTCAAGTCAGCAGTCAACCTTTTATGGAGTTTAATTACAAACAGGAGGAAGAAAGGTATTGGGGGGGGGGGGGGAGATAGGGCTTAAATACCCGCTCTGTTTAGGCTGGGCCAAAAGGCCCAAGCCCTTAGATAGCTGAGGCAAAGAAAAGAGATCAGTCCCTATCACTCACGTGACCAAAATGGAGAAACAGTCTCAGGGGCCTCCACCTCCAGCTTCCTTCAGAGCAAGCTTCTCAGAGCACAACCTCTTCCCCCCCCCCCCCCCCCCAGTCCTCAGACCCCGCTATCTTTAAGGAAACCATCCAAGTTCCCTCCCCTCAGTTCTCACATCTACCAATCACTGTCCATGTCTTCCCTGTGCCAATGGTGGCTCTAGCTTAACCCAGGACCGCCCAGAGGTCTGCCCCTTTGCACATGTCTGTTGAAGGTCATATTCTCAAATAATTAAATTTTGATCCTTTGCTGCAGCCCTTCCTAAATCCTGTTACCCTGAGCAGGGTGGAGATTGGAAGTTCCAAGACCTGGTTCTGTCATTCCAAGTATCTCTATTGTATCAATTCTAAAATCAATCATGACTCAAAGAACTTCCTGTTCTATGCTTAAGCATAGGTCAAAGCCCTTTCCATTGTTCAGCAAAAGGTTTCTGTCCTAAAGTAATCTTAAGTAGGGAGGAGAAAGACCCTCCTATGCCAAGGGGATTCACATTCCAATAGACTATCAGTAGGAAATTTTTCAAGTATGAAATTTCCCAATGGTGAAATTTCCAACATTTATAAGTCTAAGAAATTTTAAGGTTTACACAGTGCCAGTCTCTGCAATTTATAATCTTAGAGAATTATCTAAGGCACTGAGAGGCTAAGTAACTCTCAGAGTTATATAGTCATTATGTTTCATGTGAGATTTGAGTCCAAGTTTTCCTGGTTTCAGCACCCTCAACCTTTAAGACATTCAACCTATTATGTATCACTGCCCCAAACTATACCATAATAATTTAACAGTATTGCTTAAATATTCAATAAATTGCTTATCAGAGAAGAATGTTATAATTGACCTTACTCCTTGAATAAATATATATTTTAGTGTTTAAATATTATTAAGAATATGTTTGTAGTTTGGATTTTTTTGAAAATTTTATCTCTACCTTGCTTACACTTAATAAAATTAGGTATTTATCTATGCCAAGTACAGCTTTCCCCCCAAAAAACCTCAGACTTAAATCCATTTCCAGTAAAGGCAGACAATCATCAAGGTTTTCCAAATGCTTCTCTTTACAAATTATCATAAAGTTATTTATGCATTAAGCACCAGAGAAATACCTCCTACAACAGTACCAAACATGTGTCTTAAGAATACATATTAAAAAAACAAAATGGATGAAAAATAATTATAGATAAGACCATGGAACAGAGCTAAATGAGATATGCAGCCTGTTGAATTAATCTATCAAATGTGTATCTTCAATGGATTCTACAAAAAGATAATAAACTGGTCTCAGAATAGATTAAAATTATCTCCTATTTTAGATTGTTTTATACCCTTCTACACCTATTTTTCTCGGGAAATTTACCATTACTTAATCTCTTACCCTAACAACTTGCAAGTCTGAGGAAATGTAGTGAGTGTGATTAAAAGAATGATAGAAATCAAACTGAATTCTAGGCTCATCTCTGCATTGGACAGCTATTTATTTTCACTGGGCATCAGCCTCATCTATAAAAAGGAGTTGGACTATTCATCTAATTGGATTAGATTATCCCTTTCAGTTTTATCATTCTTTGAACTCTAGTTATATTTTTCTGCCCTTTGAAGATTTTCATTTGACTTTATCATTGTTGTCTAAATCTACTTAATTCTAAATTTCACTTAAATTATTATAATATGAACAAAAGAAGAGAGACAGGAAAGTGTAAAATGTTTTCAGAAATGAGCAGTTTTACCACCTAATAGCATCATAGATTTAATACTGGAAGGGACCCTAAAAGTCATTTAGTATAATACTCATTTATCATCTGAGACTAAGGAATAAATGACTTTCCCCAAACCACATAGTAAGGAGCAACACCAGGATTTGAATATAGGTACTCTAATTCTAAATCTGTTAAGCCATCATCATAGAATGTGTAAAGGAGAGTGCTAGAAAGGAATATAGAAGCTAGATTGTCAAGGACCTTCAATACCAAGCCAAAGAATCTGGACTTTTTTATGCTATAAAATGTGAAGCTTTTCAGGAGCAGTTGGGGAATGGGGATGGAAGTGAGTAGTTAAATGATAAAATTAAAACTTCAATTTAGGGAGAACCTCACATTTAGGTGACTTTCTCCAAAGGCCCAGTGGTCCTTAGGACCAACAACAGAGAAGATAAGTGTTTCATCTTAGTTGATGTAATTTCCATTGATAAACATTATTTACATTTTTAATGTTACTATCATTTGACAATGCCTTGGGTTTTGGGGTTGAAATTTTCTTTTCTGGACCTATGGTAGCTAAGACTACAGTGGTGGGGTAGGGGTTATAGTACTTGCAGAACAACTTGCCAGTTAACATTTTCACATTGGTTGCTCCCCTGTACAATGGCTATGTGAGGGCTGACCTAGAAGCAGATCCTATTGATCCTCAGGGCTGCTCTTCACAGACCTTTTGGACTTGCCCTACCCTGTGCATGGCAGTTGGTATAAAGTTGGTTTTGATGGTAAGCTCCTTTCCCAGAAGGGCTGATTCCATCATGGATAACTTTAATTTCTGAAGCTCCTGAGCCCCCAGGATCCTAGATTATCTCCACTAAAATCTGAGGAGAAATGTTTGTAAAGGTAGTATCAGTTTTTTTACTGGCCTAATGCATGTCTCCTTCTGTCTCTCACAGTAGATGCTTCTATGGCCTGACTGACCTAATTTTCCCAATTGCTAATTTGTTGGGGTTTTTTTTTTTTCCCCAAGGAGGAAGATAAGATTATAAATTTAGAGCTGAGCTGAACCTTGAATGTTATACCTGAGGCCCAAAGAAATGAAGCAACTTTCCCCACTTTCTTTCTTCATTTTATAGATGAAGATACTTGCCCAAAGTAATGCAAGTTATATATGTCAGAGGTGGGTTTTGAACCTGGGTCATCTGACTATAGAATCATTGCTTCTTTTGCTGTGCCATACTGCCTCTCTACTACCTTTCCCCATTTTTAACCACTTTTTACCAGGTCTAACCCTTCTAGTCATAAGATCTTAGATTTAAAGCTAGGAGCTCTGTCAGTCATCTAACCCAAACCCTCTATTTTATATATTAGAAAACTGAAACCCAGAGAAGATAAGGTACTTGCCCATGGTCACTTAGATTGTAAATTAAAAAAAAAAAACAAAAACTAAGATTCAAATCACATCATAGAATTTTAGTGTTGGAAGGGACTTCAGTGGCTATCTAGTCCCACTCATACTTGAAAGAAATCCCTACTTTATCATACCTGCAAAGTGGTCATCCAGCCCTGGTTAGAATACTTCCAAAGACAGAAAACCTTTAACTACTAACTTAGGAAATATTTTCCTGTCAGATAATCAGAAGTATCAAATTCTGTAGAAGTCAATGATGATAAAAGAGTGAGAAAAGATAGTAGTAATCCTTGTGGGAGTAGTTTTATTAGCTATGGAGTGGACACTAGATTATAAGATCTAGATTGGAAGGAATGAGGGAGAAGACAAAAAGACAATGAATGTAGAATTTTTTGTGAGATCAGTATATCAATTCAACAACATTTATTAAGTGCCTACCAAGGACTCTTCTAGGTGCTATGAATAGGAAGACAAAAAAAGAAGCATTCCCCACTCAAGGAACATACATTTTATCAGGGGAGTTAGCATTGTACCACATATATAAACAAAGTGGATAAATTTAAATACAAGATAATTGGAGGGAAATAGGGTGATTTGAAAGATGATGCTTCAGCTGGCTTTTGAAACCAGGAGAATAGGTTACATTCCCTGGCAAGAGGAATAGTCTATTCAAAGATACAGAAATGAAAACTATAATATTGTGTGTAAGGAACAATGAAGACATAGAGGATGAAGAATGTGTAAATAGGTTTGGAAAGTTGTGTTGGGATGGATCCAGGTTATGAAGAGCTTGAAAAAAAAAGAGAAATTTAAAAAAATTTTAAAAGAGAGAGAGGACCTTATATTTGGCCCTAAAGGCAATAGGGAGCCATTGGAATTTGAGTACTAGAGTGTTATGCTTTAGGAAAATTACTTTGGATTGGCATAGGAAGGTACTTGAGGCAGGAAGAACAATTTTAGGAAGCTGCTACAGCAGTCCATTGAGATGATACAAGCCTGAACTAAGGCAGTAGCCATGTGATTAGAGAGAAAAGGGGTTGACTATGAGGGATGTTTTGGAGATAGAATTGATTAGATTTGACAAATGATTGCCAGATAATGGTTATGCCCTTGATAGGGCATAGGGAAGGTCAGAAGAGGCATGAGTTTTGTGGGAAAGATAAGTTCTATTTTGGATATGAAATAGGGAAAGATAGGGGATAGGTATTTGAAGAATATCGAGAAACAGGAAGAGGGTAACAGTCTGTGTCTTTTGTGTGTAGTACGTGTCTTTGGCTAGAGTAACAAACACTCTGACCTGCCTTTTAAGGCCCTCTGTAGTCTGATTCCAGTCTATCTAATCTTTTTGCTTCTTAAATCATGCTTACCATTATAGTAAAATCTATGGCTTCACTGTCCTAGGATTAATGCCATATATCTGTTCCTTCCCTCACTGTTTCTCCAAACATTGTATTTCTGTATTTCTTTCTCTTCTTTTCCTAGTCTTCAACCCACATATATAGCTTATAATTTTTTTTTAAACCCTTACCTTCCTTGGAGTCAATACTGTGTATTGGCTCCAAGGCAGAAGAGTGGTAAGGGCTAGGCAATGGGGGTCAAGTGACTTGCCCAGGGTCACACAGCTGGGAAGTGCCTGAGGCCAGATTTGAACCTAGGACCTCCCATCTCTAGGCCTGACTCTCAATCCACTGAGCTACCCAGCTGCCCCCTATATCTTATAATTTTAATGGATTAGTCTCATTACTGCAACTTGTAAGTATCCTGAAATGTTCTTATAGTTCTTAAATTTCATAGCACCTAAGACAATGTTAGTCAAATACTCATTTAGGTAATTAAGGCAAGGAAATCTGTCTTGATTTCACCAAAAAACTTTCCTTACTAAGCCATAGATTGAATGCTAAGAAATATAAAGTAGTTTGAATAGATAAGACCCTAAAACAAAACTACAGATTCGCCTTTATTTAATGTTTTTTGGTAATCTTAAAAAGCGTGAAAGATCCCCACAGTTCAGTGGAAAGAATATTGAATTTGAAACCTCAGACCTGAGTTTGTGTCCCAAGTCTATCACTTACTGCTATCCCGTTGGACTAAATCGTTTAATGGCTCTGGACTTTAAATTCAATATTCCAAAATGGAATATCTCAATGGATATCTTTCCTCCAAATACCCATCCTTTCCCCATTAAACTTCTTTATTTCAGATAAGAGTACTACTGTCTTCCAGGTTTTACAACCCTTCATGAAGCAGCTAATTGGCACAATGAATAGAAGGCTGGGTCTAGAGTCACGAAGATCTGGGTTCAAATTTAGCCTTTGGTTCATAATTATGTGATCCTTGACAAATCACTTAACCTTGGCTTCAGTTTCCTCAACTATAAAAAAGGATAATAGTGGCCTTTACCTCCCTTGTTGTGAGAATCAAATCTGATATTTGTAAAGGACTTATTAACACAGTGCCTGGCTCTTGGTAGGCATGTAATGAATGCTTATTTCTTTCTTTCCTTCCACCCCCAACTTTTGTCACTTATACCCTCAACATTTCTTGATATATATCTATTCCCTTCTCATTAATCACATGGCCACCACCAAGTTCAGGCCCTCATCACTTCTTGACTGAACTATTATAGTGGCTTCCTAATTTGTCTCCCTACCTCATTCTTTCTACCACTCAGGTGCCTTAGGCGTAGATCTGTGCCACTTCCCTACACAGTAAAGTTCACTAGCTCCCTATCTAGGATAAAATATAAACTCCACTTTTTGGCATTCAAGCTTCTTTATAACCTACCTCTAACTTATCCTTCCAAGCTTATTTATGCATTGGCACTTTTCATGTAGTCTATAGACCAACTGACCTTTTCTCTACTCCTCACACATATCACTCCTCCTGGCACTATGCCTGTCACTATCTGTCATACTTGGACTGTACTCCATAGAATCCCTTACTTCCTTAAAGACCCATGTCAAGCACTACCTTCTAACACAAACCTTTCCTGTTTTCCCACCCAATCAAAATGCTAATGCATTCTATACCATGTAAAGAAATACTTTATTTATTTGTTTTCATTCTCTATACTGATATATGTCACCTGATCGAATATAAGCTTCTTTCTAACACAAACTGTTTACTTTTTTTTATTCATTCTTAGTATCCATATCTAGCATAGTGCCTGGCACATAACAGGTACTTAATAAATATTTCTTGAGTAATTGATCTGTAAAATAAAATGGTTGGACCAGATGTCTTCTGATGGCCATTTAAAAAAACATGACCAATGTAAACTCACTTTGCTTTTATAAAGTAGTAGGACTTTTTATAAAAACTAATGGAAAGTAGAATGACTAAATTAGTAGTAACTTTTTGATACCACCTTATATTTTGTTCTTTTTTAAAACTTATAGTTATTGGTCTTCCAGAACTGGAAGTTTTCTCTAAACTTTATTTTACACATTGCAGGTCAATAGGTGAATTCACATTCAGGTCAAATTATTTTAATGTGGATTTCAATGTACTGTTCAGAAATTGCATTGAAATTTTGTATCAGCTTTTGCTAGAACTTGAACATCTTTCTGTTATACAGAAATGTATATTAATTGTAACTTAATTTGACACCTGATACTATGTTATCAAGTTGATCATATAAAATACAATTTTTCTATTACATTTTTATATCTGATTTTTCTAGCTGTTGAAGCTTACGGTTTAACAGAATGAAAAATGGATTAACCAGGCTGGGGACAGATGATTGGCTTATCCCTAGGAAACTGGCTGTAGTCTATTTCTAGTAAGATGAATGAAAATTGGGGGTTGTCATGTGACCAGGAAGGATCATCTCTTGAAGTCCTTTCACTTCAATGGCTTTTTCTGTATACCCTTTACCCAGGAGTTACTGTATACAGATCCTCTTCTAGGTTTTGCTATGCTTAAAGGGCACTAATCACTGTAGCCACATAATATCATTCAATTGCTATTCCTTAGGAAGAAATGTGAGTTCTTCAGCAGTCTTAATAACCTTAGGTGAAATTGGGGCACTTGCAGAAAAAGATTATATTTAATAAAAATTTAAGGGAATTTCAACTTCCTTTTTCATGGCTTAAAAAAGTTGTGCAGCATAAGCAACCAAGCATAATATAGATCTTTAAAAGTTTGCATCCTTCAGGTTTGAGTGCTTCACTCTCTACTCTTCAGAGTTTGGAAATAATTAAAATCCAATGTATACATTTACAGAAGACTTTTTTCACCTTTCAGGAAAAATATGGTGGATTTGAAGACTTCATTGAACATCATAAATGCTGGAATGACAATGAAGTTCAATTGCATATAGTTTTCTGAAAGAATTAGAATGTACTCATTTATAGATCATATAACAATCAAGTTATTGTTATATGATACATGTGCAACACTTAGAGATATTTTTTATTTTTGCAACAACCCTATGTAATAATGTAAGTTATATTATCTGCCCATTTTACAGATAAAACATTTGAGACTAAGTGATTTGCCCAAGGTTGCAGGAAATGTTTGTGGTGAGATTAGAAGTCAAGTCTCCTAACTCCAAGTCCTACATTCTTACCTGCCTTCCTATGAAGATGATGGAGAGGGAAAAAATCAGGTTTAAATAAGCCAATAATGAATTGAGAGTATAGAGTAATAGATAGTTTGAATCTGCTGGTTCCCTCAAGATGAAAAATTTATAAGAGAAAGAACTCCAGTATTTGAGGTAAATCCTCTGTAGAGAATTTAAATTAATCAAGCACACAACAAACTTCTAAATAATTTGTGAATCTTAATTTTTGCTGTTCACTTGAATATCACGTAGTACATCAAAGTCTAGCATCTTTTAAGCCTAAATGTCTTATTCTTTGATAGTGTTTCAAAAGATATTATATTTTATCCTAGCTAGGGAGATAATAAACTTTACTGTGTAGGGAAGTGACACAGATCTATGCCTAAGATATTATGAACATATATTTTAATTCTCTTCTCTTCTTCTTGGCTTTCTTTTCACCTAGACCCCCTCTTCAAGCATTTAATTAGAGTAGAATTATTTAGTACACTTTGCCAGCAACACTCTAATTTATATATGCCAAAATATATTTGTGACCATGATATTACAAACATTTAACTCAACTTGATCTTTTTGTTCCAAGCTGTAAATATATATTTCATCATTTTGTAAATATTTGTTTGATTTCAACTGAATTGAATTATCTTTGTAGATTAATATTTGTGGACTTTATTATTCTTTAATAGTGTCCCTATTAAATTCATAAAATTCGTGTGTGTCCATTATGTTCTTCACTGTAAGTTGGCATTTAGAAAAATTCAGGCATATGAAATAATGCAGCAATTATGTTTGTATCTAATTTGGTACACATACATAGAGCTACTCCTTTTTTATTTCTTGACTTCCAACCTTTTTAAAAATTTTTTCATTTAACAGCCATCAACTTTTCATATCAGAAATATATGTCAGGGATAGGAAATGCATACAGAAGCAAAGTTAGGTTGGCACAAAAACAAATCCCTCCATTTCCCTTATAGGCTGTCCCTGTGCTTACTTATTTGCAGCTACGCTTATTTACTTGCAGCTACTATTAAATTCTGCTATTTGTTATAAAATGAGAAAAAATTGATTACAAGATATGAGAATATTTTTAATTGAAATTTTTTATTTAATTAGTTAATTTAGAATATTTTTCCATGTTTACATGATTCATGTTCTTTCCCTCCCTTCGTTCCCTCCTCCTCCCTCCCCCCGTAGCCGACACACAATTCTACTGAGTTTTACATGTATCATTGATCAAGACCTTTTTCCATATTATAATGTGAGAATATTTATAAGCTACTTCTGTGTTTCAGAGATGTTAAGAACCAACAGAACCTTTTGTCCTTTCCTCTACTTCACAGAATCTTGAAATATATTATTTTGTTTTTTGGATGGTTTTTTAATCCTATTATCACTGGCTCTTCAAACATTGACAACATCTATTAATGGATTATCAGAACTTTAGGGCACAATTTTGCTGGAATAGCATTGTTGATTTTACAGTGATTGTGAACTAATAATGATATTTTCAGGATTTGATGAAAAAAGCTATTAATGACATATATGAGAATAATTTATGCCCAGATCTTAAGATTCAATAAAATTTATGTTAAAGTGAAATTCTGATAATAATGGAAAACATTACCTATTGGGTTACCAATTTGACAAAATTATTTTTAGGCTGTTAAGATAATACTTTTTCATTATAAAGATTACTTTATGCCATACAGGAATTTTTTTTAAAGCAAAGAGAAATCTAAATAGATTAAAGTTAAGAGGGAGTTTTTTGAATAGTATATCCAATTCTGAGATTTAATAAGCATATTGGCCAACCAGAAAGCATTCACGAGAAGGTTACTAAGGACAGTAGAAAGTCTATAAATCATATTGTAAAAATCAGTTGAGGGAACTGGGGGTGTTAATAATAACTTGCATTTATGTAGTGCTTTATGGTTTATAAAGCTTTTTGCTTTATATTCTTATATCCTGTCCTCTACTCTCTGTGATTGGGAATTTCCAGTATACCTTTCCTTTCTAATTTTACATTATTCCCCTTCCAGTGCTCTGTACTTCTAGCCAGATTGGATTTCTTAATATTCCTCACCCACTTTCATCCATATTTAGAATGTACTCACTCCTCATGTCTGCCTTTTAGTGCCCTGTGTTTCTTTGAAACATCAGGTCAAGCACCACTTTCTTTAAGATGCCTTTCCCGATTCCCACCCTACCCTGCTGTAGCAGTTGCTAGTTCCTCTCCCCCTCAAAAATTGTCCTGTATTTATTTTCTGTTATAAGCACATACTGTTTCCCTTAATAAACTATAAACACCTTGAGGAGAACTGTTGCATTTTTTTCCTTTGCATACCTAGAGAAATTTTGGAACTTTGGGAAATTAAGTGATTTGCCCAGTGTCATACAATGGAGTAAGTGAAAGAACTGCAATTTGAACCCAGGTCTTATGACACCAAATCCAGTCTCTTTTCCAGCATAGCTGCTTCAATGATTCCACAAGAAGAGTAGAACATTTGAGTGGAACATTGAGAGTGGAACTTTGAACAAATGGATGAACTCAGTCCAGAAAAAAGGTTATTGAGAGATTAGACATATATGTAATTTTATAGTACAGAACTACTACCAATTGGTAGAAATTATAAAAAGGCTTATTCTTATTTAAGCTTACTATAAAAAATGAGCTTTCTAACAGCTGTTAGAAGGAATTGTCAAATATGATCTCCCAAAGTTAGGAGGTCTCCTTCACTGGATATATTCAAGCAGAGGCCAGGATATTCATCCGTTAGTCACATCTTATAGTAGTTTTCCATGTGTGCAATTAGAATTTTGTACCCCAGGACTCTGTTTCGCAGAATCTCACTTTTGTCCTCACATTATGTACTTATGTTTTGGAGAGAAAGTTTCTGTAACCCCGCCCCTTCATCTCTCTTCTCCCATGAATGCAGTCAGAAAAACCTCTCTTTACTCAGGCTTTACTTTTGTCTTTATATTTCCTCTACTTCAAGTGATTATTAATAAATCTTATAAAATATAATACTTGGAGTTATTGGATATTAATTTAAATCCTACACATATTAGGAGAGTGATTGTATTAGATTTACCTATAAAGGTTGACGTACACATTTCAAGACTAACCATTTTCTTGGAAACTAGAAAAATGTTTTTATTAGTAAACTCAAATTTTGCCTTACAACAAAATAATATTTCAGAAGAGGGCAAATGGCCCTTGGGGTGATTAACATGGAACCTAGTACACCCATATTACAGGGATTGTCTGAATTAGTATACTCTTACTATATAAATGCAGTGAAACATGCCACTGTTGGGATCCAGAAAATGTCATCCTATCATAATTTTTTCTAATTCAAAAAATGTCTTT
The DNA here is from genome assembly GCF_027887165.1 of Monodelphis domestica. Lineage (NCBI taxonomy): Eukaryota > Metazoa > Chordata > Mammalia > Didelphimorphia > Didelphidae > Monodelphis > Monodelphis domestica. The sequence continues at coordinate 239,163,838 of NC_077228.1, read as the reverse complement.
ACAAATCTACAATGAAACTCCTCCAGTTTAACAATCTTTGAAGATTTTTCTTTTCTTTTTTTTTCTATGATGAAAAAGAAATATATTGTTTGGGTTATCCCTTCTGTACATTTATAAACAGTTTGATATTAACTAATTTGCTCTCATGTTCACTACTTAGATCTTTTGGTGGAGAAGAGACAAAGAAATAATTAAGAAATTGACAACTTGCCAGTTTATATATATGGGGCTCATTAGAATATTACCACTAATGCTGGTATGCGAAATATCTAGGATCATTTGTAGAAAGAGGAAGAGAAAAGAATGCAGATGTATAGAAAGGGACTATGAAAGAAGCAGGAATTTATTTGAATACATCCAGTTGCCAGTATGTGGTTGTTGTTTTGGCTGACTTTCAAAAAAAGGAGAAAAAACAGTTACAGTGTTAATTGTAGTTGGGTCCTAAAGTGAAAATGTTTTTGACAGTTGGACAATTTAGAGAGAAAAGAAGATCGGTTTAGTGTCAGCTGTGATTAGATAATCAAAGCTTTAAAATCTCATCTGTTGCTAATATAACTTAGCATTGAATACGATGGGGGTACCTCCATATACAGAAAGGACATATCCTAATCAGTATAGCTAAAGCTCGAGTGGGCTTGTAGGTTGTCTGAGAGCACACTTGCACTGAGAGATTTTTTTGGCAGCCCTACAGGATGAGGCTCCTGCTGTACAAAGCCGACATATTGAAGCTGAGAGCCCAGGCGAACATAGATGCAGACGTAGAGGCAGCTCTGCACACAATGTAGCGTCTTCTAGGATGGTTGGGCGACACCTTTCTTCAGGTATTTCATTACCCATCAGTCCCTATTAGATCAGGAAAACATAACACAACAAAGAATTAGTAAATAGCATGTGTGTCTCCTAAATCAATTTATTATATAACATTTTATGAGCTGCAGTAGCATGGCATCCTAAGCTCTTGGCTGCTATTCAGATTTGATAAAATGGCGTCTTAGCAAAAAGAGCTGCTTGCTTAAAGATATGCTACACTGAGCAGAAAAATGAAAATATTATCTACTGCTATTTTGTCTGTGGTTTATTATTAGTATTTATGAAAGTTCTCCTTAATAATGTAAAAAGCTCTATCCTCTTGTGCCTTCCCCACCCAGTTTTATTTTTATGAGTGCTTTTAAAGATTTTTAACCTAGAAAACAAGCTCATTTAAATACATTCTCTTTAAAATGTAGGAATATAAGGTTCATTCTTTTGAACACTGATTTTTTTCCATTAAAACACTTAGTTGTATATTTCATAACTAATTGCATTTAAATCAGTTGACAGTTGAAACATTTGTGTAGTCTGTGTCCCAATGATGGAATATTAAATGCAAAATGCTTTGTGTGTCTTTACAGCCATTAACTATGGTGAGTTGGTATATTTAATTCTCTTAACCGGTTCTAATATTCATACTGTCCCTCAATACAAATAACATTTAAAATATAGGATAATCACGTGACATTTAAAAAACATATTTAAACATATTTGAGCCTGGAACATTGGACTTATTTCTCTTGTGCAATATATAAGGCCTTTGTTTTTTCAAAAACAATGGATGGAAAGATATTTTAAAATTCAAGTAATTTTCAATTTTGGTTCCAGCTAACCATTCAGCATACCTATTGTCCTTTTCAGAGTAAATTAATCCTGTACAGTTAATCAGGTAACTTATAAAAGTTTTGTTTCCTAGATTTATTAGAAGTACTCTATTAAACATTTTTTCTTTTTAAAAAATTGTCATGTCAACATTTTGGGAAGAAAATTGCTCTTTTTGTTATGTGCACAGTCAAAATTCAAATTCATTTAAATCCTTAAATTATGTATATTTTATTGTCATATCTGATTTTTACATATATGTATGTGAGAAAGGAACATAACACATTTTTTAAAAAATAATTTAGAAGTAAATTTGAATTTTTGTGAGAGAAATGATCTTGCAGATATAAAGACTATTAGGCAATTTTTTTAGCAAAATACATTTTGTGTATAAATATTCCAAAATAACTTATTTGTCTGATATTACATAGATCACCTTGCCCTCAGATCTTAAATTCAATATATAATTTGCTATTAAAAATACATGATCAAAGAAGTTAGCATCAGTAATTTTACAAATCTTTTTACTTTTATTTTCTCATTTTATATTTATGTTTCTTTTGTTTACTTTAATCTATAATCAGTGCTATGATAAAAAGAATTTAATTTCCAAAAATATAGTGGTGTTTTAAAAATATTGGAATCTCAGCTTTTATTTCAAGCCATAAAGGTCAACTGGTTTCACTAGAATCTGGTAAAAAAAAAAAGTACAGCATTTGAGTTTGATTGTTGATCTTATATTTAAAAACTACATAGCTCTAACTTTTTAGTTTTCTTTGTCAAGTATTTTGAAAGCTATTTGTATTTTAGGCCTAATATCTCCTTAAAGTGCATTTAAAAGAGTATTTTTTGCACAATGGAGGTGTGACTTATTTTTCAAGTCCTCAAAAGAAAAAACAAGTACCTTTTAGTGAAATAAAAAGAAGGGAAAGAAGGATGGCGAGAATATTCCAATAACTGTGAAGGGAGGACTGGAGTCATAAGGGAATAGATTTTGGGACTGGGAGGTTGAATGAACTAGCTATACACAAAGGGAGTAAGAAAATACAGTGTTTAGCTTTGTATGAAGAAAAAAATTTCATGATTATAACAAAAAGCATTATTTTAAAATATTTTTTCCATCAAGCACACAAAGAAGTGCTAGAGATATAACTACAAAATGAAAAACCTTCAAAGAGGTTAGATTGTCGTTAGAGGAACAAAGAAACCTATTGAGAAATGGTAGCTAGGAAGAGGGATGTTTTGATTTGGAAAGTTACTAGGATGGTGAACAGAACCGTAGCAGAGCAGATTGATATACTGTTTCCAGGTCAGTGACATAAACTGATTTGTTTAAGGTTCTAAAATTAGAAAGGAGATGGCCAGAAAACAAGAATACTAGGAACCGGCATGGAGACTCGGGAGAAGTTGAAGTAGTTAAGTGAACATGGCCCAAAGCTTAGATATAGTCAGTGACTGAGATAGCCACCAACAGAGCAAGGGAGAAGCATTCTAGCCATGAAAGGACTAAGTTATATAAGATCCTTGTTTGAAATTAAGGAAGTAAAGGAGATTTTCTAGAGAAAATAGTATTGAGAGGAAAACGTATCAAGTATAAAACCTTGGAGAATCTTAACAGGTCTGGAAGGAAAATAAACAAGCATTTATTATTAAATGCCTAATATGCCAGACACTGTGCTAAATTCTTTACAAATATTCTATCATTGGATACTTACAAATACCCTGGGAAGTAGGTGCTTTTATTATCCCCATTTTTCAACTGAGGAAATTAAAGTAGGTGGCAGTTATCTTACCATTAGTCAAACATCTAATAAGTGTTTGGTCTTCATTTGAACTCGGGTCTTCCTGACTGACCCAGTATCTACCTGGCTCTAAGAATTCATAGGCAGGAAAGGAGACAATAAAAATTAAATTGGAGGAGGAAAGCCAAGAGAATATATTATTATTTGAAAGTTGAGAAACAAGAACTACCTACAGAAAGATTAGGGAAGGGACAACCGATTCAAAAGCTATAGAAAAAGCAAGGAAAATCAGGATTAAAAAATCCATTTTATTTGGTGATTTAGGTCATTAGTTTTAATTGAATGATGGAATAAGAAGTCAGATCCCAAGCGGCTAAGGAGAAAGTAAATATTGAGTAAATTAAAGTATCTTCTTTGTATGTAAGTATACCTGTTCTTTCCCAGAAGTTTTTAGTTGTTAAGAATCACAATTTTCAGTAAGATCCTTATCTAGTGACCCAGCTAGTTAATATATTCCTAGAAAAACTAGAATCATATTTGCATTGGCGTTCCTTCTACAAATGAACTCAGAAAATAAAGTTGCAGCTTAATTAAGAAAGGTTCACAAGTTCTCTTTGAAGAGGTATATAATTTTTTAATTTAATAATTTCTCCAATTAAATGTAAAAATAATTTTTAATCTTTTTCTTTTTTAATTTTAGGCCCAAATTCTTTCCTCCTTCCCTGATATGGCAGGCAGTTTGCTATAGGTTAATACATATGCAGTTATGTGAAACACATTTCCATGTTGGTCATATTGTGAAAGAAAATACAGACCAAAACAAACCAAAAAGACTTTTAAAATATGCTTTGATCTATACTCAGACTCCTATCATTTCTTTTTCTGGGGGTGGATAGCATTTTTCATCATGAGTCCTTTGAAATTATCTTGGATTATCTGACGCCTCGGAATAGCTATTTCACTTACAGTTGTGTATAATATTACTGTTACTGTATATAGTGTTCTGGTTCTGCTTCCTTTTTTATCAGTTCATGTAAGTAAGTCTTTACAGTAGGTTTTTCTGAGAGCATCCATCATTTCTTATAGCACCCTTTTCCCCCCATTACAATCATATAGCACAACTTGTTCAGCCATTCCCCACTTGATGGGCATCTCCTCAATTTCCAATTGTTTACTGCCACAAAAAAAGTTGCTCTAAATATTTTTCTACATATAGATCCTTTTCATTTTGGGTTTTTTTTTTTTCTTATCTCTTCAGGATACTGACCTAGTAGTGGCTTGTATAGCTGAATCAAAAGGTGTACATGGTTTTATATTCCTTTTGGGCATATTTCTACATTGCTTTCCAGAATAATTGAAACAGTTCCCAATTCTACTCTATGAGCATTGCTTTAGTGTCTCAGTTTTCCCATATTCCTTCCAACATTTGTCATTTTCCTTTTCTGTCATCTTAGCCAATCTGATAAGTGCAAGGTGGTTCTTCAGAATTGTTTTAATTTACATTTCTTTAATCAGTAGTCATATGACTATATAGAGCTTTGATTTCTTCATCTGAAAACTTCCTGTTCATACTCTGACCATTTATCAATTGGGAATTGACTTTTATTCTCTTAGATTAGACTCAGTTCTCTCTATATATTTGAGAAATAAGCTTTATCAGAGACACCTGGGGCAAAGATTTTTCACTCCATTTTCTGTTTTTCTTCTACTCTTGGTTTCATTGGTTTTGTTTGTACAAAAATTTATCAATATTTTATCTCGTAATGCTCTCAGTCTCTTATTTGACCCTCATTTGTACCTTTATCCATAGATCTTACAGGTAAGTTATTTCATGCTCCCCTAATTTGCTATCATCAAATATCATCATTTATGTCTAAATCATGTACTCATTTTGACCTTTTCTTGGTATACAATTTGAAATGTTGGTGTATACCTAGTTTCTGCCACGTTGCTTTCCAGTTTTCACAGCAGTTTTTGTCAAATAAGTGAGTTCTTGCCCCAGTAGCTTGGATCTTTGGGTTCATCAAATACTATATTACTGTGGTTATTTAGTACTGTGTATTGTGCACCTAATTTATTCCACCAATTCATCACTATTTTTAGCCTGTTTTGATGATTACTATTTTATAATATAGTTTGAAATGTGATACAGCTAGTCCACTTTTTTTCACTACCCCCTCCCCATTAATTCCCTTAATATTCTCAACCTTTTGTTCTTCTGAGGTAAATTTTATTTTTTTCTAGCTCTGTGGAATAATTTTTTGGTAATTGGATTAGTGTGGCACTTGAATAAGTAAATTAATTTAGTATAGAATTGTCATTTTTTACTGTATTGGCCTATTCATGAACAATTTCTATTTCTCCAATTATTTAGATATGACTTTATTTGTATGAAAAGTATTTTGTAATTGTGGTCATATAGTTCCTAGGGCATGTTGATACTCAAGTATTTTATATTGTCTGCAGATATTTTAAACGAAATTTCTTTTTGTATCTCTCATTGCTGGACTTTGCTGTGGCATGTAGAAATACTGATGGTTTGTGTGAATTTATTTTATATCCTGCAATTTTGCTAAAGTTGTTAATTCAATTACATTTTCAGTTGATTCTCTAGGATTCTCCAAGTATTTCATTATATTATCTTCAAAGAATGATGATTTTGTCTTTTTTCTTCTCTTATTGCTATAGCAAGAATTTCTAATACAATATTGCATAATAGTGGTGATAATAGGCATCATTGCTTCACTCCTGATATTATTGAGAAGAATTCTTAGCCCCATTACAAATAATACTTAATGTTGATTTTAAATAGATACTATTTATCATTTTAAGGAAAGCAACTAACAGAAGAAAACCAAATTAGAGATCCTAAAAATTAAGGAAGAAATTAATAAAATTGAAAGTGACAGAACTGTTGAACTAATAAATAAGACTAGAAACTGATACTTTGAAAAAACCAACAAAATAGACAAAGTATTGGTCAACTGATAAAAAAGAAGAAAACCAAATTAATGGATGGAAAGGGAGAACTCACCTCCAATGAAGAAGAAATTAAGGCAATCATGAAAAACTATTTTGCCCAATTATATGGCAATAAATATGCCAATCTAGGTAATATGGATGAATATTTATAAAAATATAAATTGCCTAGATTAACAGAAAAAGAAATAGAATTCTTAAATGATCCCATATCAGAAAAAGAAATCCAACAGGCCATCAAAGAACTCTCTAAGAAAAAATCCCCAAGGCCTGATGAATTCACAAGTGAATTCTATCAAACATTCAATGAACAGCTAATCCCAATACTATACAAATTATTTGACATAATAAGCAAAGAGGGAGTTCTACCAAATTCATTTTACGACACAAATATGGTACTTATCCCAAAGCCAGACAGACCAAAAACGGAGAAAGAAAACTACAAACCAATCTCTTTAATGAACATAGATGCAAAAATCTTAAACAGTATACTAGCAAAAAGACTCAAGCAAGTCATCACGAGGGTTATTCACTTTGATCAGGTGGGATTTATACCAGGAATGCAAGGATGTTTCAATATCAGAAAAACCATCCACATAATTGACTATATCAACAAGCAAACCAACAAAAACCACAAGATTATCTCAATAGATGCAGAAAAAGCTTTTGACAAAATACAACACTCATTCCCATTGAAAACACTATAGGAATAGAAGGGTCTTTCCTAAAAATAATAAACAGTATATATCTAAAACCATCAGCCAACATCATCTGCAATGGCGATAAACTAGATGCATTCTCAATAAGATCAGGAGTGAAACAAGGATGCCCATTATCACCTTAATTATTCAACATTTTTCTAGAAACACTAGCAGTAGCAATTAGAGAAGAAAAAGAAATTGAGGGTGTTAAAATCGGCAATGAGGAGACCAAACTAGCACTCTTTGTGGATGACATGATGGTCTACATAAAAATCCTAGAATCAACTAAAAAGCTTGTGGAAATAATCAACAACTTTAGCAAAGTTGTAGGATACAAAATAAACCCACATAAGTCATCAGCATTTCTTTATATCTCCAACACACCTCAGCAGCAAGAACTAGAAAGAGAAATTCCATTCAAAATCATCTTAGACAATATAAAATACTTAGGAATCTCTCTGCTGAGACAAACACAGAAACTATATGAACACAACTACAAAACACTTTCCACACAACTAAAACTAGATTTGCGCAACTGAAAAAACATTAACTGTTCATGGGTAGGACGAGGTAACATAATAAAAATGACCATCCTACCCAAACTTACCTATCTATTTAGTGTCATACCCATTGAACTTCCAAAAACCTTTTTTACTGAATTAGAAAAAAACATAACAAAATTCATTTGGAAGAACAAAAGATCAAGGATATCCAGGGAAATCATGAAAAAAAAATACAAAGGAAGGTGGCCTTGCAGTCCCAGATCTCAAACTATATTATAAAGCAGTGGTCATCAAAACAATTTGGTACTGGCTAATGAGACAGAAAGGATGATCAGTGGAATAGACTTGGGCTAAATGACCTCAGCAAGATAGTTTATGAAAAATCTACTATTTGATAAAGACTTCTGGGAAAATTGGAAGACAGTATGGGAGAGATTAGGTTTGGATCAACACCTCACACCTTATACCAAGACAAACTCAGAATGGATGAATGACTTGAACATAAAGAAAGAAACAATAAATAATGTGAACACAGAATAGTATACAAGTCAGACCTTTGGGAAGGGAAATATTTTAAAACCAAGCAAGACTTGGAAAGAGTCACAAAATGTAAAATAAATAATTTTGACTACATCAAATTTAAAAGTTTTTGTACAAACAAAAAACTAATGTAACCAAAATCAGAAGGGAAGCAACAAATTGGGAAACAATATTCATAACAAAAACCTCTGACAAAGCTTTAATTACTCAAATTTACAAAGAGCTAAATCTATTGTACAAAAAATCAAGCAATTCCCCAAATTGATAAATGGGCAAGGGACATGAATAGGCAGTTTTCAGTTAAAGAAATCAAAACTATTAATAAGCACATGAAAAAGTGCTCTAAATCTCTGATAATCAGAGAGATGCAAATCAAAACAACTCTGAGGTACCTCAGCGTTGGTACCTCAGGTACCTCACACCTAGCAGATTGGCTAACATGACAGCTATGGAAAGTAATGAATGCTGGAGGGGATGTGGTGAAGTCGGGATATTAATTCATTGCTGGTGGAGTTGTGAATTGATCCAGCCATTCTGGAGGGCAATTTGGAACTATGCCCAAAGGGCGCTAAAAGACTGCTTACCTTTTTACCCAGCCATAGCACTGCTGGGTTTGTACCCCAAAGAGATGATAAGGGAAAAGACATGTACAAGAATATTTGTAGCTGTGCTCTTTGTGGTGGCAAAAAAATTGGAAAATGAGAGGATGCCCTTCAATTGGGGAATGGTTGAACAAATTGTGGTATATACTTGTGATGGAATAGTATTTTGCTCAAAGGAATAATAAAGTGGAAAAATTCCATGGGGACTGGAACAACCTCCAGGAAGTAATGCAGAGCAAGAGGAGCAGAAGCAGGAGAACATTGTACACAGAGACTGATACACTGTGTTACAATCGAACATAATGGACTTCGCCATTAGTGTTAAGGCAATTTCCCTGAACAAACTGCAGGGATCTATGAGAAAAAACACTATCCACATGCAGAGGAAAAACTGTGGGAGTAAAAACACGGAGGAAATGCAACTGCTTGACTACAGGATGTGATTGGGGATATAGACTTTAAATGAATATCCCAGTGCAAATACCAACAACATGGAAATGGGTTCGGAACAAGGACATAAGTGATACCCAGTGGAATCGCACTTCAGCTACAGGAGGGGTGGTGGGAGAGGAGGAAGGAAAAGAAAATGATGTTTGTATCCAAGAAATAATGTTTGAAATCGACCAAATAAAATAATGTTTAAGGGGGAAAAAAGAAGCTTATGATCTAATGGAACAGAAAATATACAAACAACTCTATGAAAACAAGTCATAAATAGAATAACCTGATCTTAAATTGCAGATCTGATACACCCTGGTCATGTCATCCACTTCACGTCTCAAAGCATTTCATTGTCCATCTGTAAAATTAAAGATTTGAACTCTGAAAAAAAGAAAAAGAATATTCAGCTGTAAGATCTCAGCTCTTGAAAGGAAAGGTGGGGGAAGATTGAAATGAAATGTCATCAAGATGAGGCTCTTTTTTTTTAAGTATTAAAAGAAGTGAATGTGCTCATAAACAGATTGGAGGGAAGCATTGGAATAAGAGAAATTAAAATGTCCATAAGAGGTATAGGTAGCTACTTAGGTTTAAGATCATTCATTGAAGGATTCAGTCAAAATGCTCTGAAGGCTTTAACATTGTCAGTCATCCTCTTCTGGATTCTTTTACTTTTCTAGGGTTTTGTTGCATTGTTTTTTCCTATTCCTCTTGGCATCATTTTTGTCCCTCTTTCTCCCATCTACCTGAGCCACCACTTCTGTTTAGTCTGCTTTGTTTTATCTTTATCTATGTTGTGCCCAAGTGTTGCTATCCTTAAAGGTACTGTCCTGGGCTTCTCTCTTCTCTCTTTACTGTCTCATTTGGTGATCTCAGTTCCTTTGAGTTCAGTTATCATCTCCATACAAATGATTTCTAGATTGTCATATTCAGCTCTGTTCCTCTATCCTGATTTCTGGACATCTCAAATTAGATTGGTATCTCCAACATTTCCAAGAGAGAACTCATTATATTTCCCTAAATTCCACTTTCTTCCAAACTTCCTTACTATTATAGAGGACACCACCATCCTCCCAAGCCCCCAGGATGGCAGCTCTAGTGTAGTCCTTAACGCCTCCTTTTCAATCACTCCACATTTCAGATTTATTGCCAAATTCTGTTATTTCTACCCTTGCAATATCTTTTGTAAATTCCTTTCTCCCCATTCACACAGCTCACTCTCTAGTTCAGACCTTCATCATCATCATCACAATCAACATGGGCAGTTACCTCCTTTAAGTTTTTCCCCACCTAAACCATCTTCTATTCGGCCAATAAAATGCACCAAAGAGCAACTCAGACTGTGTCACCCCCATTCTCCATAAACTTCAATAGCTCTTCATATCTTTTAGGATCCAATATAAATTCCTCTGATTGGCTTTTAAAACCATGTTCTTCCAAACAGCTTTCTATATTCTTTGCACACAATTCTTCAATTCCCTACTCCATGACTTTTTTTGACCTATTCCTTATGGCAGAATGCATGGGAAACCCATGAATGTGTTTGTGGGTAGCCAAGAAAAAGTCATAGAGCCAATACTGTGTATTGGTTCCAAGGCAGAAGAATGATAAGGGATAGGCAATGGGGGTCAGGTGATTTGCCCAGGGTCACACAAGCTAGGTCACATAGCCACTTGGCTGAGGCCAAATTTGAACCTAGGACCTCCCGTCTCTAAGCCTGGCTCTCAATCCACTGAGCCACCCAGCTGCCCCCGTGGGGAAATCTATTATACAAGAAATGGAATGTGATCAGAGGTAGATGTAGAAGGGTTTGTTTTATAATTTACAGTTTTTTGTGGATTTTCTTTCTCATTGTAATGTCAGCTCCCGGATGGTAAGGTTGGTGTTTTTTTTTGCACAATGCCTATCATACAGTAAGCATTTAGCAAATATATTTTCTTCAATTTGTTCAGTGAAATAAAAGGACTTGAGGACAAGGCATAGAGATACAGAAAACTTTGGTATAGGTGTGGAATGAAATTATAATGCTCAAATTTTAATGATTTATTCTCCCAAACTTTTGAATTATAATTTTCCTCTCCTTTTTTCCTGGCACAGCAGTAGTTAGCCTAAAGAATAAATGAGAGCCTACAATTGTCATGATACAGTTTGCTTTCCACTTATCTGTATCCCATTATCTCTTTCTCTCCCACTGTCCACCTCTATTTCTCCCTCATATATTAATACCTGCTAGTGACACAAGCACTTGCTGGAGGTTCTCATCTGAAAGTTCTTAACCTCCGCATTTGTTAGTTCCTCATCTACCTCTGCCTACCTATGGATTCTTTGGGAGAAACTTGGGCATGAGAGACATAACTTCTTTTCTGTAATGCCAATCCTATGATTTGATCTTCTACTTGTTCTGGCAGTTTCATATGAAAACCTGATAGTAGTAGTGGTAGTCTCTCGGTGATTGAGAATGACTATTGTCTTTGTGCAGTTTCATCTACGGTTTACCCTCATGTGGCTTTGGAGTCCAAAGGCTGAGGCTCAAATTTTGTGGCACACGGGGCATGGGACGCCAGTTGTTACGGGAGGTGCGGTTGTGGCCTGGTGTCGGCATTCACGCGCAGCGGCAAGACGTCGACGTCGCTCATCTTCAAAGGTGGCAGCGGCATGATTAATGTGGGTTCACCAGCTGCTTCTGGAGTTCTAGTTGCTTTGGTGTAATGCCAGCCCACTTCAAGTTGGACTTTAGCTGATCCTTGAATCTTTTCTTTGGTCGGCCTTGTTTCCTGAGTCCAGCTGACAGTTCACCATAGAATTACCTGTCTTGGTATTCGCTGTGGGTCCATGCGGATGACGTGTCCAGACCATCATAGCTGGGTTTTGAGGACCATTACTTCGATACTGATGGAGTTGGCTCTGTCAAGGACTTCCTGGTTGGTGATTCGGTCCTGCCATCGGATCCTCATGATTGACCGGAGGGAGCGTTGGTGGAATTGCTCCAGCTATTTCATGTGCTTGTGGTACAGTGTCCATGTTTCATAACCACACAGGAGCGAGCTGAGGACAACTGCGTTATACACTTTGAGCTTCGTCACAGTGTTGGAGGACTTTGCAGCGCAGCTGCCCAAGTGCCTGGCTGGCCTTTTGGATCCTGGCATTAATCTCGTGGTCTAGGGACCCGTCGTTGGCGATGGTGCTGCCCAGGTACTTGAAAGTGTTGACGTTAGAAATCTGCGTGCCGTCAATTGTAATGCACAGCTGGTTAGTTGGCCTCCCTGGTGGAGGTTGGAACAGCACCTCTGTTTTGCTGAGGCTGATAGTCAGGCCAAACAGTTTTGTTGCGGTAGAGAACCTGTCCACAATGGTTTGGAGATGATTTTCTTGGTGGGCCATGAGAGCACAGTCATCTGCGAAGAGAGCTTCCAGGATGAGTCTCTCTGTTGTCTTTGTTTTTGCATTCAGGCAGCGAAGGCCAAATAGTGAGCCATCCAGTCTGTATTTGATGTAGACGCCCAGGTCTAGATCCATCACAGCATGTCGTAATACTTGGGTGAAAAACAGGTTGAATAGTACTGGAGCGAGGACACAGCCTTGTTTCACACCATTGGAGATGTTGAAGCGATCAGAAGTCTCTCCACCAGATAGGACTTCCCCTGTCATGTCGACATGAAAGAGCCGGATCAGTTTGACGAATTTTGCTGGGCAACCGAGCTTGCTGAGGATCACCCACAATGCGTCCCTGTTCACTGTATCGAACGCCTTTGTCAGGTCTACCTCTTATGCATACTTGGCTGTAATGACCCTGGCTAGTCACTTAACCTTTTTGTGCTCTAGGCAACAGTTTCAGAGAAGATACAAACTGAGAGTTTCCTCCCAGGGGAATTTTCCTATACCTCTGAAATAATGGGTCTAGATCCCATCCCTATATGCCATTTACATCAATCTTTCAGTATACCTAATTTGTAAGTTTTAAGCTGGTACTCTCTTCTCATGCAAAAAATATCAAAATAACTAATTACATAGATCTCTTGTGGCCCATAAAAGAGAAGACAAGTAAAACAGATGAGCTAAACCACATCTGAATTTTATAATCATAAGTTACTAACCTATTATGTTCTATCTTATGACATAATTATCTGGTTCTAAAATATGCAGATTTGTTATTTTTCTGATAGCCATAGTTTGCTACCTATTTTTAGAAAAATACAGTTCTTGCCCTCGTAGAAAGTGACTTCAAGTGGTAGGAGCAATACTAAGATAATTTTGTTTGTTTTATTGCATTTTTTATGGTTATGTATTTCAAGTGTCAAGAACATGGAACATCTCTCCAATAATTTTTTAAAATGTTTTGATGCTATTATTTTTTACATCATAATCATTACTAATTACTAAATACATTTTGACTCCTAGATCTTACTAAAGGACTACCCCCAAACAGGTGGTTCATAGTAAAAACAAATCCCCGTATACAAAAACATTCTTCTTAGCATGTACAGAGTGCTTAAAGGTTTATAATTCACTTTTCAAATGTCTCATTTGATCCTCACAACAAACCTTAGGGGTAGTTGCTATTATTATCCCCATTTTAAAGACAAGGAAACACATGGTCAGTCACATTACTAAGATTAGAACCCAAATTTTCCTATCTACTGAACTACTTTACTCATTACAGAATGTTTTATAATAAAGAGCCTAGGATGTCTTCAATAACTGGAGAATTGTTGGGTAAACTTTAGTATATGAACAAAATTAATATTATCATGAAAATGATAATAGATTAGGATAACTCATGTGAAATGTTGCAGAGTGTAGAAATGAGAGCAATATACACGTCTCCAAACAATGTAAATAAAGTTGCCTTTTTTTTTTTAAAACCTTTACCTGTTACCTTAGAATTGATACTAAATTTCAGCCCTAGGGCAGAAGAGTGGTTAACAGCTAGGCAATTGTGACTTGCCTAGAATCACACAGGTAGGAAGTATCAAAAGTCATATTTGAACCCAAGACCACTTGTCTCCAGGCCTGGATTCCTATCCCTTGAGCTGCCTAGTTACCCCAAAAAATGTTCTTTGTTAGAGAAATTTGGGTGTGTGGTGGGAAAAGTATTTTGAAACCAAATGAAACCAAAATCTTTTTAAAAAGATACGTGTAGAAATAAATTAGATCAGATTAGACATTACTATTCAAAAAAAGAAAAATAATGCTTACTGTTGGGGAAGTCATAATAATTTGCTTAAGAGTCTAATAATTCTTAGAAATCATCTAGTCCCAACCATTAGTGCCAGAGAATCGCATTGCCATCATCCCTGACAAATGGTCATCAGCCTCTGCTTGAAAATCACCAGTGATGAATAACTCACATAAACTCCTAGTTCTACTTTGGGACAGTTCTGATTATTGGAAAGTTTTTCATCAACTAGAGCTGAAATTTTTCCCTTTGACTACCTGCCACCCAATACTCCTAGTTCTGACACTTGGGCCAAACAAAACTCACTCGACCTTTCTTCTACATTGACAACTCTTCCAGTACTTGAAGGAAACGCATATTCTCCCCAAATTCTCTTTTCTCTAGATTACATATCCCTAATTGAACCATTATCATATTAGTCAACATTTATTAAGTACCTACATATGAAGCATGGTGCTAAATGCTAGGAATAAAAAAAAAAGGCAAAAGACCCCACCCTCAAGGAATTTGTAAGGAGGAGACAATAAGCAAATATATACAAATCAAGCTACATTGAGGGAAAGCATTGTAATTCATTTAGTTGGAACTTAAAGAAAGCCAATAAGGGAGGTATTTGGAGTTGAGGAGAAAGAACATTCCAAGCATATGGGCAGGCAGAGAGAATGCTCAGAGCCAAGAGTTATTGTATCTTATTCACGGAATAGCTTGGATGTGGCAGGGTAGGAGATTGTGAGGATTCCAGGCTGACTCCTAGGATGTAAACCAGAGGGATTAGGAAGATGATATTGCCCTCTACAGTAAGCAGGAGAAGGGGAGGATTTGGGGGAAGAAATAATAAGTTCTGTCTTGAACACTGAGTTTCATATGTCTACTAGATATCCAGGTCAGAGTGTCAGAAAGATAGAAATACAATATTGGAAGTCAGCAAAGAGGCTGGGGCAGGAAAGGTAAATTAAAGAATCATCATTAGATAAAGAATCATCAGTATAGAGATGATACTTAAATTTAAATCCATAGGAACTGATGAAATCACAAGGTGAAAATCATATAGAGGGAAAAGAGAAGAGGGCCCAAGGTTCCATTCTTCGGTCATGGTCATCATCTTCTGATTTTTTTCTTTCCTAAAATATGGTCCCCAAATTGAAACCCACAGTTTACAGTTCCCACAAACTTGCAGTTGTGGTTTAACAAGGGACCTATTAATCCTTTCATTCTAGCTATAGTGGGTTCACTGCAGTATAGTAGTATATTCGTGGGCAGGAGAGCAGGAGACAGGCAGGGTGTAGATATACTATCCACCCATAGAATTACCCTCTCTTCTAACAAAAAAAAAGTAGTTAAGCAAAACCTAATTACCCAGTCTTTGTGTGATATTTATCATTGACAGTATCTCCCTGAGAGAATTGAGGGTCAGCAAATGGTTAATTGTAGGAATCTGATGACTCATTTCTGGAGCTAGCTTATTTCTGTTTCTATTCAACTATGAGCCTAGTCTTAATTATGTCCTGTGAGGAAACTTTATTCAATTGTAGGAATAACAAGAAAATCTCATTGTATATACAGCTGGGAAACTGAAACCACCTGTACCTGCTGTTTAGAGACACTTAACTAGGTTTTGTTGACCAAAAATCCAGTCAGATTCAAAGATTGAGGCATTGCATTTTTTTCAGTTGTACATCTCAAGCAACCCATATGACTATCTGAAAATTGGCTTACCGTAATCAAGTAATTTCGTTTCCTTGGGTTTTTTTAATTTTTTATAATTTTTATCTTTTGTCTTAGAATCAGTACAAAGTATTGTTTCCAAAAAAAAGCAGAACAAGCTAGGCAGTTGAGGTTAAGTGACTTGCCCAGAGTCACAAGCTAGGAAGTGTCTGGATCAGATTTGAACCCAGGATCTCTCCTCCCTAACCCTGGCTCTCTTTGCACTGAGCCACCTAGTTAACCTCTCTTTCTTGATTTTCAATAGATACTTGAGAGAGTGGGATACCTATTTTCTGAATATAGGGAAACGTACCTTTTGGCTCTTCCCTTCCCAACTTAGAATGACACTAATCTTTTCACCCAGTTAGAAATCAGATTACTTAATGCTATTTTCCTTTCAGTTAATTGGTTTTATTTTATTGTTTTCAGGATATAAAAGTGTGACTCCTGAATCTGGAGTCCAGCCCTTATCTAAGGAAGAGGCCTGGTCCTAATTTGTGTGGCAGATCATACTATATCAGTGTTACCTATTATTATTACAACTTGGGACTTTTCTTTCTGCCTGGTATTGAATTTGCTCTGTCAAAGGATATGAGCAATTTGGTAACTTTTTCTCACAATTGCACATTGTTTTCCTAAACATTTGGACCAGATTATAGGTTTACAAACTGAAAACTTAATTCATTGCACTTAACTGTAAACCTTTACATTTTTCCATATTAAAGTTTATCTTAGTAGATTCCACCTATTGTTCATTGATATCTTTTTGGATCCTGACTCTGCTATCTATTGTATTCATCACCCCAACTAGGTTTATGCTATCTTCAATTCTAGCAAGCATAGCTTCAGTGTCTTATCAAGTAAAACAAAAAGATTGACCAGTAAAGACGGGATCCGTATTGCTGGGGCTTTCCTTTACACATACTTTCCTCCAGGCTGAAAACAGACCATTAATAATGGCTCTTTGGGTCTAGTCATTCAACCAGTTCTGAATCCTACTGAGCACTATCATATAACCCATGTACTGAAATGTAAGTATACTGTATTTTAGCATTTACCTGATCTACCTTGCCAATAAAGGAAATGTAGTTTCTCTTTGTTCTTGTTGAAACCATGTTGACTTTTACTGATCACTGCTACCCTTTCTAAATGCTTACAAACCATCTATTTCATACTGTCCTAAAATTGAGCCAAGAATAAAAGTCAAGGACCCTTAGCCTATCATTTCAAAATCCATCTTTCTTCCCCTTTAGAAAACTTCACGCAATTACCCATCTCTAATTCTACAGTACTACTGCCATTCTCCATAGTTTTTCCAGGATCACCAGTGATTCAACATTTCTTTTAGTACTATAGATTGTAAATTTATTCCAGCCTGGTGAATTTCAATCAGAGCGTCTAATTTGCTTTCTTGTGTCATATATGTTTGGATTCAACTCCTATTTAGCCATTTATGTTTTATACTTAGAATAGAATCAAAAGTAGAACTGAATAATTCACTAGGCTAGGTGCCATAGGTAAAACACTGAACTTGGAATCAGGAAGTTTTAATTCTAGCTTTGTCATCATAGTCAAATCATTGAGTCTCTTTTTTGCCTCAGTTTCCTCAACCATAAAATGGGAATAGTAATATTCATAGGAAAACGCTTAGCTCAGAATCTGACCCGTTGTAGGCATTATATAAAGACTTATTATCCTTCCTTCCCCTTCCTATACATATTCTCTCTACTTAAACAGCTACCACCCTACTTCAAGCCTTCATCACTTCACACATAGATTAATTACAGTAGTCTCCTAATTAGTTTCTCTCCCTTAAGTTTCTCCCTACTCCAATCTGTCCTCCACTCAGCTGCAAAGTGAGAGTCCTAAGGCATAGTTCTGACCATGTCATACATACTCCACCTGCCTGCCCTCTCTCCCTGTCCATTGCAACCTCCCCTGCCCCCCAGTAAGCTCAAATGATTCCCTCTTACCTCCAGGTTCAAAACTTTACACATCCTACCACCTTTCTACCTTTCCAACCTTATTACACTTTACTCTTTTCCACATCCAACTTTGTTGGCCTACTTGTTCCTCACACAATATTCCTTTACCCTTTTCTGTGCCTTTGTACTAGCTATATACTATGGCTAAAATGTTTTCTTTCCTCCCTCTTTTTCCTATCTTCCATCAAATTTGATCTTTTGCAGAATGTCTTTTCCTAGTCCCTCCATCAGCTAAAACTTTGAATTCACTTTCTATTCATTTGTCTTTTACCTTCACTTATAGAATATGAGCTACTTTTGAGGGTAGATGCTGTTTTTGTCTTTTTGTGCATTCTTAGAACTTAGCATAATACCCAATATATTGTAAGCACTAAACTTCTAGTTAAATTTATTAATTGATAATTATTTCTCAGGTTGTCAGCTTTTCCCCCAGAACTTCATAGGGATGGGATACCATATCATTCTTTGAATAGAAGCTATACCTGTGATTTCATTAATATAGGGAACTCTCAAGTAAGGAAATTCTTTCTACCAGTCTAGGAGACGTCTACCTCTAAATTAATAGTCATAGGTACCTAAAGCATTGATAGGTTGTGACTTAACCAGGGTCCAGTATATGTCAGAGACAGGATTTGAACTTAGTCCTTGGCTTTTGCTAAAGGGTTTTTTTTGAATCATCAGAATTATATACTGAAAGATTTGAAAATTCTTAGAAGGCTCTTTGTCACAACTTTTTATGTGATCTGGGTAGAGGATATTTAGTAAATCAACAATTGCGTGTGTCTGTCCTTCTCAGCAAGGAGGAACCGCTAATCTTCCTTGCCCTCCCAAGAAATGACATATGTAATTCACAAATGTGAAGTAATGATTATTACTACTTAGAACACAAAATGCTACTTTTTAAGGTAGACTCATTTCCTCCCTTATAGTGCCTCTTATTTTATTCAGCATTAAGTATCCAGTGGTTCCTTCTTTTCTGTGGTCTGTCATGCTTGTCCACCCTTCAGCCTCCTTTTGCCAAGGCTAATTTTTTTGGGAATATTTTCCTACTTTGTTATAATCTACTCAGGTGCTTTTAATCATATATTAGCACATTCCTGCTAGGCTGAAATGCAAACAAAAGCTAAACCACAATAAGAAATTGGTTTATCTAATTAGATCCACATGCTTCATAGTTCCTGTTCTTCCCTCACCCCTTAGTTCATTGAGGGACAGAGCATTGATGAGGGATTGTCAGTACAGTCCACTACATGGAAGAAACAATGATTGATTGGAGGTAGAATCTGAGGAGTTCAATTTTCTTTTTTTCCCCCCCCTTTTAAACATTATTTTATTTGGTCATTTTCAAACATTATTCATTGGGGGGAAAAAAGATCATTTTCTTTTCCTCCTGCCCCACCACCACCACCCCTCCCATAGCCAATGTGCGTTTCCACTGGGTATCACATGTGTCCTTGATTCGAACCCATTTCCATGTTGATGGTATTTGCATGAGGGTGTTCATTTAGAGTCTCTCTTCAATCATATCCCCTCAACCCCTATCATCAAGCAGTTGCTTTTCTTTGGTGTTTTTACTCCCACAGATTGTTCAGGGACATTGCATTGACACTAATGGAGAAGTCCATTACATTCGATTGAACCACAGTGTATAGTCTCTGTGTATAATGTTTTCCTGGTTCTGCTCCTTTCGCTCTGCATCACTTCCTGGAGGTTGTTCCAGTCTCCATGGAATTCCTCCACTTTATTATTCCTTTTAGCACAATAGTATTTATAACAATCCAGCCAGCAGTTGTTATATAATTTTACTTTGTGGGTTATAACTTGAGAATGTGAGATTTAAAATGGTTGAGGTCTTAAACTGTAGTGATTAAAATAGTGAAAGATATAAATTGTGATAGATATAAGAGAGGGTGAGTAAATTTGACCGCAGAAATATGTTTCACTACAGTGTTTTAAAATCAAATATAAGGTGGTCGCCAGGGAAATATTCCCAATTATTCAAAAACCCAAGTCAATTGGGTTTTATAGAGATTTTAATTAGCAATACAATGAGTAATCAAAGAAAGAGAGAGAAAGAAAGGAATAAGTATGAAGGGCCTCAAGCCAATATGGCCTAGACCTGAGTCTTAAAAGAGAAAATCAGTCAGTTTTTTAACACTCACCACAAGGTCTGACTAAACAAGGATTCTAGTAACACCAGGCCAGCGTCCTTCCTCAAAGAGTCTTCCAGCCAGAGATTGTTTCAAAGGGCCTCTCTCAAGAGCCTCCAGAGCTCCTACCCCAGAGGGACAGAGCCCCTCAGAGGAGCTCCTCAAGGAGCTCTCCTTCAGAATGAGAGTCAGAAATCGAGATTCCTCGAATGAGCTCCAATTTTTAAGGGCAAAATCTCCTCTGTCACCTCCCCTAAGTCCTTACATCTACCAATCACTGTAGATGTTTCTAAAGGACCGCCCATTTTGAATTCACAGCTGAGTAGCTTTTATCTCTTTAGTAAGTCACGAAAAAATGCTGCTGTGTCGACAAATTTCATTAAGAAAAAACCTCTGAATAAGTTATCACCCTTTTAGGTTTAAGTAGTTTACAAGTTGCCCCACCTTTATAGGTACTTAGTATCCCATTGTATCAATTCTAAAACAGTCATGACTCAAAAAACTTCCTGTCCCTTCCATAAGCATGGATCAAAGTACTTTCATTTTTTAGCAAGCAGTTTTCTGTCCTAAAGCAGTCTTAAGTAGGGTGGAGTAGGGATACTCCCAAGGCAAGGAGACTTCACATTCAAGTAGAATTCTCACTATCTGCTAGGGAATTCTTCCAAGTAGAAGATTCCCCAATGGGGAAATTTCCTAACATTCATAAGCCTGAGAAATTTTGAGGTTTACAAGAAGGAGAAGGGAGCCTCAGAAAAAAATGGGTGATAAATGAAGACTCAAAGACAAGGTAATTGATATGGGGAGTGGTTCTAGCTCCTTATAATATTTTCCTTTGAAAATTAATTAAAGGAAACTATGAGAAATAAGAGAACACGTGGAAGTAAGAATTCTGAGATAGAAAGCATGTGGGCAAGAGTGGCGCTAGGAAAGATAAAGAGAGATAGAAAGAAGAACTCCAAGGTTGTAGGAATCAAGAGAGAGAATAATAGCACCCTTCACCCCAGCATTTATTGTGGATTGAGAGGTGATCAATGAATACCTAACATAGCATAGGTCTTAACATTGGTTGAATAGACAATGACAAGATCAGAGGAGGTGGGGATTCACCTGACATGCGCTTTTCAAAGGAATGTGGTTTGACAAGGTGAGGGCTAAGTATCTAATACATCAACCATACTTCCCAGATGCCAACATGCCTGGTATGCTACAGTATTCCATCACCAACATATACCACAATTTGTTCAGCCATTCCCCAATTGAAGGGCATCCCCTCATTTTCCAATTTTTGGACACCACAAAAAGGGCAGCTATGAATGTTCCTATACACATCTTTTTCCTTATTATCTCTTTGGGGTACAATCCCAGCAGTACTATAGCTGGACAAAAGGACAGACTGTCTTTTATTGCCCTTTGGGCATAGTTCCAAATTGCCCTCCAGAATGGTTGGATCAATTCACAACTCCACCAGCAATGAACTAATGTCCCAACTTTGCCACATCCCCTCCAACATTCATTACTTTCCTTTGCTGTCATGTTAGCCAATCTGCTAGCTGTGAGGTGATACCTCAGAGTTATTTTGATTTGCATCTCTCTGATTATCAGAGATTTAGAGCACTTTTTCATGTTCTTATTAATAGTTTTGATTTCTTTAACTGAAAATTGCCTATTCATGTCCCTTGTCCATTTAGCAATTGGAGAATGGCTTGATTTTTTGTATAATTGATTTAGCTCTTTATAGAATAGAGTAATTCGACCTTTGTCAGAGGTTTTTGTTATGAATATTGTTTCCCAATTTGTTGCTTCCCTTCTAATTTTGGTTACATTGGTTTTGTTTGTACAAAACCTTTTTAATTTGATGTAATCAAAATTGGTTATTTTACATTTTGTGACTCTTTCTATGTCTTGCTTGGTTTTAAAGTCTTTCCCATAGGTCTGACAGGTATACTATTCTGTGTTCACCTAGTTTCTCCTACTTTCCTTCTTTATGTTCTAGGGTGTGAGGTGCTGATCTAAACCTAATCTCTCCCACACTGTCTTCCAGTTTTCCCAGCAGTTTTTGTCAAATAGTGGATTTTTGTCCCAAAAGCTGGCATTTTGGGGTTTGCCATAGACTGTCTTACTGGGGTCACTTACCCCAAGTCTATTCCACTGGTCCTCCTTTCTGTCTCTTAGCCAGTACCAAATTGTTTTGATGACCACTGCTTTATAGTATTAGTTTGAGATCTGGGACTGCAAGGCCACTTCCTTTGTATTTTTTTTTCATGATTTCCCTGGATATCCTTGATCCTTTGTTCTTCCAAATTAACTTTGTTTTGTTTTTTTCTAATTCAGTAAAAAAAAATTTTTTTTGGAAGTTCAATGGGTATGGCACTAAACAGATAGATAAGTTTGGGTAGGATGGTCATTTTTATTATATTGGCTTGTCCTACCCATGAGCAGTTAATGTTTTTCCAAATGCTCAAGTCTAGCTTTAGTTGTGTGAAGAGTGTTTTGTAGTTGTGTTCATATAGTCCCTGTGTTTGTCTTGGGACATAGATTCCTAAGTATTTTATTTCTCTTTCTAATTCTTGCTGTTGAGCTGTGTTGGAAATATATAGAAATTCTGATGACTTACGCGGGTTTATTTTGTAGCCTGCAACTTTGCTAAAGTTGTTGATTATTTCGACTAGCTTTTTGGTTGATCCTCTAGGATTCTTTAAGTAGACCATCATATCATCTGCAAAGAGTGATAGCTTGGTCTCCTCCTTGCCTATTTTAATGCCTTCAGTTTCTTTTTCTTCTCTAATTGCTATTGCTAGTGTTTCTAGCACAATGTTAAATAATAGAGGTGATAATGGGCATCCTTGTTCCACTCCTGATCTTATTGGGAATGCATCTAGTTATCCCCATTGCAGATGATGTTGGCTGATGGTTTTAGATATATACTGTTTATTATTTTTAGGAATGACCCTTCTATTCCTATGCTTTCTAGTGTTTTTAATAGGAATGGGTGTTGTATTTTATCAAAGGCTTTTTCTGCGACTATTAAGATAATCATATGATTTTTGTTGGTTTGCTTGTTGATATGGTCAATTATGTGGATGGCTTTTCTAATATTGAACCATCCTTGCATTTCTGGTATGAATCCTGCCTGGTCATAGTGGATAACCCTTGTGATGACTTGATGGAGTCTTTTTGATAGTATCCTATTTAAGATTTTTGCATCTACTTTCATTAAGGAGTATGGTTTATAATGTTCTTTCTCTGTTTTTGACCTGCCTGGCTTTGGAATCAGTACCATGTTTGTGTCATAAAAGGAATTTGGTAGAACTCCCTCTTTGCTTATTATGTCAAATAATTTGTATAGTATTGGGATGAGCTGTTCTTTGAATGTTTGATAGAATTCACTTATGAATCCATCTGGCCCTGGGGTTTTTTTCTTAGGGAGTTCTTTGATGGCCTGTTGGATTTCTTTTTCTGATATGGGATTATTTAAGAATTCTATTTCTTCTTCTGTTAGTCTAGGCAATTTGTATTTTTGTAATTATTTGTCCATAACACCTAGATTGGCATATTTATTGCCAAATAATTGGTTGAAGAAATTTTTAATGATTGCCTTAATTTCCTCTTAATTGCAGGTAAGTTCCCCCTTTTCATCTATGATACTGCTAATTTGCTATTCTTCTCTACTTTTTAAAATTAGATTGACTAGTATTTTGTCTGTTTTGTTTGTTTTTTCAAAGTATCAGCTTCTTGTCTTATTTATTAGATCAATCGTTCTATCACTTTCAATTTTATTACTTTCTCCCTTAATTTTTAGGATTTCTAATTTGGTTTTCTTCTGGGAATTTTTAATTTGTTCTCTTTCAAGGTTTTTGATTTGCATTTCCAATTCATTGATCTCTGCCCTCCCTAATTTGTTAATATGTGCACTCAGGGATATGAATTTTCCTCTGAGTACTGCTTTGGCTGTATCCCATGAGGTTTGAAAGGATGTCTCAGCATTGTCATTTTTTTCTTCAATGAAATTATTAATTGTTTCTATGATTTGTTCTCTAACTAACTGTTTTTGGAGCATCATATTATTTATTTTCCAATTGATTTTTGATTTGGCTCTTAATGTACCCTTAATGATCATTATTTTTATTGCCTTATGATCTGAAAAGGTTGCATTAATTAATTCTGCTTTTCTGCATTTGTATGCCATGTTTTTATGGCCTAGTATATGGTCAATCTTTGTGAATGTGCCACGTGCTGCTGAAAAGAAGGTGTATTCCTTTTTGTCCATATTTATGTTTCTCCATATATCTATTAACTCTATTTTTTCTAAGATTTCATTCACCTCTTTTACCTCTTATTTATTTTTTTATTTGATTTATCTAAATTTGATAGTGGTTGGTTCAGATCTCCCACTAGTATAGTTTTATTATCTATTTCCTCCTTCAATTCTGTAGTTTCTCCATTAGAAATTTGGGTGCTATACCATTTGGTGCATACATGTTGATTAGTGAAATTTCCTCGTTGTCTATACTCCCTTTTATCAGGATGTATTTACCATCCCTATCCCTTTTAATCAGGTCTATTTTTGCTTTGGCTTTGTCAGACATGATTGCTACTCCTGCCTTCTTACTGTCAGTTGAGGCCCAATAGGTCTTACTCCAACCTTTAATTCTGACCTTGTGAGTATCTACCCTTCTTATGTGTGTTTCTTGAAGACAACATATGGTAGGGTTTTGGATTCTAATCCATTCTGCTATTCATCTACTTTTTATGGGTGAGTTCATCCCATTCCCGTTCAATGTTATGATTGTCATTTGTGAATTCCCTAGCATTTTAGTATTCTCCCCTAATTCTGACCTTTCTTCTTTTACTATAATCTTTTAAACCAGTGATTTACTTTAAATTAGTCCCCCTGGTCCCCTCCCTTGTTATGCTTCCCTTTCTGGCCCCTCCCTTTTTCTTCCCTTCCTATCCCCCTCTTTTCCTCCCTTTTTGTACTCCCTCCCCTGTGGCCCCCCGTAGTTTTCCCTCTCCCTTGCCCTATTGGATAAGCTAGAATTCAAGATCCCACTGTATCTGGATTCTCTTCATTCTCAGAGTTGATTTCACTGAGAGTAAGGTTTAAGTAATACCAATTAGCACTCTTTTCCTTTCCTTCTTATAAGAGAATTCTTCCCTTCCCCTTCCCATGTGTATCTTTGTGTGACAAAGATTATTCTATTTAATTTATATCTATTTCTTCAAGTATATCTTAGTAACCTCATTGTTCCCCCCCCATTATTTTCCTTTTTGCCCCCCCTCCAAATCATGTTAATGCCCCAATCTTTCCCTATGAGTGATTCTTCTGGTTACTCTATTATTGTATACCATTTTTGAATGTTACACATAACATTACCCCCCATATGTTAGTAAATATAATTTGATCTAATTGTAGCCCTTATAGAAAGAAGAGAGTTTGAATAAAAGAAAAAAAAACCACTTTTCTCCTTTTCCCTTTCTTTCATATTTACCTTTTCATGTTTCTCTTGCTCTGTGTTTGGATGTCAAACTTTCCACTGAGTTCTGGTCTTTTCTTTGCAAATACTTGGAAATCTTCTATTTTGTTGAGTGCCCGTACTTTCCCCTGGAAATATATATTCAGTTTTGATGGGTGTCTAATTCTTGGTTGAAGACCCAGTTCTCTTGCCTTTCTGAATACCATGATCCAGGGTTTGCAGCCTCTTAACATTTTCACTGCAAGGTCTTTTGTAATTCTTATTGGTGCTCCTCTGTATCTGAAGTTCCTCTTTTTAGCTTTTTGTAAGATTTTTTCCTTAGCTTGGAAGCTCTTGAATTTGGCGATTACATTCCTGGGGGTTGTCTTTTGGGGATTTAGTATAGAGGGTGTTCTATCAACCCTTTCGATTTCTATTTTGCCCCCTTGTTTGAGAATATCAGGGCAATTCTCTTCGATGATTTCTTGTAGTATGGCATCGAGATTTTTGTTAATCTCTGGTTTTTCAGGTAGACCAATGATTCTCAAGTTTTCTCTCCTTCCTCTGTTTTCCTGGTCTGTCACCTTGTCAGTGAGATATTTTATGTTTTCTTCTAATTCATTAATTTTTTGACTTTCCCTTTATTAATTCTTGCTGTTTTACAAGATTATTGGTTTCCAGTTGCTCGGTTCTGGTCCTTAAGGCCTGGTTTTCTGCTTTAATCTTTTGACATTCCGCTGTAACTTTCTGGTTCTCTAATATAATTTGTTGCTTTTCTTTTTGAATCATTTCCCACTTCTCTTTCCAGAGGGCTTCCAGATTTCTGATGATAAGCTCCTTTTGAGACTCTTCCAGGGCTTGTGGACAATTTTCATTTTTTTTTTCGGTTTTGCCTTTGTTTGACTTTCGTTTAGTATTTCTTCTGTAGCCTGGGTTTTTCCTCCATAAAAAGTTTCGAGGGTGACAGTTTTCTCTTTTGATTTCTTGCTGGGATTTTGAGGCTCCTGTGCACAGTTAGCCATTTTTTCTGCATGTTTTCAGTTCCCTCTTTAGTCAGAAATCAGAGTCTGCTGAGCAGGGTTTTTTTTGTGTATGGAGTTAATGAGTAGGCTCTCAGTTTTCCTCAGTCCTTTGTGGCTTTTCTCAGTACCTTCCTCCTGGGGGCTCTCAGTGTCTGCTCTCTCTTGCCCGCCTGGTTTTTCGGTTTAGTTACTTTTGGGGGTGGGTCCCCAGCAGACATGGTTAATTCTCAAGGATCCAGAAAATGCTCCCTGTTCCTTCCAGACTGATTTCTGTCTCACTCCCTGACTCTGGTGGGTGCGCTGGCTCTGGGCACCTGAAGTCTGCTCTCTCTCATGTCTTAAGTTTTTCTGCCTAGCTGCCTTTCGGGGGGGGGTCCCCCTGCTGTCCTAGTCAGCTCCCACGGGTGCAGAAGTGCCCTCTCCTCGCTTCAGAGACAGACACCCCTTGCTCGTTCGTCTCGGCGTGCGCTGGGCCCGGCTCTGGCCCTACAGGTGGGAGTGGGGCAGGCTGGATCTGCTCGTGTTTGCGTTTGGGTGGAAGCCCTTTCCCCTTCTTATAGGCTGGTAAAGCCTCAATCCCACGGACCTTCACTGCTGGTCCCCGCTCTACAGCTCCTCCGCTCCTCTGATATAGATTCTTAAGGTCTTTTGGGAGTGATCCTTATCACTGTATGTCGGTGTGTGTTGGAGAGAGTGAGTAAGCCACGTTTAGCTGGCCGCCATGCTTACCCAGAAGTGAGTTCAATTTTCTTATCTTCTACCTTAGAATCAATATTGTGATTAGGAAACTGGGGTTAAAAGACTTGCCCAGAGTCACTCAGCTAAGAAGTGTCTGAAGCCACATTTGAATCTAGGACCTCCCATCTCTAGGCCTAGCTCCTTATCCATTGAGCCATCTCCCACTTCCCATTCAAATTCCCATTTTTCCCTAAGACTCTAAGGTAGCTAGTGAAGCATTAAATTTGAATTATGCATCTTAGGCTAAAAGATTTCAAAACATCAAGATTTTTACACACACAAACATACCATTACCATTCTTTGCCTTTGAATTGTTAAAGCAGCTGGATGGAAGGAAGAGTTTTACTTTATGCAGTTAACTGTATTCAGTTTTTTTTTTAACTGCTGCCAATGGGGGGGGGGTGACTTTTATAAATGAACTTTTTATACAAGTACATTAATATCTGATGATTTAATATCTAAAATGATGAATATGTATTTGTTTGTTAGACTCTTAGAATTGTCTATGGTTCTAAAGGATAGAATTATTGAGAATAAATTTGGGAATTTTAATACAGCCAAGTTTTTCATTAGTGTGAATGCTGAATTCTGTAGAAAGATCAAATGTGCAGGTAGAACCCTGAGCTTAGAATCAGAAAAACTCATCTTCATGAGTTCAAATCTGGCCTCAAACATTTACTAGCAGTGTGATACTGGGCAAGTCACTTACCCTGTTTGCCTTAGTTCTTCATCTATAAAATAAGCTGGAGAAGGAAACGGCAAACTACTCCAGTATTTCTGCCAGGAAAACCACAAATGGCATCAGGAGTTGGATATGACTTGAAACAACAAATAGTTATGTAAAATATGATCACTGGATCATGGATAATGAAAATATGCAGTTGGAATTCAAATAATGCAGCTACTTGAAAATAATTCATTATTTGCTCTGAGGCTTATCTATTCTGCCCATACAGACTAAACAATTACTAATTACTAATCACAATTATTAAGTCAAATAAAAGTATTAAAAACTTGGCTGAGTTCCTCTTAGTATGCATCTATCTTAAAGATGCCAATATCATTTGGCATTTTTAATGTAGCTTTTGAAAACTGCAGATATTAAGTGCTTATCGTGTTCAAGAGGCAGCTGGTAGCACAATGAATAGAGTGGCAGGTTTGGAGTTCAAATGTGGCCTAAGATACTTACTAGTTGTGTGACCCTGGACAATTCATTTAACTTCCTGTTTGCCTCAGTTTCCTCTTCTGTTAAATGAAAAATAATAGTACCTACCCCTCAGGATTGTTGTGAGGATCTAATATGATAATATTTGTAAAGCACCAGTACTTATTCCTTTTCTCTTCCCTTTAAAAGCCTAGAGTTATAGAGATAAAAAGCAGCACTAGGCCTGAGGGATTTTTGGCAATTGATATCTGATAATTAACAATTAACCAAGAAAATCAAAGAACTATTACATATAACCCAAGGAATGTAATATGATATGAACACTAGTTTTTTGTTTGTTTGTTTTACCTGATGTGATTTTATTAGTTTAGGATATTCACTCTTATCAATGCATATCTATAGTTGGTCTGCAACAGATAATCTTTCAGAGTTGTCAAAGGCATTGTTGGATAACTTATGAGCTACACAGCCTAGGGTCACATGGCCTGGCATAGACAGGGCTGGAACTCAGGCCTTCCTTTCTGATTCTGATTGCAGCCATTCTGTAAATATCTTTCACTACAGAAATTAGCATCCTTAAGCCATTGGTTATAGGGAATAGTCATGCTGTCAGTGTAGGACAAATCAAGAAGATCATAGCTTAAAATTTTTTTCTAAAAGAGCATTGATTCTCAACCTGAGGTCTGTAGAGTTGGAAGCTGTGTAGTTATTTATTGCAAGGGATCTATTTCATCTGACTCATTAAAAATAAGCAAACGCATCCTCTGATGAAACTGAATAATGTCCCTTACATATTAGTATTTTACAAATTTATGTAGGTATTATTGGATATGATAAAATGCATTATTCATTTGAAATACTTACTGAATTCATGGTAGATACTTACCATCTGTGTGATCCTAGGTAAATCACTTAATCTATTTGCCTGTTTCTTCATCAGTAAAATGGCGATAATAATAGCATCAATCTTGCAGGATTTTTGTGTGGATCAAATGTAATAATAATTGTAAAGCACTTTGCAAAGTACCTAGCACAACATAAATACTATATAAATGTTAACTATCATTTTTATTATAATAACTTTTTATCTTTTTTCTCTACTATTACAAGTATCATAAACTTCTTCTATGGGGAGGGGAGGTAATAAATGTTTTTTCCTTTAAAAAATAATCCTGGGGGCAGCTAGATGACTCAGTAGATAGAGAACCCAGAGCCAAGAGGTCCTGGGTTCAAATGTGGCCTATTAGCTGTGTGACTCTAGGCAAATCACTTAACCCTTACTAGCCCTTACTGAAACCAATACATAGTATTGATTCTAAGGTGGAAGTTAAGAGTTGGGTTTTTTAATGCTCTTACTTAGGTTAGAAACCACTGGTTTTCAGTATTTGTCATTCACAGTTGAAAACCTAAATAATCAGAAATTTACAAATACCCTCACCAGTTCAGAAAGTTAGTATTGGCATTATCAAAAAAAAGAAAAAAAAAGCCTGAATCTTGCCTTTTATTTAATCTTTTTCAGATCCCAGTCACAGTGGATTGGTAGACCATTATGAAAATTCCAACTGGGCACAGCAGCCTACTTTTAGAAGTGAAGCCACCTGCACCTGGGATAAAGTGATAATAGATAGGACTGACAAGGAGGCGTGGCCTTCCATTACAGTAACTGAGACTGAATCTGCCTCAGAATGTACTACAGACATTGACTCTGTCTCCAACTGTGGCCCAGAGAACAGTAGCATGGCTACAGGGAGTGCCCACGGCAACTTCACTGGACATACAAAGAAAAATAATGGCAATAATGGCGCAAATGGAGCACTCGTCCAAAGCACTTCTAATCAGAGTGCCCTTGGAGCAGGTGGAGCAAATGGTAATGGAAATTCATCCAGAGTGTGGGGTGTGACCACAGGCTCCAACTCTAATCTAACTCACTGCTCTATCAGTGGTGGGGATGGAAAAATGGACAATATGATTGGAGATAGTAGAAGTCAGACCTGCTGGGGTTCTTCCAACTCAAATGCTGGCATTAATCTTAATCCTAATGCCAACCCAGCTGCTTGGCCTGTACTTGGACATGAAGGAACTGTGGCAACAGGCAACCCTTCCAGTATTTGTAGTCCAGTCAGTGCCATAGGTCAAAATATGGGCAACCAGAATGGGAACCCAACAGGCACTTTAGGTGCTTGGGGAAACTTGCTGCCTCAAGAGAGCACAGAACCACAAACGTCCACTTCTCAGAATGTGTCTTTCAGCATACAACCTCAGAACCTTAACACTGATGGACCAAATAACACTAACCCTATGAACTCTTCACCAAACAATATCAATGCAATGCAGACAAATGGACTGCCTAACTGGGGAATGGCTGTTGGTATAGGGGCCATCATCCCACCCCACCTACAAGGCCTTCCTGGTGCTAATGGATCATCAGTTTCTCAAGTCAGTGGGGGCAATGGTGAAGGGATTAACAGTTCAGTATGGGGGATGTCTCCAGGTAATCCTGCCACAGGAAATAATAATTCTGGGTTCAGTCAGGGGAATGGAGACACTGTGAACTCAGCATTAAGTGCTAAACAAAATGGATCCAGCAGAGTGGATCCAACTGTGCAGAAAGAAGGGAATGGAGCAAATGCATGGGATTCAGGGCCTCCTGCTAGTCCTGGGGTTCTTTCTTGGGGAAGGAGCAATGGCAGCAATGGTGCTGGTAATATACATTCTGGAGCTTGGGGTCACCCCAGCCGTAGCACCTCAAGTGGTGTTAATGGGGAATGGGGAAAGCCCCCAAACCAGCATTCCAATAATGACATCAATGGAAAAGGAACAATGGGGTGGGATAACCCTAATGTTACTAACCAGAATCCTGCCATGCAGCAGGGCAATGAACAACTGAACTCTTGGGCCAAAGCTGCCACTTCTGGTACTGCAGCAAGTGAAGGAAGCAATGACAGTTCTGGAAGTCAAAATGAAGGAAGCACTGGCAGGGAGGGAGCTGGAGAGAGCCGACGGAGAGACAAAGGAATTATTGACCAAGGGCATGTCCAGTTGCCAAGGAATGACCTTGACCCAAGAGTACTGTCCAATACTGGTTGGGGACAGACTCCTGTAAAGCAAAACACTGCCTGGGAATTTGAGGAATCCCCTAGGTCTGAGCGAAAAAATGACAATGGAACGGAGGCTTGGGGTTGTGCAACTACTCAGCCTTCAAACTCAGGGGGGAAGAATGATGGGTCCATCATGAACAGTACAAATACCTCTTCAGTATCTGGGTGGGTCAACTCGCCCTCTGCTGCAAATACAGGTTGGGGAGACAACAACAAAGCGCCAAATGGCCTCGGGGGTTGGGGGGACTCAATAAGCTCTACTGCTGTCAGTAATGCTGCTGCCAAAAGTGGCCATGCTTGGAATGGGACTGTAAATCAGGGGGACAAATCACCTACCTGGGGTGAACCTCAGAAACCCAAATCTCAAAACTGGGGAGATGGACAAAAGTCCAATCCAGGCTGGACTTCAGGGGGAGGAGATTGGACAGATTCACCATCTGTCCTTGGAAATTTGAGTGATGGAAAGAAGAATGGATCAGGATGGGATGCTGACAATAATAGATCAGGTTCTGGTTGGAATGATACAAGATCTGGGACCAGTGGATGGGGCAGTGGCACAAATGCTAAGGTTAACCCAGGTACAAATTGGGGAGAGTCCTTAAAACCTGGTCCCCAGCAAAACTGGTCTAATAAACCCCAAGACAACAATGTGAGTAACTGGGGAGGAGCTGCTTCTGTTAAGCAAACTGGATCAGGATGGGTTGGTGGGCCAATACCAGCCAAACAGAAGGACATTAGTGAGGCTACTGGTTGGGAAGAACCTTCTCCCCCCTCCATTCGACGTAAGATGGAAATTGATGATGGTACCTCAGCTTGGGGTGACCCAAGCAACTACAACAATAAAACCGTAAACATGTGGGATAGAAACAATCCTGTAATCCAGAGCAGTACCACAACCAATACCACTACCACCACCACCACCACCACCACCAATAACAACACAAACATGGTTGAAAATCTATCACATCAGTCAAGCACTCAGCTCAATCGATCTTCGCTGCTTGGTCCAGGTATGAATTTTATACTCTCTGAAATAAATACTTTACATTTCAGTATATACAGTATGCATGTACAAATATAGTGTGATAATTGTCAACGGGCACTTAATTACCTCCCTGTAAGTAATATTGCTTTTGTGAAATACAAAGAATTTCACAGAAGCACTTGTAAAAGTTTACCAACCAGCAGGCTTAATCAGTAGAACTCTCCAGCTGGTAATTACCCTGATCCAGCTGACTAATTTATATGGCTTCCCTTATAACTTTCATTTCCCCTAACTCTCTTCACATTAGATTAAGTCTGTTGAAAAACTCAAAGTAGATCTCTTTTAAGGACATCAGCATAACATTTCATGTATATAGTTTTAGTATCGATTTACAGATCTTCATTGTTCAAATAAACCAACCACAGAAAAATTACATGGATTTTATAAGATCAGGTGTTGCATTTAAATAAAAATCATATGTTAATGGAAGCAGAACCTCTAGTATATCAGAATTTTTTCTAGAATTCTGTTATGGGATATTATCCATGATTTAGAACAGTGGATCTAGAAATAGTATAGATTCAAATAGAAAACTATTATCTATTATCTCTCTGTCTATTTTGTTAAATATTTCCCAATTACATTTTAATCTGATTCTAGCTGCACTTAGCAATCTTGCTGCAATATATTTAACAACTCTGATCAAGAAAACTAGTCAGTCATAGAAACTACCAAGATGACACATTTGTGGTCATGCTTAACTTAATAAGAAAAACAGATTCTCTTTTATTCAGGACCAACACAGCAAAGAGTAAGAAGAGAACAGAGTAAAAAATTCTTTACATTTAATTGGTTGTCAACAATAACTATAAAGAGGTATGTACTGTCCTCATTTTACAGATAAATAAACTAAGGCCTAGAGAAGTTTTGAATTTCACAAAGTCACAAAAATAATGGTTCAGATAAGATTATGAAAAGCATTTTATGAAACTTTTGAAATATTGCCATTATTCTTAACATGTTAATCTTAGTGGATTTACTATCTATATTCATTTGTTCTTAAGGACACAGGTTAAAACAATCAGACCAAAACTTCAGAGATTGATTGCTAAACAAAAATGATTTTCCTGTGTTAAAGGAAATGGTACTATGATACTGCAAAACACTTTGTTACTTGCTTTATTTGTTTATATTTAAAATATATTAAATTATACACTGTCCATTTTTTATTTGTTCGTCTTATTTTTTATGACCTCTTTGAGAAAGGACACTATAGTTAGTAGCAGGTGGCAGTGGATTTTATTAATCTCCTGATACTTACAATGAGATTTTCCATGCGACTAAGCACTAAATATCAATAATTGAGCTCTTTACAACTACTATAAAGACTCAGCAACTACTAAACTTTAATCACCAAAGAGTTGTTTAATAAAAGAGCTCATAAATCTCTTACTTTGTCCTATTGATGGGAGGAGGCCCTATATAACCTACTGATTCTATAGATCTTTAAATACCTAGTTCTATTATATTAATGCTTTTATTCTTTTTTCAGTGATTTTTTTTTAGGATTTCTATTTTTTGTGTTTAAGGGTTTTTTGATTAGTTGGTTCTTTTTTTAGTTGTATACCCAATTTATTAAAATATTCTTCCAGATATAATTTCATTTTTTAGAAAAATTTATAAAATATAATTTTAATTTTATTTTTAAAAAATATTTTTCCATGGTTACATGATTCAGGTTCTCTTCTTCTCCTCTTTTCTCCCCTCTACTGGAGCTGACAAGCAATTCCATTGGGTTAAACTAGATGTAATTTTAAATAAAGACTGTTTTCAAGTTTATAGAAAACCATTAATTTGAGCTCTAATTAATGAAAATGATCTTTAGTCACATGTTTCCTTCTTTCAAGGAGATGCCCTAGAAGATACATGTTTAAACTTTTTGTCATGGAAAATCTAGTGAGGCCTATGAACCTTTCTTAGAATAATGCTTTTAAGATTATAAAATTACCAAGGAAACCACATGTGTAAGATACAGATATCGAAATTTTAAGGAGGATCAGCTAGGTAGCTCAGTGGATAGAGACCCAGGCCCAAACATAGGAAGTCTTGGGTTCAAATTTGGCCTCTGGCACTTCCTACCTGTGTGACCCAGGGCAAGTCACTTCACCCCAGTTGCCTAGCCCTTACCATTCTTCAACCTAGATAAGAGTTAAATAAAAAGATATAGTTCCTAAATTGAGGCTTTGTACTGAAATTGTTTGCTCCTGAAAACTGAAGATAAAGACCTGCTCAAGAAACAGCCTTCATTTCCAATCTCATCATTCAACCGAAACTTCTCTCTTTTATCTGTTGATATTTTGTCAGATCTAATAGCCTATATTCAATCCCTTGTTGGCTATTGTGACACTTTATTTATTACTCTTAGTTCTCTTCCTCTCTACCTGCTCTTTTTCAATCTCCTTTGCTAGATAGTCATATATGTCAGGTACAATAATTGTCTCTGTATTGAAAGGCTCTTTTCTGGATCCTTTTTTCTCTATATACTAGCCCAGATAGTAATCTCATCAGCTCCCATGAATTCAAATATCATCTCTTTGATCAATATAGCTCTCATCTCTTTGCTGAATTCTGAACCCATGCCTATAATACTAACTGCCCATTAGACCATTTCAGAATTGGAAGTCTTGATGGCATCTCAAACTCAAAATGTCTAAAAAAGAACTCATTTTTGTATTTGTATCTCTAGCAGCTAGCACAGTAACCTAGAATGTAGTAGGTGCTTGATAAATACATGTCAACTAATCAACCAGGAGTTTATTTCCCTTCATACCAACCTTTCTATTGTTCTTGAGGGTACCACCAAGTCACCCAATTCACAACCTCAGTCTCCTCCTCAACCCTCACTTAAATTTACTACATGTATCGTTTCATCCTAATCATAATTTATCTTAGATTTCTTTTTTCACACAGCCACCACCTTCCTTTAAATTCCCATCACTTCTCACCTGCCCTTTAACAATAGCTTCCCACTTGGTCTCCATACTCCAATTCATATTTCACTCAAGGACCAGAACCATTTTCCCAAAGCATATATATGATCATATAACCTATCCTTTTCTCCCCACCTCCTCCCTATCCATTGCCCAGTAAATTCTAGAGATTTCAAGTATAATTTGTTTGGATTTAAAGCTAGTTCTTTATCTTTATAACCTTCTTACATTTTAGTCCCCTCCATAAATTTGATGATTAAGCCAAACTAATCTATTTACTATTCTTCACACACATTCTATTACTCAGTGGACCCCCATGCTTCAAAAGGTTACTCTTTCTCTCCTATGCCTGACTTCCTTCAAGACTTAATTCAAATTCTAATTGTTTTCTCAATTCTTCAAGCTGCTAAAGCCTTCCCCTTTTAAGATTATTTCCTCCTGATTCCAGGTATCTTTATGCCCCCATTTACTTACACAATATTCCCCCACCCCACCCCATTAGAATATAAGCTTCTTGAGAACAAGGATTATCTTGCCTTTTTTTGTATCCCCAGCCCTTAATATCCAGTGTTTAGCTCACAGAAACATTTAATAAGATATTGTAGCACAGTTACAGTTCTCCTACTCTATTAAACAATTTGTGAGTTCTTTAAGTTGTTGACTATTTGACTTAAATTCAGAAGAATTAATACATATGGAGGTAAGGGGATTGGAAATACATGTATTCTTGGTTCACACACAATAAAAAGTATCAAAACATTAAGCAGTATAATGCTGTCATGAAATCATACGTAGGGCTTATCTACAAAGCTTATATGAAATTAAATGTTGCTTAATACCATATCAGCATAACTGAAATGTGATGATAATAATAATAGTAATAGTTACCATTTATATAGCTATGCTGTATATGCTTATATACAGTATGTACATGAAATATATATGCTGTGTTTCAGGCACTGTGTTAAGTGCTTTATAATTACTCACAGATGAGGAAACTGAGGCAAATAGGTTAAGTTATTTGCCTAAGATCACATAGCTAGTAAGGGAAGCCATTTGAACTCAGGTTTTATTAGCTCCTGGCCTGATACTCCATCTACTGAAAGTCTTAGAAAAGAAATAGAAAAAGGAAAGACTTAGAAATCTTAGCTACTACATGAGACTTACATGTTTTTCACTTTATTAACTAGTTACTGTGGCTTATCAGGAATGGCTGATGTTATTCTCTACATCAGTCAGTAGCTAGCTTATATCTTCAAAGCTAATGGGGGATGGGGGGTTTTCAGTTATTTACATAATGTTATAGATGTCATTTTTTAATTTAGCAAACTACTTATAGGTATACTATGTGCAAAACATTGCACTGGGCAATAAGAGACCACATGAAAGGTACATTAATAGAAAGGTTTTGACATGTTTCACTTGCATACAAAGTAGAACTAAGAACAAAGCAGGGGTAGATTATGTGCAACTTCCAAAATGATGGTTAGGGACCCCCAAGTGGCTCAGTAAATTAAGAACCAGACCTAGACCTAGAGACTGGAGGTACTGGGTTCATATCTAGCCTCAGATACCTCCTAACTGGGTGACTCTGGGCAAGTCATTTAATCACTATTGCCTTGCCCTCAACTACTCTTCTCCCTTGGAACCAATATGTAGTACTGATTACAAGAAGAAATGTAAAGGTTATAAATAATTTTTTAAAGAGCTAACATTTGGGGATATTAGTATACAAATAATATAAGAAAGTTTTGTCATTAAATTTGAATGAAGAGAAAGAAGGCAGCAGGAAGAAATGTAGAAGACATTCTAAGGAATGCATGATAAAATCATCTAAGAATAGTAGCTTGGCTGAAAGCATATATGAAAGTCAGAGAGCAATTTGAATTAAATCTGGAAGGGTCATTTGCAGCCATATTGTGGGAATTGTTTGTATTTTCTTCAAAAAACCAATTAGTTTTTTAATCAGAAGATTGACCTCTTAAAGCCTATATTCAGAAATTTATTTTCCATCTTCATGAAGGATGGATTAGAGAAGAGACCAGATTGGAGGTAGAGAGATAAATAAGAGAAGCCTCTTACAATAGTACAAGCAAGAGATAATGTGGACAGCAGTGTGAATGAAAAGAATCAGATATTGCAAAGGAAGAACTAACAGTTTGGTAACTGATGGGACATAGATGATTCTGAGATTTTGAGCCTACATAAGTAGGAGAATGTTGAGAGAAATAGATGTCACAGTGTAGAAATTATAAAAACTTCAAAAACTTTGATCTAAAAATGAAATTCCTGTCAGCTTCTTTTTAGAGAGGGAAATAGAAAAATCTTTTCAAGCATAAGCAACTATAAATATTTTTATTACTTGGCAACTTAGTTTCATGATTTTAATATGGGCTTTTATAATTCTGTTAATGCTGTTTCTTTTTTAATGCAAAATATAACATGGATAATGACAAAAATACATACAATCCTACAATTACCATAGGCATCTAAGAATTAGGCCTGGGACTGACACTTATTTTTATATACTATTTACAGTAGACCAAAGAACAAAATATATTTCAAATGGAAATAGTCTTACTGATAAAAGTTTAAGAGAAGTAGTAGTGTATGTTAGAGTACCAGAGTAGCCAGTCTATAGCATGTGTCCAGAATTTCTCTTAGCAGCAGAAGCCAAGTTGTACAGTTCCCTATAAAGTAGCCTATATTTCTGTCATTCTTTAGGAAAAAGAGCAATGCCTAAATAGGGTTGTCTGTAAGGTAGTGAGGTAAGATCAGGAGGCCTTAGCTCTGTTGCAGTAACAGTTCAGCTGTTCTTATGGCTCAGCTTCAGAGCTAGATCCCATTGACCTGTCCCAGCTAGCAGTCACTATTTTAAGCCTCCTAACTAACTAAAAATAGAAATGCTGTGCTATATCTGTTGCAGCT
The DNA here is from genome assembly GCF_027887165.1 of Monodelphis domestica. Lineage (NCBI taxonomy): Eukaryota > Metazoa > Chordata > Mammalia > Didelphimorphia > Didelphidae > Monodelphis > Monodelphis domestica. The sequence continues at coordinate 239,125,307 of NC_077228.1, read as the reverse complement.
TGTTTGTTTGTTTTGTAGAGTGGGAGGTTAAGATAAGAAAAAGTAGGGAAAGGAAATTCAGGTGAGAGGTGGATTGGTGAGTGCCAGTATGCACATACAAATGGACTTCAATTATTGTCTTTTCCAATACTCAAATGCATTTTTTATCCTGTTCAGTTGCACAAAGAATATTTTTTAAAATTGCACAAAAAATAAAATTATTATTGGTATCCTATACTTAAGCTTCCAGGATAGCAATAAATAAGTCTTATCAAAGATTAAAATTATTAGATTTGTGACAAGGAAATCACTTTAAAAGACTGATATATTTTAATTTAAGGTCGCCAAGGAATTCAGCTATGTAATTCCTAAATGAAAACTCAAGTCAGCAGTCAACCTTTTATGGAGTTTAATTACAAACAGGAAGAAGAAAGGTATTAGAGATAGAGAGAGGGAGAGAGAGAGAGAAAGAAAGGGGAGAGAAGGAAATAGGGCTTAAATACCCCCTCTGTTTAGGCTGGGCCAAAAGGCCCGTGCCCTTAGATAGCCGAGGCAAAGAAAAGAGATCAGTCCCTATCACTCACGTGACCAAAATGGAGAAACAGTCTCAGCAGCCTCCACCTCCAGCCTCCTTCAGAGCAAAACTTCTCAGAGCACAACCTCTCAGAGCAAAACCTCTCCAACCCCCTAGTCCTCAGACCCCGCTATCTTTAAGGAAACCATCCAAGTTCCCTCCCCCTCAGTTCTCACATCTACCAATCACTGTCCATGTCTTCCCTGTGCCAATGGTGGCTCTAGCTTAACCCAGGACCACCCAGAGGTCTGCCCTTTTGCACATGTCTGTTGAAGGTCATATTCTCAAATAATTAAATCTTGATCCTTTGCTGCAGCCCTTCCTAAATCCTGTTACTCTAAGTAGGGTGGAAATTGTATTTTCCAAGACCTGGTTCTGTCATTCCAAGTATCTCTATTGTATCAATTCTAAAATCAATCATGACTCAAAGAACTTCCTGTTCTATGCTTAAGCATAGGTCAAAGCCCTTTCCATTGTTCAGCAAAAGGTTTCTGTCCTAAAGCAGTCCCAAGTAGGGAGGAGAAGGATCCTCCCATGCCAAGGGGGTTCTTACTATCAGTAGGAAATTTTTTCCAGTATGAGATTTCCCAATGGGGAAATTTCCAATATTCATAAGTCTAAGAAATTTTAAGGTTTACAGATTAAAATAAGTTTTAATAAAAAGTTTTAATGTGGACTTGTGTGTCTATGTGTCTGGTAGTTTCTGATGCCCAATTCAGAGCAAGGACATTTGTCTACTTCACACATTTTTTAATTTAACGGGGGACCTGGAGATCCTCTTATCATAGAGATGTGTAGGGATTAACTAGCCCACAGTGACATAAAGTAGAAACAGGAAGGGAGATTGGAAAAGGGCATAAAAGGCCGTCAGTTGCCGACTGTTGGGGCTGGCAGTTTGGGGGGAAATTGGCTGCTGGGAGTGAGTTGGGTTGGTGATTGGCAGTTTAGTTGCTGGTATATAAAGGTGGGCCTGAGTTTACTTAGAGAACTTTTTGGATTTAGCCTTTTTTTTTACCTTTTCTGGGTTGGGAGGTGGCTGATCTTCGTTGACAGACCTAATTGAGGTTGGATTAAACACTGATTGGGTTGGTTTGGATTGGGCTGGATTGGGTTGGAACTTTGTGGGGTGGCTATTATTAATGGTAGTTAATAGGCAGTTATAGGTAGATATCAGCAGTTTTAGGTGGTAATTATAGTTAGTTATAGGATAATTAGTATAGACATTAGGAAATTTTCTTTCTCTACCTTTTTCCTATATTTCTCTCCTTTACTATATTCTTTTACTGTCTCTATTTTAATTAACCTAAATTGTTAATTGTTAAAAGCTACTAGAAGTTTTCTTTTCTCTGGCTTAAAGGAATAATATTAATTTACAACTCTACTATATTCTCCATAAAACTTAAATTATTAAAAGTTCTCTATTTGTCAAAACTCCCAAGTTAACCCTTAAATCTGTCAATTTTCAGTGTCACTGTAAAGATGTGGTCAGCTCTAAAATGACATTGTGAAAGCCTGCCTGTTTCCCATTCGGATCTTCGTTAAAGATGCCCTTAATGTCTATGTAGATCCTTCTCAGCAACCTTTCATGGGGATTGGAAAGTAAATATGTGGGCCATTAGTTGTCATTACTTTGCCCTTTTTTTTTTAAAACGATATCTTTGGAATTTTTTCAGATATTTTGGGAATTGATCCCTCAATTCCTTAAAAATTATGTCACTGCCAACATTAATCCCAGAATATTTGATCCAATCCAGCTATTTTTACCCCCTTTATTTGCTTTAGTGCCGTTTCCACTTCCAATCCTGCACATGCAGGACTATTTTGTTATATTCTAACTGCAATAGCTCTGCTTTCCTTTATAAAAAGTTTATCATTTAAAAAAAATTCATACCATTTTTTACATCTGTATCTTGTCCTCCTAGCTTTATCCTTTAATATCCTAAAGATGATTTAAATTGGATCTTTCCTCAGGCATTCTTTAAACATTTTCTTTTTACTGCATCTCCTATAATCCATTAGTACTGGTAATCTACAACCATTTCTACCTTTAATTGACATGTAGATGTGCTTGGCAAGGAAATCAAATATGTGTTATTGGAAATTATTTCTTTTGCTAATCTCTGTCAATGGCTATCCATTTTCTTTGGGATTAGAAGAAAATATAGGCTTGTTTTAATAGGTCAAATTAGAATTGCTTTCATTATATTCTGTACCTTTTTCTTAGTATTATTATAGTTTTGGGTAAATTTTTACTTCGCTGGTAACAAGGTGGTGGTCTGACCCCTCTATAGCTAATTCAGAATTAACTCCCATATGCCTCATAGTCATTTCCTTTAGTTAAAATTTTAATCTTTTCCATTTTTTATTACTTGGTACGTTCTATGTACAATGTCTCCCAAGCCCCTGCTTTAAAATATTTGTAATAAAGTTGAGATTTCTGTAATTTTTCAATGTTTTGGCCTCATTTCTTATTCTTGAGCTATATTTTTCATCACACATTCCATCTCTAAGTTGTTTAAAATCAAGTTTTTCGTAGAATTTCTTTACCTCTTTTTCCTGTGCAGCCGATGTTGGCAATCAGAAATGTGATATTTTTGCAGATGTTCCTCAGGAGCCACTGTCTACCCTCCTGCTCAGAGCACATATTAAGGTTATTTCTCTTCCCCTTCCAATCCCATAAGAAATGCAAAAGTCTACTCAAATCTGCCCTGATTAAAAATTCAAAGACTTATATCATTCTCTTCTAGAATTAGTTTCCCTAGCCTTTCTTTCTCAAGATACTGCTTCTCTTTTCTGATTTACTGTATTAGTGCTGTGGCTCACCTCTCTGTTACTACCATGCTAAGACCAACACAAAGCCTTGTTTGTTGAACTGTACCCTTTCAATACCCAAAGCCTGTACTGCCTCACAAAACTTGCCTCTTGCCTCTTGCCTCTTGCCTCTTGCATCCAGCCTAGAACCTAAACCTTAGCATCTCATGCTCATCTCTACCAACCCTAACAAGGACTTTTGCCACCACACACATTACCTCTGATATAAGAGCTCTAGGTACCAGTGCCTCTAGATCTTTCAAGTCTAAAAACAAACAGCGTTTAATTCTTAGAACCCAGACTAGCACCAAAGATACAGATACTTCTTGCTAGTAGAAACTTAAGAGAATGAACTAATTGCAGCAAAACCAAGAGATTTCTTCCCTGTTCTTTGAAAGAAAATTAACTCTGCCTTCTTGCATTCATAGGCCACTTGAAAATGGGAACCCCCATAAAAAGATACAAAAATTACCACCTCTCAATCCCAGGAATACAAAGTTAATATCTCTCTAAGGAAAAATGACTGACTGGCTTTACCTTTTCCTTTTTTATTTATTTATTTTTCTGAAACTAAATTCCAAATAAAATTAGTATTTCCATTTATAATTACAAAACTTGAGGGTGTTATACAAATTTGAAATTTTGAATATGAAAGTAATTCTTTTTCTTTGTGTAAGTATGTATATATAATGATATCCACTTGCAACTTTCAAAGAATCTTGCTTGTCTGGTTATTCCTCTTGACCTTCATTTTTTTTTCTTTTTGGGTTTGATTTGGTTGAAACTATTACTTGAAGGCTAGGGAGGACAGCCAGGTCTAGACACTAATGGTCCTGGGTTCAGTTTTGGCCTCAAATGCTTCCTTAGCTATGTGCATGTAGGCAAGTCACTTAACCTTGATTGCCTCAGTTTCTTTATTTGTAAAATGAGCTGGAGAATGAATTGCAAAACACTAATATCTTTGCCAAGAAAACCCAAAATTCAAAGAGTAGGACAACTAATTGACATGACAAATCGTTCTCCCAATTTGATTTTCTCGAGTGTTATGTGGCAATTTTATCTAGTGTATACTGTTATTTCTATGTAATTACAATACTATGTCCAATTATTACTAGTAATAACTGGTACAAACTCCTTTATCATAGGTTACAATTTATATAATATATTGGTCTTAAAGCATTTAGTTCTGATGATTCATATATTATAAAAGAGATGATACTGAAATATTGGGAACATTTCAAGTGGTTACCTGATTGTTGGATGAAGATACCTTTTATAGGTATTGCTTAATGACTTTTAAATGTAATATGAGGTAAAAGAGGATATAAATGAAGAATCATAAACTTTAGAACAAATATCTTGGAAAACTACTCATTTTTGCATTCATTTTTCTATGTCTTTTTCACTTTCAACAGGCTGGGGCGACATGCCTAATGTTCATTCAAAGACTGAAGCTTCTTGGGGAGAATCATCATCTCCTGCTGCTACAGTAGATAATGGCACAGCAGCTTGGGGAAAGCCACCTAGCAGTGGTGCAGGATGGGGAGATAATTCGGAGCCATCAGGGACATTTGGAAGAACAAGTGCCCCAGCTGCTGCCCCAGCCCTGTGCAAACAAGGTGAGTAAAATTGAATATTTTATTGTTGCATTTTTTAAAGGGAGGAGATATTTAATGGGAAGCATAATTATTACTGTATTTTAATTAAGGTATGTAACTTAGACAGATTGACTTTGACTAACATGTTGTGAGGGGGAAAAGGGGTTATTTTTTAAAAGGTTGGACTTGAATATTTAAGAGTAGTCACCAGGAAGTTCATTAATTCCAAAGAGATTTATTTACAAAATATAGAAAGAATGAAGAAGAAAATCAGAGTGAGGATAAGATAAGATATCTAGCCTAGGCACTAAGTAATTTACTCCTCCAGGCAGGGAGAATTAGTTTCAGCCAGCCTCAGCAAAGTTGAGGACTCAGGACGTGTCTCTCAAGAGGCTAGATCATCTTTCCTCAGGCTGGACACTTCAGATCATGTGTCAGTCCAGTGAGCAGATCCTTCTGCCCCTCTTCACCAGCCTCAACTCAAAAGTATAAAGAATTTAATTCTCATGGGAAGTAATAGCTCTTTTAAAGACATTTTCTCTTGCGTCACTTTCTGTGCCTTCCCTTAATTCTACATCTACCATTCACAGTTTCTGCTCTAGGTTGCCCAGAAGGCAGTCAGTCGATTCTGATTCGTCACTCACTATTGCACACATGTGTCATAGACCTTCCACTTCATGATTAAGTGGGGTATTTGCACTTTTGGTGATTAGATCTAAATGGGCAGATCTTCATACTTAAATTTTTAAGTACTGTGTTTACACTTATGGGGATTAAATCTAAAAATAGGCAAGGGTTACAATTTAATCTTCACAATGTCATAGAAAGTCTCTTTAGGAGGGCAGCTGGATGACTCCTTGGATTGAGAGTCAGACCTAGAGACGGGAGGTCCTAGGTTCAAATCTGGCCTCAGACACTTCCCAGCTGTGTGACCCTGGGCAAGTCACTTGACCCCCATTGCGTAGCCCTTACCACTCTTCTGCCTTGGAACCAATACATAGTATTGACTCCACGACCGAAGGTAAGGGTTTAAAAAAAAAAGAAAGAAAGTCTCCTTAGCTATGTTCTGCTACTTTTATCTTTGTATACTTTACTAATTGGAGTGACATCTTTGGGAAAGAAAAGATTTTTAAGACCAAGTAAGGGTTAGAAAAAATTACAAAATGTAAAATAAATAATTTTGATTACATTAAATTAAAAAGGTTTTGTACAAACAAAACCAATGCAACCAAAATTAGAAGGGAAGCAACAAATTAGGGAAATTGTTATAACATAAACCTCTGATAAAGGTCTAATTACTCAAATATATAAGGAGCTAAAATCAGTTGTACAAAAAATCAAGCCACTCCCCAATTGATAAATGGGCAAAGGACATCAATAGGCAGTTTTCAGATAAACCAAAACTCTCAATAAGCACATAAAAAGTGTTCTAGATCTCTTATAATCAGAGAAATGCAAATCAAAATAACTCTGAGGTACCACCTCACACCTAGCAGATTGGCTAACATGACAGCAAAGGAAAGTGATACATGTTGGAGGGGATGTGGCAAAGTTGGGACATTAATGCATTGCTGGTGGAGTTGTGAATTGATCCAACCATTCTGGAGGGCAATTTGGAATTATGCCCGAAGGGCTTTAAAAGACTGTCTGCCCTTTGATCCAGCCATAGCACTGCTGGGTTTATACCCCAAGGAAATCATAAGGAAAAAGACTTAAACAAAAATATTTATAGCCACATTCTTTGTGGTGGCAAAAAATTGGAAAATGAAGGGATGCCCTTCTGTTGGGGAATGGCTAACAAATTGTGGTATCTGTTGGTGATGGAATACTATTGTGCTCAAAGGAATAATGAATTGGAGGGATTCCATGTGAAATGGAATGACCTCCAGGAATTGATGCAGAGTGAAAGGAGCAGAACCAAGAGAACATACACAGAGACTGATACACTGTGGCACAATAGAATGTAATGTACTTCTCTACTAGCAGCAATGCAGTGATCCAGGACAATTCTGAGGGACTTAGGAGAAAGAACACTATCCACATTCAGAGGAAGAACTGAGGGAGTAGAAACACAGAAGAAAAACAACAGCTTGATCGCATGGGTTGATGGGGATGTGATTGAGGATGTAGACTCTAAATGATCACCCTAGTAAAACCCAGTGGAGTTGCATGTTGGCTGGGGGGGGGGGGGGGGGAGAAGGGGGGAAACAGGACCATGAATCATATAACAATGGAAAAATATTCTAAACTAATTGGAGTGACAGTCCTCATGGCTTGGAAGTCAAAAACTACTTCTCCCAAGATTATATTGCAATGAAAATGTGTTTGCTTTATATATTGTCAATCTGTCAAGTAGAGAAAACTTTTTTTTTCCTTCAAGCTTCAAAATCTATGCAAGAAGGCTGGGGCAGTGGTGGGGATGAAATGAACCTCACTACCAATCAGTGGGAAGATGAAGAAGGAGATATGTGGAATAATGCTGCTTCACAAGAAAGCAACTCCTCCTGCAGTTCCTGGGGGAATGCCCCAAAGAAAGGACTTCAAAAGGTAGCCTTTTCTTTTAGAAAAAGAAGAGAAAAATCAGATCTAGTTAAGATGTATTCAGTAATAAAAGTTGCTTCCCCTTTTGTATCCCATAGTTACTATGAGAAAACTAAAATTAAGCCAGTTGGTTTAACATTGTTGAAAGTTAGAACCATGTGCAAAATAACACCTATTTTGCACTTAAATTGCTAAGTAGATATCATTAATAATGATGGGCCACACACATGCAAAATTTTAGAGTATTGAATTAAAATGTTGAATTATCTGTCATGATAAACACCAACTCTGAAATTCAACTATTATGAGCCCACTCTGAAATTCAACTATTATGAGCCCAGACTTTAGCCTAGTATTGAAAGACAGCATGGTAAAGGAGGAACAGTATTGGATTTGGACTCAGAAGACGCAAATCATTAAACCCTTCTGTGCCTCATTTTTTCCTCAGATACAAAATTTTGGTCGGGGAAAATATAACTCTTAAGGTTACTTGCATGTGATTATATGATTAAACTGACCTAAAAGAATTTTTGATGAAAGAGAAGCCTTTTAGTTTACTATATCATCATGCATTTTTATTGAATAGTTTGAAAACCATCGTGATGGATATTTTCTGGGATGTGGGATATATGATATTTAAATAATTATAAGGGTTTTATCATTTTAAAACTGAAATGAAGTTTTAAAAATTTGGATTTTTGTAGATCACTTATGTCTCTTTAGAGCTTTTCATCTACTCTACTTAACCCCCTCTACATTTATCCTTTCTAAATGGTCCCTTTTCCATCTTTCTATAGTTTACCTTTTATTCATTATAAACACCTTATGGAAATAAAGAAAAAACTAAATGAAATGGAAGGGTTTTTTTGTTTCTCAAACTTCTTATCTTTTTCTTTGAGAAAAGACATCATTTTATGCCTGTCTTTAAAATTTAAAGGCCTAGAAGCCAATATATTATTTTTAGTTAGCCTCCTTTAATACATAGTGTAGTGTGAATAAGATGATAATAATTTTGAAGATGTACATTTAATTATTTCTGCATTGATTCTCTAAGATAGAAAAAGTAATTCTTTGCTTATCCAGCTCATGAATTATTCTTATGTATACATCCCTGTTATAACTAAAATAATACATAATGTTAGCAGCAACCATATTTCAAAAAATTCCCAGAATATAAAAATTATTAAGTAACAATCCAAAGGGTTTCTCTTATTCTAAACTGCAGTAGATTAGGATCATGCCTATTTTCCATAAATTCAGTAAAGAAATGCTTTATAGATTTTTTTCTCCTTTCACCACATTTCATTTGTTTAGGGCATGAAGACATCTAGCAAGCAAGATGATGCCTGGATCATGAACCGTCTGATTAAACAACTCACAGACATGGGCTTTCCAGTAATTAGCATTTTATTTTGTTGCTACCATATGTGACCATTTTTATATAAATATTAGGTTTTGTTATTGAAAATTTTTCACTTATACTTATTGATTAGAAAAGGAGTTATTTTAAGGATGATGTTAAAACACTAAATAATGAAAATCTTTTTTTATATTAATGAATATGATTAAGAAAGGTAGCATATCCATGTAATCCCTTCTATGGGGAAAAAGTCAACTTGAAAGTATGTCTAAATAGAAGGATTATATGACTTCACTTTTGTTCATATTTTCAGTATTGCAAAGATAAAAGAAAAAAAACTGGTTTGTATAGTCTATTCCTCCCTTTATATAGTCTCTCAAAACCTTTATTCAGGTATAAATATATTTATATAATAAAATGGGTATTCACAAAGTATTAAATGTACTACATACACTAAAAACACTTAAATTTATTTTTCTCTCCTTTTGATGCTTGAAAAGTTAATCTTTGTCAATTCATTATTGATAAACTAGAAAATCATGTTGGAATTTTTGAAGGACTAAGGAAGCCTATATAAGACTTGAAATTTCCAAAGTATTAATTTTAACATGAAAAGTTCTTCAAAAATATTAAATGCTCTGAAAGAGAAATTGAGCATAATGAATTGCCAAAAAAAATCCATAGAACCACATGGATTTACAAGTGATATCAACTATTCAAAGAGCAGCTAATTCTAATAGACTTTATTGATATCTTTGGTTTTTAATCTCCTATTTCCCTCTCCAAGAGACCTATCCCTAACGAGATTTTTTTTTTAAACCTCTACCTTCCATCTTAGAATCAGTAATGTATTGGTTCTAAGGCAGAAGAGCAATGAGGGCTAGGCATTGGGGGTTAAGTGACTTTAAAATATTATTGTATAAATCATTCTTTGGGTTTTGCTCACCTTACTCAGCATCAGTTCATATAGATCTTTCCAGGTTAATCAGAAATCCTCTCTTTTGTCACTTCTTTCACTTAACAATATTCTGTGACATTTCTTCTCTGAGACAGTAAATATAGATTTTATATGTGCAATCATGTAAAACATTTTTTCATGTTAGTAATTTTGTGGAAGAAAACTTTAAAACAAAAGGAAAATAAAAAGAAGTAAGAAAGTAAAATATAGTATATTTTGGTACTGAATTCAAACTCCCATCAGTTCTTTCTCTGAAGACAGGTGGTATGATTCATCATGACTCTCTTGGATTCTCTTGGATCAATATTACTGAAAATAACTAGGTCATTTACAGTTGTTCATCAAAAAATATTGCTGTTCTACAGTGTTCTCCTGGTTCTTCTCACTTTCATTTTGCATCATTTCATGTAATTCTTTTCAAATTTTCTTGAAACCATCCTGCCTGTCATTTTGTTCAGCCAATTCTCCTATTGATGGGCAACCTCTAAATTTCTACCCAAAAAGAGCTACATTAAATTTTTTCTACATATAGGTCTATTTACCTTTTTTTTTTTGGTGGGAGTGGGGGGGGTTCTCTTTGGATTATATACCTAGTACCTGTATTGCTAGATCAAAGGATTATGTACAGTTTTAGAGAACCCTTTAGGCATAGTTCCAAATGAGCAGGATGCTGTCAGGAAAACCTGGAAAGATTTACATGATCTAATGCAATGTAAAATGAACATACCAAGAAGAACATCATACATAGTAATAGCAGTATTGTACAATGATCAACTGTAAATGACTTCACTATTCTCAGCAATACAAAGATATAAGAAATCCCAAAGGACTTATGATGAAAAATACTATCAAAGCAACTAGTGGATAGAGCACCAGGCTTGGAGTCAGGAGGACTTGGGTTCAAATTCAGACACTTCATAACTGGAAGACCACAGGGAAGTCAACCCTAATTACATGCTGATCTTGCTGATCTTTTGTCTTAGAATTGATACTAAGACAGAAGGTAAGAGTTTATATGGGCTGGGAGAGAAGGGAGAGACAGAGAGAAAAATAGAAAATATCCACCTCCAGAGAAAGAACTGATAAGAGTATAAATGAAGATGGAAGCATACTATTTTTTTTTGCTTTGTTTTGGGTCTGTTTTCTTTCATAATGTGACTAATATGGAAATATGTTACTGTTCATGTATAACCTATATCAAATTGCTGTTTTGTGGTATGGGGAAGAGTAATTTTTTAAAAAATGAATGTTACAATTCTTTTTACATGTAATTGAAAAAAACAAAATATTACTATAACAATAATAATAATTTCTTTGGTGTATGTTTAGGTCTTCCCAAGCTCTTTACCTTCTTAAATAGAAACTTAAAATGAAAATACGATTTTTTTCCCACAGAGAGAGCCAGCTGAAGAGGCTTTGAAGAGTAACAATATGAATCTCGATCAGGCCATGAGTAAGTAACAAAATGCTGTTCTCAAAATAATACTTCAAAAAGAGAGACATGGAAGTGAAATTTCAGTTTTCAAAGTTTTATTCTCAATATCATCAAATAATATTTAAGTATTTGTTGAATAGAAGCTTAAATATTTTAGGAGGTGTAATGCTCTTTTACTAAAAATGAGCTGTTTATCTACCAAGACAAATACCTCAGAGGATAAAAGTTAATAGTACACATTTAAAAGATTAAGAATTTGTCCATCCCTGCTCCCAGAATGCATTGATTTTTAACATTTTTAGGTGCAAACATAATAGTGAGATTCTTACCTTATTTGATCCATGGACCTATTTGACAGTCTTGTAAAGCTCAGAATAATGTTTTACTGTAAATTCAAGTACTTGAATTTACAAATTCAAGGAAATTGCATTTTCATTTTGAAGGTGAGTGAAAATATGTATGTGATTTTTTTTCCAATTTAAGTTAAGAAATCCTTTTCAAGGACTGTATATCAGAATTCAACAAGTATTCACTCAGCACCTCTAACACAGTATAAAATTTGGGGGAGAGAAAACTTAAAAAGAAATACACAAACATACACATGCAGCCCCACTTATACACACAAAATAAATGAGAGATACTCCTTCTGTACTGAATTTTTACCAAGTTCATGTCCATTACCTGTGGATTTTCCCCAAGGTTCTGTCCTGGGTTCTCTGCTTCCTCTATACCAGGTTTGGTGATCCTTTTCCCAATTTGAGTGCCCAGAGGGCAAATTCAAGATGTCTGGGAGCCCCTGGCTTACCAGAGAGAGTTGAGGGAGAAAGTGCTTGCTTTGGGCAACTGAACAGAGCAACGTGGCATTCAAAAACTGTTCTCAAGCACTGGGAAGAGAGGAAACAGAGCAGCTCCACAAGTGCCACAGCTTTGCCAATGAGGCACTACACATGATATCATCCTTTCTCATGAGTTCAATCATAAACTCTTATCTATATAGATGATTCTCAAATCCACTTATCCAGCCCTTACCTCTCTGCTGACATCCAGTCTGTCTTCTAAACAGCTTCTTGGACATCTCAAACTGAATGTCTATTGATGGTGGTGGTGGTAACTAACATTCATATAGCACTTTAAGGTTTGCAAAGTGCTTTACAGATATTACTTCATTTTGTCCTCACAATAGCCCAGGGAGATATATGCTATTATTATTCTCACTTTATAGAAGAGGAAATTGAGGCAGAAAGAGGTTTAGTAACTTGCCCAGAATCACACAGCTAGTAAGTATCCATGTAAGATTCAAAACTCAGGTCCCTAACTCTAGTTCCATCACTTTATCCACTTTATCATATAGCTACCCTAGAGATTTAAACTTATCTTACATTCAACATGTCCAAAACTGAACTCATCATCTTTCTCCACAAACTCTTCCCCTCTTCCAAATTTCTCTAATACTGTCAAAGGTACCATCATTCTTCCAGTCACTCGGGTTCAAAATCTAGATGTCATCCTTGACTCTTTCAAGTCTTGGCAGTTCTATGTAATATCTCTTATATTTGCCCATTTTTCTCTCTGACAGTGCCACCACCCTCTTGCAGACTCTCATTATATTATTCTTTTTTTCCCCACTTCCCTCTGCCCACTGTTCAAGTCTTCTTACACCATATTCCCCTAGACTAATTCTGTGATCCAGTTTCACTATTCACCTTACTGTTCCTTGCATATAACACTCCATCACCAACCCTTTACATTTTTAATGGGTATCTCTCATATCCAAAGTGCTCTCCTTGTCTTTGCTTCTGGCTTCCCTCAAGCATCAGCTAAAATCCCACTTTATTTAAGAAGGCTCTTTTTTAAATTTTCTTGAATGCTAGTGCCTTCCTTCTGAGATAATCACCAATTATCATGTGAAAAAAATAACCTGGAGTACTTCACTATAGATCTTCTGTGGCTCTGACATTTACTCATTAATGATTACTCTTTGAGTCCAATCATTCAAATTGTTCTGAGTTGTATCTAGTTGTATTATTTTGTCCACAATTCTCCATCATCTCTATCTGAATAAGATACTATGCTAACTTTATAAAATGTTTTATTGAAATCTTAGATAAACCAGTTTATCAACAGAATTTGTCACCTACCATTTCAATAATGTTGTAAAAAAGGAAGTAAGATAATCTGACATGACCTGTTCTTGATAAAGTCAGTCCAGCTCTTTATAATCAGAACTTCCTAATATAAATGTTCACTTGCTCTTTAATGGTCTCCCCTAAATTTTCTCCAAGAATCAAATTAGTGGCCAATAATCTATCCTTCTCCGAGAGGCACCATTCCTATTTTCTTTCTTTGATATTCAAAGTATTATTGACAGTAGCAATCACATATCGGTTTTTTCAGTGTCTAAAGAGTTCACTCATTTGGGCCAAGTGACTTGAATTTATCAAAGGGGGTCTTTTACTATATCAGCCTTAATTTATGTTTTGTTTTTTGTTGTTGTTTCTGCTTTATACTTTTTAAAATTTTTTATTTTAAAGTATTTCTCCATGGTTACATGATTCATGATTTTTCCCTTCCCCCTCCCGGAGCCAACAATACCTATTTTCATATTATTCATTTTTGTGATAGAGTAGTCTTTTAAAAATCGAAGCCCCACATCCTATAGCCATATAAATAAGTGATAAATCATATGTTTTTCTTCTGTGTTGGAGATGACTGAACAACAACAAATTTAAAACATTGTTTATCATTAAGTTCTTTTGCTCTGGCAGACTTATTGCTTGCTTCCGTTTCTTTGATGATCAGATAAGAAAGCATGAATGACTAAAACCATTTTGGAAGTCTAATTTTCAAGTTATTTTATCTTAACTATTGAAAAACATTGCAATGATGAGAATATTCTTTTTAAAGCATTACATTTGTGTGAGAATGTGAGCATGTAAATTTACTGAAATGTGAATTAAGTTATCTGCACTTACCAGAATATAGTTAAAGATTTAAAGAAGAGGGCAGCTAGATGGCTCAGTAGATTGAGAACCAGGCCCAGAGATGGGAGGTCCTAGATTCAAATTTGACATCAGACATGGCCTAGCTATGTGACCCTGAATAAGTCACTTGACTCCCATTACCTAGCCCTTATTACTCTTCTGGCTTGGAACCAATACATAGTATTGATTCTAAGATGGAAGGTAAGGGTTTAGGGGAAAAAAAAGATTTAAAGAAAAAGAAGACAATTTAATCTAAAATGCTAAAATATTTTATAGGGCAATAATGACATTTTTATAATATTTTCAGTGAAGGCTTATCTTTAGGTACTAAATTAATTAACTTTTTAAATTTTTGCTTTTGCATCAAAGTATATCACTTAAACAAGAAATACATTTTATTTTTGCCGTTATTTTGCATTGAGAAAGAATTATTTTAAAGCATTTTCATTGTATACTTCCATTGATCTAGAATATTTTTATATATAATTATAACTTCAAATACTAGAAATTTAAATGCTACTACCACTTCTTGGGATCAGATCAGGCCATATTTGTTAGATGGATGGCAAAGGTCACAGTCTTTGGGGTGCATCAGTGGATGAGATAACAGTAACCAGGAATCTGTAGGGTATACAAATCAACAAGTCAGTAATTATTTATCAAGAATTTACTATGAACCAACCATTGTGTTATTGTGCAAAGTACTAGAAATAGAAAAAAAAAAGGACAGTCTCTTCCATCAAGAAGATTACATTCTAATAGGGGGGAATGGTGCATAAAAGGAAAATTAAAAGGAGTAAAAGAAGGTGCAAGTGGGGAAAAGGGAAGGGTAGTCTTTGTAGAGAAAATCTGGGGTGAGAGTGTGACAAGGAAATCACTTTAAAAGACTGATATATATTAATTTAAGGTCGCCAAGGAATTCAGCTATGTAATTCCTAAATGAAAACTCAAGTCAGCAGTCAACCTTTTATGGAGTTTAATTACAAACAGGATGAAGAAAGGTATGAGAGAGAGAGAGGGAGAAAGAAAGGGGAGAGAAAGGAATAGGGCTTAAATACCCCTTCTGTTTAGGCTGGGCCAAAAAGCCCAAGCCCTTAGATAGCTGGGGCAAAGAAAGGAGATCAGTCCCTATTACTCACGTGACCAAAATGGAGAAACAGTCTCAGGGGCCTCCATCTCCAGCTTCCTTCAGAGCCGACTCTCAAAGCACCACCTCTCCAACCAACCACCTCAGTCCTCAGACCCCTCTGTCTTTAAGGAAACCATCCAAGTTCCCTCCCCTCAGTTCTCACATCTACCAATCACTGTCCATGTCTTCCCTGTGCCAATGGTGGCTCTACCTTAACCCAGGACCGCCCAGAGATCTGCCCCTTTGCACATGTCTGTTGAAGGTCATATTCTCAAATAATTAAATCTTGATCCTTTGCTACAGCCCTTCCTAAATCCTGTTACCCTGAGTAGGGTAGAGATTGGAATAATTAAATTTTGATCTATGCTGCAGCCCTTCCTAAATCCTGTTAGGACTGAGTAGAGTGGAGATTGTAATTTCCAAGACCTGGTTCTGTCATTCCAAGTATCTCTATTGTATCAATTCTAAAATCAATCATGACTCAAAGAACTTCCTGTTCTATGCTTAAGCATAGGTCAAAGCCCTTTCCATTGTTCAGCAAAAGGTTTCTGTCCTAAAGTAATCTTAAGAAGGGAGGAAGAGGAACCTCCCATGCCAATGGGGTTCACATTCCAATAGAGTTCCCACTATCAATAGGAAATTTTTCAAGTATGAAATTTCCCAATGGTGAAATTTCCAACATTTATAAGTCTAAGAAATTTTAAGGTTTACAATCCCCCCTGATGATCATTGGGAGACTAGTCTCCCCATTGATCATTTAACATAATCATTTTGTAGTTCTAAATTCACTTCTAACTAAAGAGATACACAATATTCAATTTTCTAAGAGAAATTAGAATAGTGAGAGAGGAAATAGAAAAGAAAAGAAAAGAAAAGAAAAGAAAAGAAAAGAAAAGAAAAGAAAAGAAAAGAAAGCAAAACCAGTGTTTGCTAGGCGCATTGACAGAAAGCCAAATTAGGGGCAGTCCCTTTTGGCATAAATGTGTACAATTACAATAAATGTTCAATCAAAAGTTCAGTCCAATCAATCACATCCTAAGTTCATTCTCGATCTTCTTGATGAAGTGTAGGTTTTCGGCATCTTTCTGCAACAGTTCATTCTCTGGATATAAAAGTTTCAAGCTTCTTTCTTGAAGATCTTTTCTCAAACAGAATCAAAATCTTTGAATTTTTTTATAACAGTAAAATCAACATTCAAACATACACATACCCCACCCTTCTTTCTTGCTATTACTTAGCAACATGACTCATTTTGAATGGTTTGCATGACTTTGTATGTATAATGGCCATTATATTTCTCGCCTTGTCAATGGTTATATGATGGGTATAGGAAGGGAGAAAATTTTGAAGTAAAAATTAAAAAGAAAGTACCTTCCCTGTGGCCATTCTCTCTGACTGACTGGTTCCTCTTAGATCAGTGGTTCTCAACCTTTCTAATGCCGTGACCCCACAATACAGTTCCTCATGTTGCAGTGACCCCAAACCAAAAAATGATTTTGGTGGCTACTTCAAAACTATAATTTTGCTACAGTTATGATTCAGATTGTAAATACCTGATATGCACTATGTATTCGCATTGCTATAAATTGAGAGGTTGAGAACCACTGTCCTAGATCCTCCATTTTGAGGGTCACTCATGTCTTTCATTCTTTTCTAGGTACACTCCTGACTCTTGTAAACCTTAAAGTTTCTTAGACTTATAAATGTTTGAAATTTCACCATTGGGAAATTTCATACTTGAAAAAGTTCTCTCCCTGGAAGTTGATAGTATTTTTAAAAATGATGCTTCTAAAATTATTATAGACCATCGCATTAGTCAAAAGTAGCTATGTAAAAATAAAATTAAGTTAAAAAAAAACGTAGCTAAGTCTTTGATAGCTGATTATCACTACAGTATTGTGCAATATTCTCATAATTCTACTCACTTCACTTTTCCATTGTTATAAGTCTTCAGAGAATACTTTCATTATGTAGAATTCAGGGCTGAAGTGAGCTTCTAAAGTGGAAAGATTCTGGGACACATTAGAGAAAGTCCAGCTAAAGAGTCAGGAGTTGTAGCATAGAGAGAAATGAAGAAATGGGTAGCCTGAGTGACCTTCTTAAAATTTAATCATTAACTTAATCCTTTAGTTAAAACTCAATTATTCTTCCAGGATATCTTGGGCAAGTAATTTTTTAGATAAGAGAACCTTCCTCTAATTTATAGCTGATGTTTAGAGAACTCTTTCTGTCCCTTTCCCGATGAGATTATGGTCCAAACAGATACCATAGCCCTCTAGCATCAGCTTTCAACTCAGCCAGGAGCCTAGAACTTCAAAAGTTTTTAAAACTTTGAATCTTTTTTCTGAAGTTGATATCCACAATCTTATATTTGATAGTCGTGACTAAATTGAAGCACTTTCTTTAACTTATTGCTTTTCCCATTCTCTTCAGGTGCTTTGCTGGAAAAGAAGGTGGAAATGGACAAGCGTGGAATGGGAGTGACTGACTATAATGGAATGGTCACCAAACCCCTTGGCTGCCGCCCACCAATTTCCAAAGAGTCTTCCATGGACCGCCCCACCTTTCTTGACAAGGTGAGTTATTTTGTTTAGATAAGTATTCTGATGTTCTGCTTCGGGTGAACTTTAACAAGTCACCTCCATAAATTTCTCATATCAACATAATAATTACCACACTACAGGTTTCACATTTGGCTATTCTAATTTTGTGTTTGCTTGATCTGCCAGCTGAGGTCTGTAAGCAGCAATGAGTTTAGTACCAGTGCTTAACTCATAGCCTTTGATCAATTCTCATATAGATTTTGAGATATCTTAGAGGACAGTAGATATTATAGCTTATTATAAAAAGTTTCCTCATGTTGCATTGAATATTTAGCATTGCTACCTTAACTCCTAGGTCCAAATGAGTCTTTGACATTATTAATGTCATATATAACAGTCAAAATAGATAATATTTGTAAAGCTCCTAGGAAGTACTTGGCACATAGTAGGAGCTATATAAATGCTTGTCCCTCATCCTTTCTCTAATGCCAAGAGCAAAAGAATTGGAGCTCAAAAATAGAAAAATATTATGGGAAAGCAAGAAAATGCTAGTAATCACTGGCAAACTGCTAGAGATCAGATTCCTTTTCTGTTCTCTAGTAGACTTATATCTGTTTTGAAATTATACTCTTTTATCTATATGTTTTGTTTATGAAAGGAATCTAAGTGATTAATTAGTTGTCAGTTCTATACTGGGCCAAGCTTAAAAACTAGATAAAGGAAATCTGCTTATTTGAAGATAAATTATAGTCTTATTTCAACTCTTGACATAATTTTCAAATCCTCTTTCCTTTAGTAGGACCTCATTTACACAAACTCTACCCAACAAGGTATACATGATTGGCAATCAAAAAATAAAGGCAGAAAAATACATAAAATAAAAATTCGTAATTATGCACTAAATTCATACCATTTTTCCAAGGGGAGTAAAGTCAGAACAGTATGGCCACTCATGCTCATTCTCTATCTGAGAAACATTACTGTGAGTTTTGACCAAACATTAGCTCCCTGCATCGTCTTTGTCTGGAGTTCTCACTTGGAACAGGTCTGTGTCAGAGGGAAAGCTAGGTGGCTTGGTCAATAAAGTGCCAGGCCTGGAGATAGGGGGACCTGGGTTCTCAGATACTTCCTAGCTGTGTGACCCTAGGCAAGTCACTTAACTCCGATTGTCTCGCCCTAATCAATCTTCTATCTTGGAACTGATTAAAATGCTTTTCTTTGTTTCATTAACACTGGTTAGTTATTAATAATGACCCCAAATTAAAAGAACAATGATACTAGGCTCTGATAAGCTTAAGAAAAGTCTTAAAGTATCTTGATGTGTTCATATAAAAAATACTTATTAAATAATGGGGTTTGTTATGAGCAGTTTTAAACTTATATGAAGGATCTTGGATTATATTGATCCCATAAAACAGATTCCTACTGTACATTTTTTAAAAAGGTTCTGTGTGTGCATTTGTAAAATACAAAAAAAAAAACATTTTGAAGGAAAACTATCTTAATATTCTTTCTCTTTCTCTCCCCCTCCTTTTCTTTCCCTTTGCCCATACTTTCCATTCCCTTGTTGTTCATGCTTTTTTGATATTTTAATCCTTTATTCATCCATATCTTTTATATTTCCTTGGGAAATTGTTTTGTGCTTTGTCTGCTTATGGGCATTGCACATAGCTCACCCTTTCTTTCTCCAATCAGGATGGCGGCCTAGTGGAAGAACCCACTACTTCACCATTTTTGCCTTCACCAAGCCTGAAGCTCCCCCTTTCAAACAGTGCACTCCCTAATCAGGCCCTGGGTGGGATTGCCTCAGGGCTGGGCATGCAAAACTTGAATACTTCTAGACAGGTAAGACAATTAGAGAAATCAAATTGTGTTTTTTTTTTTTTAGTTACCTAAAAGTTTGTTTTGAAGAAATCTATCTTCTTTAATATTAACATTTTTAACTGTAATAAAATTGAAACAGCAATACTGCTTCAAGATTTACTGAATCTTCATGATATACCACCAACTCTCAGTAAACATAAGATATAGAATTTATTTCTTTTATTTAGAAATTAATTTATTTTAGTCTTGTCACAATTCTTAGAATCTTAATGATATACCACCAACTCTCAGTAAATATAAGATATAGAAATTTATTTTATTCAGAAATTAATTTATTTTAGTCTTGTCACAATTCTTATAATTTAGCTTTGAATTTTAGGGAATTTCTTTTAAAAAGCACATGTTTGAGGATTTTGAGTTTGAGGATTCTTTTAAGAAGTACCAAGTTATTGACATGGAGATATTCCTCAGATTAACATTGACACTAGAGTCTACAGTGAAACTTTACTATGTTAGTATTTAAATATCCATATAAGCATTTTTCCAAATTATTTCTCCAGAAAAGTCCTAGGATACTTTTTTAATATAATGTGCTAGAAGCTTGTTTTCTCAAAGAGAAATTCTCTTAAATAAAACCAGGATATACATAGTGAAAAAGATTTTCTTAGACTTCTGTATTTTTCTTTTACTGGGTTCTACTTTTGAATAAATTTTCCAATTTCTGCATACATGAAATTTTCTCTTTAGCATCAGTTCTGTAAAGTTTCTTTATAATACCACTATTGGTATTCTGTCTTAACATAACAATACAAACTATTAAGAGAACTATTAGGGGGAAACTGGGTGGCTCAGTGGATTGAGAGCCAGGCCAAGAGATGGGAGGTCCTGGGTTCAAATGTGGCCTCAGACACTTCCTAGCTGTGTGGCCCTGGGCAAGTCACTTGACCCCCATTGCCTATCCCTTACCACTCTTCTGCCTTGGAGCCAATACACAGTATTGACTCCAAGATGGAAGGTAAGGGATTTTAAAAAAGAGAGAGAGAGAGAACTATTTGCACATGTAACTCAAATGAGTTTGTTCATCACACACCTATTTTATGAAAAATATTGCATGGGGGCAGCTGGATGGCTCAGTAGACTGAGAGCCAGGCCTAGAGATGGAAGATCCTAGGTTCAAATCAGGCCTCAGACATTTCCTAGCTG
Source organism: Monodelphis domestica (assembly GCF_027887165.1). Classification (NCBI taxonomy): domain Eukaryota; kingdom Metazoa; phylum Chordata; class Mammalia; order Didelphimorphia; family Didelphidae; genus Monodelphis; species Monodelphis domestica. The sequence continues at coordinate 239,104,371 of NC_077228.1, read as the reverse complement.
TGTGACCCTGGGCAAGTCACCTAACCCCCATTGCCTAGCCCAATGATGATGAACCTTTTAAAGATGGAGTGCCAAATCTGACCCTCATCCCCCTCCCAAAAATGAGTACTGTGCTGGCCCCCCACCAGAGACCAAGTGCCATACCCTGCACCCACCCGACCAAGTGCTGTGCCCTACTCCACCACCACCACCACCACATGCTAGGTACGTCCCACCCCCCCTTACCCCTCACAGGGGTAGGAGGAAGCTCTCCCATTGGACTTCTAGACAGAGGGGAGGGTAAAGTGAGGAATGTCCTCAGTGAGTGTAGAGAGGAGAAAGGGAGTAGTCTGAGCACTCCACTCCGCTTCAGCTTTGCCCACTGTGAGCTGCCCACTTTACCCCTGTGCATTCCCATTGGGCAAAGGGGCAGGGGATATGAAAAATGTGGAGAGTTAGGGAGCAGCTACACTTGAGTCTCTGTAACAAAACTTGGGGGTATGGGGTGACTGAGTACTCACAGAGAGAACCCTGCATGCCATCACGTTTGCCATCACTGGCCTAGCCATTACCATTCCTCTGCCTTACCAATATATAGTATTGAATCTAAGACAGAAAGTGAGGGTTTAAAAAAAAATTTTTTTTTGCATGAAGAGTGGAACAATTATTTTATAGGAACAATTTGTAGTGCCTTTGAATTCATCCCAGAGAAAAGGGATATGATATTATTAGATGCATATTGATTAAAATATATTTAAGACAAAATATAAAAATTGTTCCTAGAATCTTGGTAGAGTTTGTTTGAATAGCAATTTGCAGTGGTGCTATAATATCATTTTCTTCCCTCCAGAGTAGGGCTTAGTTTTGAACTAAGTTTTGAATGTTTGAACATTCAGCTATTATATTAACTATTTAAAAATCTCATAGTTCTTTGAAGTGACCATTAAATTTCCCAACTGAAAATAACTATTTTGTCTCTGACTAATATTTTGCTGTTAAGATAAATCCCTGGACAAATATGCATATTAATAACTCTGTATCAGTTATGAGAGTATTCCTTTGGAAATACAAGTTGTCCAACAGTATCTATATTGTTATCAGTTTTAGAAATACTTAAAATTTGAAGTCTTCTTCATTAAATGATGTTTCTTCTCTCTTTTTCCTTTTTTTTTTTAATAATACTACCTCTCATCTTAAAACTTTTGTTGGAACAGCTAGGTGACTCTGTGGATAGGGGGCTAGGCCTGTAGAAAGGAGATTTAGATTCCTGAGATCTGAGGCAAGTCCCTTAACCTTTATTGCCTGCCCCTTACTGCCCTTCTGCCTTGAACCCTTACTTACTTAGTACAATACTTAGTATTGATTCTAAGACAGAAGGTTTTAAAAATAAAAGTTTTGTCTACTCTATTATAGCTTCTATGAACTTATTAATAACTTCAGCAATGTTTAGGTTCATTTCAAACCATCATAAGATACATTGCCTATTTAGTTAATTTTTTTTTATTTACAGGTCTAGGCTGTTTTTAAGTATTCTTTTTAGAAAATGAAGAAAAGTATTTATTTTTTCTGTTATCCTCTAGATACCGAGTGGCAATCTGGGTATGTTTGGCAATAGTGGAGCAGCACAAGCCAGGACCATGCAACAGCCGCAGCAACCACCAGTACAACCTCTTAACTCATCCCAGCCTAGTCTTCGTGCTCAAGTGCCTCAGTTTCTATCCCCTCAGGTTAGAGTGATACCCAACAGTTTTTAAGGCTAAGGAATGCTGTACCCAGATTTCATCAAGATATTTAATAAAAAGTCTCTCTTACCCTATCCTTATAAACAAGATAATCAGACTAGACTAGATAATATTTAGTCAAGTGGATTCAGAATTCTTTGAATGATTCAACCCAGAGAATATTTGTTGCCTCAGTGTGCATTTGGAGAAAGAGCTCTCTGTAGTGGAGTGTGCTGGTCAACATTTTAATGAACAACTTAAATAAAGGTAAAAATAGGTTATTTGTCAACTCTGTAACACAAAGCTAACAAGGTAATGCCAATACCTTCGATTAAATTAGATGACAGATTCCAAAAAGCCAAAATTAAGGTGAAAAGGCAACTCATTTAGATAAGCTTATAGGTTTAGACCTAAAAGCAATTTCACCTTCTAGTTCACTCTCTCTCATTGTACAAATGAAGAAACTGAGGCCTAGAGAGATTAAGTGATTTGCCCAAAGTTGCCCAGGTAATGTATTAACTGAAAAAGATAAAATTTCAGTACAGGTCCTATGAAAAACAGTAGAGACAAATATAAAACATGTACCTCGGTTCAAATCAAGGCAAGAAGAGTATTTCTTAAGTTTTCACAATGTGCCAGGCACTATGCTAAACAATGGAGATAAAAAAAACTGGGAAACTGCCATCAAGGAACTTACATGCTAATGGAGAAAGATAACAAAGAAAGCCAAAAAGGTAGTAGGGACTGTAGGAGAGGAGAAATGGGACTTTCACTGTAATGGGGAAAAATAAAAATAAAAGGGACCTAAAGGGTTTGGGAGGAGGTAGAATACCCAAGCTGAGACAGTGTCAAAGTGCAGAAAGGCAGAAGCAAAGGGAAAAAGGAATTGACCAGCCTGGGCCCCTCCTCATACTGATAACTCCCAAAAGAACTCACCAGTGTGAGAAAGGGGCAGCATAATAAAAGGATACTCCAGGGTGGTAAATGTTCCAGAGTGAGGAGGCCCCAGTTACCCCAGTGGAAAGCTAAAAGAAACTTCACAAATTGGACCGGGTAACTTGGAAAGACCATTAAATTTAGTACTGAGGGCCTCAGTTTGAATCCCCGTACTTCCACTTTTACTGTGTGACCCTGGGCAAGTCACTTAACTTCTCTGGACCAAGTCTAGTCTAATTCTGGAGAGGGAAGGGGAGGGGGAGAAGAGGGGAGGTTTGGGGGAGCCATTTGAACCAGGTAGCCTATCTTTAAGCTTTAAATCTATGCTTGTTTGAACAGTGATTTATATGGGGGGGAAATCTGTAAGTTTCAATGCACTACAAGTTCAGAATGAATCATCAGCATTACCTGTCCATCAAAAAAGCTCATGTTATATCAGACTATATTGAGATATGTATAATGTCCAGAAGGTAATGGTCATGCTCTATTCTACACTGGTCAGACTTTATCCAGAGTCCAGTGTTCAACTCTAGTTATCCTATTTTCAGAAGGATATTTTTAGGTTATATCATGTCCAGAGGAGGGGAAGGAAACCCAATGTGGAGCCTCAGGTTTGCTTTCCAGTGATCAGTTGAAAGAACTTGCGTGTTTGGGGAGTAAGAAAAATGACATAAATTGCTTTCAGATATTTGAAAGGGTGTCATATTAGAGATTAGACTTGTTCTTTGTGGACCAGGAAAGTAGAAAGGGAAGCAATGGATAGAATTTGCAGATAGACAGATTTAGGTTCAGTGTAAAGACAGTCTTCCCAATAGAGCTATCCAAAAGTAGAAAGGAATACCTCCAAAAATGGTGGGCTTTAAAGTCTAAACTTGTTGGGGACTTTGTTGAAGGAGTTCTTGATTAGGTATAGATTGGAATAGTTGGCCTCTAAGCTTCTCTGAGATTTTTGTGAATTTTTGAGATCGAATTATTTTTTTTTTTATAAACTCTTACCTTCTGTCTAAGGCAGAAGAGTGGTAAAGGCTAGGCAATGGGGATAAAGTGACTTGCCCAGGGTCACACAGCTAGGAAGTGTCTGACACTGATTTGAACCCAGGACCTCCCATTTCTGGGCCTGGCTCTCAATCCACTGAGATACCCAGCTGTCCCTGAAAGAATTATTTTTATATGACAATTTGGTTCAACTTTGAAAATTAACTCCAGGCAAAATAACTTCATTGTAAGAATGGGAATTCCTTTTTGAGTTTAAAAACTTTAGAATATTTCCTTTTGAACAATTTAATTTTAACTAGTAAGTAACATATTGAGAACTCCTGCTGGGAACAACAAGCCATAGTAGTAGATCCTTTTACTTGGCACTTTTAAGGAAATAACACTTTTTTTTAAAAAATGAAAATGTGGCTTAACTAGACAGAGAGAGGCATAAAACAGTAACAAAAGTATACCAAGGCACCCTTGTTGACTCATAGTCCCATCCCTGATGCCCAAGGCAAGGAAATGCCAACCATTTAAAAAACTGCAGTTGTTAATCTGAAATAGAAGATTCAAAATCCGGGGGGAAGGTACCAGTGTTACAGAAAAGATAGGTAACCAGGAAATAAGGAAGAAAAACAGTAGGTTTTCTAGTGGTCTGGGAATCTTCAAGATCCTCTCAGGAGATTCACATAGTAAAACTATTTTCATAATAATAATAAGACATTTTATTTTCTTTAATATGGTAAATATTAAGAGATATAAGCCACATAAATAAAAGCTCTTTGGGGACCTCGGTAATTTGGAATAGAGCCTGAGAGCAAAAAGTTTGAAAACTGCTTTTAACTAAAACATTATAAATCAATCCCCACACTCTTTTCTTAAGTTTTTGAAAGGTTTTTTTTTTCCTAAGTGCCTTCAATAATTGGGGAGGGGGTCAGAGAAATCATTCAGAACCCTAGGATTTGTCCACAACAATTAGAGGGAGAATGTATGAGAAAGATTTGAAGTGTTCATAGGAAAAAATTCCATTATGTGGCCATTAGAATATACTAAAATCACATTTTAGAGACTGAAAAATTGTGGTAAAATGACCATATGAAGAATTGCTCAGGCAGTAAAAGTAAGGATACAGGAATTAGAAAAGGACGGGGGCTCTCCAGTCAATCTCCTTATCTATTCTAATTTAGTAGATTTGTTACAAGGAGGAACAAGTGACATAAAAGTTAAGTGGTTTGCCCAGGATTGTTAAAGCTAAGAGTTTTCCAAAAATAAAAAAAGAATCATGAGCTCTCCTTCCAGGAGCACTTTTTTGACCCTAAATCCAGGGGCCTCTCTATCTACCATCACCATCTATAGTTTTAGAAGTAAGAGTATAGAAAAGCCATAGGTAGAGGCAGCTAGGTGGCTCAATGGATAGAGAGGTAGAGGCCTCAGATACTTTCTAGCTATGTGACCCTGAGCAAGTCACTTAACCCCAAATGCCTAGCCCTTACTACTCTTCTGCCTTAGAACTAATTCACAGTATTGATTCTAAGACAAAGTAAAAGGTTTGGTTTTTTTTTAATAGCTTATATATTATGGTGCTTTAGAGTGTGAAATTGTAATATAAGGTTATTAACTTCCAAGTAGTATTATCTCACCGGATTTTCCACCATTAGGCATTTCTGCTTGCCCTTAGAATATTTAGAGCATAGGATTTAGGTTGCTAAATATTAAAGAAACTCTTGAAATTCTTTTTTTATGTTAATACTATCTTTCCAAGTAATATTCTCAGATCCATTGGATTGTTTTTTTCTTCTGGCAGAGAAACATTCTTGCCTCATCTCTGCCTCCTGGCTTCCTTGACTTCTTTCACATCCCAGCTAAATTCTAACCTTTCTGCAAAAAGCTTTTCCCAGTCTTCCATGATCTTCATACCTTCCCTCTGAGACTGCCCCTGATGTATCCTATAGGTATCTTCATTATATGTTGTCTTCCTCATTAATGGAAATTGTTTCTGTTTTTATATGTCTAGTCGAGTGCCTGGCACCTTCTAAGTGCTTAATAAATGCTAGATGACTGGCTGACTGACTGATAGAAGAAGGAAGAAACGTTTTTTGGTTCCCTAGAAGAAATATTTTTTTTCTCTCCATTTATAAAGAGATAAAGTATGCTAATTCAGATTTCTTACATTCTTATAAATTTCATTTAAATACAATTCATTTTCATCTTTATAAAACGCAAATCTACCCTGCTCAAGAACTTTCCTCCTAAAAATCAAATATCTTGCTTCCTGAGCAAATCACTTCATTTTTTGCCTCTTTATAAGTTATAAACATCTATGTTTAACATTTAAAGCCTTTCCTATCTGTTTGCAATCTAATATTTTAGGCCTATTTCACATTACTCCATGTTTAGTGTTTTATGTTCCAGCTAAATTAGCCTGCTTTCTTTTCCAAAATATTAACATTCTCTTATCTCCCTTTTTCATGCCTTTATTCAACATTTACCCATATTGCTGGAATTCCCTCCCTCTTCACTTCCACCTCTTATAATCCCTACTTTCTCTCAAGGCTCTTCTACAACTTCCTATAGGAGACTTTTCCTCCTCTCGCTAGTTATTAGTGTTCTTTCCTTCCATAATTAATTTTATATATGCTAATATATAAATGTTGTGTTATACACCTTTAGTAGAATGTAAGTTTCTTAAGGGTAGGGACTGATTTTTACTTTGCCTTTGTATCTCTTATCCTAGCATGATGCCTTGTAAATAGTAGTAAATACTAATTAGAAGCCAACTACTAATATGAATAATCTAGTATACCCTAAAATGTCTATCACTAGTCTTTTTCTTTTTAAAAATTATATTTTTATCAATAACCTCTATTTTTACAATACATTTATTTCTAAAAATTCTCATCCATAACCTTGATGAGCTATTTTATCACTTATGGCAAAGATTTGAAAAGGGGGGCCAGTAAATAATTTTGTAAAACTGTCTAAACACATCTGACAATAGATACAACATATCCAAAGTCGTTCATATTTTCAGTGAAGGGAAAGCATGAATTTTTCTCAATTCTTTTCTGGGTCCAAGTTTGATCATTATAATTACTCTGCATGAAGGGGAAAATATTCTTCCCTTTCTCTCTCTTTCTCTCTTTCTCTCTGTCTGTCTGTCTGTCTGTCTCTCTCTCTCTCTCTCTCTCTCTCTCTCTCTCTCTCTCTCACACACACACACACACACACACACACACACACACACACTCCTCCAAAATCTTCATATAAATCATTTCTTATGACAAAATAATATTCAATCTTATTTATGTGTCATAGCTTTTTCAGCCATTCCTTAATCAGTAGGCATTCATTTTGCTTCTAGTTCTTTACTAATACAAAAGGTACTGCTATAAATATTTTGGTATTAATGGGATTTTAATTTTTTCCTTGGATAGATGCTTAGGAATGACATCTCTAAATAAGAGAATGCACATAGTAACCATTTATTAAATAAATATAATTCTAATTTTTTAATCAGGTTCCTTGAAGGTTCTTCTTTTTTTCCAGTTATCAAGCATTTGCTTTTTCTCCTTCCCACCTCTGTAACTCCACCTCCTAAATAATATAAATAAATAACTAAACTGTTTAGCAAATATGCATACTTAAGTAAAACAAAGATCCTATCTATCAAAAAAATGTGTTTTTCTATGTACTACTACATTGACTCTATCAGAATACAGGGAGCATTCTTCATTAATCCACTAGAATTATTGCTTGTCATTGGTTTGATCAGTTGTTTCTCTTTACAGTAATGTTTTTATTGTATAAATTGTTCCCCTGGTTTCATTAACTTCTTCACCCTATATTAGTTCATACAGATATTCTAGGTTTCTTTGAAACCTTCTATAAAAATTTTTGCAACTGTAGATCCTTTTTCTGTTTCTTTGAAATCTTTTGGGATATAGGCCTACTATTGCTATTACTGAGTCAAAAGGCATGCATAGTCTAGTATACGAACATATTTGGACATAGTTCTTAGTTACTTTTCAAATTGTAGCAGCTCACAGCTCCACCAACAGTGTATTAGTGTGTCTGTCTTCCCATAGCCCCTATATTGATATGGAAAGCCATCTTCTATCATCTTTGCCAGTTTAGTGGATATAAAGGAAAACCTCAGCGTTCTTTTAATATCACTTAGCTTATTTTACTGACACTTTTAAAAGAATTTTTTTGTCCTGTTTTAGAAATGCAGGTAAAATATTAGTAGTGATAGGTATTTTCCCCATTTTTTAAAATTTGCCCTTGAATTTTTACTTCATAAAATGAATCTAAGTATTTTATAAATAATCCATAAGTATTCAAAATTTGCTTTAACAAATATACAACATTCAGTGACTAGTGTTTTCTATTATGTAGGTTCAAGCACAGCTTTTGCAGTTTGCAGCAAAAAACATTGGTCTCAACCCTGCACTATTAACCTCGCCAATTAATCCTCAGCATATGACGATGTTGAACCAGCTCTATCAACTGCAGCTGGTGAGTTAATAAACATGCAGACAGTAGAATAGATTTGAAGAACAAAAGGAAAGTGTTTTTTTTTTTGACACTTATCCACTGCTTTGCTTTTCTACATATTCCTTAAACAAGCATCTAAATGTTTAATTCTTAGTTCATATTAACTAGACATATGACAGGGTTGGTTTTTTTGTCATGTAATAGTATACTGTTCACATTTCCCTAAAGTTCCTAAAGCCTTTTAAAAATAATTATTATAAAAAACAAATGAATACACAATGTTAAAATTATTCTTCTTAATGGGTTATATTTTCTGTTATAACCTTAGATTGTAAGTACATTGACTTTATGTGCAACAAAAAAAGAAAATTATTTATTACCTAAAACAACAGCATTTCATTTTTCTGAAAGTTATTGGCATTCTCAGTTATGGAGCTTAACCAAATATTAGGAAGGAAATAAAAAAGGCATCAGAGCTTCCAAAATGATCACTAAAGCTTATATGCTACATTCAAAGGAGAACTCTCAAGCTCAGCATAGTAACTTTCATTTTAGTCTCATTTTTAATAATTATAGTGTGTTCAAGTAGGAAATTAGAAACAAACATCAGGGAATATATGTAAATATATGTTATATGTACATGGGGGAACTGTTATATAGAGAGAGCAGACATAAGCAAAAAAAGTAGTAGTTTGGAGTGATTCATAATGATTTAGGGATTATATAATCTGTAATCTTCAGTAATTCTTGAGGACATTGTATTTCAAGGATAGCATAGTAACTGATATTCATAATCATCAGTTATTAAGGTAAACGTAAGAAAAAAATAACCATAGAGAAGATGTGGTACATATTTGAATTCTTTTTATCCAAAATATCAAAATTTTAAGTCAAGTGCTGGAAGGGAAAGATTCACAACTTAACTCATCATTATAATAATAGTATCAAACCAACTAGGTTGCATAGTAGATAGAGTGTGGGACTTAAAAATCAGGAAGTTAGTCCTGGGTTCAAATTCTGCCACAAGCAGTAACTATGTGACTCTGGGCAAGTCACTTAGTCTGCTTCAGCCTCATTTTCCTCTCTGGTTAAATGGAGATAATAATAGCATCTACCTCACAGAGTTGTTATAAGAATCACCTGAAATAATATATGTAAAATACTTTGTATCTTAAAGCAGGAGTCCCCAAATTTTTTACACCGGGGGCCAGTTCACTGTCCCTCAGACTGTTGGAGAGCCGGACTATAAAAAAAACTAGGAAAATCTGTATGCCGCTGTCTGGAATAGCAGAGGCTGCAGCGCTGGCTGTGATGGGCTTGTCACACCTTGCACAAGCCTATCACCACCACCACTATACCGGGCAGCAGTACAGAATCTCCTCCCCCAGGTCGCCACTCATCATGCCGCCATCTTCCATTGTGCAGCCACATAATCCTTTGCACGGCTCCTTGTTCTCATTCAGTTTCTCTCAGAACAAGGCATCACACAAAGGATTGTCACCAGAAGTAGTACATGAGCGATGCCATGCTTTACAGCGCCGCCACATACAGTCCTCTGGCTGACCACCAATGAAAGAGGTGCCCCTTCCGGAAGTGCAGTGGTGGCCAGATAAATGGCCTCAGGGGGGCCACGCAGGCCATAGTTTGAGGACCCCTGCCTTAAAGCATCATGTAAATGCTATCTAAAATAGTTTTTGAAATTACAATATATTAATTTTAACCACCAAATAATACCTTTTCCAGTTAAAAGTCTATTTTATCTTACCCACTTTTAATGAGTCAAATTGGATTTTACTCTTCTAATATAAATAATACCCATGTCTTGTGCTAAGGAAAATATCTATTAGTTTCTTACAACATTTTTTAATGATAAAGGAAAATGGCACCATAAAAGAAATCTTCCTGAATTTAGTGTAGTGAGTTTTTAATCAGTGCTTCTTGGCTTCAAAAGAGTCCTCTTGTAATTTGTACCAAATTTTTCTTAGACTTAGCTTCCAGTAATATATGCTAAAGTGATCTTGTGAACTTAAAGTAGTTAAAATCTTTATAATTTGTAACACATTGTTTGTCTATCTGGGACAGCCAATTGCTAGTGTTGTGCCATATTATTTGGGCCATTCTGGACAACTTTCATCTGAATTATTGTTAGGATGAATGTGTTTTTTTTTTCATTGCTTTCACTCAGCTTTTCAACTTTTAATTTGTATTAAATAGAAGGATTTTGATGTCGTCCTTAACTAAACAACATTAAATGGGAGTATTCGCTGAGTTATCCAAAACTTTTAGTGTATTCAGTTTTTTTTTTAATAAGACATTTATCCTGTTTAAATCATTTCGTGCCAGAAAATGTATTTTTAACAATAGTGAGCTTTGTCAGGAAGCCAAGAATTCTGGGAATTTGCATTTTTATTTTTAACCCAACAGCAGAAATTGAACCATATGATGTCTTTCATATGATCCTTACACTCTCATTTTTCTGTCAACAGGCCTACCAACGTTTACAAATCCAGCAGCAGATGTTACAGGCCCAGCGTAATGTTTCCGGACCGATGAGACAACAAGAGCAGCAAGTAAGTGTGCACTCCCTAATTAAATTTTCTTTAAATTATCTCCTTGAACATTGATGTATAATGTCTACTGACATAAATTTCAGATAATATAATTGCTTGCCCCATAGTAAAAAATAGTCTTGGAATCTGATCATTTTAAAAGATTGTAAATCTAATGTTATATAAGTCATACAACTGTAGTGAAAGAAAAGTAAACATTTTGACTAGAGAATGAAAATTATTCAAACTGAAAAGAATAAAATTAGTAGATCATTCTGAACTTGCTAAACTTTGTTTTCTCTTAGGTTGCACGTACAATCAATAACATGCAGCAGCAGATCCAGCAGCACCAGCGCCAGCTGGCCCAGGCCTTGCTCATGAAACAGCAGCAGCCTCCCCCTCCACATCTCTCTTTGCACCCATCTGCAGGCAAATCAACCATGGAGAGCTTTTCATCCCATCCCCAGGGTCCCAGCCTGCCTGACCTGCAGACCAAAGAGCAACAGTCTTCAATGAACACCTTTGCTCCTTACCCAAGTCTTGGTAAGCATCTTATTTTTTTAAACCATCACATGAAACAAAAGAAGTTATGCTGAGGACTTTCATCCTGTATAAGCAGGATGAAGACACTGAAAGTTTTTGAACTAGGAAACAACATGATAAAATAAAAACAATTTTTACCCATTGAAGAAATAACAAGACTGGAAGATCTGTCTTTTATTTCCCTAGCTTCAATAGTTATTGTCATTTTTTTAAACTTTTTTTTCATTTGCTTAAATTTACTAACCCTTTTCCAGGCATCTTAACCTTGTACAATTGAATTCTTGGGATAGGGAGTTATATCCTAATTCTTATTTAGCAATGGAAATTTGTCCCTTAACCTCTGCCAAGATTTATAATTATCTGGCAATTGTCATGTGGCAGTATTAAAAACAAGAAAATTACATTTTTGTTAACTGTTATTTCCAACCAGTTATCAAATTCCTGACTAATATCCTTATTGTAGGAATTTTTGGCATAGCCTTTTTTTTCTTCTTTTTTTTGGGGGGGCGGGGGGGTGGTATTTGAACTTTTTATAGTATTGATTGTTGGACAAGAACCAATTGCCAAAATTCAGCTGTAAGTAATATACTGGAATTCACTAACCACTTTTAACTAATAGCAACAGCCAGAGTAAAACTGCTAGCCCTGGATTCCAAAATTCAGCTAATTAATTTCTCATTTAATTCATATATTCTTAAAGATCAGTATTCTAAGTAAATTTCTACTAAGATAGTATTATAGGACTCTTAGCTGAGTTTGAATCTTAACTCAGATAGCTCCCAGTGTGATCCTGAGCAAATCACTTAACCTTTCTGAGCCTGTTTCTTCATTTGTAAACTGAATCTGATAGCACCTACTTCAGAGTTGTTGTGAGGATCTCTATGCAAATTCTACCCACTAAAACTTCCGTATTGCTATGAAGAATACCACTCTCCTCACAGTGATCCTGGCTCACACCATAGGTGTCATCCTCATTTTCTCACTCTCTCACCCTCTTCCCCCATATCCATTTAGTTGCTAGGTCCTCTTACTTCTGTCTTTATAACATCTTTCATATATGTCCTCTTCTCTCCTCTGACACTGCCATCAACATGCAATAAAAAGATGATGAGGTTTTCCTTATCTCATGCTACCCCACTTCAGTCCATCTTTTCAAAAGTGATCTTCTTAAAGTGCAGGTCAGATCATGTCACCCTAACACGTATACATCCCATTCAGTAAAATAATGGCGATGGTGCTGCCCAGGTATTTGAAAGTGTTGACGTTAGAAAGCTGCGTGCTGTCGATTGTACTACATGGCTGGTTAGTTGGTCTCCCTGGTGCAGGTTGGAACAGCACCTGTTTTGCTGAGGCTGATAGTCAGGCCAAACAGTTTTGTTGCAGGGGAGAACCTGTCCACAATGGTTTGGAGATGATTTTCTTGGTGGGCCATGAGAGCACAGTCATCTGCAAAGAGAGCTTCCAGGATGAGTCTCTCTGTTGTCTTTGTTTTTGCAGTCAGGCGGCGAAGGTCAAATAGTGAGCCATCCAGTCGGTATTTGATGTAGATGCCCAGGTCTTGATCCATCACAGCATGTCATAATACTTGGGTGAAAAATAGGTTGAATAGTACCGGAGCGAGGACACAGCCTTGTTTCACACCATTGGAGATATTGAAGCAATCAGAAGTCTCTCCACCAGATAGGACTTCCCCTGTCATGTCGACATGAAAGAGCCGTATCAGTTTGACGAATTTTGCTGGGCAACCGAGCTTGCTGAGGATCATCCACAATGCGTCCCTGTTCACTGTGTCGAACGCCTTTGTCAGGTCTATGAAGACAATGTAGAGACTCAGGTTCTGCTCAAGGCATTTTTCCTGCATTTGCCTCACTGTGAAGACCACGTCAATGGTGCTGCGATCTGGTCGGCAGCCACATTGTGATTCAGGCAGGTTCTGCTCTGAAACAGATGACAGGAGTCTGTTGAGTATAACACGGGCGAGGATCTTTCCAGCAGTGGAGAGTAGTGAGATGCCTCTGTAGTTGTCACAGGCTGCTCATGAGCCTTTGTTCTTGTATAGGGCTACGATGGAGGCATCTCTGAGTTCTGGGGGCATGTCTTCCTCTTCCCATGTGCTGGTCAGCACTATGTGGAATGCCTGGAGCGCCTTTCCATTTAAGGCCTTGTACACCTCGGTTGGGATCCCGTCTTTACTGGGTGCCTTGCCTGCACTCATTTGTTTAATGGCTTTTTGGACTTCCTCTATTGAAGGAGGGACATCAGGTTGTTCAATGGAGCGGTTTTGGGGGATCTGGTCAAGGGCGCTTTGGTCGACTGAAGAGGGTTGGTTGAGAAGCTGATTGAAGTGTTCTTTCCACCTGTTGCTGATGCCTTTTTTATTATGAGAGTGTCACCATCAGAGGATAGCAAGGGAGTGGTGGTGGGTTTTGATGGCCCATAGACAGTCTTGAGGGCACTGAAAAATTGTTTGTAATTTTTCATATCAGCAAACCGCTGGATTTCTTCTGCCTTTTTTTCCCACCATCGGTCTTGCATCTTCCTGATCTCACGCTGCGCCATGGCTTGGAGAGACTTGAATCTGTCCTTTTTAGGAGCAGAGTTTGGGTTATTTTGCCACTCCATAAAGGCTTTGTTCTTCTTGCTCAATAGGTCTTCAATAGCAGTGTTGTTCTCGTTGAACCAGTCCTGGTGGTTGCATTGTTTTGGGCCTAGGACTGCCTTTGATGTTTCCTTCACTGCGTCTCTGAACTGGTTCCATTTCTCAGTTGAGCTTTCAGTGAGTGGTCCCTTGGCAGACAGCTTGTTGTCCAGGCAGGACTGGAATGTTTGCAAATAAGATGGATCTCTAAGAGGGCTCATGTTGTAAAATGCGCAAGCTGTCTGGGTGCATTTTGGATGGCGAGGTGCAATGCGCATTTGAAGAATCGCTCTAACCAATTGGTGGTCTGTCCAGCATTCAGCTCCTCTCATGGCTCTGGTGATCTTTACATCCTGGATGTCTCGCCGGCGTACAATGATGTAATCAATGAGATGCCACTGTTTTGATCTTGGGTGCATCCACTTTGTTTTATATTTGTTCGCCATTCTGAACACAGTGTTCATGATGGTGAGTTCGAACTCTGAGCATTTGCTGAGTAGCAGTAGGCCGTAGTTAAGTAGCAGTAGTTAAGAAGGTAAGGGACAAAAAACAGAGATCAGAAAAGGAGAGAAATTCAGGAGAGAGACAACAATGACATCTTACAGAGAACTCACAAAGGATAATGACTGAGAAAAAGGACAGCTAGGTGTCTGTAGAGAGCCAGGGCTGGAGATGGGAGATATTGGGTTCAGATGTGGCCTCAGACACTTCTAGCTCTGTGACCCTGCACAATTCACTGTACCCCCATTGCCTAGCCTTTACCACTCCTTTACCTTGGAAGTGATAGTAATGACTCTAAGACAGAAGTTAAGGATTTAAATTTTTAAAAGAAAGAAAAGGCCACTGGATTTAGCAGTCATTAGATGAATAGACTTTTTAAGTTAGGTATTGAAATGGAATAGAAAGAAATATACTTTTTCTCAATCGTACTTGGAACCTACATAAAAGTAACCACAACCAAATGCAGAAAAACAGATATCAAATGTATTCTTTTCAGATCATAATGCAGTAACTATTACATTCAATAAAGGACCAGGAAAGCATTGAAAAATTAATTGGAAAGGGGGCAGTTAGGTGGCTCAGTAGACAGAGGAAATAGAAGGTCTTGGATTCAAATTTGGCCTCATACACTTCCAAGCTGTGTGAACTCGGGTAAACCCAGTTGCCTAGCCCTTCCTGCTCTTGTCTTAGCACCTATACTTTGTATTGATTATAAAATAGAAGACAAGGGTGTTTTTTGTTGTTGGGGTTTTTTTTTTTTTTGAAACCAAATAACGTCTTAAAGAATGAGTGGTCAAAGAATAAATCATCAGAACAATTAAGTATGACAACAATGAGACAACATACCAAATGGAATGCAGCCAAAGCAGTTCTTAGGGATAAATTTATAGCTCATCAATGTAGGAAAATAGCAGATCAACTAATTGAACATGCAACTAAAAAAAACAAAAATATATTCATTAAGTCCTCTTTGATGCCACTGCTTCTAAATATTTCGTACCACTATTTTTTTATTTTCCCTCTTGCTGATACAGGAAAAGGACCTATCTTGTTAATCCTTATTTTATAGAATATCTCCTCCATAATGAATGGAAATTGTAGTAAGCTCACCATTGCTCACCCAGTTTCATTTTCACCTTTACTAGGATAATAGAAACTCAGCAATAGTTTTCTGATTTTTTTTCCCCATTACCTAGGTGATCTGCACAAAGGTAAACCTAAGTCTAGATCAGTTTTTTAAAACTTTAAAACCTAATAGGCTTACCCAAAAAAAATTCTACTGCCCAGTTTAGGGCAAAACTCATCAATATCTTTTCTTCTTTTTTTTTTTTAATCCTTACCTTCTGTCTTGGAATCAATACTGTGTATTGTTTCCAAGGCAGAAGCATGATAAAGGCTAGGTAATGGAGATTAAGTGACTTGCCCAGGGTCACACAGCTAGGAAGTGACTGAGGCCAGATTTGAACCCAGGACCTCTTCCATCTCTGGGCCTAACTCTCAATCTACTGACCTACCTAGCTGCCCCTAATCAATGTTTTAAATGTTGAATTTAAAGCATATGCTAAAAAAGAAAGCCCTTGATGGTAATAGACTAGGATATAAAGCTAGAAGGACCTAAAAAGGATATTTAGTCTAACCCTCCATTTTTCAGGTAAGGAAACTATAACCCATGGATAGTAAATTGTCTGAGGTCCCAGAGGTAGGAAGTATTAGAAGTGGAATATGACCTCAGGTTCCCTGATTATATAGTCAGCAGTCTTTCCCCTGTATCACAATCCATCCTCTGTGCATTTATTCTGGGATTGGATTCTCAAAGAAAAACAATTCAGTCTATCAACAAAATTTTATTAAGCTTCATATGCTAGGCCCAAATTAAACATCTGTAAGTCAATAACAGTGAATCAGGTGTTAAAGGTTGCTAAAGATCTCTTGTGCACTAGGCAGGATTTTTTTCCCAAAAATTCCTATGTTTTGAGGGGAAATGAAAAAGTTCTAGAAATTAGTCAACAAGCATTTGTCACAAACTTGTTGCCAGACTATGCTAAAAGCTAGGATACAAATAAAAACAATACAGTATTAAGTGTTTGCTACATACTGGACACTGAAAATACAAGTAAAAAAAATAAAAATATTCCTATCAGCATTAAGTTTACATTCCACTGTGAAGGTGCTAGTACATATAAAAATACATACAGCACAAATCTAAAGTTAGGCAATGTATTTGTGTTTGGGTGTGTAAATACAAAGTAGTTGAATACAAGATAGTTTGGGTAGGTGGAGAACAATTAGAGAGTCAAGAAAGGCTTCATGTAAAAGGGGAGCTGGATCTTAAAGGAATAGGATTTCTGAGACAAAAGTAAGCAGAAATTGCATTCCAGTAATGGATAGTGACAAGAGCAAAGGCACAGAGATAGTAGATGGAGTGTTATGAGTGAGAAACAGAGAGACCAGCCTTGGCTGAATCATAAGGGTATGAGAGGGGAAGCCACATCCAGGAAAGTTGGAAAGATAAGCTCTGTAGGGTTTTAAAAGTGAAATAGAGGAGTTTATAATTTATCTTAAGGGCAATAAAAATGCTCTGGTGAATTCTATAAAATTCTTAAAGAAGAATTAGTACCAGTACTATGAAAATTATTCCCAAAAATTAAGAAAGCCCATCATTAGAGGCAATAAAAAGTCACCAGAATTTTTTAAAGTAGAGGAGTCATATGGTCAGATTTGCACTTAAAGAAATTTACTTTGGCAGCAATATACAGAATGGACTACAGTAGAGAGAAAGCTGAGGCAGAGAGCAAATTAAAAGTTTGTTGTAATAAACTAGGCAAGAGGTAATGAAGACCTGACCTAAGAAGGTGTGCATGAAGAGAAGTTAGATGCTAGAAATATTGTGAAGATACAAATATCAAAATTTGGCAACTTGTAGGATGAGAAAGAACAAGAAATAAGGTGCTGAGATTATAAACCTGTCATACTAAAGGGATAAGGATCCCTTCAGCAGAAATAAGGAAGTTTTGAAGAAGGGTTTAAGGAAGAAGAATGAGTTTTTCAGAAATGCTTAATGTGTCTTCCAGATATACAATTTGAAATGTTCAATAGGCAATTGATGATCTAAGACTGAAGTCTGAGGAAGAGGCTGTTACTGCCCTCAAAGAACATATATTCTAAATTAATATTTTATTTATTTCCTCAAATTACATGTAATAACAATTTTAACCTTCAATTTTTGAGCCAAATTCTCCCCCTTCCTTTTTCCATCCCCTTTATCAGCAATCTGACATATATTTTACATATGCAATAACGTAAAACATTTTTCCATATTAGTTGTTTGTGGAAGCAAATTCAAACAATAATAAAAAATGAAGAGTATGAAATTTAGTACGTTTTGGTCTGTATTTAAAATTCCATTAGTTCTTTCTCTGGAAGGGGGATGGTATTTTTCATGAGTTCTTGGGGATTGTCTTAAATCTTGTATTGCTAAGACTAGCTAAGTCATTCATTATTGTTCATCATGCATTGTTTCTGTTACTGTATATAATGTTATTCTAATCAGTTCATTTTGCATGAATTCATGTAGGTCTTTCTAAGTTTTTCTGAAATCCTCCTCATTTCTTATAGCACAATAGGATTCCATTATAATTATATACCACAACTTGTTTCAGTATTCCACCATTAATGGACATCCCCTCAACTTCCAATTCTTTGCTGCTACCAAAAATATGTTCTAATGCTATTCTAATGCAAGAGTTCTTCACCTTTTTTGTGTCATAGATCCCTTTGGCAATCCAGTAGAAGCCTATGGATCTATTTTCAAAATAATGCATAAATTTTAAATGCACAAAATAAAAATAAAGGCTTACAAAGGAAGTCAATTATATTGAGATATAGTTGTCAAAATAAATAAGTTCATGGACCCCAAGTTAATATCTATTCTAATTAAAAGAGCATAATTCTATATATAGTATTTATCCTGAAAGAAGGACTCTAGCGAGAAAATTCCATATATAACCCAATCTCCTCACATTCATTAGAAAACTTATTATCTTTACTGACACACAGGGCACCTGAAGTTGCAGTGTCCTGAAGCACAAAGTATCACATCTGTCAAACCAAGACAACCAAGGTGGTGGGTATATGTTAAAGAATCAGTGTAATGTGATTACTGATCAAGTAGAAATCAACCCTATATTTAACTCTATGAAGGTAGGTAAAAGATGAGATCTTTTGAGGAATGTTGCATACAAGTATCTGTTTTACTAATTTGCTCAAACCTGGTAGAAGCTTTCTGATTATAATATAAGGAAGTTTATGGAAACTCCGGGTCTAAAAGTCAGCTTAGAAGCACCTGTCTCATCTCTAGGCAGCTTGGTAGAGGTGAAAGAGTGTGAACTTTATAATTAGAGGAGCTGAATGACTTGGGGCAAGTCAGTAACCTTTTCTGGGCCTAAGTTTCCGTATCTAAAAAGAAGTAGACTGGACCACTAAAGCTCTAAATTTTTTTATCATACTTAGTAGATGAGCTTAATGTCTTTGGGAAGCAGGTGTGTGGTACAGGTGAAAAGACACTAAATCTAGATTCAGAAGACCTGAGTTCACATTCTGGTTTTGCTGTTTACTACCTGCGTGATCTTTAGCAGGCTTCTCTGGTCTCAATTTGTTTCCTTATCAAAATGAAGGAAATTTTATTTGAGACTTTAAGTGGGAGAACAAAAAGTATGTGGGCTCTGGAGTCACAAGACTAGGCCCAATTCACACCTGGGCTCTGCTTCTTATTCCCAGGTGATCTTGGACAAATCCTATAACCATTCTGTACTTCAATTTTCTCCATTTAAATGAAGGAGTTGGACTAGATCAAAGACTTTTAACCTTTTCTGTATTTCATAGGACCTCTTTGGCAGTCTGGTGAAGTCTATGGACCCTTTCTTAGAATAATGTTTTTAAAAGAACAAACTACATAGGATTTTTAAACTAATTGTATTGTAATCGAGTTAACACATTTTCTAAAAACTAATTCAAACCTCAGACTAAAAACCCCAGGAATAGATAATGTCTAAGGACCCTTCTAGCTCTCTTCTCTGGTATGATAGAGCTCCAAGAGTAGTAAGGGAGAAGTTATTTCTGATAGTGAAGATCAGAGGGCTTTTCACTGATGACATTGGAGCTGGCCCTCAACAAAAGGGGAGACACCAGACAGAGAGAATTGGAGATAGAAGGACATTCTTAATGGAGGGAATAATACAGACAAAGCCAGAGGCAGAAAATGCAAGGCTTATTCAAGAAATAGTAAGTAGTCTTGTATCAAACTTAACACCAAAGCATAGTCATATTACCTTCATTTATAGCCTAGTCTTCCAGCCTTTCCTTCATTTGGAAAGATTATTTTCTAATCCATAGAACTTAAAGGTGTTTCTGAGACCCAGAAAGTGACTTCCTTAGTAGAGTCAAGAACACAGTGAAATAGAGATAGGGAAACTAATTTCTCCAGATTCCCAGTCTAATTCTCTTTCTATCACACCATGCTGCCCATGTCCTCAAATTTTTGTTCTCAGTCTTTGAAAGACATTTTGTTTAAATTACAGCCTTCTTAGGCCATGACTTTAGCTCTTAAAGAATAGTGTTCTGCTTGGAATTTATAGAACATTAACCCATCTTCCATATATGTGTTCTTAAAAACTGTTGCTTATATTTAATCTGCTGTGAATGTTTGCTCTTGCAATTTTACAAGTCTTCTAAACTTGGCACACTTCCTAGAAACCTATATGAGTAAGTAAATGAATGAAAAATGTGTATTTAGTCCTTACTATATGCAAAGTAGTGTTCTGAACAAAGCAGAATCATTTTTATAAATATTTCATTTGATCCTCAAAACACTGAAGAAGGTGCTATTTTTATCCCCATTTTCCAGTTGAAAAAACTAAGATTAAGTGACTTACCTAGGATCACAAATTAAATGTATGAGATTGGATTTGAACAGAAGTCTTCTTAATTCCAGGACCAACATTCTATCTACTGTGCTTCTATCCACAGCTACCACCTAAAAGATCTCATGATCCTTAGAGTATTGGGGCTAACATGATAATGCAATATCTTTAATGCAGTTTATTCTGGTAAAATATTAGTTTCTGGTATTGAACTATCTAACAGTGTGAATGCGTTTGAGAAGGCAAAAACCTTCATTTATGGGTCTGCTGTAGCTTTGGCTATAAGCAGTCATGGAAATATTTATCAAATCACATCTCCACAAGGTTTGTTTCCCAGAATGATGGCTATATGGGCTCTATGCTAACACTCCAAGGCTTTTGGGCTTACCTGTGGCAGTGGATCAGCATCAGTATTGATGGTGGTGAAGCAATTGAACCCACATCTGAAATCCTTTCTCTCTTCAGTCATGATAGTATGATGAGTGGTCTGGGGGCACTACTATTACCCAAGGCTATTAGGTTAAGTCTGGGTTATCTGCATCTAGACCTCAGGAGAGGTAATTTTACTTGTCTGTCACATAGTGACTGCTATCTCTTCTTCAAAATACCCTGCTGTTTCAGATAGGTGGGGTTGCCAACCCATTTGGTGGCAATTGATCATAATATCTGTCTTTACAGAAATTGCTGTTCCTGAATCCAGCTATAAAAAAACTGTGTAGGCTATTTTGTTCTCATTTTTTCTCATTTTTTGTACTGAAGGTACACATAATTAATATTAATATTATTTTTTCCTGCAGTAATACAAGTTAATATATATACTCTTGCTATAATATCAATATATGCCTAAAAGCTTTAAACTATGGGAACCTGCCATTTATTGATAAAATATTATAGGACTGTGATTAATGTTTGTGTCTGATTCCAGGAAAAGGGATAAAAACAAGGAGCACAGATTAAATCTGAATACTGCCAATAGAGCACACAAGAAATATTAAAGTGAGACTCGAGGTTGCGACGCTTAACTTATGTTTAAGTCATAGGACTTCCTTGTATCTACACTCTTTACGAAGTACTCAAACAAGTACAAAGCTTGACTATCATGCTGGCTCCCTATATCCCTGAGGGGGGAAAAAAATCAGACGAGGGAATGACATTTCCCCATCAAAATAGAATTCTAATTCTTTTCTTCTTATATTATGGCAACTTCCTGTAGTCTTGGCTACAAATGGCTAAGTGAAATATTACTGCATTCTGTCCTACATACCTGTGGGATAGAAATTACTTTAAACTGGACCTATACAAGGCCTATTTTGAATTTTTTCTTATGTTTTTGATTATTTTTCTATTCTTTTGAAAATTGATACATACACCCCCATAACTGAACATTGCATTCTGAGCTAAACTTGATATTTTTTTTAATACTTATTTCAGGGGGGATTGTATTTTAATTTAAAATCTAAGAATTTTTTTTATTTTTGAATTTTTTTTGTTTTAAGATTGTATTTTAATTTAAATTCTAAGACTTTTTGAATTTTTTGAGATTGTATTTTTATAAAAATCCAAGAATTTTGAATTTTGTTTAAGATTTTACTGTTATCAAAAATCAAAGATTTTGATTTTGTTCGAGAAAAGATCTTCAAGAAAGAAGCTTGAAACGTTTATATCTAGAGAATGAACTGTTGCAGAAAGATGCTGCAAACCTACACTTCATCAAGAAGATCAAGAATGAACTTTGGATATGATTGATTGGACTGAACTTTTGATTGAACATTTATTGTAATTGTACACATTTATGCCAAAAGGGACTGCCCCTAATTTGGCTTTCTGTCAATGCGCCTAGCAAAACATTGGTTTTGCTTTCTTTTCTTTTCTATTTCCTCTCTCACTATTCTAATTTCTCTTAGAAAATTGAATATTGTGTATCTCTTTAGTTAGAAGTGAATTTAGAACTACAAATTGATTATGTTAAATGATCAATGGGGAGACTACTCTCCCAATAATCATCAGGGGGGATTGTAAACCTTAAAATTTCTTAGACTTATAAATGTTGGAAATTTCACCATTGGGAAATTTCATACTTGAAGAATTTCCTACTGATAGTGGGAACTCTATTGGAATGTGAACCCCATTGGCATGGGAGGTTCCTCTTCCTCCCTTCTTAACATTACTTTAGGACAGAAACCTTTTGCTGAACAATGGAAAGGGCTTTGACCTATGCTTAAGCATAGAACAGGAAGTTCTTTGAGTCATGATTGATTTTAGAATTGATACAATAGAGATACTTGGAATGACAGAACCAGGTCTTGGAACTTCCAATCTCCACCCTGCTCAGGGTAACAGGATTTAGGAAGGGCTGCAGCAAAGGACCAAGATTTAATTATTTGAGAATATGACCTTCAACAGACATGTGCAAAGGGGCAGACCTCTGGGCTGTCCTGGGTTAAGCTAGAGCCACCATTGGCACAGGGAAGACATGGACAGTGATTGGTAGATGTGAGAACTGAGGGGAGGGAACTTGGATGGTTTCCTTAAAGATAGCGGGGTCTGAGGACTGAGGTGGTTGGTTGGAGAGGTTTTGCTCTGAGAGGTTGTGCTCTGAGAAGCTTGCTCTGAAGGAAGCTGGAGGTGGAGGCCCCTGAGACTGTTTCTCCATTTTGGTCACGTGAGTGATAGGGACTGATCTCTTTTCTTTGCCTCAGCTATCTAAGGGCTTGGGCCTTTTGGCCCAGCCTAAACAGGGGGTATTTAAGCCCTATTTCCTTCTCTCCCCTTTCTTTCTCCCTCTCTCTCTCTATCTCTAATACCTTTCTTCATCCTGTTTGTAATTAAACTCCATAAAAGGTTGACTGCTGACTTGAGTTTTCATTTAGGAATTACATAGCTGAATTCCTTGGCGACCTTCAATTAATATATATCAGTCTTTTAAAGTGATTTCCATGTCACATCTGTCTTAAGAATTCTCCACTTTCAGTATTTGTTTCTTTAAAAATGCATCATCCTGATAACAAAGGATACTTACTTATTAGTTAACTTTAGATGTTAAGCTTATAAATGTTAAAAAGAATAAACAAATTAACTTCTTACTCCCATTAAAGTAAAGCTGAAGGTAAAATGTGGTATTTCTTGTTTATTTTTAATATCAGAGATTTAAGTTGAAACTAAAAAGCATTTGTGTTTCCCCCCTCAAATTTAAAATAAAACTAAGTCTTTGTCTTTATAGGAGATATAGATATATATATATATAAACATACTTTCTGTTACAGCTGGACTGAACCCAAACATGAATGTAAACAGCATGGACATTACTGGTGGTTTATCAGTAAAGGACACTTCTCAGTCCCAGTCTCGCCTTCCTCAGTGGACACACCCTAATTCGATGGATAATTTATCCAGTGCTGCTTCTCCACTTGATCCGAACCCTAGCAAGCATGGTATGTTGCATCAGAAATATGTGTGATTTTTATTACTATTATTATATTTGCCTCCAAAAAGTTGTACCTTAGTGCTTTTTCATGGCATGGAAGTGTCCCTAAGTTTTCTTCTTTTTTTTTTATTTTTAACCTTTACCTTCTGTCTTAGAATTAATACTAAGTGTAGATTCTAAGACAGAAGTGGTAAGGGCTAGGCAATTGGGGCTAAGTATCTTGCCCAGGATCACACATCCAGGAAGTGTCTGAGGTCAGGTTTGAATCCAGGACCTTCAATCTCCAGGCCTGGCTCTCTATCCACTAAGCCACCTAGTTGCCCCTACTAAGAATTTTCAAAGGCTATGCCAATAGAGCATAAGCTCTAATGGGTTGTATCCTGATAGGATCCTGATGGGAATACTTCCAGGTCTGTCTAAGCAACAAATCATATCCATTCTGCAATGACCAGACTTTTTTTTTTAAGTACAAAGAATCTCATTACCAAAAGACTGACCGTTTAGCAATGAATTCTTTGGCCATCACAACCCAAGAAACAAAAAATACAATATAGTCTTCAGTCCTGTATGAAATCTGTGATGGAGGTAGAGTTGTTGAAAAGGGGGGAAAGGTTCTAAGAATCAGTTTTTAGCTGTCTATAAAGTTGAAATTATAAATGTGAGATCCTTTGTCTAGTAACCAATAAGTGGACATGTGAACATAACAACTAAATCATATCAGTCTTGATGGTTTCCCTATAAGCCAAACTGGAGGAAATATGCATGTTATGGCTAAATAGAAGGATAGCTCACAGGTTCTCCTTGGAGAGAGGCATAAAAGAATTAAAATTAGTTTCTCTGCTAGACGTATTATATTTTTAGAGGTTTATTAAAGATTAAGAAATAAAGAAAAATACAAAAATAAGAAAGCATTTGCCTAGGAGGGCCGAATGGCCCATTCACTTACACTACATCATGAGAGATGTGTCTGCTTGGAAGCGGAAGTAGGAATAGAGAGCCAGTAGGCTTTACAACCAGTTTAAATAGAAATTTTGATCTCGCCCAGGTAGAGATTTGAGTAAGATTAGAGAGCATCTTGGGAACTAGAGCAGGGACTTATGAGGATTGAAGTCCGTGATTCAAATCTCCAATTTTACATTTCACCATATTGTCTTTTGGGGAAAAGATTTTCCCCAGAGGATCATGAAAACATAATCAACTTAAGAATTACAATAATATGAGGATAAGAGGAAAAAAGAACAAAACCAATAATTGCTGGACGCATTGACAAAAAGCCAGTTAGGGTGCAGTCCCCTTTGGCATGAAAGTATAGATACAAATAAATGTTCAATCAACCACACCCAAAGTTCATTTTTGATCTTCTTGTGCAGCTTGTGGTCTGGAGTCTTCTTCATGGTGTCTTCTCCAACAGTTCAGTTTCTGGATTCAGAGAGGTAGCATCTTTCTTAACCTAAAATTCTTCCTAAAAGGAATTTAAACTTTGCAATTTAAAATAATATTTTTTACATTTCCCCGTTAAAAGGGTGATTGAAAAACGCAGGATCACTTAGGGATGCATGGCTGAGTTATGAGGTATATGAATCAATTTGCAAAAGAAAATCAAAAACATGAAAAATCCAAATAAAAGAGAAAAAATAACTTGTGGATGAAATACAAAATGTAAAAGCCTTATGTCTAAAAAAATCTGAGTAAAGGAAAAATAAATCTATGACAGGGCCTTGAATCAGGGCCCAATTAAAATGATCTAAGCAAGTAAGCCAGGACTACAGAAAGTTGCCACACTATGAAAGACAGAAAAGGGACCAGATTATAGGAGCCAAGTAGGAGCCAAGTTTGGGAATACTCCTCCATAAGTATTTTCAGAGTGAGTGTGGACACAAGGAAGGCCTATGTCATAACAAATGTTAAACATCACAACCCTGAGTCTTCACACTAGGTTCAAGACCTTTGTATTGGCTTAGAAGTACATCAAGCTGTTCTAGATTGGTTTATCTTTGGCCCTATGCAATGGCTCTTCTGTGTATATCTTGTCCTGAAGTCAGAATTATTAAGTAATTATTAAGTAAAGTCCCATAAATTTTTTTAAACAATTAGAGGCATCATTTTTATAGTCTCAAGCTTTTAGGATATGCATTACCAAATGTATTTTAAACTTATAGCACTGCAAAATCAAAAAGTTAAAGAAAAATTTTAATACTGGTGACATGTGCTTCAAATATAAAAAGGAGAGAAAAAAACTGAAATAGTGCATTGCACATGCAAGAAAAACATAATAAAAGAGTTTTAAAATTCAAAAATATAGCTTATAATCATTGACACACTGTGTCAGCTAAGAAAATATAGAATGCAAGGCTTTCTCACCAAAAATGACATCCATTTCCTCTTCATATCTGGCCATGATCCACTGTGAATTTCACAAGGTAACAGTTTTTTTTTTATAAAGAACAGTAGTATAAATATGTAGATATCAGTATCCCCAAAATTCTCAATAGCCCAATTAAGTACAATAGCAAACAAATACACTATCATATTTCACATTAGTTGCTGTATGGCATTTTTAAAAGCCTATGAACTGATGGATATTTGTCACAATTTTTACAATCATAGCAAATCTTTCAACCTTGGTAAACATATTTTTAAACAAAGTAAAACTTATTTCGGGTTTAGAACATCATCAAAAAATCTAGATATCATTCTGGTGGAAGTTAAGTAGTGAGCTTAACTGCCCAACTTCCATTCACATTTTTAGAAATGCAGGAGTTGGGGGTTAAATTTATATTTCACTTCAGCTACTAGAATGGGCCTTACCACATGTTAGGGGCAGGAAAAAATGACCAGAGATTGTTAAGAAAAATTCTAAAAATCGTGTCTAAAGAACCCTTAAAATCAATTGAGATATTTAGCACATTAAATTTTCCAAAGGTTGTTGTAGCACTTTTCTGATGGAGTCCATCTATTCTCTATGTGACAATTTACAAAGTCAAAAATAGAAAAGCTGTTTTTATATGGGCTTACTCGATGTTTGTTCAGTATGATTATAGGGGAAAAGCAACAGAATATAACAGTAGTTAAAACTCAGTACATTAAAATGATTCAGTGTAACAGAATAGTACGGAATGTAGTAATATATGAACTTAAAATCACAAAGTTGTACCTTAAACAAAACAATTAGCAAAATGCAATAGAATACAGAGATTTTTATTATAAAACATTGGAGTCTGAAATGCCTTAAAAATATAACCTCCAGTCTTTTTAAAGTTCCTTGGGTTTTTTAATCCATTTAGATGCCTATTGTCAGAAAGCAGATTGGTAATGGTTAGGCAATGGGGTTTAAATGACCTGTCCAAGGCCACACCACCAGGAAGTGTCTCAGGCCAGATTTCAACCAAAGACTTCCCGTCTCTAGGCCTGGCTCTCAATTCATTGAGCCGCTGAGTTTCCTCCCCATAGTTGGCTAAAGATTTGCAGGGAGCTGAATTTTCCCCCTGCATCACATGTGACGTAAATAAAAGAATTAATATAGTTAAAAGATATCCTTTTAAAGTAGCCATGCTTTAAGTTCCTGTTTGGAAAAACCTCTACCTTCTTTCCCTTTCTTTCTCCCCTCATGTGATCCCCTGCCCCCAGTCCACATGGAGGCTAATTTTAGCCTAAGGGAAAATTACCCCTGTTTTTACCAGCTGATAGAAATGAGTCCTGAGCCTGGGGCAAAGAGCAGTCTGCTCCTAGAGTTTGCTGGGTGGGCAGGTCACCAGGTGATCAAGATCTGGGTCAAACAGGTCTGGACGCTGGGAACAGGAGCTGAGCCGAGCCAGCTGGGAAGGGTGGGCAGGTGACTTGAGCGATATTGAATCAAGACAGTCCGAAGCAGATGGCTGCAGGCAGGGACGGGACGGGACGGGACGGGATGGGATGGGAGCTGGTGAGCTATCTAATGGCTGGAACAAGCTGAATCAGCAACAGGTTTGCGAGGGTAAAAAACCTTGGCCGGAGAAACGTGGCTTAAAAAAAATTCTAGGCAGTAGCTATGAAAAACTAAACTTAGTAACAGTAGAGAAAAGAATCAGAAGATTGAGGGTATTTCGTTTTTCCGACATGGTAAACCAAAACTGTAGCAGTTAAAATTAATTTCTCTGTTAGAAGTATTATATTTTTTAGAGGTTTATTAAAGATTAAGAAATAAAGAAAAATACAAAAATAAGAAAGCACATACCTAGGAGGGCCGAATGGCCCATTCACTTACACTATATCATGAGAGATGCGTCTGCTTGGAAGCGGAAGCAGAAAGAGAGAGCCAGTAGGCTTTACAGCCAGTTTAAATAGAAATTTTGATCTCGCCCAGGTAGGGATCTCAAGTGAGATTAGAAGGCATCTTGGGAACTAGAGCAAGGACTTCTGGGGATTGAAGTCCAGGGTTCAAACCTCCATTTTTACAGCATGTGAACATAACTAAATCGTATCAGTCTTAATGGTTTCCTTATAAGCCAAACTGGAGGAAATACGCATGTTATGGCTAAATAGAAGGATAGCTCACAGGTTCTCCTTGGAGAGAGCCATAAAAGAATTGAGTATATGGATCTTTTCACATACCCAAAAGCAATAAGAAACATTATTTCATGATACTTTCTGGATTTCAGACTCATAATCGGTATTTGTAAAAAAAAAAAATCTCTATGAAAATAATTGCAGTTTATGAACCATTGGAAGTAATGAAGGGGTTAGTTAAGAAATTCTACAAATAACTTAATGGATCATTTAGAGCCTCCAAATCTCTCTCCCTCTCTCCTCCCCCTCCCTCTCTCCCTTTCTTTCTCTCTCTCTCTTACGCGCGTGCTTTCACTCACTCTCTCACACACACACTACACACAATACACAAATGTAAAGATAGATAGATAGATATATACACACATATGGGAAATGGATCTGGAATAAGGAATGAAAGAAAAGACAAAGACTTATTGACTACACTGAAACCTCATGCCTACATGTTAACATTTTCTTCAAGCAAAGACATGGTGAGCACCAAACAATATACAAAAAAAACTCATTGTGTACTCATAGGCAGGAAGCGATTCATTAACTCATGTGGAAGTCAATCCTGAATCAACTGAGTTGATTACAGACAATCAATTGATTACTGGTTGAATTGAATATACCACCTTGTTAGAGAAATTATCAAAATTAGTAGAAAACTAGAAAATTATGAGAAAAAAATTGAAAACTCAATTCTTATCTATTCAGACAAGTTATTAAAAACAAAAAATGAATAATAGACCCACAAAAATGCAAATTACAATAATTTCATGTAGAAGTTTAACTAATATAAACAACCTGGTAATATGGCCATCCAAAGTCTAAAAATGCTTTAGCAAACATTTGATTTGCTGACAAGTAGAAAGATATGACAGCCAAAAGCAGCAACAATTTATACCATAAACTATTTTATAAATGCTTGAAGAAAATGATGGTAGAGCAATAGGCAGTATTGCCTCAAGAAATGATTAATAACACAATGGAAGGTAAAACCTATTTAAAGAAAGTTTGCCAAGAGACCCAAAATTATCCTAAAGACATTTAAGGATTAAACTGGAAGGACACCAACAGGAGAAAAATGAAAATGATCAGCAAAGATACTTTATGAAAAACTTTTTTCACTTTCAAGGACAATAGAGCCATCATACCAGCTAAGATCATAGTCCTGGTCATTCTTGTTGAGGAGGTAAAAATAAAAACAAAAAATTGTAAAAGCAACTATATTAAACAAGGATATAGAGAAACCATTTCTACTGGAAACGACAATTCCAAAACCATTGAGAAATCACAGGGTTTGAGAGAAAAACAAATATGCTATACTTTAGAAGGTACCAAAAATATGAGGGGAAATTCAGACTTTGGTAATAACAAAAAAAATTTTTACTAAGAGGACATCAGCAACTACTGGTCTATCTTCCACTTAAATATAAAAAAGCATATATTTTAATGCACACTGATGACATTTTTAGTGAAGAGATTGGAAGAGCAATCTGCTTTTGCTAGAGATATTTTATAAAAGAACATATCTTTAACATTTCCAAATTGACTGAAAGATATAAATAATCAACAAGCATTTTAAGTATAGGAATATGTTAAATCAATACAAGATGATAGAAGTTGTTTACTAGCATCTGGGGAATCAGGAAAGGTTTCATGTAGAAAGTAACATGAGCTGAATTTGCAGGAAATGAGATTCTAAGGGACAGAAGTGAAGAGAAAAGGTGTTCTTCAGTTATCAGTAAAAAAAGTATGTATTATGTATGTGATATGTTCTGGGTACTGTGCTAAGTGTCAAGAGATAAAAAGACAAAAACAATCCCTGCCCTCAAGGAGCTTATAGTCTAACAGAAGAAACAACACATAACTATTTACTTACCAGATATATATAGAACGAATGGAAGGTACTCCGGAGAGAAGTTACCAGTAGCAAAGGGGGCATCAGGAAAGACATCCTACAGATGGGATTTGAGCTGAGCCTTCAAGGGAGTATAAAGGCAGAGATAAAGGGAGAAAATATTCCAGGAATGGCATATAACCAGTGCAGAAGCACAACAGAGCCAAGAAGTGTGAAGTTGTGCACGAGGAGCATCAGATAGGCCAATTTATCTGGATTATACAATGTGTGGAAAGGAGGAACAAAAAAGATTGACTAGTTAAGAAGAGGCAAGTTGAAGAGCATAAATTCCAGTTGGAAGCTACCATATTTGATCCCAGAGGTAATAAAGAGCCACTGGAGCTTATTGAGTAGAATGGGTGACATGATCAAACCTTTGCTTTAGGGAAACCACTTTTTCCAAAGTGATTTTGGCAAATGAGTGAAGGATTAATTGGGGTAAGGAGAAACTCAGAAGCAGAAAAATCAATGAAGAGGCCATTAGAAATAGTCCAGGCAAGAGATAATAAAGGTCTGGTGGCAGTATAAGTGGAGAGAAGAAGAAATATATGAGACAAATTGTGAAGACCAAAGGCTTAATGATCCATTAGAGATGATTAAGTAGGAGAGTTTCTTAGTCAGATCTGTGTATTAGCAGGGTATGAATTCTTCACCAAAGGTTGGGGCAGTTACAAAGATAGAAGAAGAGATGATTTTGATTACATGAAATGCTTTTGTATATACAAAAAAATTAATGCTTCTAGAATAAGAGAATTGTTCAATTGAACAAAAGAAATCTTTGTGTCATACATTTCTGATGAGGTTTTGAGGGTGAGAAACAACTAAGACCAGTAATCATGTCCATTTTTTTAAAAAATGATCAAAGGACATGAACAAACATTTCTTAAACCAAGAATTCCAAACTGTTAACAACAATGTAAAAGAATGATTCAAATTATTAATGATAAAAAAAATTCAAATCAGAACTACCCAAAGGTTTCATTGCACACATAGCAAATTGGCAAAAATGACAAAACATGAGACTAGTCAGTGTTACAATTGAGGAGACACAGGGCAAATAAATACTCTGTTGGCAGAACTGTAAAATGGTATAACCATTTTGGAAAGTAGTTTGGAATTATGCAAATAAGGTGACTAAAATTCCACTGCTAACCAAGGAATTTGAAAGAGTCCATATACACAAACATTGATAGCAGCACTTTTTGTTTTGGCAAAGAACTGGAAACAAGATGCTCATTGATTGGAAAATGGCTGAGCCAACCACAGCCCATGATTGTGCTGTGGAAACACATGAACTTGATTCAAAATGGGAAGTAACCAAATACATGGTAAGAACAACCACACAATGCAATCAAAACTAAATGTCGCAAAATTACAAAGAACAAAATTAGTCCCCAAAAAAAGATAACCCTATTCTACTCTTTTAAAGCATCTGAGGTACATGATTGGAGGATTGCATATAACATGCTATTTTTAATGGAATTTTTCCCTTTTTTGTTATTTGAAATTCTTAGTTATAAAGGATATATTTCTGGGAAGGAGAACAATTTAGGAAATTCAAGTGATATAACACAAAAGCTCTGAACAAAATTTTTTTATTTTAGTAGTTTAGATGAAAGATGATAAAAGCCTAATGTGGCTGTATAGGTGGAGAAAAGGAGATGTATACAACAGATATGGACATTGAAACAATAAGATTTAGCTGCCATAGATTCAGATATAGAGAATGGATACCAAAGTTACAAAACTGGGTGTTTGAAAGAATGGCAATAACCTTAATAGCAGTTAGAAGGTTATGTTTTAGATGGGTTGAGTTTAAGATGCCTATAGGAAATGTCCAGTAAATAGGTGGTGATACAGCACTGGAGCTCAGAGGAAAAAAGCTGGGGCTTGAGTCTCCATGTTAGACATTTTGGCCTATATTTGGGAGACATCTGCATAGAGTTAATAATTCAACCCACGAGTAGATGAGGTCACCAAATGAGAGAATATAGAGAAGGAAGAGAGGAAGGCTCAGATCAGAATCTTTGGGGTAAACCCAGTCAGGGGGGCATGATATGGATAATGAACCAAACAAAGGAAATTAAGAAGTAACAGTCAGGTAGGAGAAGAACCAAGAGTCCATTGTCAAGGGAAATGAGGAAAGGAAAAAAAGAAGACCCAGTAATTGACACATACTGCCAGAAAGGTCAAGAATGATAAAAATTGAGAAAGACCATCAAATTAGGCAATTGAGACAACATTGGAGTGAGTTTCAAAGCCAGGTTGCAAAGTTGTGAGGTTAGAGGAGGTTTGGCGGGGTGAAATATATAGGAGGCAATGAAAATAAACAGCTTTTCCTAGGAGTTCAGTCAAGAAAGGAAGAAGAAATAAAAGATTTTCCTTTAAGAGTGAAGGGTGTTGGACTTCCGGTTAAGATGGCGGCTTAGAGAAAGCTAAAGTTCAGATCTCCGGAAAACCCTTCCCGACCGATCTCAAACTGTAAGCTCCTAAGGTGCCGAAATTCAAAACGATCAACAGCACAGACCCTGGGAACCCTCCTCCTGGACCTGGACCCAGTTCAAAAGGCACGGCTCCCCTCAAAAGCCAGAACCCGAGATCACTCGGACCTCAGGGGTAGGAGTGCAGAGTCCAAGGCTCCGGGAAGCCGCAGCCCTGCCCGGCTCAGAGAGCAGGGTCCTCGGAACAACAACCCTCAGGGCCTTCTACCCGAGTCCCAGTGAAAGTTACTGCCTGGGGCTCCCGCTGCAGAGAGCAGGGTCGAAACAACAGCAACCCTCAGGGCGGGCAAGATAGCCTCACAGGCTGGATCCTGCTATCCAAGTCTCAGTGAAAGTCCCTGCCCTCGGAGCTTGGGGAAGCTACAGCCCATCCCCCCGCAGGCCGACGAAACAGCCTCACGGCCAGCGATTCTGAAGGCAACTTCCGGAAAGCGAGCCGGGGGGGAGAGTGTGGCCTCGTGGTCCGACCCTTCCACTCCAGTTCCAGTGAGGCATATTCAGTTTAACCCAGGGAAAGCTCATAGAACCGACAATCTGCCCAGGACTAAAGCCTCTGAACACCAGACAGAGATAAGAAAAGCTAATCCTCCACATTCAGAGATGGCAAACTCCACAGAAGCACAGAAGCCCCAAAATACCAAGAAAAATAAGAAGAAAGGGGCGACTTCGGACACATTCTATGGAGCCAAAATACAAAATAAAGAGCAGATAGAAGAAGATATACAAGAAAATGCTCCAAAATCTTCCAAAGGAAATGGAAACTCTCCACAAACCCATGAAGAATTTGAATCAGAAATGACCAAAAAGATGGAAGCCCTCTGGGAGGAAAAGTGGGAAATAATGCAAAAGAAATTCACGCATCTACAAAACCAGTTTGACCAAACTGTAAAAGAAAACCAGGCTTTAAAGCAAGAACTAATAAAGCAAAGCCAAAACACCAAGAAATTAGAAAAGAACATAAAATATCTCACCGACAAGGTGATAGATCTGGAAAATAGAGGGAGAAGAGATAATTTAAGAATAATTGGACTCCCAGAAAAGACAGAAATAAACACCAAACTCGACATGGTGATACAAGATATAATCAAAGAAAATTGCCCAGAGATTCTAGAAAAAGGGGGCAATACAGCCACTGATAGAGCTCACAGAACACCTTCTACACTAAACCCCCAAAAGACAACTCCCAGGAATGTAATTGCCAAATTCCAAAGCTATCAAACAAAAGAAAAAATCCTACAGGAAGCCAGAAAAAGACAATTTAGATATAAAGGAATGCCAATCAGGGTCACACAAGACCTTGCAACTCTGAATGATCGAAAGGCATGGAACATGATCTTCAGAAAGGCAAGAGAGCTGGGTCTCCAACCAAGAATCAGCTACCCAGCAAAACTGACTATATACTTCCAGGGGAAAGTATGGGCATTCAACAAAATAGAAGACTTCCAACTCTTTGCAAAGAAAAGACCAGAGCTCTGTGGAAAGTTTGATACCGAAAATCAAAGAGCAAGGAATACCTGAAAAGGTAAATATTAAGGAAAGGGGAAAAATGTTATCTTCTTCTTTTACTCAAACTCTCTTCTATAAGGACTACATTTATATCAATCTATGTATACTAACATGTGGGGAAAATGTAACGTATAAATAGGGGGTAAAGAAAGACCAAATAGAATAATGGTTCTCACACAAAGATTCACATGGGAAGGGGAGGGGAAGAAAACTCCTATAAGAAGGAGAGGAAGGGGGGGGGGGTTACTTAAACCTCAATCTCAGGGAAATCAACTCTGAGAGGGAAAAACATCCAGATCCATTGGGATCTTGAATTCTATCTTACCCAACAAGGGTAAGGAGAAGGGAAAACCAAGGGGGGGGAGGGGGAGAGGGAGAACAAAAAGGGAGGGAAAGAGAGGGGGGAGGGGGAGGGAACAAAAAGGGAGGGACTAAAAAGGGAAACATCAAGGGAGGGGACAAGGGGGACTGATTCAAAGTAAATCACTGGACTAAAAGGTAGAGCCGAAGAAGAAAAGGTTAGAATTAGGGAAGGCAATCAAAATGCCAGGGAGTCCACAAATGACAATCATAACTTTGAACGTGAATGGGATGAACTCACCCATAAAACGTAGACGAATAGCAGAATGGATTAGAATCCAAAACCCTACCATATGTTGTCTTCAAGAAACACACATGAGGCGGGTTGACACCCACAAGGTCAGAATTAAAGGATGGAGTAAGACCTTCTGGGCCTCAACTGATAGAAAGAAGGCAGGAGTGGTAATCATGATATCTGATAAAGCCAAAGCAAAAATAGACCTGATCAAAAGGGATAGGGAAGGTAATTATATTTTGTTAAAAGGGACTCTAGACAATGAGGAAATATCATTAATCAACATGTATGCACCAAATAATATAGCACCCAAATTTCTAATGGAGAAACTAGGAGAATTGAAGGAAGAAATAGACAATAAAACCATACTAGTGGGAGACTTAAACCAACCATTATCAAAATTTAGATAAATCAAATCAAAAAATAAATAAGAAAGAGGTAAAAGAAGTGAATGAAATCTTAGAAAAATTAGAATTAATAGACATATGGAGAAAAATAAATAGGGATAAAAAGGAATACACCTTCTTCTCAGCACCACATGGCACATTCACAAAAATTGACCATACATTAGGTCACAGAAACATAGCACACAAATGCAAAAAAGCAGAAATAATGAATGCAGCCTTCTCAGATCACAAGGCAATAAAAATAATGATTAGTAATGGTACATGGAAAACCAAATCTAAAACCAATTGGAAATTAAACAATATGATACTCCAAAACCGTTTAGTTAAAGAAGAAATCATAGAAACAATTAATAATTTCATCAAGGAAAATGACAATGGCGAAACATCCTTTCAAACCTTTTGGGATGCAGCCAAAGCTGTAATCAGAGGCAAATTCATATCCCTGAAAGCTTATATTAACAAACAAGGGAGAGCAGAGATCAATCAATTGGAAATACAATTGAAAAAACTCGAAAGCGATCAAATTAAAAACCCCCAGCAGAAAACCAAATTAGAAATCCTAAAAATTAAGGGAGAAATTAATAAAATCGAAAGTGATAGAACTATTGATTTAATAAATAAGACAAGAAGCTGGTACTTTGAAAAAACAAACAAAATAGACAAAGTACTGGTCAATCTAATTAAAAAAAGGAAGGAAGAAAAGCAAATTCACAGCATTAAAGATGAAAAGGGGGACAGAACCTCCAATGAGGAGGAAATTAAGGCAATCATTAGAAATTACTTTGCCCAATTATATGGCAATAAATACACCAATTTAGGAGAAATGGACGAATATATACAAAAATACAAACTGCCTAGACTAACAGAAGGGGAAATAGAATTCTTAAATAATCCCATATCAGAAATTGAAATCCATCAAGCCATCAAAGAACTTCCTAAGAAAAAATCCCCAGGGCCTGATGGATTCACCTGTGAATTCTATCAAACATTCAGAGAACAGTTAATCCCAATACTATACAAACTATTTGACATAATAAGCAAAGAGGGAGTTCTACCAAACTCCTTTTACGACACAAACATGGTACTGATTCCAAAACCAGGCAGGTCAAAAACAGAGAAAGAAAACTATAGGCCAATCTCCCTAATGAATATAGATGCAAAAATCTTAAATAGGATACTAGCAAAAAGACTCCAGCAAGTGATCAGAAGGATCATTCACCATGATCAAGTAGGATTCATACCAGGGATGCAGGGCTGGTTCAACATTAGGAAAACCATCCACATAATTGACCACATCAACAAGCAAACTAGCAAGAACCACATGATTATCTCAATAGATGCAGAAAAAGCCTTTGATAAAATACAACACCCATTCCTATTAAAAACACTAGAAAGCATAGGAATAGAAGGGTCATTCCTAAAAATAATAAACAGTATATATCTAAAACCAACAGCTAATATCATCTGCAATGGGGATAAACTAGATGCATTCCCAATAAGATCAGGAGTGAAACAAGGATGCCCATTATCACCTCTACTATTTGACATTGTACTAGAAACACTAGCTTTAGCAATTAGAGAAGATAAAGGAATTGAAGGCATCAAAATAGGCAAGGAGGAGACCAAGTTATCGCTCTTTGCGGATGACATGATGGTCTACTTAAAGAATCCTAGAGATTCAACCAAAAAGCTAATTGAAATAATCAACAACTTTAGCAAAGTTGCAGGATACAAAATAAACCCACATAAATCATCAGCTTTTCTATATATCTCCAACACAGCTCAGCAGCAAGAACTAGAAAGAGAAATCCCATTCAAAATCACCTTAGACAAAATAAAATACCTAGGAATCTACCTCCCAAGACAAACACAGGAACTATATGAACACAACTACAAAACACTCGCCACACAACTAAAACTAGACTTGAACAAATGGAAAAACATTAACTGCTCATGGATAGGACGAGCCAATATAATAAAAATGACCATCCTACCCAAACTTATTTATCTATTTAGTGCCATACCCATTGAACTACCAAAATACTTCTTCACTGACTTAGAAAAAACCATAACAAAGTTCATTTGGAAGAACAAAAGATCAAGGATATCCAGGGAAATAATGAAAAAAAACACATATGATGGGGGCCTTGCAGTCCCTGACCTAAAACTATATTACAAAGCAGCAGTCATCAAAACAATTTGGTACTGGCTAAGAAACAGAAAGGAAGATCAGTGGAATAGACTGAGGGAAAGCGACCTCAGCAAGACAGTATACGATAAACCCAAAGATCCCAGCTTTTGGGACAAAAATCCACTATTGGATAAAAACTGCTGGGAAAATTGGAAGACAGTGTGGGAGAGACTAGGAATAGATCAACACCTCACACCCTACACCAAGATAAATTCAAAATGGGTGAGTGACTTAAACATAAAGAAGGAAACCATAAGTAAATTGGGTAAACACAGAATAGTATACATGTCAGACCTTTGGGAGGGGAAAGGCTTTAAAACCAAGCAAGATATAGAAAGAATCACAAAATGTAAAATAAATAATTTTGACTACATCAAACTAAAAAGCTTTTGTACAAACAAAACCAATATAACTAAAATCAGAAGGGAAACAACAAATTGGGAAAAAATCTTCACAGAAACCTCTGACAAAGGTTTAATTACTCATATTTATAATGAGCTAAATCAATTGTACAAAAAATCAAGCCATTCTCCAATTGATAAATGGGCAAGGGAAATGGATAGGCAGTTCTCAGATAAAGAAATCAAAACTATTAACAAGCACATGAAGAAGTGTTCTACATCTCTTATAATCAGAGAGATGCAAATCAAAACAACTCTGAGGTATAACCTCACACCTAGCAGATTGGCTAACATTACAGCAAAGGAAAGTAATGAATGCTGGAGGGGATGTGGCAAAGCAGGGACATTAATTCATTGCTGGTGGAGTTGTGAACTGATCCAACCATTCTGGAGGGCAATTTGGAACTATGCCCAAAGGGCAACAAAAGAATATCTACCCTTTGACCCAGCCGTAGCACTGCTGGGCCTGTACCCCAAAGAGATAATGGACACAAAGACTTGTACAAAAATATTCATAGCTGTGCTCTTTGTGGTGGCCCAAAACTGGAAAATGAGGGGATGCCCATCAATTGGGGAATGGCTGAACAAACTGTGGTATATGTTGGTGATGGAATACTATTGTGCTAAAAGGAATAATAAAGTGGAGAAGTTCCATGGAGACTGGAACAACCTCCAGGAAGTGATGCAGAGCGAGAGGAGCAGAACCAGGAGAACATTGTACACAGAGACTAATACACTGTGGTATAATCGAACGTAATGGACTTCTCTATTAGTAGTGGTGTAATGTCCCTGAACAACTTGCAGGGATCCAGGAGAAAAAAACACCATTCATAAGCAAAGGATAAACTATGGGAGTGGAAACACCGAGAAAAAGCAACTGCCTGAATACAGAGGTTGAGGGGACATGACAGAGGATAGACTCTAAATGAACACTCTAATGCAAATACTATCAACAAAGCAATGGGTTCAAATCAAGAAAACATCTAATGCCCAGTGGACTTACGCGTCGGCTATGGGGGGTGGGGGGAGGAAAAGAAAATGATCTATGTCTTTAACGAATAATGCTTGGAAATGATCAAATAAAATATATTTTAAAAAAATAATAATAAAAAAAAGACCTTAAAAAAAAAAAGAGTGACGGGTGTTTTTAAGGATCAGGAAGACAAGCAGCATGTTTGTTACCATCAGGGAAAGAATCCACCAGATTAGGAGAAATTGGAAAAGGGGAGAGATGATTTGGGATTTGTCTACAATAGAAGTTGTAATCAAAGGCACAGTAGATGGGGTTGTACTTGGTGAGAAGAAGGGCCACCTCATCAACAGACTGGAGTAAAGGATAAAAATAAGTTATAATGATAGAAATTCTTAAGATGTTGGGAAGGGTGAGGAAAGGGAGTTATGGCAAGTGACCCCTGTTTCTTTGTAAAGTATTAAGTGAGGTCCTCAGCATTGAAGCAATGGGAAGCTTGAAAAGAGAAAAAAATGTGTCAAATAGGTGCTTTAGAGAAAGAAATAGAGCAGCTAAGTGGTACAATGGATAGAGCACCAGGTCTGCAGTTAGGAAGACCTGAGTTCAAATGTGATCTTAGACACTTAATAGCCGTGTGACCCTGGATAAACCACTTGACCCTGTTTGCCTCCATTTTTCCTCTTTTGTAAATTGATCTGGAAAAGGAAATGGCAAAACACTCCAGTATCTTTGCCAAGAAAATCCCAAATGGGGTCACAAAGAGTCAGACATGACTGAACCACCCAAACAACAACAGAATCCAATTGGTTGCCAAGTCTTATTGATTTTACCTTTGTAACCTTCACCCGTATTCCTCCTTCTCTATTCTGCCACTGCCACTACCTTAGTGTAGGCCTTCATCACTTCATATTGGAATTACTGCAATAGATTCTTAATTAGCCTGCCTAGTCTTAAGGCTCCCCAGACATCCTCCACTCAGCTGTCAAATTGATCTTCCTAAAGTGCAAGTGTGAGTCAACTCTACCTCATTCAATAAAACTCAAAGAGGCAAAGTAAATATAGAATAAACATTTTAAAGCATCCACTATGTGTTGGGCACTGTGCTAAGCATTTTACAAATCTCATTTGCTGCTATTCTTTTCCCTATTTTACAGTGAGGAAACTACAGTAGACAGAGGTTAAGTGTCTTGCCTGAGCCACACAGCTAGGAAACATCCAGTGCCAGATTGTATTTCCTCTCTTCCTGACTCCCAAGTCCAGTGCAGTGCACCACCTAGCTGCCACCAGTGGTTTACATCTCCAGAATCGACTATAAAATCCTCTGTTCACTATTCTTCATACTTAACGTTTTCTTACTCCTTAAACCCTACCATTTACTCCAGTTCTACTGCCCTCCTTGTTGTTCCTTGTTCAAGACACCACATCTTCTGTCTCCATGCATTTTCATTGGCTTACCCCCATGCCTGAAATCCTCTCCCTCCCAACCCACCTCCTGGAATCCCAAACATCCTTCATGTTCCAATTAAAATGCCACCTTCTTCTAGAAGTCTTTCCTGATTTTCCCTAATATTAGTGCTTTCTTGTTATTAATTATCTCCATCTATTTATCCTCTTATATATCTTATCCATGCCTGTTTCCTCCTGATTAAACTGTGAGCTTGAGAGCTAGAATCACCTTCCTTTCAGTGTCTCCCCAGTTCATTACTTGGTATATTGGAAAAGCTTAATAAATGCTTATTGGCTTGACTTTACAATCATCAAACGTTGTAATTATGAAAGAGCAAATTTCCAAATCTCAAGACAGATTTTGGGGTTTACAACTTGCATAGTTTGATTTATTTGGTTCTTCTGTTTTTGTTTCTCACTACAGGTGCTATCCCTGGAGGCTTAAGCATTGGGCCTCCAGGTAAGTCCTCCCTTGATGACTCCTATGGCCGGTATGATTTAATCCAAAACAACGAATCACCAGCCAGCCCTCCTGTAGCCGTTCCTCATAGCTGGTCTCGTGCCAAATCTGATAATGATAAAATCTCAAATGGTTCCAGCATTAACTGGCCACCAGGTAAAAAAGCAATTTTTCTATAGCCAAATCCACACAGGTAGGACCTAATAAGAAGTAACATAAAATAGAGAGTAGAGAGAGCTTATATTCAAGCCCTACCTCTGGAATATACTACCTGAATCACAGTAGGTAAATCACTGCCATTTGGGTCCTGTGTGACTGCAGACCTCTAGAGGGAGCCTTAGCCAGATTAAAATTTAATGGGAAAATATTTAATAAAATAAAAATACAATACAACATGAATAATACATAGTTTTCTAACTCAGGAAGGGTGAATAGGACTTGTTTCTGTTTTGAGTTTGACATCATTGCCCCAGGTAACTCTCTATGACCATAAGTTACAGATGAGTTCCCTGTCTACATCAGTGAAGGAAGATTCAATTCTAAGATTCCTCTATACTGAAGAAAACACAGATCTTAACTAAAAAGGGGGGGGGAAAGGCCCAGAGGTGACTGCTTTGGAACAAACAGAAACCAAGTACTGAACTAATGGAAATTATGTAAATATTGCTATTCTATTATCTCTTGGAGTTTTCAGGGAAATCTTTTGGCCACATTAAAGCTTTAGGCTTTATTTGTCCTCTGGTTAATAATACATACTAAGTTAGTTTAAGCAGGAGCCAATAAGTATCAGATGTCTTTGATAAAGATCAGTAAAGCTCATGAAAATTTCTATTGCATCCACTGTGTATGGATTCTTATTTAAATTAAATCTACTGTAATCTAATGTCTGTGACACAAGTTAAGAGTTATTTTCAGAAGATTCATGAATTAATTGAAAAACTCTGACATGCCCCCAAAAAAACAGATTAATAGCTATGAAAAATTGCTTTGGTTAAAACATAACAGACAAATATAGTACCAAAACAGAATTGAACAGAGCATTCCAGAGTTGGACAAATTCAAGGATACACTTAACTGGAGGATGGATTTCCTATTCACCAAGAACAATCAATTTTACAGAAATTAAATTTAGACCAATATTATTCATGGTATTGTACCTAAATAGAAAAGGTATCAGAAAACAATTAAAGAAGAATAGCTCTGGCTGAGGACAGAGTTTTTATGAAATGGATATAAAAGTGGGCATATAAGCTAAAAATAGATCATTTTAGTTATATAAAATAAAAAAATGTTTGCTTAAATAAAATCAACTCAGCTAGGAAGAGAAACTGTTGAGTGGGGCAGAAATGTTCATATTGGAACAATTAAGTGACTCAATGGATAGAGTGCCAGGCCTGGAGATGGGAGGACCTGGGTTCAAATCTTGCCTCAAACATAGCCTCCAAGTTGTGTGACCCCGGACAAGTCCCATATCTTAGTTGCCTAGACCTTACTACTCTTCTGCCTTGGAACTGATATTTAGTGTCAGTTCTAAGAGAAAAAGTAAGGGTTCATATCAAGTTGCT
Source organism: Monodelphis domestica (assembly GCF_027887165.1). NCBI lineage: Eukaryota > Metazoa > Chordata > Mammalia > Didelphimorphia > Didelphidae > Monodelphis > Monodelphis domestica. The sequence continues at coordinate 239,062,221 of NC_077228.1, read as the reverse complement.
TAAATGACTTTGATATCCAAAATAAAGAGAATTGATATATAGACATATGAGTAAGATTCATTCCACAGAAGAAAAATGATCAATTAATATGAATAGAGTTTTCTAAAGAAAAATTATGTTCAATAATTATATTAAAAAATGCTCCAAATAACTAATGATAAAAGAAATTAAATTCAAACAGTGCAGGTGTCACTTCATACCATAAAAATGACAAAGATAATATAGGAATAAATACTGTAATGGCAATGGAAAATCAGGCCCAGCTGTAACTGAAATGTGGCGCAATCATTCTGGAAAACAATTTGCAGTCATTTCAAGAAGAGTCACTGAACTTTATATACCCTTTGACCCAATGATCCCATGACTAAGCATAGATACCTAAATAGAGCAGCCATGGTAGCAGAAACCTGAAAACAAAGTTTTCCCATTAATTGGAGATGATATGGTGAATCTGATTGAATAGTTTTGTGCCATAAGAAGAGATGAATGTGAGGAATTCAGAAAAACATGAAAGACTTGTATGAACTGATAGAGAATAAGTAGAATGAGAATACTGATAAATGCAGTAATTACAATAATGTAAATAAAAATAACTTTAATGACAATCTCAATCCCTGAAAACAAGTGATAGGATACATTTCCCTTCTCTCTGGGCTATAGGCTACTGGAGATACACACTAGAATATACTGTCACACTCAATAGTTCGATGGTTTCCTTTACCCTTTCTTTTTTACAAGAGTGTATTTTTTTGCAGAAGTGACTGTAGTATTCAAAGAAGAGGTAAATGTTGAAAAGTAATGACATTACTAGATTACATAGATTTTTACTTTGTCATAAATAGAATTTCATCCTGGAGTGCCATGGAAAGGACTTCAGAATATTGACCCTGAGAATGATCCTGATGTCACCCCAGGAAGTGTCCCTACTGGACCTACAATTAATACAACAATACAGGATGTTAATCGATATCTTCTCAAAAGTGGAGGTAGGGGGAGAAACACAATATGTTTTTTATCCCTGATCTAGAAAAATCACATTCTTTTGAACACTTTATAGATAATAATGATGGCTGAGTTAGTGCTAAAGGTAAGTAACTACTGTATAAATAGTGATATACCTTTTAATATAGAGTTTCTCATTGTCTTGCATAGCACATGTCTAGTACTAATATTAATCTGCCCACTGTGCTGATGATGAAAATAAAAATCAATCATAGAGATATTATTTTGCATCTATTTGTATTTGGATAAATAAGACAATTATTTTTACCATGTTGCAATATAAAGTACTTGTACAATTTTTAAATTTTGAAGTGTTTTCTACTTGGGAGCTAAAAATTGTTATATTATAAATAACATTTTTACAATTTTCTAGATTTACTTTCACCATGTTTAACACAGAGAGTTGTGTTTTTAAAAGGATATTAATCTTGCCTCTAAAGAATTTACTGCATGTTATCTATTACAAACTTATAGGACCAAGTTTGGTGCACATAGTTTTACTCCTTTTATAAATTGTCTCACTGGAATTATAGAGGGACATAACTTAATATCTCATAAAGCACTGAAGGGTTCTGCCTTAATATAAATTGTACCATCAGTTTACTAAGTGTATGAAAAGAATAGGTTCCATTGGATTAGATGCATTTATCTTTATTAAATAGTAAAAAATTTGGCATGTAAGTTAAGATCTATAACTTGATATCTGAAATTATTGTGGTTTTTGGTATTCCTTGGTTACGCCAACTGAATTTGATTATGTAAAGCTTGGGCTCAAGGAATATGAACAAAAATATCTATCTATTGGTGACCCTACGAAAATATCTGGAATTTCCACTGAGGAGCAATCATATTCTACTCTGTTCGTTATCTATTTTTGTCGACTTTAATGAAGTCCTGAAGAATATGTTCATCAGATCTATAATGAACTTGATTTACCCCCCAATAAATAATAAAGAAAGCCATTCTTTTTAAAGTGGACAAATTTCAGTAGAGATAAATACAAATATTCTTCACTGACTAGGTCTTTAAAATGGATCATTATAATCAATAAGTATTTATTCAGAATCTTGTGCGCCAAGTATCGAGGATATAAACACAAAAATGAAATAGTTCATGTCTTCTAGGAGCTTATATTCTTTCAAAGGAGATCACATATATACAAAATAAACACTCCAAATCACTAATGATAAAAGAAATTAAATTTAAAAGTGCAGGTGTCACTTTATACCATAAAAGTGGCAAAGATCATGTAGCAGCTAGAAATTTTCATACAGGAAACAACATTTAAGCTATTTTTTTTTTTTAGGAAATAATGGATTCTGAGGGGTGGAAGTGAAAAGGGAAGGCATCCAAGGCATGGAAGACAGCTAGTCCAGTGAAGAACAGCAAAAATATATGGCTAGACCAGAGCATATGAAAGGGGAGAAATAATACATTAAATGGCTGGAAATGTAGGTTAAAATCAGGATATGAAGAGCTTTAAACACCAAACAAACTGATCCTTGAGGCAATAGGGAGCCATCAAAGTTTATTAAGAAAAGGAGTGACATCATACATGTTACACCTACACATTAGAAAACTGTGGCAGCAGTGTGGAGAGTATTTTGGAGAGAGGAAAGAAATTTGACAGGAAGATCAATACAAAGTCATTGCAATAATTAAGCTTAATAACCTGAAGAAAAGTTGTATTTATATGAGTAGAAGGAGGGGTCCAAATACATGTGATGTTGTAGAGGTAGAAATGGCAAAGTTTGTTAGCTGGTTGGATTTGGGGAGAGAAAGGAAATGGTTGATAACATACTATGGTTAAGAATCTAGGCAACTGAAATGTTGATGGTGCCCCTAAACAGAAATAGTGAAGTTTGAAAATGGAGTGCTATTAAGGCTGGACCTGACTCTAGCACTGTGTTAGATCCAGTTTGATATTGGGTTGAAATTAAATACTTTTGAATCCAGTTTTAAAAATTAAAAAATTAATTTAGTTATAGCATAGCTAGGTAACACCAAGTAGCACTACCTTTGGTATCTGCCTTCCTGGATTTCTTATGGAAACAATCTGATCAGCTGGACAGGACCTGATTGCTTTCATGATCTCAGGCACCCACCAAGTCTGACAGGCATCCACATGAATAAGACTTTTTTGTCCTTTTAGATGACCAGGAAGATACTTCAAGATCCTAGGGATAGCCTTGTCGCCTTTTAGGAAACTAATTGGAGGAGAGGGAGCAGTGATAGGAAAAGGGCCCAACCCATATTGTGGGAAAATCTTTGAAGACTTTACATGCATATACAGGAATATTCATAGCTCTACTCTTTGTGGGGGCAAAAAATTAGAAAATGAGGGGATGCCCTTCGATTGGGGAATGGCTGAACAAATTGTGGTATATGTTGGTGATGGAATACTATTGTGCTCAAAGGAATAATAAACTACTAAGGAGAAAAAGAAAATAATTTTTGAATTTACAAATGCCTCACTCCCAAAGAAGATGCCATAATGAGAAAGAAAAAAGAAAATAAAGACAACAAAAGTCAGCAGTCTTAGATTTTTTCCTTCCCTCCTCAGAAGGAGTCTCAGGTTTCAAGCTATAAATAATACCAAATCTTTGAAGTTCACCAGGGGCTTCCTAAATGCAAAGTGGTGACAGTGAATCAGAGCCACAATGCAGATGATGGGACAATAATAGTACAGTCACAGATTTTTTTTTCTCCTTGTGTAAAGTAGTAACAATGAGCCAGAAAGAATCGCCCCAAGAACACTGGAATCACTTGTAGCACAATAAATAATAATTTATCACACATAAAGGTCATCTCTATAGGCTGTCTCTATAATGCTTCCCACTCAGTATTCTCTGACCTACTAGTTAAAACCTCCCCCTTTCTAGAACCCCTCTATCAGGCAGCAAATACCAAACCTTGTCTAATTGGAGGTCTCTGCTGAACCTTTGCCTTCTCCTTCCACGAGGTCTCTATAAAGACTGTCCCTCACTTTCTTTGAGGACTTGGGATTGCTACCAAGTTGGGATCTCCTTCCTTTCAAACTTGAACTCAAGGGGGTCATAAGGAACATGGGAGAGAGACTGTTGGACAAACTGCTTTAGTCTTCCAGGGCTGAAGCTTATTCTGCACTCCACTTAGAAAAAGCAGATTTGCAGATGACTCAATAAATGAAGCATCAGAATACACAAGTAGGTAGTGGGAGTTTTCCAGAATCCAGAAAGCTTTTGGCATTCCTGTTTGGATTGTGGGGAAGCCAGTGACAGTAATTTATTCTGAACTGAGTTCTTCTCATCCTGTATTCCCAAGAACTTTTACTAAGTGAACTTACTCCTGGATTTTTCTTGTTTCATTTCCCCCATTCTCCTGGATATGGGTCACCACTTAATCCTAAACTACTATGGTCTCATCTGGCCTGGTCCACATTATATCATCAGTGTAGTACTATACACCATTGCCTTCAAGAAGAGATACCTCTTTCAGATCTCTGCCCACCAGACTGTGGTAATATAAGAGCAAATTCAGATGATTCTGAGGAAAGACAGTGAAGATATACTGTACTCTTTCCTAAACTGCTCTTAGAGTCTCAGCTACAAAAATAGAGAAAAAGCATTGATAACTACATGGCCACTCTCCCTGAGTGACCTAGTCCACCACATTGATGAGGTGAGTTACAGCTTAAATGATAGGCATGACAACTTTGTTCATTTTTTTATAGTCCTGGAAGCAGTCAGCTTGTTGTGAAGAAGGGTGGTATAGTACTCTGAAACAAAGTACTGGAGGGGCCACAGTACACAAACTACTAACTAAATAGTCAAATAGCATTTATTACACTTCTTATGTACAATGGGGCAGCTAGGTGGTGACACAGTGGATAGAATATAGAGCCTGGGGTTGAGAAGACTCATCTCACTGAGTTCAAATCTGGCCTCATATACTTCCTAGCTGTGTGATACTGGGCAAATCATTTAAACCTGCTTGCCTCGGTTTCTTCATCTGTAAAATGAGCTGGAAAAAGAAATGGCAAATTCCTCCAGTATCTTTACCAAGAAAACCCTAAATGGGGTCATGAAGAGTTAGACATGACTGGAAAATAAGTGAGCAATACTACTTGCTTGCTGAAAGGGCCCACATGAATACTGACTTCAAAGAGCTCATAATGTCCTTTATCACAATATGCTCCTTATGATTAGCCACCACAACTGGGACCCACTAAGTTACTAAGTATACACAAAGCAAAAAAACACTTTGTTATACATGATAAATTTAATATGAGTTTAAAAATCTACTACTACTATGTGAAAAGCCAACACACTGTAGAGATTATGAAAAGGATGATCCACGGGCACCAGTAAGTATACATTATATCCGCTTTATTTAAAGGATCTTCTTGGAACAGCTGGGTGGCTCAGTAGATAAGAGAGCCAGGCCTAGAAATGGGAGGTCCTGAGTTCAAATTTGATCTCAGACATTTCTAACTTTGTGACCCTAGGCAAGTCATTTAACCCCGATTGCCTCATCCTTACTATTCTTCTGCCTTAGAACCAATACTTAATACAAATGACTGTGAGATTGTTTTCTCAAACCCTTTCAACTTGGAATCTATAACTAGGTCTAAATCCTTGTGTTAGAAAATGTGTTGGAAAGTTATAATTTTATTATTAATAAATGGTGTTATTTAGGCTGAATTATTACCCTGTTTTTCTTTTCTTAATAATCAACATGAATATAATGGCGGTGCTGTAAAGTGGCAAGATTTTGCAAAATGCCTGGAAGTTTAATTTCTTTATTAAACATTCTTGCAGAAATTAGTGGAACTTGACCTCTGTTGACTTTTAACATGTTAGCTAGGGGGCGGCTGGGTAGCTCAGTGGATTGAGAGCCAGGCCTAGAGATGGGAGGTCCTAGGTATAAATCTGGCCTCAGACACTTCCCAGCTGTGTGACCCTGGGCAAATCACTTAACCCCCATTGCCTAGCTCTTAACCACTCTTCTGCCTTGGAACTAATACACAGTATTGATTCCAAGATAAAAGGTAAGGATTCTAAAAAAAAAAAAAACATGTTAGCTACTAGTTGCATATCAAACACATCTGAGCAAACAGTCCTTTTGAGAGGGAAAAAAAGAAACTAAAAAACTTCTTCAATGAGCCTTGTGGAAGAGATATGGGGCAGTATGTCATGTTGGAATATGAGTTACCTATAAGAGCAACAGAGACTTGAGAATCAGTTTTCAATAAATTTGGAGGAAACAGATATTGCAGCAGCCTATAGAGATATACTATATTTGTTTCTTCGAGCAACAGTTAAGATAATAAAATATCAATACACTTTGACCTAGAGATCCCAGTGAGCTTCCCAAGAAGGTCATAAACAGAAAGAAAGTACATATATACAATAAGCTAGCAAAGAAATGGAAACAAAGTAGATGCTCATCATTTGGAGAATGGCTAAACAATTTGTGACATATGAACATCAGTCAATATTACTGTATTATAAAAAATAACACAAAGATTTCAGAGAAATGTGAAAAGATAAATGAATTAATGCAAAGTGAAGCAGACAGAACCAAGAAAACAATATATGTAATGACAATGATAGATGTAAAGTACAAACATAAATGAGAGAAGAAAGAAAAAGAAAAATCACATGCTGTGTAATTATAATCACTAAGTTTGGCCACAGAGAAGAGTGAAAAAATGAACTTCCCTCCCTTTGTGGCAAAGATATTGGTCTGTTAATATGAAATACTTTCTGTGCTGTCTGATAATGTCCAATTTTACTGGACTGCTTTTTTTTCCCCTTTATCTTTTGATCTTTGTTACAAAGGATGACTCATTGGGAAGATGGGGAGAGAGGATATATTTAGAAATGGATGTAAAATACTCAATAAAGATACAATTTTAAAGCCAAGTAAATTCCTGCCCATGGGGAAAAAAAGATGATGATAATTATATGGTCATTTCATCAGAGAACAAGATTTGTATTTCTATACCATGACTTAAGAAAAGGAATGATGGTCTTTTGGTAAGGGATGTAGTATATATGTTGGGGACAGTTAAAAATGTGATTTGCCTAGAAATTTGTTGATGAGATCAAGAGGCCTTTAAAATGGAAAGAAAGGAAGAAAACTGCCAAGCCAGATATCAATATCAGGGGTGACATTGAATGGACTCCAGTCCTTCCTGAGATACACAGTTTGTCACAGGAAATCAGGGGGGAAAGGCAATAATTGTACAGTAGACACAGTTGTCTACATACAAATACACAGAATAATAATAAAAAATGAAAAAATAATAGTGAACTGAAAATTTTTCATCATGAAAGTAAATACACAGTCATCAGTACAAATGATGATTTATTTTGTGAGATGTGTTCTGATTTCATCAGTGAAGTGCTCTCTCTACCAATATAAATTACAACCTTTCTCAAAGACAATAGATGACTTTAGGAAGTTGCCAAGCAATTTTATCACCTTGCAGTTAGGTTTATTTCACATTACTCTTTCATGTAGTCTCCATTTGAGCCAAATTCTTACACTTTTTATCCCCCAATTTGACATTTTATTTCCACCTCCCATACCTTTTTAAGTACTCCTTCTTCATCCCTACATCTTAGACTCTCTAGATCCTTCAAGGTTCCAGTATCACTTCCACAGGAATTCTTTCTGAGCCCTTAGTTGTAGCTCTACTGAAATTATCCCATATCCACTATCTACTTATATGTTGCATTCTGTCCCTTATTCTCTTGTAGAATATAAACTCCTAAAGGATGAGGACAGCCATTTTGTGTTTGTGCCCCCAGTGGCATGCACGTAGTAGGACTTTCATAAATACTTACTGAATTGAAAGAGTTTAGCTTAGGCTGGTTATGGGATGCAGCATTCAGGTCCATTGACAAGCTTTTCATATTTCAAGGTCACCTCCATGTCATAATGAGGTGTCAGAGTTGAACTTTGGTAGAGAATTCATATTCAAAAATAATAGATTAGATTAAAAAGGGATAGGATACCAAGTAAATTACATAAGGAATATTGATTCCTTTGAAAACTCACTAGAATTAGGGGAAATGATAGAGCTTTTGTGTGAGGATCAGTGGAAGAAAAAACTAATTATTATGGGCAACAGTATATAAAAGACTGCACTCAGGAGGAAATAAATAGTAAATTCAGCAGCCAATCAATCACCAAGGTTGGCATAGAGGCAAAATGTAATAATAGTAGGGGACTTCAGTTATTTAGGCATCTGCCAGAGCTCTTTTTTCCCTAAAAGCAGAGCAACTGAAAAATTGGATTTGTTTTGATTATAATTTTATTCTTCAAAAGGAAGCAAAAAGGGAAACTACTCTTTTTTTAATCTTGATTCTGATATTTATCAGAATATTTATCAGGAAGACCTGAGTAACCAAAATAAAGAACTCAAGAGGGGGCAGCTGGGTGGTTCAGTGGATTGAGAGCCAGGCCTAGAGATGGGAGGTCCTAGGTTCAAATGTGACCTCAGACACTTCCTAACTGTGTAACCCCTGGGCAAGTCACTTAGCCCCATTGCCTAGCCCTTACCACTTACCCGTACCACTCTTCTGCCTTAGAACCAATACACAGTATACCTAAGACAGTTAAAAAAAAAAATAAACAAACTTGGGGAGAAACTTGTCATGATGGTCAAGAAAGGAAACACCAGGCATAATCTAAGGACCCAAGGGTCTCAGCATGTGGATTTAAAACAAGAAGAGTGAATGGAATTCTACTCACAGAGTCACTCTCAGAACTGTATCACTTCATACCTGGACTAGCCTCCTAATTGGTCTCTCTTTTCCCATTTTCTCTATTCTCTTAGTTCATCTTCCACATGACTTCCAAATTAATCTACTATAAGGCAAAGTTCTGACCATCTTATTCTACTGCTCAGAGATGTTTCAGTGTCCCAGTGACTTGGAGCAAGTCATTTAACTTCTCTGTACCTCAGTTTTCTTCATTTGTAAAATTGGGGTAATAGCACCTACCTCACAGGACAGTTGTGTGGATAAATTGAGTTAATAGTTAAAGTCCTTTGCAAACCTTAGAGTACTACATAAAATATTAGCTATAAAGATGATGATAATGATGATGCAGCAGATGTAGCTAAGAAGTCTGTAAGATACAACAGGCAGATCTGGAGAGTGAGGGTAGAGTTGAGGGATATAGAAATTATAGACCAGATATCAAGGGGTTCATTAGCAGGGTTTGTACTTTAGTACTTGGGGATTCACTCTCAGTGGGATGAGAAGAGTAAGAGGAATATGCTGACAGTGGAAGACAAGAGGTCCACTGATGCCAGTTGATGATTAGAAAGTTCAGTAGTCATCTCTAGATCAAAGATTCTTGACTCTGTGGTGTGTGTGTGTGTGTGTGTGTGTGTGTGATGCCGCCCTTTGGAAGTCACATGAAATATATAGACCCTTCTCAGAAAGATGTTTTTAAATAATTTAAGGAAATGTTAAATTTCAACTAGAGATTAATGGGGGAAAAGAGGTCAATTTTTTCCCATCCTAATTCATAGACCCCCCCCTGAAATTTATCTCCAGATTTAGAACCCTTGCACTAGGGGTCTTAGCACTTACAATTGGTGAAGTGCCTCTAGAAACCTGGTGAGGAGGTAGGTGATGGCAGTAAGTCCCGGGACTCTAATTCATGGCAAATGACAATCAGTGGCAAACATCTTATTTGTATTGCAACTTAGAGATATGTGTCTAGGAATTAATTTCCAAAAAAAAAAGTTTATTTCCTCTCCCTCCCCCCCCAAAAAAAAAAGCAGTCTTCCCAGGGTATTTATTTGATTGGTTGTGTAGCTAAAGCATCTATGAATGAGCAGCACTGCATTAGATCTATGTTTTTTTATCCCCATTTCTACCACTAACATGATTTCATGCAAGTCACTAAATTTCTCAAGGCTCAAACTTAGATGATTACTAAGGCCCTTACCAACTTTTTTAACCCAACTTGTGTCTGCTAAAATGAAAACAAAAGGACTGTGGAAATTGGGACATATATCAATTTATTCTTTAATTTAATTTCAAATTAAAGTTATATTATTTTCCTTAGCTCAGTTTGTATCTGGAAGTAGTCCTCAGACTTTTTCATGTGGGAATTTCATTTCCCAAAAGTGGAAAGATCTGGGTGTGTGATACAGTATACTTGCTAACACTAAGCAGATTAATAATGTAAGCATTCACTTCCTTCTTACTTACCTAAGTTTATTTCATTACACTTTAGTTGATAAACTCACTGTACCCCAGAAAAAAATGAAAAAGTTATACAAGATAATTAACTTTCCAAACCCTAGCCATTACATGCTTTGTGAGCCCTGAAATGCAGTTGTTTTAAAATAAAATCTGTCAAGTGATAATTTCTGCTTCTCAGTTTCACAGATAATTGTGAGATTGAATGAATTCTTATTAATTACAATATCAAGGTTTTATTTAGCACTTCTTTTCTAAAACAATACACGTACCCTCTTTTCTACTCCTACTAATTTCTCTTTCTAGTGTCCCCCTTTCACCGTGAGCAGTGCTCCTGGCCCAATAGGCCCAATCTCAGCTCAAAGCCCAAAAGGTCAATTTTTCCCCATCTCTCCCCAAATAAAATATTAATTATTTAGCCAGACTACCAAAACTCTCTAGAATTTGGTTCCAGTCAGTACTTGCTTCCTTAATGAATACAAGTTTCCTCCATGCACTTTATATTACAACTAAACTGGACTACTTTGAGCATTTTATATATACCCTTATTCTTTTGAGGGAAGTATAAAATAAAAATTATTTCTAGATTGAGAAATTAAGACTGCTTAAAAACAACCAAGGATGGCCTTTGCTATACCTGCATGTGGCATGAGGAACCATTGCAGACTTCTAAAAAATTTTCCAATCTTCTCTTTGATCTCTTACTTCATGTGTGCTTAATTGTGGTAATTAAAAATGAAAAGAAAAATAACTTAAGAAAGGTTGTCTCCTTTTTTCAGAAATCAGGAAGAGGAAGTAAAGAAAAGGCCAGTGCTATTTCCTAGTCCAAAACGAAGTGCAGATAACTATGAACAAGTATAGGCACATGCTAAGCAAAAGCACAGAGATTTCATAATTTGCACAACATATTTGGTCAGTGAAATAGACAGGTTGCTTGTTAATGCTTTTCTTATGATACTGAAAGGAAGTAAGAATGAGAAACATCTTGGATCCTGAGAGAAAAATATAAATATTTTTAAAGGAAAAGTCAAGATGGAAGTGTTTTAGAATAGAAATTTAATATGAAGAGGAGCTTTGGCCTTTGTTTTGTGAGGTTTTTATGTGTGTGGTACTAAAAAAGGGGTTGACTTGTAATTTTCAATCTGCCTTGTTTGGTAGTTATAAAATTCTAATGGTCTTCGCATCAAAATTTAAACTCAAGAAAATTAAGAAATCCTTGTAATTGTCTGCTAAGAACAGAAATCTGGATGGGAGGGATAAAAATCAACTTAAAGAATGTCCCTGAACATGCCCTCAATTGGATTTAGACAATCTACCAAAAATAGACAAGTTCCAGGGAAGTTTTTTTCCTGGTTTATATCCCACCTGCTGAAGTTCTAGGTGGCAACACAGCAAACATTTGACCCAGCTTTCTTAGTCACTTCTTTGCTGGTTCTGCAGGGTCATCCCCAACATCATCTCAGAATGCCACGCTGCCTTCATCGAGTGCCTGGCCTCTTAGTGCCTCTGGCTACAGTAGCTCTTTCAGCAGCATTGCATCCGCACCTAGTGTTACAGGTATGAAAATGGTCTTCTGTTTTCATTTAGCTTTTTTGTTCCTCCTGAATAAAAATCTTCAAAGGCCTCTCAGGTAGGTCCTTCTGATCTTTTTGCTGGTTCCCTGAGTGGGTGTACCTTTTAGATTAGTACCCATATAGTATGTATCTGATTTTTAACCCTTCTAAGAAAATAGTTCTCCAAAAATGTAGTATACCACTTAATTTCCATATAAGAAATCAAGGAAAGGTAGTAGTTTAGTGCACCCTCATGGTTGCTTCTCAGCACCAAATGTCTTAACACTTTTTCCATTGTTTCAACATATATTTGCTAGAAATACTTTCATATTATTTTAGAATCCAGAGTTTTTAAATAAACAACATCTTTTAATGAGACCTTAGAGAAATATATTGTCAAATGTGAAGATCTTTAAGCCAGGAAAATGGAAAATGATCAGAAGATAATAGGACTTAAAATTTGACTACATAATTAGCTAAATGGCACAGAGAATGGCATGCCAGGCCTGGAGTCAGGAAGACCCGAGTTCAAATGTAGCCTCAGACATGTGCTCTGGGGAAGTCACTTAACCTCTGTATGCCTCAGTTTCCTCAGCTATAAAATAGGGTAAATAATACTATATATCTCCAAGGGTTGTTATGAGGATCAAATGAAATAGTATTTGTCAAGTGCTTAGCATAGTGCCTGGCACACTATATATAAATGCTTACTCCCTTCCTCTTCTTCCCTGATCAATTTAATAAATAGATGTGACTCGTGAGGGAATTTGGTTGGAGTGCTATGTTTCTGACCAGAATTTCCCTGTTTTATCCATTTTGAGAAGAGGGAAAATCAGATGAATATAGGAATGTATCTCAATACCAATCACTCAGAAAAGAAAAAAGTTAGCTAAATGTAAGCAGCTAGGTGCTATAGTGGATAGAGTTCTGTAGTTTCATTCAGAAAGATCTGAGTTCAAGTTCTGCCTCAAATACTATGTGACCCTAAGCATGTCATTTAACCTCTCTCATCCTTGTTTATCCATCTATAAAATGAGATAATAATAGCATCTGCCTCCTAGGGATATTCTGAAGAGCCAATAAGATGGTATGTATAAAGTGCTTTATAAACCTTAAAGCACTTTATATATATTTTAACTATACTGCTTTTAAAATAGTAAATGTCATCTGGTATTTATTCAATTATAATATTTAATGAATTTTTAAAGAATTCACAAAATAACTTTTTTAAAATAATGCTTTACTAAATATACAATTTGGGGGGTGTCTTGACAAGGAAGATAGCAAGTTTTGTTGTTTAGTTGGGGGGGGACTGACTTTCCTTAACTATATTATATCTGTTAATTAAGTGAAGTAGTATTATTGAATAAATTTTTTATTGAATAAAAAGTAGTGTTATTGAATAAAATTCATGCTTTTTTATGAGTAAACACAGCATGGTATAAAGAAAGAATGTTTGAGGCAAACCACCTATAATTATTTTCTGTTTCTCTTCCATTCTAGAATTGAGCCATTTGGACAGGAGGGGTTTTATCATGCCCCCTGTGGTGATCTTAACTAAAACCTATCTCAGATTTCTTAATTTTTATTTCATATAAGATAACTGATGTTGGGTTTTTTCTTAATGATATTAAAAGGATTTTAAATGTGTGACTGTCAAGCATATAGCAGTTTAAGACACACAGGATATTTCTTTAAAGGTAACTGATGTATAAAAATCATGCAAAGGAATTTATATTAGCCTCTTTTCAACTTGATTAATTGGATGCATGTTAGCAAAAGTCTGAAGTTGAACTGTTTGAATGTTTTCATAATAGCTCTGGAGGCCATGGGCAACTTGGCAAACTACTACATTTAGCAGTTTGTTATAGACTATAGCAGGTTTTTTGGTACAGTGGGCACCTTATTACTTATGAATGTCTCTGCAAACAGAAATTGAAATGATAATATTCATGATTTTTAACTTTCAAGGTGTTTTACAAAATATTGCATTTATTTATCACACTATTCTTTTACTTCAAAGCTCCAGGTTTTGGCATATTAATGAAATGTCTTGATGGTTTTCTCCTGATCTGAACAGGATTTTAGGATTCAGATTATTTGTATGTATGTATACACAAGTTTTATGTCTCTGATTTTTATAGGTAAACTGTCAGACATTAAATCCACATGGTCCTCCGGCCCAGTTTCTCACACACAAGCCTCTCTGTCTCATGAACTGTGGAAGGTACCCAGAAACACTACTGCACCTACTAGACCTCCTCCAGGCTTAACAAACACCAAGCCCTCTTCTACCTGGGGTACCAGTCCACTTGGCTGGACCAGCTCTTACTCCTCTGGTATGCCATGATTCTTTGGGTTGCAACATTGAAAAGTGTATGAGCTCATTTACTAATGCGATCTTAGAGTAGTATATTTCAAGTAGTATATTTCAGGATCCTCCAGGGGCATTGTATCCTTTTTTTTTCCTTTTTCATCACGGTCTCTACAGTGTATTTTTGTTAAGAATTCTACAACCTCCACCCTTGGACTCCAAGCCAATTCAGAGATTGCAGGTTCCAAAAAACCACTACAGAGTTTCAGACTATATCCCAGAGGCCCTCCAAAGCCACCCTGAGAGTTAGAAGCCATGAGGTCAGAAGGGGGCTACTGGCAAGATGGTTCTAAACACACCCTTGACTCAGGATGTAATGGGTTAGCTTTATACCAAGAATAGACATAAAAAGGTAGGCATTGCATAGTCAAGGGACTATGATATTTTCAATATCTTCATGCTGTACATTTACAACATTGTACAAAGATCTCAAAAGTACTGCATGCCCAACTTTACAAGACAACTTTTATGTGCAATAAAATGAAGCAAAAGTCATTGGTGTACATAAGTGAAGAACAATTGCTTAAAACATTTGGGGCTTTTTTTTTTTAATTTGGAAGAGGATTTTTGTTTTCAAGAACATGTTTTGTAGCAAGGAATGCTGGTCTGTGTTGCTATAAATAGAATAAACATTTCTCGTTGCCCACTTTTCTAACAATGTTCCCCCACTCCGGGGGGTGGGGTGGGTTGGGTCACTGTGCAGGTTCTGCCTGGAGCACTGACAGTTCAGGAAGAACAAGCAGCTGGCTGGTCCTCCGTAACCTCACACCCCAGGTAAGCAAAACATACAAGATGTAGAACAGTACAGGAGAACCAGCTTTAAGATGTACAGACAAGTAGATCTGCTTATAGAGAGGCCAATAATACAATGTTAAGGGTTGAGATCAGAAAGGCACTCAGGAGTAGACACATGCCAGTATGCATTTGTGGATTTCTTCTTGTGTCTTTAAATTCTTTTAAAGAAAGAAAGCTGGGTAGTTCAGTAAATTGAGAGTCAGGCCTAGAGACAGGAGGTTCTTGGTTCAAATCTGGCCTCAGACACTTCCCAGCTGTGTGACCCTGTCATTTAACCCCCACTGCCTAGCCCTTACCACTCTTCTTCCCTGGAACCAATGCACAGTATTGATTCCAAGATGGAAGGTAAGGAGTTTTTTAATTATTTAATTGAAGAGAGAGGCTGCATGAGATAGCAGATAGAAAGCTGGTCTTGGGGCCAGAATGACCTGAACTTGAGTCCTGCATCTGACTCATAACAAGTTGTATGACCTAGAGCAAGTCATTGTTCTAGCCAAACCTCTGAGATTACAAATTGCAAAGAAGATATTGACTTGCTCTGGTAAAAGGAGCTTCCTCTTCCAGGAGTTCCCTGTGCCAATGAAATCACAAGTCTTAAAACAAAAAATATTTTTTAATGTTGACTAGTGACATATTCAAGGCCTATATAATCTCTGCTATTAGAGAGGCTGAGGCTGGCAAATCACTTGAGTTTTGTAGTTCTGAGCTGCAATAGGCTGAGGCAAATTGGATATCAGCACTAATTCTAGCACCAATGTGGTGAACCCCCAAGCTGCCCAAGGAGGGGCAAACTAACTGAGGCCATGAATGACTGCTTTTCTTCCAGCCTAGATGAGTTATACCCAGACTCAAAAAAAAAAAAATTTAAAGACAACTTACTAGTACTCCTTTAATTATATTTTGATCCCCATTGAAGCTAACTGTTAAGAGGAAAAAAAATTTTTTTTTCTCAATCTAGGTTTAAGTCTCATCTCTGTCACTTGCCACCTAACTTTGGACAACTTATTTAACCTTTCCTAAACCTCAGTTTCCTTATCTATAAATTAGATTTGTACATAGGGACTTCCATTTAAGATGATTTATAATGTCTAGGTTTAGACATTCTGAAATTTCAGCCATAGAGAATATGTAAAATTGCATTAGCACTACAAAATTGCATTAGACACATTTAAAGGTTTTTTAGGAACAGTATTTGGGATTGTAATTCTAAATTTATTTGTTTTGATGTATTCTGATTTCATGTCATTTTATAAAATTTTTAATTAACTGTTTTTCTTTACAAAAGAGGGCTCTTTTCCTGATCTTCTTTGTTCCATATTTTAAATGGTAATATTCATGTTTGTTGATATTTGTCAAGTTCATGGTAAATAAAAAACATTTAAAATTAAATAAGGGAAAGTTATTAGCCATCGGTGGGGGATTACTTGCAGAAATCACTGTAATATAAAATTAAATTATTTAAAGAAAAAATGGCAGATAATAACAGAAAAACTCTGATCTGTTTTCCTCAATTAGATTGATGGTTCTACACTGAGGACATTATGTTTGCAACATGGTCCTCTAATTACATTCCACCTGAACCTGACTCAAGGAAATGCTGTGGTCCGATATAGTTCCAAGGAAGAAGCTGCCAAAGCTCAAAAGTCTCTGCATATGTATGATTCTTCTCTAATTTCTTTGTTGGTGTGAAACAAATATCAGATTTTTTATTATGTAAAATATGTGCAACATTGATTTTTTTTTCTTCTAGTTTTAAATTGCTGTGCTTCTTGTTTGGGCATAGTTTGGCATTCAATTGAGAAAAGGCCTCTTGAAGAAAATATTTTTCATTCCCATTCATAAAGTTAAAATATATCCTCTCCCAACTAACCCTAACTGAAATATTCTAAATGATTTTTCCCTAATTAAGAAGTGTGTGAACTTTCATAAAGATAAATATTGAAGTGATCTTCTTGTTCAGTGTAATTAATTAGATGTAGAGTTTTTGAGTCTGAGGTTAGAAAATGTCTTGGTCTTGAGTGACAAGGCACAGCATATAAATTATACCTTTAATAAATAATCTCTTAGTCTTGTAGATTAAAAATGTTAAAGAAGGAAACTCACTGAGAGAGGTATAACTGATAGAAAAGGATAAAATGGGGATGGAGGTGAGAAACTCCATGTATATTGGTTTTGAGAAGAGCAGGGATAAATAACAAAAGGATATAGAAATATTAGTATGTGGGTATTGTACCACAATCCTTTGCTACTTTCCTAGGAAAGAAAAATGATCCCAAGGACATATTTTTATACGTAGTTGTTAAGTAGAAGATAGCATGATGTAAGTAAAGGCACAATTAAATGCCCACTTACAGAAAAGAAGCCAGAGTTTTAGTCTCATCTCTGTTATGGATTAGCTATATGATCTTAAGCAAGCTGCTTTCCCTTTCTAATTCTTCTGTTTCTTCATCTGCAAAAGGCAATTAGACTAAATTATTTCTTATAGCTCTAAAAATCTTTGATACCATGGCTGCTTAATTGAAAATCAAGATATGCTTTGAGAAATGGGGTTGAGGTCTCATGGTTTTATCCTGTGGTTCTTATTTGTTCTAGGTGTGTCCTAGGAAACACTACCATACTGGCTGAATTTGCTGGTGAAGAGGAAGTAAACCGTTTCTTAGCACAAGGCCAACCACTGCCTCCCACCTCCAGTTGGCAGTCCAACACTGGAACCAATCAGACTCGTATGGGCTCCACAAACAGTTCTCATGGATTGGTGCGAAATGATGCAGGCCACTGGAACACTCCATGCCTGGGAAGCAAAGGGAGCACTGACCTGCTCTGGGGTGGCGTTCCTCAATACTCCAGCAGCCTTTGGGGCCCTCCAAGCACCGACGATGGCAGAGTTATTGGAAGCCCTACACCTTTAAATACTCTGCTTCCTGGTGACCTTCTCAGTGGAGAGTCTATCTAGGAAAACAGATCAATGAAATGGAAATAACAATCATCAGCACTAAAGGAAAAAAGGATAACCCTTTCCAGTTCAGGGCTTCACGAAGAATCCAGCTTTAATAGATCAGACTGGCAGCCCTTTTTTAGTACCTCTGTCCAATATTGACTAAGAAACTCTGCCAAAGTCCTTGTGAACTGTTATGAAAACAGTATGGGCTAAGTTTGGTCAGTTTCACATGCTAATGACAGGTTGTTTTTTCCATGGCTTTTTGTTTTATGTTGTCTTCTGTTTAAATGGTATGTTTTGTGTTTTGTATTTTTTTTAAAGTATAAAAGCTGCTTAGAATAGTTCTATCATGAAGGGCACTTTTCAGATTGTGGGCTGGAAAGGGTTATTTTATCAAGGTGGGGAGGGGGATGGGAGGGAGAAGTGAAAGCCTATTTTAAAATGAGCCTGTGACTATTATGCACATTACCAGAGGTGGACCCAGTCATCAGAAGGACATAGAGCATGGTTATATCATTGGTACAGTAAAGTCATGCATCTGAATGGTGACTCATGGCTGTCAAGTACAGGTTAAATGGGGAGGGGAGAGTTTCCTGTTCTCTGCTCCCAGGGATCCGCCTA
Source organism: Monodelphis domestica (assembly GCF_027887165.1). Classification (NCBI taxonomy): domain Eukaryota; kingdom Metazoa; phylum Chordata; class Mammalia; order Didelphimorphia; family Didelphidae; genus Monodelphis; species Monodelphis domestica. Next base: position 239,043,729 of record NC_077228.1, on the reverse strand, counting down.
TGCACATTTCCCTTGTTTGGTTACTTTTCCATGTCATTTTTTTAAACCCCCAAAATAGAAAAAGTTTTAAAAAAAACAAACATATCAAACATGCAAATACTTGAATCCAGCAGGCCAATAATGAAATGTGAACACTTTCTAATTTTACACTTCCAGGTTGACATCAATATACAGAAACAGGCTCTAGGAAAAAATTTCTAACTTCACATACTATGTGTGTGTTGGAACAGGTGTGTGTGTGTGAGTGTGTGTGTGAATGTGTGTGTACACATGTGTGTAAGAAGGAGTGTGAATGATTTAACAATGTGTGGTTTTTTTCCCTTTTACTCAGTATATGCTTTTTTTTCCTCATTGGTCAAATGTTTATTTGTTGTTAGCTTCTAACTTTGCACTGAGTGTCAGCAACCCTTCCCGTAGCTAATCCTGTATGTCTGAAAAAATTAATAGGATGGGTCAATGACAATTCATGTGTAAATGTTTACTCAAGGACTCTGTTGTTGCGTTTAAATTACAATGTGTATCTCTGGAGAATAATATGTATACCTACCTTTAGCAGCTTTTTATTGTGGACTAATGCTAGAAAATTATTACCGGAGTATTGCACCATTTTTCCATTCGGGATATAAAGATTTAAAAAAAAAAACTTTTTGAACTGTGGCCATAGATACTTGTAAAGAATGGATGGTTCCCTGCAAGCTGGAACAGAAACAAGCACTTGGGACATAGGTTTAGACTGCTTTTAGAGGAGTCAGTGGTTTGGCTCCCACCTGTTTACAGACCTTTTTTTCTCCTTCAAACTTTAAAATAAAATTTTAAAAGGAATAAAAAAAAGACTTCCATCGCTAAAGAAACCTATTTTCAGAATGAAGATATGCTACTTCAGAGCTCTGGGATTGAACAGTGTTGTTATATTATCCTTTCTTTGGCCATTGTTGTGTACTTTTTGTTATTTTTTTTCTTCCTCTTCGTCAAAGTGAGGAAAACTTTGTGGTCACTATCTTGCACATGGTGGAAGAGGTCTCAGGAAAGCCGGGTTTCCCGAGGAGCAACTCCACACCATTTCATGTATTTTTAAACCCAACTCCTAGCACTGAAGATATTATTTAAAAAAAAACAACAACAAAAAAAGAGACACAAAAAATACCTAATCTAATGTGTAGCAGTTACATATTTACCAAATAATGGACTCAAAAGAAATAGATGTTTGAAGAGTGCTTTATATATTTAAAAAATTGCTTTATGTTTTAAAAATGATCAATGTTTTGATTGTTTTGAAAGGAAGAAAGACAATGGAATAACATACTTTCAAAGTATGTTTTTAAAAATATATATGAACATTGTGCTCCCTGCCTGCTTGGATCAGGAAACTTGTGCATTACATTTTTTTTAATTAGCTTTTTAATGGTTTTATCAAAAAAAAAAAAGAGGGTCCTGAAAGATGGCAAATCAACAAAAGCTGGTTTTATAGAGGATCATGAACTATGCACAAACTGGGTTCAATACTTTTTTCCTCAAGTTTTAGTAGTGTATTTAGCTAAATAAAACTTCCTCAGAGTAATTGCATCTCATTGCCATTACATACATTATATATATTTGATCTATGTAACTGAATATGTATATCAAATATATGTGTGTGTGCTTATATACATACAATTTTCCATGCTGAAGTCTAGCATTGAGTTGTAGAAAACAACTGATATTTTAAAAATTGGGGATGGAAGTAAAAAAATCTGTGTTTAATTTTTGTCTTTTATTTTGCATTAAAGATGTCTGTAACTCTGAGATTTAAAAAAAAAAAAGTTTGTGACTTTTAATGTTTTTTCCTCATAGAATGTGATTGTTGAAGAACATGCACCGAAATTGCTTTCAAAAGTACGAAGCTTCGTTGATACTTAATAAATTGCAATTTTTTTCTTGGCTGTTCAAATAAATGTGACTTTTTTTTAAAAGCAAAGTATAAAAAATATTTGTTGCTTCATGTGTTGAAGTTAGTAAAAGATCAGTTTTTGAAATTTCCATCCCTTTTGTAACACAGTTAAATAAGTGTAGTTGCTAAGAGTGGAATTTCAATTATTTGTGATCTGATTTATAAGATATTATTTTACACTTAATAAAAATCTTACCAATAGTTACTGATAGGAGTAACAGATAGTACAATATTTCACCCCTAAAAATCTGGCATTTGTATTTTCTCATATAAATCTGTTGTCAACAAGCTAATGATATGCAATAGCTAAGAACATTGTCAGATGTCTGCTTAGAACTACTGTCAAACCATTGGCTTATTTCCACTTATGAGCAAAAAACCTGTATCAGGGAGATCAACCTGATTAACTTAGGAGTTAGCCTGAATAAAATTTGATTGTGACATCCTTTTACAAACCTTTTGTGTTTTTCAGACTAAACATAAAATAACTGCCTTTTTTTACAGAATTTTTTTTACAGATTTTTACAGAATCTCATTGTTGAAAGGGGTTTCAGAGGCCATCAATGCACTCTAAACCTGATTGAGAATACCTACTAAGAAATGGCCACCAGGTGTAAACCTTATGAAACACCATTTTATTAAATGGCTTCAGAGGGAAAGCTGGAAAAAATATATTTTAGTGGGAAAAAATGGGAGCTGAACAATGAAGATAATAAAAAAATTTTCAAAAATGTTTAGCATGTGAATAGTATGATCTTAGAAATGCCAACTTCCTTAGGAACTTCCTTGGTATTTTCATTGGTGTATATTTGTGGCTATAGCTACAAAGCATTTTCACATGCATTCTCTGATCATTCTGTTCTCCAAATTATGGCTCCAACCTGCCTTTCCAGCCTTTACTCCTACATAATTGCCTCTGATGAACCCCTCAATCCAAATAAATTGGATTCACCACCTATTCTCTCTAGGTTCAGTTCAAGTAACATCGCCATGAAACTTAATTACACTAGCTTAAAATACACTCTCCATCCTCAAATTTCTCCCAACACTTACTTCCCCAATGAATTTAGTGTATCCAACCTTAAAGTTATTTCTCTACATGCTTCATCCTCGATTGTAAACTACTGAGGTCAGCCCCAACTCTTGGAGAAGAAATTTCAAAAGCCACCTAATCCAACCCATACCTAAACAAGAATTCCCTCTACAATACAGTAATCCCTCTCTTATCATGGGAGTTACATTCTGGAGTATCCCGGTGATATGTGAAAATCCACATAGTAGTGGGAGAGCAAATACATTTATGCTCCAGTCACTGAGCTGATCAGCACCTGGAATACAAAATATAGCGCTGTGGTTGGTCTCATTCCATCAGCCAATAGTGTATGATCTCATGATGGCAAACTTGAGCAAGTGGTAGTGGCATACTGCATTTCTATTGTGTACAACAAGGTATCCATCTGCAATATAGCAAAAATTCCGTGATACAGAATTAGATATATTTTTTTTAACCTGCAATACAGTGGAGCTGCAATAAATGAACCACGATATAGTGAGGGATAACTATTTACAAACCTCCAGGGAAGAAAAACTCGGCACTTAGCCAAGGCAGCTAATTCTGTTTGGGAAACTCATTCTTAAAGTTTTTCTTTAGATTGAGTCTAATTCTTTCTTTGCAATTTCTACCATTCATTCCTAATTCTTCCCATCTAAAGCTAAGCAAAACAGTTCTAACCCCTACTCAACTTTACAGCTCTTCAAATATTTGAAGAATACTCTAAACATTCTCAATTTTTTGAACTAGTCCTTGTAAACAAGTTCCTTTGACTATCCTCTAGCTATGGCCTAATCAAGTCATAATCAGATTTTCAGAATTGGAAGGAAATTGTGGTCATATAGTTATTGGTCCACATGTGATAAAGGAGCCAAAAAGTTCTAAACAAGTGGTCTTTGTTTTAAAGTCTTCTAGTGAAAGAAAACCACTACCCTTGAGATAATCTATTCCTTTTTGGAATATTACTCATTGTGAAGACATTTGCCTAAATTTGATTGACATTTGTACCAAATTAAGCATTTAGCCTTTTCTATCCAACAACAAGGTGGAAGCTATTCTATCACCCCTCTTCTTTAGGCTAAATACCTCTAATTCCTTCATCCAACTGTCATATGACATGAACTCCAGGCCCTTCACTATTGGATTACTCTTCTATGAACTCTTGAGTTTATCATTACCCTTCATAAAGTGTGGTGTCCAGTTTTGAGCATGATATTCGAAAAGTAACCTGTTCAGATCAAAGTACAAAAGGACTACTTCCTTAATACTTTGATGCTATTCCTTTACTGCAGCCTAATGTCACACTAGCTTTCTTGACTACCATATTGAACTCATGTTAAGACTATTCCACTTCCAGCTGCTTTTGCAGTCCACCTAATGTTTTTTAAACTGCCAATTAATTGCTTATATCTGTAGGGGTTTTAAAAGCCAAATGTAGAAACTTGCCTGTATTTCCTATTAAATTTCATTTCGGTGTGTATAGCCCTGTAATCTTTTTTTGTCGCAGAATGGAATTTAATGTGGAGATAAGAGGTTCTGGGTTTGAATCATTTGATTTTAATCTGGCCTGAGACACTTTCTGGGCAGGCTGAATTATGTAAAATCAGTATAACTGTTCTCTCAGCAAGAAGTAGAAAGAAACCCATCTAGTAGCCATGGCTAGGAAGCAAATAGAGAGTGCTGCCCAGACCCCCAACATGGAATCAGAGGTGTTTGGTGTTTTTTGTTTTTTTGTTTTTGAGAAACATTGGTTTCTCAAGGAACACACCTTGGGAAACTTTCTTCTCTTCACTCTCTATACCAGGGATTCTTCACCTGAGGTCTATGAACTTGGTGCTTTAGTTTGAGCTGTCTTTGGGTTGTAGGAGGTTTTTGGGAGGGTGACTTTTTCTTCAAAATTATATTTTATTTTTCTATTATCAAGCATTTTTTCTCTCTCCTATCCTCCCTTACTGAAAACAAAAATAAAACCCTTGTAATAAAAATTCACAGACAAAAAAATTCCTATATTGGCCAAATCCAAACATCTGTGCCTCATCCAATATATTTTTTCTATTACCACTCTGTCAGGAGATGGAAAGCATTCTTCATCACTGGTCCTTATAATTATAATGTTGTTACTATAGTATACCTTCTCCCCTTGGTTATGCTTATTGACTGCAACAGTTCATAAAAGCCTTCCCAAGTTTCTTGGAAACATCTTTTTAAAAAAAGGTTAGGGTTTCCTAGCCATGAGACCCTGATTTCCTAGCCCTTATTGCTCTCTTCTGAAGTATCAGTTTGTAAGACAGAAAGTAAGGAAAGAAAGAAAGAAAGAAAGAAAGAAAGAAAGAAAGAAAGAAAGAAAGAAAGAAAGAAAGAAAGAAAGAAAGAAAGAAAGAAAGAAAGAAAGAAAGAAAGAAAGAAAGAAAGAAAGAGAGAAAGAGAGAAAGAGAGAAAGAGAGAAAGAAAGGAAAAGTCTAGTCCTTATGAGCATAAATGTACATGGCTTATAAATTTCCATATGGAAGAGAATGGAGACCCTGCTCCAAATGGCATAATGTAAAATGGAAGTGTTCCCTCTTCAATATGGAGCCATTATGCAACTGGCTCTGGTCTACTATTTGCATGATGAAGAAAATAAATTATTGACTGTCTGGGTAGCCAGAATCAGGGTGCTTTCCAAAGGTGCTAACTGACCAGAGTGAAACTGATTCTCATTTCTACCTGACTATTCAAGTGAGAAGCCACTTCAGGCCTTTCTCTCCCCACCAGAACCTTGTGGAGTATATGTCACTGCTGGTATTTTATGTTTCTATTAATTCTAAAGGAGATTTTTAAATGGCGGATTTTATGAATTTCAAAAGATCAAAATGAGACACCAGAATTCCAAGTTGGGGATTGGAATCCATGGTGGTATTTGCCAGAAGTTAACTGGAGAAGAGCAAAGTTCCAAGAAACCTGACTGGTCTGGTTCATCTGTAGCATTAAATTAAATTAAATTTGAAGGTGAATTTGGTAGGGTCAGTATTGTGTAGGAACAGCATTAGAAACTGTGGGAACAGGGAAAGCTAGGTGGCTCAATTGGATGGAGAGCCAGGCCTGGAGACAGAAAGTCACTAGCTTCAAATCTGGGCTCAAACACTTCCTAGCTGTGTGACCCTGAGCAAGTCATTTAATTCCCATTGCCTAACTCATCACCATTCTGCCTTAGAACCAATATTTAGTGTTGATTCTAAAACAGAAGGTAAGGTTAAAAAAAGAAAGAAACCCAAGGACCAAAGTGGTATAGGGGAGAGTATGTTCCTAACTTTGTTTGATTGGGGGTTGAGGGGAAGGTACTTCTATTAATGCAATATCTTCATAGTAAGTATTTCTTTGTAAAAACATTGATTGATATTATGGTTAAATAGAACAAGAAGGACATGGAAAATTTTTATGAACTGATATACTGGAATGACAGCTTGAGCCAGCAGCATTAGAGAAAAGATATGCCAATTCATCTTTTGAGGCTTTGACCCCAGCCTTCTTAACCTGAGGTCCACAGACTCCTACAGGGGAAAATCCTACATCATTATTTCATTATGCAAGACTTCCTTTGTAATCCTAGGTATTTTATTTTATGCATTTAAAAACATTGAGCAGAGATTCATAAGTTTTACAGATTGCCAAATGGGTTTATTTGATTTTTTAAAAATTTAGGAAACCCTACTTTAACCAGAGAGAGCTTCTTTTTCCCATCTTTTATCAATAATATCAATTATCAATAAGATAGTGCTGGTGGTTCCAATAGGAAATTACAATTACTTGGGTTGGTTTTAAAGTTGCTAGGCTTGCCTATTGGGTCAGGGTACAGGGGAAGGGTTGTTATGGTCCCAAAGCAGAAAGTTAGGTGATAAAGGTTAAGTGTGTGACCCAGGGTCACACAACTTAGGAAAATGGCACATATATCTTTAAAAATATTTTTTCTTCTGTCTTAGAATCAATACTATGTATTGGTTCCAAGGCATAAGCATGATAAGGGCTAGGTAATGGGGGTTCTGTGACTTGCCCAGGGTCACACAGCTAGGAAGTGTCTGAAGCCATATTTGAACCCAGGAGCTCCAGTATCCAGACCTGGCTCTCAATCCACTGAACCAGTCAGCTGCTCCCATTCATGAATCATTTTAAAGGAAGAGTTTTTAAGAATTTAAATTATCAGTATCTATAGCCTGGCCTCTTATTAAAAGAATTAACCAAGTCAAGTTCCAGGTAGTCAACAGGAGCAAGCCCAGAAAGGGGGTAAATTTCCTTTACACAGTTTCCAGGACTTAACACAGTAATACAGTGGAGAGAGTGCCAAACTTCAAGTCAGGAAGATTCATCTCAGACGCTGGTTGTATGACCCTGAACAAGTCACTTAACCCTCAGTTTCCTCATCTGTAAAATGAGCCTTGTAGCCAAACCCTCCATTTTGGTCTCTGGCACAAGGGACTACTTCTTGACCACTAGAGGCCAGTGTTGAGCACTCACTTTTGACCTCTTAACCACTAGAGGCCAGTATTGAGCACTCAATTTTTTTCTTTACTTTTTGCTGAACTACAGTAGCTGCCTTTCTGCCACTGGAGAGCAGCAAAAATTAAAAAAAAAATTTTTTTCAAATAAAATCATATAAAATAAATTAGATAAAATACCCCTACAGTCACCCATAATAACAAAAATTTTAATTAAAAATATAAAAAAAGATAATAAATAGATAAAAATACATTGAAAATTGTGTTCTTTTCCCTTTTCCTTTAATCTAACCTTCTAATTACAACACTGAGCAGCATGAATGCTACTCTACAAGAAAGCCTTCTGGATTTTGCTCAATTTGGAACTTTTAAGTTTTTGGAATGCCTCTTTCTCCTTATCTTTCCAAATCTTAAATGTTAGGATACAAAAGGTTACCATTCATAAAATGAAAGCTGAATTGCAGACAGAGGTACAAATTCAATTGGACATTTTCAAACACTTCTTGCATGTTTCAATGGCAAAGGAAGATTCCATCCAAAAAATGTTTGATTTTTGCAAGCCTGTTCATGAACTACCAACAGAGGAAAAACCCATTTCTCCTGAAATAGAGATAGAAGACCCCTCTTCTATGTCTCTTCTATGTCTCCTCTCTCGTATTGTGCAACTCCTCCCTCCCCTGCTCATTCTCCTGAAGCCCCTTCCTCCCCTGTCCCTTCTCCCACCCCATGAGCAACCTCAGCCCCTAGAAATCCTCGTCCTTGTGCCATACAGGTTCCTACCCATACTGCCTCTGTATTCACACAGACAACTCCTAAAAAAGCAAGCCCACTTACTAATTCCTTTAATTGTCTTTTCCCCTTAAGGAAAATGCCCACAATGGAACAAAATAGGAATGTGGTAAACTTAAGACACCAGATGTTTTTCATACCCCAAGATATAAAAGAATTTAAAAAAGATATTCTTAGTTACAAAGACGAATCTATTGGGGTAACAAAAAAGATGGCCAATATATTTTTTTTCAATATGATTTTGCTTATAAGGATGTTGAAAAAATTCTCCAGGTCTTCCAAATGGAATGTGAGAGGAATAAGATCATCTCTCATGTTAATAAAGTCCTAGTGTGCAATGCAGCACACTAACCATCTCAGGATCCTCATTGGGACTATAATGATCCCACAGAATATTTGCAATTAAATCATGCTAGGAATGCCATTCTCAGAGCAATGTGAGGATGCTCCAAAAAGCTGGAGATTTGGACCAAATTTGAACATCTTAAACAATCCAATGATGAGACACCCTCCAAATTTTTGGATAGGCTCATTGAGCTGGGAGATAGATACCTAGGTCTTGACATTTCTAATGAAAGGGATATTAGGCAAATAAGGCAACAATTTGTCAACAACTCTTGCAGAGCAGTCCAGGATTACTTTAAAACACATTGCCAAAAGTGGCCTGAGATGGATCTTGAAGATTTGAGGAGAACTGCTGTTTTTGTCTCTACAGGCCATTTAAAAAAACCAGGTAGGAACTAACAATTTACTGGAAAAGATTCTGAAGGAATTAAAATCTTTAACTGATAGAATGGAAAACAAAAAACAAAAAACAAGAAAAAGGGCATGATACTCAACCAATGGCACTTGCCCCTCTCCAAGAATCTAACTATTAATCCCTTACCTGACATTTCTGTGAAAAGAAGGGTCACATGATGATGAACTATAGAAATTTTCTCCAGGCAATCAGAAATAATATCCACTTGAATAATAATTACAGAAACAATCATAGAAATAATAATTAAAAAAATACTTAAGGAATTACAACATTAGAACTGATAATTCTAGAAATATAAATCAGGCAAATGATAACTCAAACCAACTGACCAACAGTATATCCTAATTGGAGCTTGTCCACAAAACACTCAGGGTGCTACTACCCCACCACATGGGGCAGAAGGTATTGCCCCTTAGACTCTATTGTTTTTGTTGATGTTAACCCTTTTCAGTTTTGTCTCCCTTCCACAGAGTAGCAAAGAAGAAACTGGTTTTCAATACAGTGCCTATCTACACAACTTTTGGAGACTTTAATAAGCTAAATACTAATTGATTTTAAGGGGTTTTCATAGCCCCACTTCCTCTGACTGCTTGCTTTTGATTTGCATGTAATAAGATATAAGGGCCCATTTGGTAACTGAAGTAAAGTGCAGAAGCAATATTTGTATTCCCCACCTCCACTTTTGTAGAAATGTAATGGATGAGACAAACAGTGTCAGTCTTGTACCAGCAGAGGTGTGAATGTATTCCTAGGGGGCATGATATCCCTGGATAACTCCCAAGATAGAGCATTCCCCATGAAGTATACTGACTTCTGGATGATATTTTTGGACAAAAAGACTATTTTTATTAGCAGTACAGAGGTTTGTGTTTTGAAATTTGTTGAAACCTATCTCTTCCAAGGTTTCAAGAATTGCTAGATGTAAAAGAACTTGTAGCGTGTATTTGTCACACAGCAACTCATGTGACTGATTGTACCTTCTGTTGATAATGAATAATTGCCTGTACTGGTTGCATTTGACTATTGATTGTGATAAGACTCCCTATTCCTAGATCTGTACTATTTTGTTGTACTGTATTTGGTTGATCCTTCTACTTGAAAAAATTGCCCTTATAGGACAACACATATATTGCCTCAAAAAAGAAATTCTATATTAATAACCTATATTGACCTGATGTGCCTTTTGTAACATTTTGTGCTTTATGTAAATGCTTTCTGTATTTTCTTGAATATATTTTTGCTGCTATACCTCCATTGCTTTATCTACCTCATTTGCAGATCATGGCAAGTTAAAAAGGAAATGAATATTATTTTTCAGCAAGTAGCCTCTATATTTTACCTCTATGATTGTGAAATATATACATTTTTTATATTTTTCATTATTGTTTTTCTTCCTGCATGTGGAATGCAGTGTTTGAGTTTTTCTCTCATTTTTTTATATTTGAAGCACATTTCACCAGTATTGAAAAGATTTTTTAACTGTTTTGATTTTTGCAAGAGAATAAGCTAAGATGGCCATTTGCCTACCATATAAATGGATACCCAAAAAGCTTTAGACTATTGCAACCTGCCACTAGTTATTTAAATATTATGAGACTTTTGCTTGATGAATATGTCTGAATCAAGGAAAAAAAGACCAAAAAGGAACACAGAAGTTGACCTGCAAAATGCCACATAAGCACAAAAAGACCAAACCATTCCTACAGGGAATGAAGACATTCTGTGCAAAAAGCACAATGACTTGATCATGTGTGAAACTCAAGGTTGTGGCTGTTTAATGTGTTAAATTCAGGACTTCTTGTACCACACTCTATATCAAGTATATAACATCCCTGAAAGCGAAGAAAAGGGTCAAACCAGGGAATGTTATTTCCATTTTTTTCAAGATCTAGTCTCCTTTTCTGTTTCCTTTCATGATGTGACAACTTAACTATAGTCCAGACTACTAAATTGTGTGATTGTAATTGCAGGCTTATGGGACATAAATTGCTACAAGAACCTGTTGTTATTTGTGAATTTTTTTTCCTTTTTCCTAAAATTTTTCACATTTTTGATAGTCTATATAATACTCAGAGGATATTTTTTAAATTTCTTTGGATTCTTTGATGTGTTTGATAATTGATTCACATGCCTTATGACTCAACCATATATATATGGTTGATATATACAACCAGATATACTCTATGTGATTCCTATATGCATCCCAAAATCCAGAAGAACTTTTTGAAGAAGGCACCACAAAGACCCCTGCAGAGCCACATGCTGCACTAAAAGATCCAGAGTGAACTTTGAGATATGGTAAATTTGAACTATGAGGGGTTGAATGCATTTATTTCAAATGTGCACTCATGTCAAAGGGGACTACCCCTAATTGGCTTTTTGTCAATGCACTTACAATTGGTTTTGTTCTTTTTCTCTTTTATTTTCCTTTATCCCAAAATTATTATAATTTCCCTTTAGAAATGGCAACATTGTATATACTTTTATTTTTAAATCTTTAAAGTTTTAAGTTAATTATATTTAAAATGATCCACTGGGGAGACTGGCCACCCAAAGGATCACAGGAGGATAGTATGTCCAAATAGAGATTTGACACACCTGAACTACAGTTATCTTTTTAAGTTATGTGCTCACTTTATGTGGGGAGGTTTGGAAGATAAATTTTGCTGAAACCCATGCTGTGGGGCTTTTTTGGGGCTTTTGCTCTGGTAAAGTGTTACAGGTGTGGGTCTTTCTGTGCTCTGCTCACTTGGCTGAATTAATTCCTTTCTTTCACTTTGTTATTATTAGAATCCTATAAATTTAAATAATGGAAGTAGTCATTCATTTTTACTCTCACAGTAGGATTCTGGGATATGAAGTCCTAGGGTACAAAATTCTAATTACACAGTGCTTAATGTTTATGGAATTAAACACGGTTTTTTGGATAGTGTTCCTTTCTCAGATCATGTGTTACTGATTTGGGGTTCTGCTGATACTGTTAGTATTACATACAATGTTAATACAAAGATAAAAAGTAGTCTTTGTACCAAGGGAAAAAATTTGAGAAACACTTGTGCCCAATCTATAGAACATAGCTATGAGCCACCTTCTGAGAAATGAATCAGTTGGAACAAACAAAATAAAAACACTATTTATTTCAAATAAATACTATGTCAGGCCAGTTCCCAGTAAACTGGAAGAAAGAGAATGGGGGAGGAGATGGAAGTAGTTGCTGAATTAATTCCCAGATTCGATGTGTGGTCTCTGGATTAAAAGGGCAAAGTTAGCCTCAAACTCTGAACCTTCACTTCTGTTCTTCATGCTTCAAAGTAAACTTGAAGAGAACTTTGGGACCTCAGGGACCTGGAGGGCACAGCAAGACCAAAGACAAGTCAAGTCACCAAGTAATAAGAATTGCACTAATAACTGAGGATACTGAAGGCAAAAATCATATCCTGTTCTCAAAGAGTTCATATTCTAATGGGGGAGATAGCATACTAAACAAACAAGTTACATACAGATTAAATCAGGAAAATTCTTCTTGTATAAGAAGGAATTTTAGTGGGAATTTGAAGGACATCAGGGAAAACAGTTGGCAGAGCAGGGAGAACATTCCAGGAATAGGAGACAACCATTGCAAAGACATGGAGTCCTCTTTGTGGTGGCCAAAAACTGGAAAACGAGGGGATGCCCATGATTGGGGAATGGCTGAGCAAATTGTGGTATATGTTGGTGATGGAATACTATTGTGCTAAAAGGAATAATAAAGTGGAGGAGTTCCATGGAGACTGGAACAACCTCCAGGAAGTGATGCAGAGCGAGAGGAGCAGAACCAGGAGAACATTGTACACAGAGACTAATACACTGTGGTATAATCGAACGTAATGGACTTCTCCATTAGTGGAGGTGTAATGTCCCTGAACAATTTGCAGGGATCTAGGAGAAAAAAACACTATTCATAAGCAAAGGATAAACTATGGGAGTAGAAACACCGAGGAAAAGCAACTGCCTGAATACAGCGGTTGAGGGGACATGACAGAGGAGAGACTCTAAATGAACACTCTAATGCAAATATTATCAACATAGCAATATGGGTTCAAATCAAGAAAACATGTAATGCCCAGTGGATTTACACGTCGGCTATGGGGGGTGGGGGGGGAGGAAATGATCTATGTCTTTAATGAATAATGCTTGGAAATGATCAAATAAAATTAAAAAAAAAAGACATGGAGTCAGGAGACAGAGCACTTTGAGGAAGAGTAATAAGGCTGATTTTGGTGGATCACAGAGAATTTAGAGGGGAATAAAGACTAAAAGATAGAAGGTGTCAGGTTGTGAAGGATTAAAAAACTAAACAAAGGACTTTATATTTGATCCTGTTGGTTTATTGAACTTGGGAATAGGAAGGGGGGTGGGGGGAATAGAGTGGGACATGATCAGACCTAAGCTTTAGGAAGATCTCTTTGGCAATTGAGTGGAAAGAGAATGGACTAGACAGAGACTTGCAGCTGAGTCTAAGCAAAAGGCTCACGCTTGTCTAGGCATGAGGTGATAAGAACCTACACCAAGATGATGGCTATGTAAATAGAAAAGCAACAGAAATGGAATGACTTAAAGCAGAGTGGGAAAAGTAGAAATATGGTGCAATTGCTTCATGCTGATACCAGCTGATTAGAGGAAAACAAGGTTTGCTGCTGCTGCTGGGAGCTTGATCTGATGTCTGAGGAAAAGGAGATGCTACAATGTATTTTGCTGCCACCTAAAGTTTGCATGGTGGCATTCTGCAGAGATTTGTCTGCCTTCCTCTCTACTACTACCTCTAACTTAAGAGGACCCTCTCAGATCCCAGTGAACTGACATAAAACCTCTTTGGATTCCCAAATTAGGGGAGCTGCTTTGCTAAAACTTGTGCATATGAATGGGAGATAAAGGTCTAACTTTATGGGTTCAACCATTATGTCACTTTATTATTCTGGCTTTAATTTTTTAAGCAAATGCTTTATGATTAAGAGTTAGTAGTGGAGGCAACTAGGTGGCTCAGTGGATTGAGAGCAAGGTCTAGAGATAGGAAGTTTTGGGCTCAATCTCAGACACTTCCTAGATGTGTGACCCTGGGCAAGTCACTACTCCATTGCTTAACCCCAATCTTCTGCCTTGGAATCGATACTAAGATGGAAGGTAAAGGTGTTTTGTTTTTTTTTTAAGAGTGAGTAGTGAACTCAGATGTTCATCCACTCCAACTCAGTGATTCCACTACTAGGTACATACCCTAAGGAAGTCACTGATGAAAAATAAAATCCCCATATACACCAAAATATTTATATCAGCACTTAATAGCTAAAACTAAACTTAAACAGTTTATGCCCATTGTGAAGATAGAATTATCTCTCTTTGTTGTTTCTAATGTAATCAATCAAAAACTGAAAACACCACTACTTAACATTATTAGGTGGAAGAGTTCACAAGTCAAAAACTCTCACCTTCAAAGGGGACTGCCCAGCCCTGGGTAGGGCTAAGCAGTTTGGAAGCTGTGATTGGTTCCTGGTAAGAGGGGGAAAGATAGGAAGTGAAGTGGGAAAAGGACTATAAAAAGGCCACAGCTTCCTGGATTCAGGTCTGGGTCTTCTCTATTCAGATCTTCTGTCTTGGAGTCATTTCTGCCTTAGTGCTTGAAGAGACACTTCCCTTGAATCCAGTGGTGGTGAATGGAATGATTCCTTCTTTGGTTCTTCAACAAGGAGACCCTCTCTGCTCATTGGTGTTTCAGTGGGGCACTCCAGTGTGAGTTCTGGTAAGATTCTTGGAGGTCTTAGCCTCGGGTGCACTGAAGGTTCTCAGCAGATTCTTCAGCATCTCCTGACTCTTTGGATTTCAGTTTCCTAATTAGAACTTTGTATTCTGGTGAGATTTGGATTCACATTTGTGGTCTGGGGACATTAGGATTAAGTTTAGGGTATTTGTAGGTAGGCAGTACTCTCTGTCTCTTTCTTACATTTCTCACTTTCACTCTTTTCTACCTAATTGTAAAATAAAGCTGCTATAGTCATTTTGATTTAAGGGATGATATTTTAAATAGGCGACCACAATATTACTTTAGAATTATCATATTTAGCATAAAACCTAAATTTAAATTCTTACACCATCAACTGGAAAATGACTAAACAAATCATAAACAAATACCTGATGTAATAGAATTACCAAGTTGTAAGAAATGATGACTAGAAAAAGGCATGGAAAGAGTTACATGAAATGGTGCATAATGACTACAATAAGGAGCAAAACCATAAAACAATAACAAGAAAATATAGCAAAATAAAAAGAACAAATTTAGCCCCAAAGAAGAGATGAGAATATACCTCCCCAACTCTTTTGCACACAATGGGAGATCTAGGAAAATGGAATATTGTATATGTTTTTAGATTTTTTCAATATCGTCATCAGTTTTGTTCATTTTTTCTCTTCTTTCTCTTTTTCCTTATAAAATATTTTCTTAGAGGCAGCTAGGAGGCTCAGTGAATAGAAAGCCAAGTCAGTAGATAGGAAGTCCTGGTTTCAAATCTGGTCTCAGACACTTCCTAGCTATGTGATCTTGGAACAATCACTTAAACCCAATTGCCTAGGTCAAGCTAGAGCCACCATTGGCACATGTGAGACGCAGGAAGTGAGGTAGAGAACAGCCTCTGGAGTTCTTATGACTTCCTGTGAGGAGGGCTAGAGAGAGTTGGAGGTTGGTGCTTGGAGTTGGAGGAGCCTGCGGACTATTTTTCTCCAGATCGGTCTCGTGAGTGATAAGGACTGATCTCTTTCCTTGGCTATCCAGGGCCTTAAAGCCTGCTTTGGCTCAGCCTGAGCAGACTGGGTATTTAAATAAATTTCTCTCTCTCTCTCTCTCTATCTCTCTCTCTCTCTCTCTCTCTCTCTCTCTCTCTCTCTCTCTCATAGCTGAATTCCTTGGTGACTTTAAATTCATATATATCAGTCTTTTAAAGTGATTTCAATATCACATATATAAGGGAAATTTTTGGCAATATAAAAACAAAAACTATAAATAAATTTTTATTTTAAACAAGAAAGAGCTAATGTGATGGGGGAAATATATCAATTCCCTTAAACATTAAGCTCACTAATTCGACCTTAGATGCTACAGTTGCACAAAATAAACAGAAAATTTTCCCACACTAAGGTTAGCCCCAAGACTTTGAAAAGTAAGTTGTAGCCACATGGTCACATATTCAAAGAACTACCCCCCCTGCCAATATGGATGCAGGAAGGGTAAGTGAACCAGCCAAATTCAAAGACAGAAAAGAATTGGAGATAGGTGCCATGCCTATTCTACATTTCCAAAATGAGGTTAGCCTAAAATGTGATCTCCAAACTTTTTTGATTAAGTACTCATAGCAGTAAAACTTTGAACATACACTCTAAAGCTATATACATCTCAGGATTAGAGACAAGGCAAGTAAAAATTTTTAGATGTACCATTTCATATCAGAGGTGGTGTGGATTTTTTTCTTTTTATTTTATGGAGTGCTTGCAGTATGTTATTGTAAAATTTGGATTATTTAATCATAGGCTATATGCAGGTCAATGTTAACATTTCTTAAGTCTTTGTGTGTTATCTGCTGGCTGTTAAGTTCTTTTTTTGCAAACTTTAGCTTTTTTTAACTTATTTTAACTTTAAAAACGAAACTGTATATTTATGGTATTAAAAGATAAAATATCTTGTTATTATATAATACCAAATGTTTATTTTATGCATTTCTTAGTTTCTAAACTTCTTCTGTATTGCCTGATGGCCTTTGAGTGTCATCTGCAGCTTCAGCACAGCTCCCCCCAAATTCCTACTTAATTTCTTATATCTGTGATATAAAAGCTACAATATGGAAGGAATACCTGTATTTATTTATAAATAATATAAAGGGTATCCCAAAAGTTTGAGCACAAAATTATAAGCTTTGATAGCTATGCCTTGTACATTACTACTATACTAACCCATGATGGAGATCACAAACCATTCAAATCAGTTCATCCTGTACTTCTCCCCCTGTCCCACCCAAAGGAAAGGAAGCATGTCTGACTCCTACTCGACCACTGCTGCCCTGGAGTGCCTGCACCTGAGGCAACTTGCCAAAACTGAGAAGAGGCAGGGCATTTCTCAGTAACACTTATAGCTGCTGCTATGGGTATCCAGGAAATAGTTAAGAGTTTACCTATCCTGAAAGCATAACTAGGTACTCAAAAAGGTGGTAGAGAGGTTGGGAGCTTACAAAGAAGAACAGAACAGCAGAAAAGAATAGCCAAGAATAAGCCCCTCACATGAGAAAAGAGTTTTAAGTTGAGCAAAGATGACCAAAAAGGAAACTGACAATTATTGGAGAGGCTCTAGGAGAACAGTCACAATAATGTAATGCTGATTAAGCTATGAATTAGTAGCTTGTTTTTTTACAAGCTGGCAATGCAGGGGTTTATGATCCTCCATGTTGGAGCTTGCTTCAAGGAGGCCATGAACACTGGCGCTGAGGTCTACCACAGCTCTGGGCTTTGTCCATTCTGGCCTCTCACCTTCACTGCATTCTCTTCCATTCAGATCCTTAGTTACTGGTTGCCCTACTCTCATAAATGGAGTGAAGCTTGTTGATGAGAAAGATTTTATCCTCGCCCTCCTACAATAGCAAAGAGACGGTAGGTAAGAGAACAGCAAGTGAGAGAGCACTTGAGCTGAAAGGAACAAGATTATGGTTCTTCTCCCCTTCTCTACACACTTACATTATTAATCTGCTCCTTAAGTAGGCAAATGACTTTCCGCTGTCCCTTCACCACCTGGATATTGAAGTAGATCACGGCTCTAAAAAAATAAAAAACGACCAAAGTTTATAAACACAAGCTATTCTTTTCACGTGAAGGTTAATTCCAGTGACCCTTCCACTCACTGGTAAACAGCTTTTACTATACCTAGGACTCCTTAGCTTAGTGTATGATTCAAAGAACACTAGGATAGCAGGTTCACTCTTCCTGTGAACTAATGAGCTTCCCTCCACCACAACCTTATGTCTAACCAACCTAAAGGTCAAAGGCAGGAAAGTGAAGGAAACAGGCAACTAAGCAGCACAGAGGATAGAGCTCTGGACCTGGAGACAAGAAGATTGGAGTTCAAATCTGACCTCTGGTATTTATTAGCTGTATGACTCTAAGCAAATCATTTAACCTCTGCCTCCTCATCTATAAAACGAGGTGAATGATAAGATTCTGCCTCCCAAGATTGTTAGGAGGATCAAATGAGATTTGTAAAGCACTTTGTAAATCATTAAAGTTTTGGGATTTGGGCATTTCCACACTATAAAGTAGTGAAAAAGGTCCCACCCAAATTTGAGATGATCTACCCTACCCCACCCCACCTATGGAGCCAGAGTTAGAGCCAGTACTTGCCAGAATCAACAAGTAAATGAGGGGCACCTCTGGAACGAGCAAGGGGCAGCTCTAGGTCTTGGGAGCTGACTAAGACCACCAAGGACCTACTCTTGAGAGCAGTTACACCCAAAACACTGGTGGGCGGGGGAGCGCAGACCTTGGGCGCCCCCGGGAAGGTTGCACAGCTACAAAGATTCAAAAGCTTGCCTCAGGCAAAAGTCTTGCTCTTTAGCTCCATACACAGAGAGCCTGCCCTCCTCACTCAGATTTCTGACTGGAACAGGAAGGAAAAACAACCATAGTGATGACAAACAGTGCCCAGGAAAAATTTCCCAACACCAAGAAAAACAAGAAGGGGTTGACCTTGGATAATATTTACGGAGGAAAAATATAGACTACAGAGGAAATAGCAGAAGACGAAATCCAAATAAATGCTCCAAAACCTTCCAAAAGAAATGGAAATTGTCCAGAAGCTCTGGAAGAATTTAAATTGGAGCTTATCAAAAAGATGGAAGCCTTCTGGCAAGATAAGTGGGAAATGGTTCAAAAAGAAAATCAAAAAATCATAGCACGAAACCAAAAAATTATACCTGAAAGTCAAAAGGTTAAAGCAGAAAACCAGACTTAAGGACCAGAATTGAGAAACTGGAAACCAATGATCTTGCAAAACAGCAAGAATTAATAAAGCAAAGTCAAAAGACTGACAAAATAGAAGAAAACAAAATATCTCACTGAAAAGGTGACAGATCAGGAAAACAGAGCAAGGAGAGACAATTTGAGAATCATTGGCCTACCCGAAGGGGGGAAAAAACAGAAATGAACAGAAATCTTGACATCATACTACAAGAAATCATCCAAGAAAACTGCCCTGATGTTCTTGAACAAGGGTGCAAAATAGACATTGAAAGAGTTCATAAAACACCCTCTATACTAAATCCCCAAAAGACAACACCCAGGAATGTAATTGCCAAATGCCAAAGCTTTCAAGCTAAGGATAAAATTCTACAAGAAGCCAAAAAAAGACAATTCAGATACCAAGGAGCACCAATTAGGATCACACAACACCTGGCAGCATCCACACTAAAGGACCACAAGGAAATTCAGAAAGGCAAGAGAACTGGGTCTTCAACCAAGAATCACCTATCCATCAAAACTGACTACATACTTCCAGGAGAAAGTATGGGCATTCAACAAAATAGAAGATTTCCAAGTACTTGTAAAGAAAAGACCAGAACTAAGTGGAAAGTTTGATATCCAAACACAAAGAGCAAAAGAAACATGAAAAGGTAAATAAGAAAAAGAGGGAAAAGGAGAAAAAAAATGGGTTTTATTTGTATTCAAACTCTCTTCTTTAAGGGCTACAATTAGATCAAATTATATATATTAATATATGGGGAAGATGTTATTTGTAACTCTCAAAAACTGTATTCATTATAATAATAATTAGAAGAATCACTCATAGGAAAAGATTGGGGCATTAAGGGATATAAGATGTTATGTAAAAAAAAAGGGTGGGGAGGAATCAAAGAGGGTACCAAGAGATACTTGAAGAAATAAAATAAATAGAATAATCATTTTCACACCAATATACACATGGAAAGGGGAGGGGAAGAATACTTCTATAAGAAGGAGAGGAAGAGAGTGCTAATATATAATACTTAAACCTTACTCTCAGTAAAATCAACTCTGAGAAGGAAGAGCATCTATATCCATTAGGATTTTTAATTATATCTTATCCTACACGATAAGGGAGAAAGTAAAACTAAGGGAGGGGAGGGAGGAGGGAGTACAAAAAGGCAGGGGAGAGAGGGGAGGTAACTTAACAGACCCTAAAAAAAAAAGATGGGAACAAAAAGGGAGGAACCAGAAAGGGAAGCATACCAAAGGAGGGGATAGAGGGATTGATTAAAAGTAAACCACTGGTTAAAAAGGATATAGCAAAAGAAGAAAGGACATAACTAGGAGAGGATATCAAAATTCTAGGAAATTCACAAGTGATAATCATAACTTTGAACATGAATGGGATGAATTCACCCATAAAATGTAGATGAATAGGAGAGTGGATTAGAATCCAGAATCCTACCATATGTTGTCTACAAGAAACACACCTGAGGCGAGTAGATAGTCACAAGGTCAGAATTAAAGGGTGGAGTAAGAATTATTGGGCCTCAACTGACAGAAAGAAGGCAGGAGCTGCAATCATAATATCTGACAAAGCCAAAATAAAAACAGACCTGATTAAAAGGGATAGGGAAGGTAAATACATCCTGATAAAAGGGAGTATAGATGAGGAAATTTCACTAATCAACATGTATGCACCAAATGGTACAGCATCCAAATTTCTGATGGAGAAACTAGTAGAATTGAAGGAGGAAATAGACAGTAAAACTATACTAGTGGGAGACCTGAACCTACCACTGTCAAATTTAGATGAATCAAATTAAAAAATAAATAAGAAAGAGGTAAAAGATGTGAATGAAATCTTAGAAAAATTAGAGTTAATAGATATATGGAGAAAAATAAATAGGGACAAAAAGGAATACACCTTCTTTTCAGCAGCACATGGTACATTCACAAAGATTGACCATATACTAGGTCATAAAAAACATGGCATACAAATGCAGAAAAGCAGAAATAATAAATGCAACCTTTTCAGACCATAAGGCAATAAAAATAATGATCAGTAAGGGTATATGGAGAGCCAAATCAAAAATTAATTGGAAATTAAACAATGTGATTCTCGAAAATTGGTTAGTTAGAGAACAAATCACAGAAACAATTAATAATTTCATTGAAGAAAATTACAATGATAAGACACATCCTTTCAAAATCTATGGGATGCAGTACTCAGGCAAAAATTTATATCCATGAGTTCATATATTAACAAATTAGAGAGGGCAGAGGTCAATGAATTGGACATGCAAATCAAAAAACTTGAAAGCAAACAAATTAAAAATGCCCAGAAGAAAACCAAATTAGAGATCCTAAAAATAAAGGAAGAAATTAATAAAATCAAAAGTGATAGGACTAATAAGTAAGTATAGAAGCTGGTATTTTGAAAAAACAAACAAAATAGACAAAGTGCTACTCAATCTAATAAAAAAAAGGAAAGAAGAAAATTAAATTAACAGTATCATAGATGAAAAGGGAGAATTCACCTCCAAAGAAGAGGAAATTAAAGCAACCATTAAAAAAATATTTTGCCCAATTATATGGCAATAAACATGCCAATCTAGGTGATATGGATGAATATTTACAACAATATAAATTACCGAGATTACGAGAAGAAGAAATAGAATTCTTAAATAATTCCATACCAGAAAAAGAAATTGAACAGTCCATCAAAGAACACCCTAAGAAAAAATCTCCAGGGCCGGATGAATTCACAAGTGAATTCTATCAAACATTCAAAGAACAGCTAATCCCAATACTATACAAAGTATTCAAATACAAATAAGCAAAGAGGGAGTTCTACCAAATTCCTTTTATGACACAAATATGGTACTGTTTCTAAAGCCAGGCAGTTCAAAAACGGAGAAAGAAAACTACAGACCAATCTCCTTAATGAACATAGATACAAAAATCTTAAATAGGATACTAGCAAAAAGACTCCAGCAAAAGTGATCAGGAGGGTTATTTACTATGATCAGGTGGGATTTATACCAGGAATGCAAGGATGGTTCAATATCAGGAAAACCATCCACATAATTGACTATATCAATAAGCAAACCAACAAAAATCACATGATTATCTCAACAGATGCAGATAAAGTCTTTGACAAAATACAACACTCATTCCTATTAAAAACACTAGAAATATAGTAATAGCAGGGTCTTTCCTAAAAATAATAAACAGCATCTATCTAAAACCATCAGCCAACATCACCTGCAATGGGGATAAACTAGATGCATTCCCAATAAGATCAGGAGTGAAACAAGGATGCCCATTATCACCTTTATTATTTGACATTGTACTAGAAACACTAGCAGTAGCAATTAGAGAAGAAAAAGAAATTGAAGGTATCAAAATTGACAATGAGGAGACCAAGCTATCACTCTGTGCAGATGATAGGATGGTCTACTTAAAGAATCCTAGAGAATCAAGTAAAAAGCTAGTGGAAATAATCAACAACTTTAGCAAAGTTGCAGGATACATAACAAACCCACATAAGTCATCAGCATTTATATTTATCTCCAACATATCTCAGCAGCAGGAATTAGAAAGAGAAATTTCATTTAAAATCACCTAAGACAATATAAAATACTTAGGAATCTATCTGCCAAGACAATCACAGGAACTATATGAATACAACTATAAAACACTTTCCACACAAATAAAACTAGATCTGAGCAATTGGAAAAACATTAACTGCTCATGGGTAGGATGAGCTAAGATAATAAAAATGACCATCCTACCCAAACTTATCTATTTATTTAGTGCCATACCCATCAAACTTCCAAAAAACTTTTTTAGTGAATTAGAAAAAAGCCATAACACTGTTCATTTGGAAAAACAAAAGATCAAGGATATCCAGGGAAATCGTGGAAAAAAAAATACAATGGAAGGTGGCCTTGCAGTACCAGATCTCAAACTATACTATAAAGCAGTGATCATAGATTTCCAGTCAAGATGGCGGCTTAGAAGCTGCAAAAGTTCAGACCTCAGAAAACCTTCCTTACCGATCGCAAACTGAGTGCTCCTAGGACACCGAAATTCAAGCTGAACAACAGGACAGACCCGGGGAACCCTCCTCCTGGACCTGAATCAAAAGGTATGGACCCCCAAAAGCCAAAACCCTAGATTACTTGGATCTAAGGGGATCTGCCCCAACCCAGAGTGCTACAATAGACAGATATTGTTCAGCAAATGGAACAGAGGGGGAGAGATCAGCAAATGATAAACCAGAAATCCCAGCTAATTGGATACAGGCTGTGGAAGAACTCAAAACACAACTAAGAGAGGCTGAAGACAATTGGGGAAAGAACTTAAAAATTAAGATAAGTCATCTGGAAACAGAGGCACTTGAACTAAAACAAGAAAATAGTGTCTTGAAAGCCAAAATCAACCAGCTGGAAAATGAGGCAAAGGAGATGAAAGATGAGGCAAAGGAGATGAAAGATGAGGTAAAGAGGATGAAAGACGATCTTCAAAGAAAATCATACCAGAAGGAAAAAGACAACCAAAAATCCAGAGATGAAATCCAATCTTTAAGAACCAGAATACAACAACTAGAATCAAGTGACCTCACAAGGCAGCAGGACACCATAAAACAAAACAAAAAGAATGAAAAAATTGAGGAAAAGATGAAGCATCTCATTCACAAAACAGACGATTTAGAAAATCTTTCAAGAAGAGACAATTTAAGAATAATTGGACTACCAGAAGACCACAACAAAAGAAAAAGCCTGGACATAATACTAGAGGAAACTATCCAGGAAAACTGTCTCGAGATCCTAGAACAAGAGGGGGAAGTGGAGATTGAAAGAATCCACAGATCACTCCCTGTATTTAATCCCCAACTGACAACACCAAGAAATGTTATAGCCAAATTCAAAAACAATCAGATGAAAGAACAGGTATTACAAGCTGCCAAGAAGAAACCATTCAGATACCATGGAAACATGGTGAGGTTAACACAGGATCTGGCTGCATCCACACTGAAGGACCAAAAGGCATGGAATGCGATATTCTGGAAACCTAGGGAACTAGGTCTACAACCAAGAATAAAATACCCATCAAAACTGACTATATTCTTACAGGGGAAAGCATGGTCATTCAACACAACAGAAGAGTTCCAAGCATTCATAAATAAAAGACCAGACCTGAACAGAAAATTTGAAGTCCAATCACAGAACTCAAGAGAATCATCAAAAGGTAATTAAAAAAGAGGGGGAAAAAACAAACAAAACAACAACAAAAATTTTATAAGAGACTCAATAAGTTAAAATGATATGTATCCCTATAAGAAAAGACGTCATTGGTAACTCTTAAAAACTGTTGCTATCACCTGAGCAGCTAGAAGAATTACACTCAGAGGGAACAATGACAAACTGTATAGGATGAAAGGACAAGACATAAATAGGTATATAGATATATGCATACATAAATACATACACATGTGTATGTATATATATATATACATGACTAGAGCTAAAAAAGAAAAGAGGTTATGACTAAAAGAAATGGGAAAAGAAACAAATGGGGTAAATTTATATGTCACAAAGAAGCTCATGGCAGGAGGGAGGAGAACATCGATACACTGGAAGGGTATAGAGGTTGGAGATAGGAAATACTCAACTCTTACGTACTTCGAAACTGACGCAAAGAGGGAAGAACAACCCAATCCATTGGGGAAGAGAATAGATTTGCACCCTATAGGGGAGTGGAAGGGTAAAAAACGGAGTGGTGGGGAGGGAAGCAGTACAAGGGAGGGAGAGGGTGGGGGGGTTAAAAAGACTACAGGGGAAAATAAGGGAGGGAATTAGAAGGGGGGTAGAAAGGGAAGTAAAATAAGGGAGGGAAGGGGGGGCTGACTATAAACAAACATTGGTATAGAAGGAAATAGTGAAAGAAGAAAAGGCAGGACCAGGAGTAGAAATCAAAATGCTGGGAAATACACAGCTAGTAATCACAACTCTGAATGTGAATGGACTGAGCTCACCTACAAAATGCAAGCGAATAGCAGAGTGGATTAGAATCCAAAACCCTGCCATATGCTGTCTGCAAGAAACACACATGAGAAAGGTAGATATGCATAGGGTGAAAGTAAGAGGATGGAGCCAAACCTATTGGGCATCAAATGATAAAAAGAAGGCAGGAGTAGCAATCATGATATTGGACAAAGCCAAAGTAAAAAATAAATCTAGTTAAAAGAGATAGGGAATCCTGATAAAAGGCAGTATAGACAACGAGGAAATATCTGTACTCAATATGTATGCACCAAATGGCAGAGTATCCAAATTTTTAAAGGAGAAACTAGAGGAGCTCAAGGATGAAAGAGAGAGAAAAACTATACTCGTGGGAGATCTGAACCTTCCCCTATCCGAACTAGATAAATCAAAAAATAAATAAGAAAGAGGTGAGAGAAGCAAATGAAATCTTAGAAAAATTAGAGTTAGTAGACATATGGAGAAAAATAAATAGGGACAAAAAGGAATACACCTTCTTTTCAGCAGTACATGGTACATTCATAAAAACTGACCATGTACTAGGGCACAAAATCATTGCAAACAAGTGCAAAAGGGCAGAAATAATAAATGCAACCTTTTCAGACCACAGTGTAATAAAAATAATAATTAGTAAGGGTACATGGATAGATAAATCAAAAATTAATTGGAAATTAAACAATATGATTCTCCAAAACCAGCTAGTTAAAGAACAAATCATAGAAACAATTAATAACTTCATTGAAGAAAATGACAATGGTGAGATATCCTTTCAAAACCTATGGGATGCAGCCAAAGCAGTATTCAGGGGGAAATTTATATCCTTGAGTTCATCTATAAACACATTAAGAAGGGCA
The DNA here is from genome assembly GCF_027887165.1 of Monodelphis domestica. Classification (NCBI taxonomy): domain Eukaryota; kingdom Metazoa; phylum Chordata; class Mammalia; order Didelphimorphia; family Didelphidae; genus Monodelphis; species Monodelphis domestica. The sequence continues at coordinate 239,017,818 of NC_077228.1, read as the reverse complement.
GAGGTCAATGGATTGGGCATGCAAATTAAAAAACTAGAAAGTGAACAAATTAAAAATCCTCAGATGAAGACTAAATTAGAGATCCTAAAAATCAAAGAAGAAATTAATAAAATTGAAAGTCAAAGAACTATTAATCTAATACATAAGACTAGAAGCTGATACTTTGAAAAAACAAATAAAATTGACAAAGTACTAGTCAGTCTAATTAAAAAAAGGAAAGAAAAAAACCAAATTGACATTATCCAAGATGAAAAGGGAGACCTCACCTCTAATGAAGAGGAAATCAAGGCAATCATTAAAAACTACTATGCCCAATTATATGGCAAAAAATATGGCAATCTAAGTGATATGGATGAATACTTACAAAAATATAAATTGCCTAGACTAAAAGAAGAAGAAATAAATTACCTAAACAACCCCATATCAGAAAAAGAAATTGAACAAGCCATCAAAGAACTCCCTAAGAAAAAATCCCCAGTTCCAGACGAATTCACAAATGAATTCTATCAAACATTCAAAGAACAGCTAACCCCAATACTATACAAACTATTTGACAGAATAAGCCAACAAGGGGTTCTACCAAATTCTTTTTACAACACAAACATGGTACTGATCCCAAAGCCAGGCAGGTTAAAAACAGAGAACAAAAACTATAAGCCAATCTCCCTAATGAATATAGATGCAAAAATCTTAAATAGGATACTAGCAAAAAGACTCCAGCAAGCCATCACAAGGGTTATCCACTATGATCATTTTCATTCCAGGAATGCAAGGATGGTTCAATATTAGGAAAACCATCCACATAATTGACCATATAAAAAAGCAAACTGATAAAAATCACATGATTATCACAATAGATACAGAAAAAGCCTTTGACAAAATACAACACCCATACCTATTGAAAACACTAAAAAGTATAGGAATAGAAGGGTCTTTCCTAAAAATAATAAACAGTATATACCTAAAACCATTAGCAAACATGTGCAATGGGGAAAAACTCAAAGCCTTTCCAATAAGATCAGGAGTGGAACAAGGATGCCCATTATCACCTTTATTATTTAATATTGTATTAGAAACATTAGCAGTAGCAATTAGAGAATAAAAAGAAATTGAAGGTATTAAATTTGGCAATGAGGAGACCAAACTGTCACTCTTTGTGGATGATATGATGATTTACTTAAAGAATCCCAGGGAATCAACCAAAAGGCTAATTGAAATAATCAACAACTTTAGCAAAGTTGCAGGATACAAAATAAATCCACATAAGTCATCAGCATTTCTATATATCTCCAACCACGTGCAGCAGCAAGAATTAGAAAGAGAAATTCCATTTAAAGTCACCCGAGACAATATAAAATACTTAGGAATCTATCTGCCAAGACAAACACAGGAACTATATGAACACAACTACAAAACACTCTCCACAAAATTAAAACTAGATCTAAACAATTGGAAAAACATTGATTGCTCATGGGTGGGACGAGCTAACATAATAAAAACTTATGTATCTATTTAGTGCCATACCCATTGAACTACCAAAAAAACTATTTTACTGAATTAGAGAAAACCATAACAAAGTTCATTTGGAAGAATAAATGATCAAGGATATCCAGGGAAATAATAAAAAAAAAATACAAAGAAGGGTGGCTTTGCAGTCCCAGATCTCAAACTATATTACAAAGCAGCGGTCATCAAAACAATTTGGTACTGGCTAAGAGACAGAAAGGAGGATCAGTGGAAGAGACTTGGGGTAAATGACCTCAGTAAGACTGTCTTTGACAAACCCAAAGACCCCAGCTTTTGGGACAAAAATCCAGTATTTGATAAAAACTGCTGAGAAAATTGGAAGACAGTGTGGGAGAGATTAGGTTTGGATCAACACCTCACACCCTACACCAAGATAAACTCAGAATGGGCGAATGACTGGAACATAAAGAAGGAAACTATAAGAAAATTAGGCGAACACAGAATAGTATACATATCAGACCTTTGGGAAGGGAAAGACTTCAAAACCAAGCAAGAATTAGAAAGAGTTACAAAATGCAAAATAAATAATCTGGAATACATCAAATTTAAACGTTTTTGTACAAACAAAACCAATGTAACCAAAATCAGAAGGGTAGCAACAAATGGGGAAACAATCCTCATAAAAACCTCTGACAAAGGTTTAATTACTCAAATTTACAAAGAACTAAATCAATTGTACAAAAAATCAAGCCATTCTCCAATTGATAAATGGGCAAGGGACATGAACAGGCAGTTCTCAGATAAAGAAATCAAAACTATTAATAAGCACATGAAAAAGTGCTCTACATCTCTTATAATCAGAGAGATGCAAATCAAAACAACTCTGAGGTATCACCTCACACCTAGCAGATTGGCTAACATGACAGCAAAATAAAGTAATGAATGCTGGAGGGGATGTGGCAAAGTGGGGACACTAATTCATTGCTGGTGGAGTTGTGAATTGATCCAGCCATTCTGGAAGGCAATTTGGAACTATGCCCAAAGGGTGATAAAAGACTGTCTGCCCTTTGATCCAGCTATAGCACTGCTGGGTTTGTACCCCAAAGAGATAATAAGGAAAAAGACTTGTACAAGAATATTCATAGCTGCACTCTTTGTGGTGGCCAAAAATTGGAAAATCAGGGGATGCCCATCAATTGGGGAATGGCTGAACAAATTGTGGTATATGTTGCTGATAGAATAATATTGTGCTAAAAGGAATAAGCAGAGGAATTCCATGGAGACTGGAACAACCTCCAGGAAGTGATGCAGAGCGAAAGGAACAGAACCAGTAAAACATTGTACACAGAGACTGACACATTGTGGTACAATCGAAGGTGATGGACTTCTCCATTCGTAGCAATGCAATGTCCCTGAACAATCTGCAGGGATCTAAAAAATACTATCCACAAGCAGAGGATAAACTGTGGGAGTAAAAACACCAATGAAAAGCAACTGCTTGACTACAGGGGTTGAGGGGATATGACTGAGGAGAGACTCTAAATGAACACTCTAATGCAAATACCAACAACAGGGAAATGGGTTCGAGTCAAGAACACATGTGATAACCAGTGGAATCATGCGTCGGCTATGGAAGAGAGAAAGGTTGTGGGGGGGGGGAGGGGAGGAAAAGAAAATGATCTTTGTTTCCATTGAATAATGTTTGGAAATGACCAAATAAAATAATGTTTAAAATTTAAAAAAAGAAAAAAGAAAAAAGTCACAAAATGCAAAATAAATAATTTTGACTATATCACATTAAAAAGGTTTTGTACAAACAAAACCAATGTAACTAAAATTAGAAGGAAAGCAACAAATTGGGAAACAATCTTCATAACAAAAACCTCTGACAAAGGTCTAATTACTCAAATCTATAAAGAGCTAAACCAGTTGTACAAAAAATCAAGCCATTCTCCAATTGAAAAATGGGCAAGGGACATGAATAGGCAATTTTCAATTAAAGAAATCAAGACTATTAATAAGCACATGAAAAAGTGTTCTAGATCTCTTATAATAAGAGAGATGCAAATCAAAACAACTTTGAGGTATCACCTCATACCTAGCAGATTGGCTAACATGACAGCAAAGGAAAGCAATGAATGCTGGAGGGGATGTGGCAAAGTAGGGACATTAATGCATTGCTGGTGGAGTTGTGAATTGATCCAACCATTCTGGAGGGCAATTTGGAACTATGCCCAAAGGGTGATAAAAGACTGTCTGCCCTTTGATCCAGCCATAGCACTGCTGGGTTTGTACCCCAAAGAGATAATAAGGAAAAAGACATGTACAAGAATATTCATAGCTGCACTCTTTGTGGTAGCCAAAAAATGGAAAATGAGGGGATGCCCTTCAATTGGAGAATGGCTGAACAAATTGTGGTATATGTTGGTGATGGAATACTATTGTGCTAAAAGGAATAATAAAGTGAAGGAATTCCACGGGAACTGGAACAACCTCCAGGAAGTGATGCAGAGTGAGAGGAGCAGAACCAGGAGAACATTGTACACAGAGACTGACACATTGTGGTACAAGAGAACGTAATGGACTTCTCCAGTAATGGCTTTACAATGTCCCTGAACAACCTGCAGCAATCTACGAGGAAAAAAAAAAAACTATCCTCAAGCAGAGGACAAACTGTGGGAGTAAAAACACCAATGAAAAGCAACTGCTTGACTACAGGGGTTGAGGGGATATGACTGAGGAGAGACTCTAAATGAACACTCTAATGCAAATACCAACAATAAGGAAATGGGTTCAGAGCAAGGACACATGTGATACCCAGACGAATCGCGCGTTGGCTAGGGAAGGGGGGGGGGGGGGGGAGGAAAAGAAAATGATCTGTTTCCAATGAACAATGTATGAAAATGACCAAATAAAATAATGTAAAAAAAAAACCGGGGTGAGGAAGAAAAGGTATACATTGAAAAATCTAGGTAATAATTTTTAATAAATAATTTATGTTCTTAAAAAAAAAAAGCAGTGGTCATCAAAACAATTTGGTACTGGCTAAGAGACAGAAAGTGGAATAGACTTGGGGTAAGTGACCTTAGCAAGATAGTCTATGACAAGCCAAAAGATCCCAGCTTTTGGGACAAAAATCCACTATTTGATAAAATCTGCTGGGAAAATTGGAAGACAATGTGTGAGATTAGGTTTGGATCAACATCTCATACCCTACACCAAGATAAACTCAGAATGGGTGAATGACCTGAATATAAAGAAGGAAACTATAAGCAGATTAGGTGAACACAGAATAGTAAAGATGTCAGACCTTTGGGAAGGGAAAAATTTTAAAACCAAGCAAGACTTAGTCATGACATGTAAAAAAAAATTATTTTGACTACATCAAATTAAAAAGGTTTTGTACAAACAAAACCAATGTAAGCAAAATCAGAAGGGAAATAACAAACTGGGGAACAATCTTCATCACAAAAACCTCTGACAAAGGTCTAATTACTCAAATTTACAAAGAGCTAAATCGATTGTACAAAAAATCAAGCTATTCTCCAATTGATAAATGAACAAGGGACAGTAATAGACAATTTTCAGTCAAAGAAATCAAAATCATTAATAAGCACATTAAAAAGTGTTCTAAATCTTTTATAATTACAGAAATGCAAATCGAAAGAACTCTGAGGTATCACCTCACACCTAGCAGATTGGCTAACATGACAACAGAGGAAAGTGATGAATGCTGGAGGGGATGTGGCAAAGTGGGGACATTAATTCATTGCTGGTGGAGTTGTGAATTGATCCAACTATTCTGGAGGGCAATTTGGAACTATGCCCAAAGGGAGCTAAAAGACTGTCTGTCCTTTGAGCCAGCCATAGCATTGCTGGGTTTGTACCCTATAGAGATAATAAGGAAAAAGACTTGTACAAGAATATTCATAGCTGCACTCTTTTTGATGGCAAAAAAATGGAAAATGAGGGGATGCCCTTCAATTGGGGAATGGCTGAACAAATTGTGGTATATGTTGGTGATGGAATACTATTGTGCTCAAAGGAACAATAAAGTGGAGGAATTCCATGTGATCTAAAACCTCCAGGAAGCGATGCAGAGCGAAAGGAGCAGAACCAGGAGAACATTGTACACAGAGACTGATACACTGTGGTACAATCAAATGTAATGGACTTCTCCATTAGTGGCAATGCAGTGATCCTGAGCAACTCAGAGGGATGTATGAGAAAGAGCATTATCTACATTCAGAGGCCAGAAACCATAGTATGAAAAGTTCTACCAACTAGCCTTTGGCATGCACATCACAAGACTTGGAGCCAAAAGACATTGGAGCTACAGAGTCAAATTCAAATAGAAACAGATCCCAGAAAACCACAAATTACTAATACCTATGTTGTATCATATTTTTATCTTTTTTATTAAACATTTCCCCATTAAAAAAATAAAATAAAATCCAAAGTTTGTCTTAGGCTACTAAAGAAAGGGGTATAGACTAGAGTTAAAATTTCGCAATATCAATTGGGAACTTAACAATCATTTAGTCCAATGTACTCATTTTACAAATAAGTAAACCAAAATTTGGGGAAGAGAAGTTACACAATTACTTGTCATTTGGCAAAGACCAAATGGTCATTCATCAGAACATTGGAGAGGGTATTTTTATTGAGATATAGATTGGACCAGATGGCCTCTGAGATTGTTCTTAATTCTGTGACCAAGTGACAGGGTCCTGAATCATAAATATCCATGGTACTGACTCCTTGTGCACAACATACAACGTGACTGGACAGTACATCCTGGGGGATTTGGTAGATGGGGTGGAGATACCTGTGAACCATAGTCTGAGGATTTGGAAATATCTCTTTTGGAAAGAATGGAGAAGTCATAAGATCAATTTCCAATTCCCTTCCCTTGGAGCCCTTACTCACAGAAGCACAGCTGATATCAGGAAAATAAAGAAGGTATTTTCCACCAGATACTGGTGGATCCAGGTAAACCAAGTGATACTAGGACTGGCTTCCTCCAAGCGTCGAATCCAGACTTTGCTAGCCTCATAGATGGTGTCCAAAGTCCGGAATGGACCACATGTCCTGGAGGGTCTCACTCTGTGAAGAAGAAGCTAGATAAGCAATGTAAGCCTCAGATCCTAAAATAATCCCAAGGTCAGGTCCCTCCCTCCCTCCTAGCTCTTACCTCTAGGGTCTATCACTTCCAGCTGGAAAGGGCTGACCCTTCATAGACACCCAATTAAAATATCTTCCTCACTCTTACCCTGGTCTTACCACCCAGTTCTATGTCTGTATCCTAAAAGAAGCTGGCAGCAAGGCAAATTAAATTAATCCCCAAACTGACTCTCCAAGGAATGTCAACTTACTGCCAGATGGCATAGGAGAGGAATATGGCTGCTCCCAAAAAGGAGGGAAAGCAGAGGAGGGTGATGAAAATAGTGGTCATATGCGAAGCTCTCCAGGGTTTCCTAGGCGCCTGGCAATTTGCCATCAGGCTGATCTAAAGAAAGACAAAATAGATTGTTTTCTGTGTTTCCTCTCTCTCTCCCTTCCAATCTAGAAATCTAGAGAAGAAGGGAGGAAAGTGTACAATCAGATCAATGAGGTCCAAAGGGCTCTGGGGTTTTTTGCAGAGACTAGAGGGAAAGATAGAGGATAAAGAAAGAAATCTGTTTGGGGAAAGGAAGGTTTCCAAATAAAAGGAAATTATTTTCCAGGAACAATTTGGAAGACAGGACACAAGGGGAAACTGAATTATCTCAAAAAGGGTCAAAGTCAATTATATTTAAAACATCCTGCAATAATAACACATATAACCTCTTTTCCTCACTGTAACCCTAAAAAGTAAGTGTTATGGGGCAGCTATGTGGCTCAGTGGAGAGAGAGCCAGGCCTAGGGACAGGAGGTCCTGGGTTTAAATCTGACTTCAGACATTTTCTAGCTATGTGAACCTGGGCAAGTCACTTAACCTCAATTGCCTAGCCCTTACCACTCTTCTGCCTACTTAGTATCCATTCTAAGATGAAAGATAAGGGCATAAAATTTTAAAAAATAAGTATTGAGCCCATTTTACTAGTAAGCCTTGCCTGCTATCTGTATACAGAACAGTCCACAGTCCCAGGCCAGAAGGTAATTACAGAGGCCACAATTCCTTCCTCCAGGGTGACTATGGGCTTCCTGAGGGTAGGGACTGTCTTTTGTCCCCAGCATTTAACACAGTGCCTGACACAGTGGGTATTTAATATATGTTTATTGATTGACTACACAGCAGGACCTCATTACCTTCTTGATATAGAACAGGAACAGGAGCTTGAGGAGCTGGATGGCAGGGAGAAGAGGGGAAAAGAGAACACCCAGCCTGCAGAAAGAAAAGCAAAATAGAAAGACTCCTTCAGTCCTAGAATGATAAGTATCTTCACCCAGGGTGCCCACCATTCCATGTCTTTTGAGTCAGAAAGTTGAAGTCCCCACATCCAAAAAGGTCATGGAGCAGGAGCCCTGGGGGTCCAGGGAGGCCTATGAAATGAGAAATCACCAGTCCACTCAGGGTCATGGAGTGGCCTTCACTTCAGGGTAGCTCTGGCTGGTTAATGTGAATGGCCACAAATCCCTTCCTCTGCCTGCCCACGTCATCATGGAGGAAAATAATGGAATCCAGGTTTTGGCCAGGCTCTTAAAAATAATCCCAAGTTTTGTTTTTATATGAACATTCTCTCACAACAATGGCCATTATGGAAATAAGTTTTGCAAGATCATGCATTTATATAACCCAGATCAAATTGCATATCATCTGGGAGGAGAGATGGTAGGAAGGGAGGGAGATAATTTGAATCTTCTGATTTTGGAAAATCTGTGTTGAGAATTATTACATGTAAATGAGGAAATAAAATATTAAAAAAAAAAAACAAGGCAACCTCACTGAACCTAGCAACTAATCTGCTCCTACCTCAGAGAGGTAACATTGGAAATGAAATAAAAATCTCTCTCCTACTCTCCTGGCTCCTGAGAAAACTAGACGACAAGTTTCAAAAGCTAGATAGAAAACAAGAGTGGCCCATAGGAATAAAGAGGGAGCCCAGGGACCTTCAGGGAGGAGCCCAAGGGGAGGCTGCCTTACCAGTGAGATACCCCTGCACACCCTCACAGGTGCATCTCTCCTCTACCTCAGAGCCAAGGAGCTATGTACACAGGCTCTGTGATGGACCACAGCAGGGCAAATCTGTGAGGGAGAACTTACCAGGTCAGGGTCTGCCCATAAATCAGCTCCAGCACATTTCTAGCAACATCAAATTCTGGTTTTCGATCCCCCTTCAGCCTCTCTACAATGAGCCTAAAAGAACAAGAACAATAACTGTACAGATGAAACAGGTAGAAGAGTCTAAGAATCATCTGTGACCTCCTCAATAGCCATTCACCCAGAGGCAAAATAATTCAGGCCTTGGGCATAGCAAAAAATGTAGATAGTCCTCATTTTTTCTTGGTAGGTGAGTCAGACAACTCAGAAGACTGAGGGGGTCTGTGTAACTTAATTTGACCAACATGTGTAAAAGACTTCCCTTGAGTTTCTATCAGCTAGGTGGCATAGTGCCACCTAGTGCAGGATCTAAAGTCATGAAGACCTGAGTTCAAATCTTGTCTTAGACACTAAGTGGTCAAGAAATTTAACCACTGTCTGCCTCGGTTTCTTCATCTGTAAAATGGGAATGATAATAGCATCTACCTTAATGAGACTGTATCAGTTGTTTCAGTCATATCAGAGTATTTGTGACTTCATTTGGGGTTTGCTTGGCAAAGATACTGAAGTGGTGGTTTACCATTTCCTTCTCCAGCTCATTTTACAGATGAGGTAACTCAGGCAAACAGTGGAAAGTGACTTCCTCAGGATCACACAGCTAAGTGTCTGAGGCCAGATTTCAACTCAGGTCTTCCTGACTCCAGGTCTAGCACTCTTTCCAACTATACCACCCAGCTGCCCAATTATTATAGCTAGCATTTATATAGCATTTTATGGTTTACAAACTACATTACAGATACAATCTCACTTTCTCCTCACAAAAAATCCTACATGCTATTATTATTCCCATTTTGCAGATGAGAAATTGAAGGATTAATTAAGTGACCTGCCCAATATCATTATTCCAAATAGATAAGAACTTCAGATATTATTATAAGGAGTAAGGACTAATGCTAGCTTTGCCACTAATTAGCTATGTGATGATGGGAGGGGGAGGGAGTCAGGTTTCCTTTCTGGGACTCCATTTTCTTCCCTGTAAAATGAGAAAATGAGGGAGTTTAACTTAATCTCAGGAAGGTCCCTGTGGCAGTATGATTCTATGATCTGGAGGGAGCCTGGGGTCAATGTAAGAGCACCCAGCTATGAACTGTACAAGCCTATGACCTTCTACCACATCACTTTGAGTATAAGAATGCCAGCATTTGTTATACTGAATTAATGTGGGAATGAGTCATTTGCACATGGGAGGAGAAGGGACAAAGACAGACTAAGTATCTTGCCACAGAAGTCAATGGACTCCCCCAGAGAAAGGAATATAGTGCTTAAACCTTTTTTATTTCAATTTTTGTTTTTCCCTTTCTCTATACTAAAACTAATAATAACAATTCTATAGCACTTTAAGGTTTATAAAACTAAATTATCTCCTTTGAGCCTTACAACAACCTTGTGATATAGGTGCTATTATTAACATCATCATTGTATAGCTACAGAAACTGAGTCTCTGAGAGGTTAAGTGACTGGTCAAGGGTCACATAATCCAGTGTCAAAGCCAAAAATTAAAATGTGGATCTTTTGGACTCTACTTTCTCCATCACACTCAACTGTCTATATTAGAGAAGGCAGAGATAGGGAGAAAAGAGACCTAATGTCAAGAAATGGGGGGATGGGAGGATGGAACAAATAATCCCTCCAAGCCCACTCTAGGTTAAACCTTATGCTTCCACTGCCTCTCTTACCTCCAGACCAGCTCCCCAAAGAGGGTGTCCAGTAGGATGAAGATGAAGTCCATGACCATGAAGCGGTAGAGCTCCTGCCCCACAAACGTCTCCCAGCACTGATGATAATGATAAAAAAAATCCTCTAACAGCTGCTTAAGCTTGTTGACTTTGGATATACAAAGGACTTCCTCACAGATTATTTTATGTAATTCTCACCACATCTATGGGAAGTAAGTCCTGTAAAGAGTATTAGCGGATGGGCTCCTAAGGTTTCTTCCAGTTCTCTGAGATGAATATTCTCTTCCTCTGTTCTTTTCAGATAAGGAAACAAGCTCAGAGCAAGGAAATTACTTGCCCAAGTTCACAGTTGAGACCATAACTCAAACCCAGTCCTCCTGACTCCTACTCTTTGCAACAGCTTCCATGATGAAATAGCAGTCACCTCAGGGTCAGAGGATACTTTGCTTATCCCACAACTATCCTTTGCCCCCATATCTGAGCACAGTTGGTATCTTCCTGGTTGTTTTTGGGGGTGAAGGAGGTGGCAAGGCAGAGGAAGGGAGGAAGTAGTAAGAAATATTCTAAAAACAAACAGGGGTCTCAATAAATTTATCTTTTATGATACCCTCCATATTCAATTCAACTAATCAAACATGAAGTACCTATGTGTGAGGCATAGCACACAGACATAGTGCCCTCTTGGCTCCCAGAAATTACTTTCTTGACTCCCTCACCTGGTCTCCCAGTGTTCTAATCTTTCGGCCCATCCAGTGGTAACAGAGAAGTCCCAAAATAACCATCTTGAGGATCAAATTCCTAAGAAAGGGGGGGGGGGGGAATGAGAGAAGGATGTTGTAGGGAACCAGGTTGGGAAGTAGACAGATAAGCAAGTCAGTCAGATCCCCAAAGGTGACAATGGGGGAACAGAGCCTTGCCCTACCTGCAAATGGCCACATACACCTCCAAAACGGGAGAGTCATGCTGTTCCCAGCTGGCAAAGGCATTGTAGAGATAGGGAATCACCAGGTTGATGATGCAAACGATCAGGGGCAAAGCCAGGAGATGAACTTCCTGGAGCTTCTCACTAATCATCTGGGTCTTGGTCTCCTGGTTCTGGAAGTTGAATGATAAGGAAATAAGCTCACTCACGCAGGCTAACTCTGGGATAGGTTAGGCATATTTCTGGCATAGGAAGCCAATAGCCTGAGCCTTGGAGAGGAAGATATGTTCATGTGAAAAGTCTATAGAATGGGGGCAGGTAAGTTGCTCAGTAGGTTGGGAGCTAGACCTAAAAACATGAGATCCTAGGTTCAAATCTAGCCTCAGACACTTCCTGGGGCAAGTCATTTGACCTTCCTTGCTTAGCCCTTACACAGTACTGATTCTAAGATGGAAGATAAGGTTGTGTTATTTTGTTTTTAAGTCTACAAAGATAGAAGTGAATCAAAGATTGAGATAGGTGCTCAGAGTCCTGTCCTCCCTTCAAAAAATGTTTGCAATTTCCTTTGTTTGTAGGAACTCCTAGGAATATTTCCTCCCCACAAAATCTGGTTAATGGACAAAATAGTTCTTCCTTCCTACCTGACCCCATTACCTATGGGAGTGAGGAGGGGTTGAGAGTCTTAATGAACAACCTCTTCACAAACTATTCAGTGGTCAGAGATGTCTTGGGATGTCCTCAGGAGAGACTGAATAATAACTCTGAATAACTCTGAAAACTGAATAATAATATAAACTGTATTTATAGATCTGCTTGAAAGACCTTTGGGGTTTTTAATCATCAATAAGGTCATTTACCTATTAAGTTATTGGCTATATGCTAGCCTAATCAATGAATTTATATCCTTGCCCCACCCCCACCCCCCCAAAAATAAAAACATTTGCAAACTATGGGCTAATTGCCCAGAATCTTACTGGAAAGACTTAAGGCATAGATAGGAGAGAAATAATAAGGGAAAAGGAAAAAGGCAGAAAATAGTAACTAACCTAGTCCTTTGCAAGGCAGTTGACAAATTATCTCAGGGAAGACCAAAATGAAGAATGAAAGAGGGAAAAAAAATGGATGAGGTACACAGAAGAATACTAATAATACCATGAGTGACACTAAGTGCTGATGCTGGGGCCATGGTTCAAGTTTCAGGCTCCCAGGGCATAAGGTAGGATTGTCTAAGACATGAAGTGTAAGGGATCGCACAGAGGACAAAGAAATCCTTGAGATGGAGCCCCTCTTTGGAAGTTTTTACCAGGCAGCTCCAGTACTGACTCCCAACCCTGTGCCCCTCCCTAGAATCAAAGTATCCCAAAGTTGGAGGGCTCACTTCATGCATGAACTCTGAGAATGAGTAGACAGCAATGGCACACCCAACGGCAGTGCCCAGGCACAGTAGCCACACCAGAAGCAGCACTATCATCTGTTGCAGTCTTCCACACATACTTCTTGGGTGCTGCTTCAGCTGCCACTCAGCCAACAGCTCCTGCCAGCAAGACCACAGGTCAGTCAGTGCCCAAGACCCTCTCACACCCCAGCAAGGACCCAAAAAGTGAGTGGTAGGGAGTGGGGAAAAACAAGGAGAGAAAATAAGGTGGGAAAGGGCCAGGAACATAAGAGGCTAGAATCATTCTAGGGTCATATCTGGTTGGGAGCATCCCTTAAAGACTGAAGCATCCCTAAAGTCACTGTGTCACCTAGCCTTAGCTATGGAGTTTTCATGCCTGAAGGACTCCTGGAAGAATCTCCTAGCTTGTCCATTTAACTCCAAGGCCCAAACTAATCTCCCTTATAGACCTCTTAAAATGCTTTGGGTTTTTTTTTTGCTTGTTTTTAATTTAATTTTTTTGCCAATTACACGTAAGAACAATTTCCAACATTTTTAAAAGAATATTATCTCGAATTCTCTCCCTTCCTCCCTCCCTCCCCATTCCTACCCTCACCTTCTCATTGAGATGGTAAACAATCTCATATAGATTTTACATGAAGCACTTTGTTTTACAAAGCATTTTCCTGGAAATCACCTGGTGAAACAGATATTACAATTATTGTCTCCATTTTATAGAGGTCAAGTGATTTGTCCAAGATCACAAAGCAATTCAGCACCAAACTTCTACTTAAATCTAGATCTTTTACTTATGTTATTTTTGTGCTCAAGAACCTGCAATGATTCCCAGCATTCTGTCATTTAAAAAAAACAGTTCAATAACTTTTAAAAGTCTCTCAATCACTTCTTTACCTCCTATCCTAAGTTCTTTATACCTTGTCTCTTTTAGGAAACCAGTGGTACAGGGGGGGAAAGCATCAACTGTGGAGTTGAGCACCTGGGTTCAGATGCTGACTGTCTGATGCTTATTACTTTGAGTGAGCTTAGGCAAGTCATGAAATCATTTGGGGCATGGTTTTCCTAATTTATAAAATGAGGAGTTGGAAGAGATGGAATTCTGGGATCTTTTCTAGCTCTAGGTGTGTGATCCTATGATTTCCCCAATAAGGCTTTTCTTCTCCAATTAAAATAATATGATCATCTTTCCCACATAAGACCTGATTATAGGGACAACTAGATGGCACAGTGGATAGAGCTTCAGCGCTGGAGTTAGGAGGACCTGGGTTCAAATCTGACCTCAGATACTTCCTAGCTATGTGACCATGGGCAAGTCACTTAATCCCAATTACCTAGATCATCTACCTTGGAACCAATACACAGTATTGATTCTAAAATGGGAGGTAAGGATTTTTAAAAAATGAATGTAAGCTATTGACAATCATTTGAGAGAATTAAGAGAAATGTCCACATTAAAATAATTCTCATATTTCACCTCACACTCATCAGGTTGACAAAGATAATGAAAGACAAAAGCAATAAATGATGGAGGGGGTCATGAAAAAACAATCACAAGAATACATTGTAGGTAGAGCTGGGAACTGGTTCAATCATTCTGGAAAACAATTTGGAATAATATAAAAAAAATTAGTAAGCTGTGCTTGCTCTCTGACCCAATGACTTTACCTTAAGTAGATTAAAGTCAGAAGAAAAGAGTTCATATCTCATATATGCAAAAATATTTAAATTTTTTTGCCTTTAAATTAAAAAATTTATTTGATTGCTTTTTTTAAACCTTCAATTTCTGTCTTAGTAACAACTCTAAGACAGAAGGGTAAGGGCTAGGCAAAGGGGGTCAAGTGTCTTTCCAGAGTGACATAGCTAGAAAGTGTCTGAGGTCATATTTGAACCCATGTCCTCCCAGCTCCTGACCTGGCACTCTATCCATTGAACCACCTAGCTGCCCCTTGATCTTTTGTTTTTGATACCTCCATTTCTGACTGTATCACTCTCCCCTCCTCAGACCAGGAAATCATAACATAACAAAAAGAGATGAAAAAAAGTAGCTCATAAAAATAATCAACACATCAACCCAGACTGACAGTAAGTGAAACTTTTAGAATTCATGGTTCCTTAGTTCTACAAAGAAGTAAGAGAAGAGCATCTCAATTGTATTCCAGTCCTATCTTTAGGAAGTCATTCAAGAGCTCTAATCTGCACTCCATTGATCTATGTTTATCTTGAAACTCATACCTGTTTTGTGGATTTGCAATCTCCCTAACCAATTTTAAAAGTCCCAGAAGGCCAACAGGGCATTTTTCTTCTCTTGTCCCTCCACAATGCTCAGTGCACAAAGGGCACTCCAATTGTGAGAGCTGCCTGAATGACCCAGTTAGACTCAAAATTTCACAGCACGTGGAATTTGGACCAGCAGGAAATCTCAGGATAGGTGGAAACACCCTGGGCCAGCCTGTACTTGGGCTACCTACATTCTGGGGAAAACGGCACAAATAGACCTAAGCTCCATTAGAAGATTTGCCTAGATATGTAACTTCAGTCTGTTACCTAAAACCAACTCTTCTTTTTGTAGTTCCAGCCTCTTACTTCCTTTCTACTTGTAGGTCTCAGGTCTAAGACAGAGGTTGAAAGGCACCTAGGTTAATGAGTCATAGGATGGAATAGGTTGTGTATAGAGATATGTAGAGGAGAAATGACTCACCCCCAAAATTCCCTGACCCCATTCACCTTCAACTGTGTCCTAATGTTGTCGTGCTGTAGACGAGCGGCCCGTTTTTGGGTCACCCTGTAATCCCAGGAGCAGAAGACAGTGATGGCATGAACCCCAAGGGTACTTCCCACCTGGTAGCTCTTTCCAAAGGAACGAGACATGCTAGGGAAATAAGGAGATGAATGGGTGAGGTAGAGTGAGAGAAGCAAGAGAATATAGGAAAGGGAGGCAAAGGAATCAAAAGCAAAAGATTGAGGGGAGATGTTTCAGTCTGTTTTCAACTATATAAAAAGCCAGCCATCTTGTGGAAAGAGGATTAGATGTTTTTCTTGGCTTCAGGAGGGCACAGCTATGAAGAGCAGGTAGATATCACTGAAGCAGGTTTAGGATTGATATAGAGAAAGACTTCATAACAATTAGAATTGGCCTTGGGAGGCATGGGGTTTTCTGTCTTAAAGGTCTTCAATGAAAGTCTATAAGAACTCTACTCTGGTGTATCTGTAGAGGAGGTTCTTTCAGACATAAGCACGACTAGATGATCTCAAAGGTCCCTTCCACTTCTTGTACTTCATAATCCTGTTAAAATGGGTAGAGGAAGAGAAATCTAGAATGGGGGGGAACCCATGTTGAAAATTT
Organism: Monodelphis domestica; assembly: GCF_027887165.1. NCBI lineage: Eukaryota > Metazoa > Chordata > Mammalia > Didelphimorphia > Didelphidae > Monodelphis > Monodelphis domestica. The sequence goes on along the minus strand of NC_077228.1, from coordinate 239,001,714 downwards.
ACCTCAGACACTGCCTTGCTGTGAAATCCTGGGCAAATGATTTAACCCTGTTTACCCTGCTCTTGCCTTTCTGTCTTTGAATTGTTAGTAGGATAAAAAATAAGGTGTGTGGTTTTTTTTTTTAATTAAAAAAAGATGAATAGAGGAGGGTTGGGAGGTAGAGCAGGAGAGAATACAATTTTGGAGTAAATGGGATGAAAGTGAAGGAAGGTAGGTAGACAGAATAAGATATTGATATGGGGGGAGAGTAGCTTTCTTCAGGAGTAGGAAAAAGCTCTCCTTACCTGTATACCAGGGCAATGCAGGTGGTAAAGAAGGAAACACCAACAGTAAAGAGGTAGGCCAGGGGCATGTTATATGGCAGGTGTGCTGCCTTTGGAAGGCAGTGGTCACTGTTCTGATGGGAGGAGCATGGCTGGTTCAAGGTGAAGTTACTGTAGTAGCCATAGAACATCACTGTGTGGGTGAATTGACCCTGCAAAGAGGGAGGGTGAGATCACTCAAGAGGAAAATCAGTGGACCCTACCCACCCACCCATTCATCCCACCTTCAACTAAATTGACTGAGGAAGCAGAAGAAGGAAAAGGAAAGTAGTGGGCAGGAAAACAAAGTTAATGGAGAAAATAATTTTCTTAATTAAAAAAAAAAGAAAGAACCAGAGACTTGGGCCAAAGTTAAGGTCAACACAAGAATACAAACAGGATAAAGAAGGAAACTATAAGTAAATTAGGTGAACACAGAATAATATACATGTCAGATCTTTGGTAAAGGAAAGATTTTAAGACCAAGCAAGTGAGAAAAAAATCACAAAATGTAAAATAATTTTGATTACATTAAATTAAAAAAGTTTTGTACAAATAAAACCAATGCATCCAAAATTAGAAAGGAAGCAACAAATTGGAGGAAAATCTTCATAACAAAAACCTCTGACAAAGGTCTGATTACTCAAATTTATAATGAGTTAAATAGATTGTACAAAAAATCAAGCCATTCTCCAGTTGATAAATGGGCAAGGGACATGAATAGGCAATTTTCAGATAAAAAAATCAAAACTATTAATAAACACATGAAAAAGTGTTCTAAATCTCTTATAATTAGAGAGATGCAAATAAAAACAACTCTGAGGTATCACCTCACACCTAGCAGATTGGCTAACATGATAGCAAAGGAAAGTAATGAATGCTGGAGGGAATGTGGCAAAGTTGGGACATTAATTAATTAAATAAGTTTTTCATAAGTTAATACACTACTGGTGGAGTTGTGAATTCATCAAACCATTCTGGATGGCAATTTGGAACTATGCCCAAAGGATGCTAAAAGACTGTCTCCCCTTTGACCCAGCCATAGCATTGCTGGGTTTGTACCCCAAAGAGATAATAAGGAAAAATATATGTATAAGAATATTCATAGCTGCGCTCTTTGTGGTGGCAAAAAAATGGAAAATTGAGGGGATGCCCTTCAATTGGGGAATGGCTAAACAAATTGTGAATATATTGGTGATGGAATACTATTGTGCTCAAAGGAATAATGAAGTGTAAGAATTCCATGTGACCTGGAAAGACCTCCAAGAATTGATGCAGAGTGAAAGGAGCATAACCAGGAGAACATTATACACAGAGACTGATACACTGTGGTACAATCAAATGTAATGGACTTCTCCATTAGTGGCAATGCAGTGATCCTGAACAACTTGGAGGGATCTATGAGAAGGAACACTATTCACATCCAGAGGAAAAACTGTGGGAGCAGAAGCACTGAAGAAAACAACTGTTTGATTACATGGGTCAAGGGGGATATGATTGGTAATGTAGACTTTAAATGATCATCCTAGTGCAAACATCAACAACATTGAAATAGGTTCTGATCAAGGACACGTGTAAAATCCAGGGGAATTGAGCATCGACTATGGGAAGGGGGGAGGGGAGGGAGGGAAAGAATATGATTCTTGTAACCAAGGAATAATGTTCTAAATTGACTAAATAAGTTTTAAAAAAAAGAATATAAACAGGAGAAAACATTATTGGTTTCATAGTGGAAAGGTGGATTGGGGGTCATACAGACCAAGCTCTACCCAAATCACAAATTATTTCATTAACTTTCTTTACTACCTAAAAGTCTGTCCTACTTTTAGATGGATGGAATTGTTAGAAAGTTCCTTGTAATAAGTTGAGATTTATCTACCTGTCACTCCTACCTACTTCTCCTAGTCCTGCCTTCTGGGATGATAAAGAAAGATATTTCTTGTTCCAGTTCAAATATTTCAAGGATAAGAATCCTTAAGTCTCCTCTCCTCCATGCTAAACTATTCTTAAAACAATAACAACAACAACAAAGAATCCTTAGATAATGTGGTTTAAGTTCTTTCAAGCCAATTTTGTTGATCCTCTTGCAAATGCCATCTAGCTTCTCAATATCCTTCCTATGATGTAGCATCCAGAACAGAACCTCACAGTCCAAATATGGTTGGACAATGACTTTGTTCTGGACACCTTACATCTATAACATCACATCATACTCCATAGTTATCATGTCACTTTGTTGACAAATGACTAAGACCAAGTAAGTATTAAATATTGAGCTTCTAGTACACCAAAATCTTCACATCTTTTTGTATATGCAGTACTCATGGTCATGCATCCAGGCCCCTTGAGAATCTTAGAACTACTCAGATTCTATTTTAGAAGATTTGATTAAGCTATTCTCCATTTTTAACAATGAAGATACTTGATCAGGAATGTATCGGGAACTTCTAAAATTACTGCACCCTACTCAGACACTGCCTTAGGGGAAGATAAAATTGCAAACTCCTGATTGAACAATGAAAAGTCCCTAACTCATACTTATAGTAAAGCTAGAACCTTAAGCTAGGTCTAGTTTTAGATCTATTATAAAAGGGTGCTATGTACCTATAAAGGTTAAATTAGTACCTAAAATATCAAGCAACTTACAAAAGGCAAGCTTAACAAAAGAGGTGTGAAGTACTCAGAGGATTTAATCTAACCAGAGAAGGTGAGAACAAAAAAAGATGAGAACTAAGAATGGGCAGTCCTGGAAAAAAGTGTCTACTGTGATTGGTAGATGTGAAAATTTAGGGGAGGTGACATAAGAGAAAATTTCTTTAAAAGGAAGGGGTAAAAGGTAATTTGGGAGTTGGAGTTTGGAGTTGAAGTGAGGACATTTTTAATGGAGTTTAAAATTGAATTCTCTCTCTAATTCCTTCATTTATATTAATTAAAATCTCCATAAATCCCCAGCTGACTTGAGTATTTTCATATTTTGGGAATTTCCCATGGTGACCACTTATTTTAGATTTTAAGTCAAAACACTAAAAATTATCCTTAGCCAAAACCTTTACAGTTTTTGGCATTTACAGTTTTTAACATTCACACTCTAATTCTAACATTTATAAGGGGGTGAAGTAAGAATAAAAAGTGGTAGCCATGGGAGGAGAAAAAAGATGACTCATACATATAGCTTGGGGAAGCATATAGTGAAGGGAGAGCTCTGTTTCCTTATAGGTGGATGAGTTTCTAGTCATTTTTAGCATCATCTGGCAAAGAAAAACAGCATGCCCAAGCCACTGCCATAACAGACTATACACAAAGCTCTAGTTAGGGAAGACTCAGTCAGAAAAAATGAAAGTCCATCCATGAACAAAGAAGAGGGAAGGGAAAAGAGTCAGAAAGATAATCTGTTTCAGTGGATTGAGGAAAAGGTCTTGAATTTGACAAAAAATATAGTCCTAACCAGCCTAGTTCCTTATACTCACCCTACCTGTGAAGAGTTCCAGGCCTGTGAATGATTGGGAGAAGGGGAACTCTGAAGTTGGGGGAAAGGCCACCTGCACAGCTACAATGAAGGGCAGCAGAAAGAGGAGGAGCAGGACATTGAAGGAGATCAAGGTCTTCAGGAAAAGGAAATAGGAGAGGACACTGGAGCCAAATTGTCCACTGATTTGCTTCAGGGAGTAATGCCAGGGCTTCAAGGCATAAAGACCAGAAAGAAGTCCATACCACAAGCTGCGGAAGGCCTGTGAGAACAAGAATAGTATTTTAATGATTCTTATATTGTATCAGATCAGAGTCCTAGCCCCAGCCCCACCACTGACTTGCTATTAATCTCTTACATACTTACACACATACATACGGACATACATAAGTGATAATCAGTTATCTCATTTAAAACAGATTCACCACCATTCACTCTCAAAGAAAGAGAGGAGATAGTGCAAGATGAACAAGGCTAGGAGATTACTTTTGTCATAGAAAGCCACCTAGACTAGAAATTAGCCTGAGTGGAGTCAAAGGACAGCAACTAGCACTACATCAGGGAGAAGCTGCATTTTTCTATTTAGAATTGCTAGCATGGATATACATCTAATTCATGCCAGTTCCCCATGGGTAAGACAGAGTACCCTAGGACTGTGTCCCCAATCCACTTCTTTATTTGTTCTATGGGCTCTCCCTTAGTGATCTTGGCAGCTCAATTATCATATCTTAGGCAGGTGTTTTCCAGATCTATCTGTCTGTCTATCTATAGATATATATAGAAAGATATAGTATATATGTCATATATAATGTACCATGTTATATAATGATGTATTATATATAATGTGTATATATATATATTTGTATAAATGTATATATACACATTATATATAATATATATGTATATAATGTAATATGTATATAATTAATGTAATATATAATATATAATGATAATATGATATAATAATATAACATATAACAATATATTGTATTATATATATGATAGTATCATATAGTTTATATATAACATATACTTATCTATATGTCATATAGATTCATATCTATCTCTAGGCTCTGCTAAGCTACAGATATTCATCTCCAATTGCCCCTTGGATATCTCAAACTAGATACTCCATAGGCATTTCAAGCTCAAAATATCCAAAACAAAACTCATAACCTTTCCCCAAAAATCCTGCTCCTTTCCTAACTTTCCTATTATTGTCAAGGGTAATGCCATCCTTCCATTCACTTAGACTCATACCTTCAATTTTGTCCTTAACTTCACATTCTTGCTAATACCACATATCTAGCCCATTGCCAGATCTTACAGCTTGTAGCTTCTACTTTCACAACAACCCTCAGCTACAGCCCACTTATCTAGCCACAATCCTACTTCAGGACCTTGTGAATATTAGATTTACTCCACCCTGCTTAGTCTAACAAAACAGGAATGCCTACGCCCCTACTTAAGTATTAAGTGTTGAGAAGGAAGGCTTAAGACAGATATGTGCTAGCAAATGACAAATCAGAAACAACTGAAAGACCCCCTGGGCTGTCCTAAGTCAAGCTTAAGCTACCATTGGTACATGTGAGATGCAGGAAGTGATGTAAAAAACAGTCTATATATTTCGCGTCACTTCCACTCTTCAACCTCTTTTTGCAGGGAGGTGGCTCTGGCTCTGTTGGCAGAGAGGTGGCTGGTGGCAGCATGCTGGGAATCTTGGCATCTTGGCATGGATGCAGCTATTGTCCTGGTTTGGCAGTGAGCATCCTTGATAAAATACTAGGAGAAGCTTAGTAGTGTCGTTCAGGTGAGGTGTCTTCCCTAATCTCTCTCGGAGTTTAGGCTGATTCCTTTTTTTTTTCCTAAAAATGTCATCCTCCTGGGAGGCCCCTCATCTCGGAGGAAGCCTCATGGCTGGAAGGTCTCTGAACTCCCCTCAACTCAGGCTAGGCCGGAGAAATCTTATATACTTTTCCCTCTCTCTTCTTCTTAATTCCTTCCCTCTATATTAATTAAATCACCATAAAATTCCCAAACTGACTTGAGTATTTTTATTGGGATTTGAATTAATTCCTGGCGACCAACTAATTTTATATTTCAGTCAAAAACCCCTAAATTTACCCCTAACAACCTATACTTCTCATATCTGACTCACAATATTCTACTTGTGGGTCTCCCTACCTCAAGTCTCTCCCCATTACAATCTATCCTCCACCCCTCTAAAGGTCAAGGTAATTTTCCTAAAGCATAAGTCTGACCATGTCAACTCTCCCCATCCATAAGTAAATTCCAGTGGCTCCATCTTACTTCCATGATAAAATATAAAGTCTTCTGTTTTGGCATTTAAACTCTTCACACCTGACTAAGCCATTCTGGACAGCAATTTGGAACTATATCTAAAAGGCTATAAAACTGTGTATATACTTTGACACAGCAATGCCACTACTAGGTCTGTAATCCTAAAGTGATCAAAGGAAAAAGATCCATATTTACAAAAATACTTTTAGCATCTCTTTTTGTGATGTCAAGGAAATAAAAATTATGGGAATGTCCATCAGTTGTGGAATGGCTGAACAAGTTTTGGTATATGATTGTGATGGAATATTATTGTACTATAAGAAATAATAAGCAGCTCTTAGCCATGTGACCCTGGGCAAGTCACTTAATCCCAATTGTACTGATTCTAAGACAGACGGTAAGGGTTTTGATAAAGAAAGAAAAAATTAGTAGGATGCTTTTGGAAAAACATGGGAAGATTTATATAAGTGAAATGAATAGAACTAGGATATTGTATGCAGTAACAGCAATATTGTGAGATAATCAACTGTGAATGACAATTCTGATCAATTCAATGATCCAATACAGTTCCAAAAGATTTAAGAAGAAAAATGTTATTCACCTCCAGAGAAAGAAGTAATGGTGTCTGAATACAGATTGAAACATCTTTTTTTACTTTGTTCTTTTTTGTGGTCTATGTTTCCATTTACAACATGGCTAATATGGAAGTGTTTTTGCATGACTGCATATGTATAATTATATCAAATTGCTTGCCTTCTCAAAGAGAGAGGAAAGGAAGGGAGGGAGAGAATTTGGAATTCAAAATATTAAAAAATGAATAGTAAAAAAAACTAAATCAAAACAAACTAAAACCCTCTTCACAACCTGACCCTTTTCTACTCTCTGATACTCTCTTACACATGACTACCTTCCAAGTGTAAAAGGGAAATCTTTGTTCTCTTTGAATTTACACTTGTGAAATATTCCCTTTGTCCATTTTTAGTTAACACTTTGGTTAAAAATAACTTAAGTACTCCTACTTAGTACCTCACCAGACTGGGAAGATGGGATTAACTCTCCTTTGTCTACTTTTGAATTGAATCAACAAAAGTTTGAACTTAGTACTAGTACTACTATTAGTACTTAGTACTTAGTACTAGGTGGAAGAGATCTCCACCCTTTCAACTCAATCAGCCAGGAACTGAGAATTCATACCTCTCCAGAAGGTGAGAAGTGGTTCCCACAAACACTCCCACCTGGACAGATCTTGGCAATTTGGAAGCTGTGATTGGCCCTTGTGAAAAGGGGAAGAGACAAGAAGCCACTATAAAAAGGCCCTGAATTTCTAGGGCAAGGAAAATCAACTCCAAGAAGGAAGTCAACTTCAAGAAAGAGGTCAGCTCAAGGAAGAAAGTGGGCCTCAGGAATTACCTTCACCTAGAGTGATCATCTTGACCTGCCTCTTGGAGGGAACTTGGGTGAGTGGATAGCTGGCTTTCCCTTCCTATCTTCTGGAGAGAGTTCAAATTCCAGTTGAAGGTCAACAAGTCCTGGCTAATTCGAGTACCAGGGCAATATTTAGTTAGATAAGTTAATATCTTCTCTGCCCTTTTGTATTTCTCTACTTTCACTCTTTCTACCTCTTTTGTAAATAAAAGCTATTAAAAGTAATTTCAACTTTGAGCACTAATACTTTAAATTGGCAACTACCATATTATTTATAATTTTCATTTATTTTAGTCAAACCATTAAAATTTAACTCTTACACAAGTATTCAACAATCCAGCTACCCTGACTTTTTGACCTGCTTGTCCTCCCTCCCACATTATCCTCCCATCTCCGATATAGCTCTGTGCTTTTGAACTGACTGTCCCTGCCCTGCCTGGAATGTATTCTCTCCTCATCTCCATATCTTAGTTTCCCTGGTGTCCTGAAAGACTAAGCTTAAATGCCACCTTCTGCAGAAGGCTTTCCCTGTTCCCCTCAAGTGGCTAATGCCTTTCTCTTTCAGATTATCTTCATATCCTCTCTCTCTCTCTCTCTTCCCTCCTCTCTCCCCCAACTTCTCTCTGTCTCTCTCTCTGTCTCTGTCTCTCACCTCCCCCCTCTCATATGGACCTAGTTATTTACATGTTGTTTCTCACATTAGAATGTGAGGTCTTGGAGGGCAGAGACTGTGAAATTCTGCCTTTCTTCATATCACTAGTACCTGGCACACAGAAAAGACTTCATAAATGCTTGCTGACTAACAAATGCAGCTAAAATATATTAAAAAAAATTGTTAGTATTTATCTCAAGAATCATTTCAATTCCATGCAAGAAATCTTTATTATCAACTGGTGTGAAATTGAATCATAATATTAGCTTACAGGTAATATAATCCTTTAGGATTTATAAAGCAACTTTCCCCACAGCAAGCTAGTGAGACCAGTAAGAACAAGCATTCTATTTCCATTTTACAGATGGGAAAACAGAGACTTGGAGAACTTAAGTGATTTGTCCAAGATTATATATGCCTAATATTCAAATCTGGATCTTCTGATTGGTCTTTCCACTAACCCTTCCTCTCCCCTTTGCTCCCTTTCATGGGCCAGGGAAACAAAATGACTTTAACATTGAGCAGGCACAGGAGGCAAGTGGGTGGAGTTCCTGGGTTCAAATCTGGTCTCAGACATTTCCTACCTGTATGACCCTGGGCAAGTCATTTAACCCTCACTGCCTAGCCATTACTGTTCTGCTTTGGAACCAATACAATGCATTGATTCTAAGATAGAATTTTTTTAAAAATTGAACAGGCAAGGACAGAGAAAGAAGGGGTAAAAGGAAGAAGAAAGAACACACAAATCAATACTTACAATACAATGATACTGGAGACGACTACAACAGTACAACTGGGTCTGGCTACGATGGTGGTGCTTCTGCCTTCCCCTCTGGATACAGCTGTCCTGGCTTTAAGAATAGGAGAAAGCCATTGGTCCTTGAAGGGGGACATGGATAGAGGTGGCAGCAATTCCTTCCAGTTGGGTAGCCCTGAGCCCTACTCAGTGGATCACTCTCACACACCTGCAATTTCCCCATTCCTGGGTGACTGGGGAAGGAGAAGATTAAATGAAGAATTTGGGTCAAGGTTGGAACCAGAGAGGATACTCACCGGAGGCAGCATTTCTCAGCCAAACTCAGGGGCATGGCCCGAAGCATGTGGTCCCTCTGGGCTACTGTCAGGCCTTGCAGCTCCTTCACCAAGAGGCTCCGCTTTTCTATTAAGGTAGAAAACATGGAGAATGGAATAGGCTTAAGGATCTATGAAGGAGCATTGGACCCTGCCTTTCCTAAACAGACTTCATTTATCTAGAGCAAGAATGAAGGGAATTTCTGTAACTAATACAGCAAAAGAATTCTCTTTCTAAAGAAAGGTTAGGAAAAAAATTTAAATAATAAGTAAAAAGAGACTAGAGATGACAAGACAGAAGTTTTAAAAAATTGGATAATCTTTTAAGTGGCTGGAGGGCAGCTAAGTGGCTCAGTGGATTGAGAGACAGGTCTAGAGACAGGAGGTCCTGGGTTCAAATATACTTCATAGATACTTCCTGTGCGACACTGGGCAAGTCCTTTAATTCCCATTCATTGTCTAGCCCTTACCTTTCTTCTGTTTTAGAACAAATACATGATATTGATTCTAAGAAGGTAAGAGTTTTTAAAAAATAAACCTAATCAATCTCCCCTCATCTTTAAAAAAAATAAACCTATCATGCCTGTTGGTTATTAAACTATATCTCTTCTAAGTTTAAGTTCTTGAGAAAGAATATACACTTGGTGGCTCCTTTTCTTCTCCTCTCACAACCTGGCTTCCAACTTATCACCCAACTGAACCTGAACCAGTTATCAATGATCTAATTATGAAATCTAACCTTTATTCTTCTTGAACTACCTGTAGCATTTGACATTGTTAACCATCTTCTCCTAGAGGCTCTCTCCTCTCTGGGTTTTCATATTCTTTTGGTTCTCCTTCTATTTTACCTCTTTAATCCTTCTCTGATCTTTTTGCTAGATTTTCATCCATGTTATGCCGCTATGGGTATCCCTTTTCTAAACTCTCTCACTCAGAAACCTCATTATATCCCATGAATTTTGTTGTCTCTATGTCTATGATTCCCAGACCTGTCTCTCTCAAGTTCTAGTTTTTCACCACCAATTGTCACGTTTTAAATTAGATATCCCATTGATCCCATAAATACCTTTAACTCAATATAGTTTTAAAAACTCATTAGTTTCCCTTATTCCCTTCACTAAATCTATCTCTTTTCTGAATTTGCCTATCACTGGTTTTTTTTTTTAAACTTTTACCTTCTGTCTTAGAATCAATACTGTATATTGGTTCCAAGGCAGAAGAATGATAAGGGTTAGGCAATGGGGTTTAAGTAACTTGCCCAGGGTCATCCAGCTGGGCAGTGTCTGAGGCCAGATTTGAACCTAGGACCTCCCAACTCTAGACTTGGCTCTCTACCCACTAAGCCTTAGCTGTCCCCAACCTAATACTGTTAAGAACATCACAACCCACTAGTTACCCAGGTTCAAAACTTTGTTGTTAACCTCAACAACTCTCTGTCATTTACTCCACACATCCAAACAACTGTCAAATCTTATAATTTCTTTTCCTATAATATCTCTTTCTTTATTCACATAGCTACTACCCTAATTCAGACCCTCATTTCCTCTTGCCTGATTATTATAACCTTCCAGTTTTTCTCCCTGACTGAAGTTTCCCCCCACTGTAAATCATCCTCTATATAGCCATCAAAGTGACATTCAAAAACTGTAAGTCTGACAATGTCACCTCCCTCTCCCCACCTCAACTCAATAAGCTTCAGTGGTTTCCTATATCCTGCAAGATCAAATATCAAGTCCTTTGTTTTGCTTTTAAAAACTCTTTGCAATATAGCCCCCTCCTATCTTTCTAGATTTTTATATTTCACTCCTTTCTATTCTTCCTGTAATCCAACTGCCCCAGCCCAATTCTGCTCCTCACACAAAGACATACTCTCTGGAAACTGTAACTTTGCCCTTCCTAACCCCACACTTAGAATCTTCCTGGATATATATATATATATATATATATATATATATATATATATATATGGTCTCCAAATTAGAAATGAAGTTTCTTTTAAGGGGAGGAACTGTTCTTGCTCGTACTTTGTATCTTAGTTCAGTCTGACATTTAGCAAATGCTTACTAAGTACTGGATTGATTTAAAAAAGAAAAAGCCTTTGCCCTCAAGGAGCTAACATTCCAGTGTACCCTTGAAGGCACAAAATATTTTATTCTTCTTATTGTAGTCCCAGGGACTAGAACTTATTATCGATTGATTGATATTTCCACTGTGGATAACAAATGGTGAAGATGAAGCGACCTGAGGAGGATGTGTTAATGCTCTTCTCTAAAACAAAACCACTTAGAATATTGTTCAAAAAAAAAAGGACAGAATCTAGAAAGGAGGAACTAGAGAGAATGTTTGCCAGAAAGATCTAAGGGCAAAGGCTGACACAGGTAGGTGAAGGAGAAAAAGGGTTTCTTAAGAGTTAGATCCCCTAAGAGGTAATGAGATTCTCTTAGTACAGTGGAATATTCTCCAGAAAGACTCACCTTCTTCTTCTCTGGGGGTCAAGTCCAGTTCCAAGTCATTTTGCCAAATACTGGGTCGGGCAGAACTGGACATGTCCCTCAGCAAGGGCCGGCTATTTTTCCGCCTCAATTTGACTGTTTGATTGTAGTACTGAGAAATAATGGCCCCCCTGCTTCGGCCTGTGGGGTTTGGGGAAATGGGGTAAATTGTGGAAAGAGAAGATACTTAAACTTGGGGAAATTCAGGAATGAGATAGGTTAATTATATATCTTTGGTTTCTTCTATATTCCTCCATCCCCAATCCCCCCTATCACCTCTCATTTTTCCAGAACTAATACTCTGGAAGTTACCCTGAGCTTAAGAAGATGGAGGTGGGATGTTTATAGCACCATGATTATCTCTCTATCCTTTAAAAGTTTGGTTAGGGTCTTTTCCCAGGATCCCATAGGTAAAGAGCATAAATAGGAGGTCCAAGTCCCTAAATGAGACCCAACAGGAAAACCTCTTTCCCAAGAGAACTCAAGGCATCATTAGCATCCAAAAAGCTTTCTATTTTTACTCATGTTCCTGTAGATATTTTTTAGAAACCAAGAAATCACTTTATCAGGATGCTACACAGGGAAGGGGTGGGAGAGATACAAGCTCTGAACACATGCAAGCCCCAACTCCTACAGCACTGGACAAAAAAGAAGACCCCTCAGAGTTAGGTAAAGGACATAGAAGGGAGCAAGGAGGATCAGGCAAAAAGGAAACAGGTTTAAGGAAGAGATTTCCCTCACTCACCAATGGTTCGGCTGGGCATATTGGCCAAGATCCGAAGTGTGGCTGAATTATAGTTCTGAGGGGCCCTGCAGGGCTCCAGCTGAAGCTGGTGACCTCTACCTATAAAAAAACCACATATCTTAAGAATTAGAAGGGATGTCAGTCACCATTTAGTCTGGAAAAAGCTACTAAAACCCCAAGGAATCAAATAGTTGTTCCTTTACTCTAAGGTTACTGTAACCTAAAGGATTTACTGTAACCTAAGGGATTACTATAACTGAAAAGTTTTAGTAACCTAAAAGCCCCAGTGGTAGGCAATAAGAAGTGGATTGAGTTTTATATTTAGGATAAAGGAAGATCTGGGCTCAATTTTGCCTACAAATCACTTCATCTCTATGGCACTGTTTCTTCATGCAAAATGAGGGGGTTGGACTAGATGGGGAAAGGTAGGGAAGAAATTCAGGAATCCCTTTCACATCTTGACTTTCTCTATCATGGTTTCAATATATTTAGGGTCAACATAAGAAATTAAATAGGAATTTGGGAGGTTTAGTGGAAGCTACATGCAACACAAGAAAAGTTTGGGAACTCAGAAATGCATATTATACATATAGTATAATTTAAACATATTTTATCTTTTAATGCCATAAGTATATGCAATTTATTTTTTAAAATTAAAGTAATTTAAAAAATTAGTTTGTGAAAACATGCAAATCTAAAAAATTTATGCATATTTTCCAGACTGCAGGGGCATCATGCCCCTGACCCTGGCAATGTGGAAGGGATCCCTATATTTATATAGTTCCTGATATGTTCCTGGGCTAAATGTTGTTACAATTTAAATTATCCTGAGAGACTGATTTGGGGTACAACATATCAGTTTATTGAATATATATTATTTATTGGTTAGGATATGAATCTATTGGACCACAGACCTCATGGGGCAGCTTAATAAGTAGTTTTAGGAGCTCATTATTTAGCCCCTCCCTTGAATATCCCAAGATATTTCTAATTGGTAACTAGCTAGTTAATAGTGGTCCAGCAACCCTCAATCCTTCCCCAGCTATAGGTGGGCAGGTGAAGGTCTGCATGTCGCTAGAAAAAGAATCCTTGCCCCTTTTATTTATTAACCAAAATCTGCTAAAAAGGAGGATATTTGAGGGGATTCCCAAGGACAAAGAAAATGCAAAAAGCAATAACCTGGATAGAATCTCTGACAGAGATCCCAGACACAGGAATACACAATGATTCTAATATATAGAAATTAGGGACTTTTTACTCAACAGCCCTGGTAGGAGAATTAATACAAAATATGAAAAATAAATTCTCATAGTGTAAAAACAAATGTCATCTCATTTGATGCATACAACAAGCCTGTTGAAATTGGTGCTGTTATTATTCCCATTTTTACAATTGAGGAAACTGAGGCAAGCCAGCATTTGAGTAATTTGTCTAGGGTTAAATATCTAAAAAGTATCTGAGGTCATATTTGAACTCAACTCCAAGGCCAGCACACTATCCATCAGGCTCAGACTTCTGTCCAGGGTCACAGAGCTAGTTAAGGGTCTAAGGTTGGACTCAGTAGTCCAACAGTAGACTCAGTAGTGGCTCAGTAGTCCACCTACTTCATTCCCTAGTTATCTAAACAAATAGTTGGAATCTATCTTAGATCCATCTACTAGGAAAAGGAACCTGCTCCTCCTCTCTAGATAAACTGCTTACCTTTGTCCCTGGAAGACCATTCCTGGAGCTCTAGAGCTTCAACTTCAGCCTGCTGACTCTGTTCCTGGATAAGTTGGTGGAAGGAATCGTGTACAATGCTCTCATCATATGGGCTGAGGTCCTGGCTGTTGGGGAATAGAAAAGTCAGAGCTCTATGGGCCAGGCAGCTTTCCCCTTTGCCTACTTCTCAATAAAGCCAGTATCCCAGAAGCCCTCCCAGATAAGGTTTATCAAAATCTGTCAGAGGTCCCTATGGGAAGATTTTCCTCCCTACATATATGAATATCTCCCATCAGCTTGCTACCCTACATTTCTATGGCCCTCCAGAGTTTGTAAGCATTTTCCTTCCTTATAACTCTTTGAGGTAGGGATGGAGAACATTAACCCAAGGGGCAGCTACATTGCCCAGATGAAGATACAAACACAGAAGAGTTTAAGGACTTGCTCAAATTCACCCAAATGGTATGTTTTGGAGCTAGGATTGGAACCCAAGTCTCCTGACTTCAAGACCAGTGCCATGCCCACTGTGCCATATTGGCAGTATGAGAGTTCTGCCCCAAGTCCAGCTGGCAACTTACCTAGGACTTTCTTTGCCTTCAGGAATGGAAAGGATGAAGGAAGGGGACTGGGACATTTCAGGTGTTTCCTAGTGCTGCTCAGGCTGTTGTCACAACTATCTCCCACCTAGAGGGAAATGGAAAGTTTGGTTAGATGACATTTAGGTCTTAGCTGCCCTGCTCCCTGGAGACACTATGTAGAACCAGGCAAGACACTTGCCCTTCCCAGGCCCCAGCCTGTGCCAATCAAAGCTCTGAACAATATTGCCCCTCCTTTTCCCCTTGACCATGCCAGCCAGGGCTGTGCCAGTTGAGCACATGATGGGTGAGTTTCCCCAAAGTCCAGCACAGAACTAACTTGGGAATTCTAATCATATTTCTTGCCTTCTCAGTAAAGAGGGGGAGGGAAGAGGGGGGGATTTTGAACTAAAAAAATTTTTTTAATGTTAAAAAGAAATAAATTTTAAAGAAAAATTTTAAAAAAGAATACCATTCTTTTTTCCACTGACTGAGGGAAGGGGGACGGGCTCTCTCCTGACTGAGGCAGAGGGGCAGAAGGAGGTAGGGAGGGGCTCTCAGTCTTAGTGAATTCTCTAGACAAGGTCCCCATCTGTTTCCTGCATGTTGGTCTCAGGAAGTTGGGGGTGGGTTGTTTATTAACCTCAAATTACCTCCCTATATGTACAATTCCTGTCCATTTTACACAATCTGGAGGTCAGGGAGAAGCGATTCAAGGAAGTAGAAAAGTCAAGAGGTGGACGGAAATTACTCAAAACAGCCTGAAAAGCGGGGTCACACACTAACACCATCACGGATGGTGAGTGGCTAGGTAGCCTCCCCAGAACCCAGAACCCACTTCCTCAAACACAGGAAACCAGTCTCAGGCCTAATAATCACCCCACCTCCAACTCCTAGGTACAAGCAAGGGGGGGGGGGAGGGAAGCCCCAGTAAAGGAGAATATAGGGGGAATTAAGTCCTCACTAGCCTCACAATCCCCTCCCCAGTTCTCTCTGGGTTTCTTCTGTAAAGTTGAGCCTAAGGGCTGAAAGGACTCCAACTTTAGTGACCAATTAAAGCCCTTCTCCAGATAAAGTCAGCTTCAGGCTGTCAGCTTCTGCTCCTCCAGAGGGCTAGAGAGTCCAAAAGCACACATCAAGTATCACCTCAATTCTAAAGCAAAGATCATCTTGTTCTCACTAAGGGCAATCCAGGAAGAAAAGATCTCTACTCCCCCATATATCAGCCGTTCCCTCCCCACCCAGCCCCAGAACAGCAGCACCATGGGGACTATAGCCGAGAACAATCTGCCTTTGTCTGATCAGCTCCCTCCCCGAAGTGGGGAGAATTCCAAAGAGAATGGCTTCATTTTTAAGTACCCGACAAAGAGGAGGAGGAAAAGTAAGTCAAGGAGAGAAAGCAGGATAAAAAGCCCTTCAACTACAACTCCTGTTCCTGCCCAAATGACTTTTCTCTCAGAGCCTCTTCCTGGGTGCAGGAATAAAATTGAGTCATAAAGTGAGTTGCGACATGCTCCATGAAATACTTCTTGCCCTTACTGGAAAGTTGTGGGTAAGATATCAAGAAAAGCATTCAGCTCATTAGAGAACTCAGTTTCAAACAAGATAACCATAGAGCCATAGGAGTCCTTTAGCCGAGCCCCACTAAAGCCTGGAAGGTGTAAGAATTCTTCAGCTCACAGTCATTCTAGCCGCACCCAAAAACAAGCTCAGACTCCCCAGGGGAGTGCCTCTAGTTCTTCCACTTCTAAAGAACCCAAGAGGCCCTTGTTCTTTCATTCAGGTTTCCAACATTTTCTTCTCCTGGATGGAGGAGCAGAGAGACAGCAACAAAAGCCCCTGGGGCCCTTAAGCCACCGGAGAAAGTGCAACACTGTGAGTAGCTAGGCATCGAATCCCTAACTGTTGCCTAAAGGCAATCCCAAGGTACTCTACCTACCCACCTGACCCTCTTTAGAGCCATTAATCCAGGCCTACTTACCGAATATATCATTTCTGGGGCCTCACCCAGGTAGAGGGGTAGAAGAGGGGCTGAGAGAAAGGAGGACATGTGTTTCCAGGAATTCCCCACCCTCCCTGCTTCTATAAGCCAGCCTCCAGCCTCTTCCGTACAACCCCTCCCCACCAGGCAGGCCCGCCCATGGTGAAAGGTCAAGCACCACTCCAGCAACTGGACAACCCTCCTCACCCCCAACCATTAATACACAGCCACCATCCCCCCCCCCCCCCCCCCTCCCTTCAGCAGCCCAGCTCTAATCTAACTTTGCAGCCCTAGTGGCTGTTTTCTCTTCCATCCCCTCTCACCCCAAAGAAATATAGAAGCTTATTTTGAGCCAGAATCATCTATTATAACCCCTTCACTTCATGGATAAGGAAACTGAGACTCAGAGAAGTAACAAGATGATCAAAGTGAGAAAACTGACAGGACCAAGGATTCTGACCTCAAGTCCACTGATCTGGTCCCAACACCTCACAGCTTCCTTCCACAAGATCTCTCCTTGCTTCTCTCCCATGCCCCAACCAGACTCTAACCCTACTAGATCTTTCCTTTGGCTCTTTTTTTCTCAGAGGTCAGAGAATTAAAGAAGGGAGTCCCTTATGCCTTGATTAAGAGAGGGGGCACAGGGAAGTATCTTTTAGAGGAGAGAAAAACCGCAGCCAGTCCTAACCCCAAAGTCCTCTGGAATTCTCCACTCTGCTCCAGCAATGAGGGAGGTGGGGAGGGAGGAAGGGAGTGTTGGAAGGAGTGGGAGTAGCCTAGGAGAATCCCTGAGCCCCAGGTTAATAGAATAATCATTTGGAGGCTGGGCTACGGAAAGCTAAGGCAGTCTGATAGGCAGCTCCACTTCAAGAATGAAACAAAAGGGGGCCCCAGCCTGGTAAGCTTCAACTAAGAGGTCCCAAAGCAGAACTTTGGGGATAGCTAGCTACTCCCCCTTCAGTTTCCCAGTTCTTCCTTTCCCCTTTAAGGCTTTGGAAATCACTCACCTGCATATGAAAGGGAAAGAGGTAAACTTTCTCTGAATTCAGCTGGGAACTGAATCTCTGGGAACTGCCCCACCTGTTCACACAAACTTCTCCTCCCAAAGGCTACTGGGAATTGTAGTCTTCTTCACCAGTCTCCTAGTTCTTAGGAGTCTATAATTTAACTGACCTAATGCTGGGAAAGGAGATTCTTCTTTCATCTCTTCAATAGATGGCTGTCCAGGATTTACCAAGAGACCTCCAAGTATGGGAAATTCACTAGAAGAACACAGTGCAATGGGAAAACACTCAAACAACACATAATGAAAAAAACAAACAAAAAGAAAATACACAAAAAACAAAATAAAACAGTCTCCGCCATCAAGAAGTTTATAGTTTTTTTTGGTGAGGGGTGTGGGAGTTGGGGGAAGCAGGGGAAATAATATATCCTTATTGTATGTGAAATACACACAAAAAATATACAAGGTAATATTGAGGAAGGAAACATTAGTAATTGGGGGGATCAGGAAAGGCTTTATATAGGAAGTATTATCTGAGCCAGACTTTGAAGGAAATTCTATTTATTGGGGCAGCTAGGAGATGCAGTAGGTGGAGTATTGGACCTGGAGTCAAGAACTGACCTGAGTTAAAATTCAGATCCTGCCAGTTAATGTCTATGAGATTAATTATTTTGCATAATCAAGAATCATGAGAATTGAGATACAAAGGCATTAAGAAGTCTCGCTGGGGCATTTAGGTGGAGCCAAGACTCTAAGAAGACCTAGGTTTAAATCTTGTCTCAGGCTCTTCCTAGCTGTGTGACCTTGGGCAAGTAACTTAACCCAATTTCCTAGCCCTTGCCACTCTTCTGCTTAGAACTGATACAAAAATAGAAGGTAAAGGTTTGGGGGGGGGGGGAAGGGAGGGGGAAAATCTCTGCTTTCAAGGAGCCTAGTACAGTGCAATCAACCTGAAGGGCAGAACACAAAAACTAAATACCTTTAAATGCAAAGTTGTGAATGTCTTTTCTGTTCCTTACACACTAAGTCAATAAATATATTTCTTTAATTCCTAGTATGTGCCAGGCACTAGGTTAATTACTAGAGATATAAAGAAGGGGCTTAAAAAAAAAACACCCAGTCTCTGCTTTCAAGTTGCTCACAATCTATTTGGGGTAAACCATGAAAACTATGTACGAAAGAGATATATATGTATATATGTGATAGATTAGAGCTAATTGTCAGAGAGGAGGCACTATCATTAAAGGATAATAGGAAAAGCTTCTTGTAAAAGGTGGGATTTTAGCTGAGACTTAAAGGAAGCCAGAGAAGCTAAGAGGCAGAGATGAGGATGGAGAAAGCTACCAGATGGGATCAGTCACAGAAAATGCCCAGAATCTGAAGATAGAGGATCAAGGAGTGATGGAAAGAGGGGCAAGATTAAAGAAGATTAGAAAGATAGGAAAGAGACAAGTTATGAAGGGCTTTAAAAGTCAGAAGGGGATTTATATTTAATCCTGGGAGTAGAAAGGAACCAGTTGAATTTCTTGAGTAGGAGGGTGACATTGTGAAACCCAAGCTTTAGGAAAATCACTTTGATAACTGAGCTTCATCTCTAATCTCCTTGCCTTTGCTCTGAATGCACTTTCTCTTTACCCCTGATTCACAGGATCCATAATAATAGCATTTATATAGCACTGACTATGTACCAGGCACTGTGCTAAGCAGTTTACAAATAGTATGTCATCTGATCCTCACCACCACCCTGGGAGGTGGGTGCTATTATTATCCCCACTTTACAGATGAGGAAACCAAAGTGAATCCAGGTTCACAGAGCCAGGAAATGTCTGAGACTGGATTTGAATCCTCATTTCTGTCTCAGACAGCAAATGCTTTACAAAGGATCAGGCGCCAATTTTCTCAGCTCTAACAGAGGGCCATTATTTGGAAAAATTCCCAGAGCTATAGAGCCCTCTCTTGATGAATCCTGGAATAGTCTCACCATTCCTGGATGAACCCCTGCTCCCAATGACTGGGCATACCAGGGCTATGCCTAAGTTTTCTTGAGCCTATATCAGCCCTTATGAGCCAGCCTAGCCCAGTTCACCTAAGGCCCCAGTGATCACAACCCAAGTCTATAATCCTGAGTTTTCTGGTGGTCCCTGTTCATGACCAAATCCATGTTCAAGTTCCTCTGAACTGCCCTGCCAAATTCTCATTTCTGTTTTCAATATGTTACTAAAGGTGCAGCTAGTAGCACCAGGAGGACCTGTGCTCAAAACTGACCTCAGATACTTCCTAGCTGTGTGCCTTGGGCAAGTCCTATTTACCTAAAAAACCCTATTTGCCTAGCCCTTGTCATTCTCTCCTGCAGTTTTTATTGGGACAGAAAGTCAGGATATTTTTAGATAATGCTTCCATATTGGTTTATGAAATCACAGGATTCAAAGCTCGAAGAGATATATATTTTCTAAATAAGGAAAATGAAACCTAGAGAGATTCCAGTGACTTGCCCAAAATCAAGTTCTCTGAATCTTCATTTTCTTCTCTTTTCCAGCATATCTAAAACATCATAGCTTTGGGATGAAGGAAATAGAGACAATTATAGACAAGAATAAATGTGTGGATTCTGAGTCATGTAGTCTAACCCTTACCTAAGTAGGAATCCAGTCTGTGACATCTCAAATAAAAGGTCATCCAGGGCACTCCCGAAGATGCCTGAAGAAACCACCCTAAACAGATATGGGACTATCAGTCTATAATCTATATGGTATCTATGTCCCAAACATATCAGTAAATAATTCACTGTGGTTCTTGAAAAGGGACTTGTTTCCACATTTTTAAAAATAGGGATAAGAAGTCTAACCCCTCAACGACCTCCCATGGTTTTGACAACCCTTTCTGTCAAACACTATTATAAAGTGTCTTGCCGCACTATGGATTTGGATATATGGCTTATCAAACCAGGTTCCTCTTGGGCATAAGTAGAAAATATATCTTTCCAAACAAAGGACCTGTGATAAGAATGTTTTCCTTGCATCTCCAAATATTGGCACATTAGGGCATTAGACTTGAAATCATCAAGAAGTTCTGAGTTCAAATCCTCCCTCAGATACTTACTAGCCGTGCAAACATAGGCAAGTCACTTATGCTCTATTTGTCTCAATTTTCTTATCTGTAAAATGAAGATAACAATAGCACTTACCTTTTGAGTTATTCTGAGGGTATTTGTAAAGCACATGCCTGGCATATACAAGACATTTAATAAATGCTCATTATCTATCTATCTCTCTTAAATGGCAGCATTATAAAAAGGGGTCTACCTGTTGTTCTTATTGGCCCCAAAGAACAGAATTAGGAGTAACAAATGGTTAGAAGCTTGTTATTGTTGTTGTTCCTTTATATCATAACCTCATTTGGAGTTTTCTTGCCAAAGAATTTGGAGTGGTTTGTCATTTCCTTCTCTAGCTCATTTTTATAGATGAGGAAACTGAAGCAAACAGGACCAAGTGATTTTGCTATGATCATACAACTAGTAAGAGTCTGAGGCCATATATGAACTGTAGAAGATGAGTTTTTCAGACTCTGGGCCCAGCACTCTATCCACTGTGCCAGCTAGCTTCCCTGGGAAGCAGTTACAAAGAAAAAAATTTAGCCTTGATGTTAGGAAACTTTTCCTAACAATTAGAGCTATGCAAAACTAGAATGAGGTATCTTCCAAAGGGTAGTTGGCTTCCCCTCATAGGAAGTCTTTAAGCAAAAGGACCTATCTTTCCCATAGAGTATTGTTCACTCCTTTCCAACTCTGAAATTCTCTAATTTTGTTAAGTGTTTGTTGAGCAATTTCTCTGTGCCAAGCACTATGCCAGGTATAGTAGAGATACAGAAAAAGTATGACAATATCCCTCTGTCCTCAGGGAACTTATATTTGCTGGAGAGACAAACTGCAAATTCGGTCTTTATTTAAGGCTTGTCATCAAGCATAGAAGTACTGTAATGGTCTAGAGAAGAGAACAATGAATTTGGCCTCAGAAGACCTGAGTTCAACAGCTTGTTTTGCCTTATAAGATAACCAAGTTATATAGCCTGGAAGTTACTTATCAATTGACAGCAAATGGTTATTGACAGCAAGTCGTTAATCTTGGATTGGAACTCATCTCTCTCCATTTTGGGACCTGTGCTACTTTACATAAGTCTGGTAGTAAAATGGGTATACATACATCACAGCATGCAGAGAGAAACCAGGTCATTGCCCTGGAGCAACCTCCCCTTTAAAACATCCAGGTTTCTTTGCCTTTGCTAGAGGAAGTCACACAGTTTAGGATCATAACCCCAGAATGGTTATGATAGCCCACAAGAATAGTCTACAGAATGTGAGCTCCTTAGGGGAAGGGTCTTTTACATTTTTGTCATTTTATCCCTAGAAGTAGCACTGTGTCTTTTACAAAACAGACACTTAATAAAAACTTTAATTGAATTAAATTGAGGAGTGGGAAATAAAGTTGGCTAGGTAGGGTGAGGCCAAATCAGAAAGGGATCTTAGATTTATACAATTGTCCATGTGTAGTCGCTGGCCATTATGGAATCATTTAGGAATATGGTAAAGACAGGGAGAGCTCTCTTAGCATACACTGTGAATAGGAGAGATTTTGATAGGGAAAATATTAGAGACAGGGAGACTTGGTAGGAGGTCAGCTGTAATCAGCAATAACAGTAGACCAGGGCATGAGGAGATAATGACTTGAACAAGGATTGTAATAGCAAGAATGGAAAGGAAGGGACACATATGTGAGGGAAACTTCTGAGGAAGAAAATTAGATAGCAATGGAGCCATAGAATGAAGAAGAAGGATCCAAGATGCCCTTGTTTCTGCTCTGGGGACTGGAAGAATGTTGGGGCCAATAATGGAAATGGAGGCTAATTGGAAAATATTGTCAAATAATTATTTTGAAGAAGTAAAAAGTAGTAGGCATTGTTGTTATCAACACTTCCCAGGTGCTTCACTGGTTAGTGTTTGCTGATAAGAAAAACTACAGTTCTTACTCATCCCCCTTAGTTGGAAACTGTTGAAAAAAAAATTGTTTCCAATTGATCTCTCAAGCAATGGTTTTCATCCTGGGGTCTCTTAACTTGCATGTGTGCATATATACATATAAACATATATGTATATATACGTACAGATAACTATATTTCAATACAATTGGTTTCTTTCATAATTCTATATTTTTATTTGTTGCATTTAAAAATATTACTCTTAGAAGAGGTTCATAGGCTTCAATGGTCTACAAATAGATCTATGACACACACAAAAACAGTTAAGAACACAAGTCTATTCTAGAGACATTCTCAGAGATCAATGCTTCCTTCCACCCCAGGCCCCCAAGGCAGAGACTAGATTTTCCCTATCCTTTGACAAAGAGTACTCAACTCAAGCAAGCAATTTATTATAGATGTGTAGACATGCAAAACTTTTATTTCTGTATTATCCATGTATGACTGTTATTTGTACAAAAATACACAGAATTGATTCTAAGACATGTATGTATATATACATATATGTTTATATGTATATATGCACACATGCAAGTTAAGAGACCCCGGGATGAAAACCATTGCTTGAGAGATCAATTGGAAACAATTTTTTTTCAACAGTAAGTAAGGATTTTTTAAAAAATACTAAATAATACTGATAAAATTATCTGTCTGTCAGGAGGTATGTTATATGGATTATCATTGTTCTTTCCTTGAAATCATGTTTGGTCTTTGGGTTGGTGATTTAAATGTATATAACTCTGACTTAATCAGTTCAATATCTCTGAGCCTCAGGGTCAATGAAGTGGCTTGGTAGATAGACCACCAGGAAGATGTGGGTGTCAAATCTGACTTCAGACACTCCTGACTGTGTGATCCTGGGCAAGTCGCTTAACCTCAAATGCCTAGACCTTGCTCAGAAAGCAAGACTTAAAAAAATAAAATTAACAAATATATACATTTGAGCTACAATTCCCTCACCTGAAAAATTAAGAAATTGGGCTAATTAGGTTTTCTTAACCTGGGACTTCAAGGGGTCTATGAAGTTGGACAGGAAAAAAATATACATCTTTATTTTCACTAACTTTTGGCTTCCTTTATAATTCTATAAATGTATTCATTTTAAAATATCATTCTGGATTTCCAGGTAAACATGGCAGCAGTCTAGGCCCAAGACTCATCCTCTCCTCAGCACCCACTGATATAGACTACCTCAAAAGACCAAAAAAACAAATTCATAAGAATGAAGGGACTCTACAGAAGGGCACAGCATTGAAGGTACGTGGAATTTGGGCATTTCCACACTATAAGGGGGTGAAAAAGCTCCCACCATAATGCAAGCTGATCTACCCTCTCCCACCCCACCTACAGAGCCAGAGTCAGAGCCAGCACACACCAGAATAAGCGAGTGAATGAGGGGCCCCTCTAGAGTGAGTAAGGGGCACCTCTAGGTCCTTGAGAGTTGACTAAGACCACCAAAGACCTACCCCTGAGAAAAGCTACACCTGAAACCCCAGGAGGTTGAAGAGTGCAGACCGTCGGTGCTCATGGGAAGATAGCACAGAGAAGGGCAGCAAACAGCAAAAGCTGCACAGATTTGAGAGTTGCCTCAGGCAAAATCCTTGCTCCTTAACTCCATTCACAGAGAGCCTGCTCATCTCACTCAGATTTCTGACTAAAACAGGAAGGAAAAACCACCACAGTAATGGCAAATTGTGCCCAGGAGCAACAACCTCCCTCCACCAAATTAAAAAAATAAAATAAAAAGAGGGGGTTGACCCTGGAAAACTTTTGTGGAGGAAAAACCCAGGCTACAGGGTGAAAATCAAATAAATTCACCAAAACCTTCCCCCAAAATGTAAATTGTCCAAAAGCTCTTGAAGAATTTAAATTGGAGCTTATCAAAAAGATGGAAGCATTCTGGAAAGAAAAGTGGGAAATAGTTAAAAGAGAAAATAACAGTTTAAAGGATAAGAAATCCCAATTGGAAAAAGAGCTGGAAGCCATGAAAAGCAGGATAGATCAAACCAAAAAGGAAAATCAAAAGATTATAGCAGAAAACCAGGCCTTAAAGACCAGAATTGGGCAATTGGAAGTCAATGATCTTGCAAAACAGCAAGAATTAATAAAGCAAAGTCAAAAGACTAACAAAATAGAAGAAAACATAAAATATCTCACTGAAAAGGTGACAGATCAGGAAAACAGAGCAAGGAGAGACAATTTGAGAATCATTGGTCTACCTGAAAAGCCAGAAATAAACAGAAATCTTGATGTCATACTATAAGAAATCATCCAAGAAAACTGCCCTGATGTTCTTGAACAAGGGTGCAAAATAGACATTGAAAGAGTTCATAGAACACCCTCTACACTATATCCCCAAAAGACAACTCCCAGGAATGTAGCTGCCAAATTCCAGAGCTTTCAAGCTAAGGATAAAATTCTATAAGAAGCCAAAAAGAGACAATTCAGATACCAAGAAGCACCAATCAGGATCACACAAGATTTGGAAGCTTTCACACTGAAGGACCGCAAGGCTTGGAACATGAAATTCAGAAAGGCAAGAGAATTGGTTCTTCAACCAAGGATCACCTATCCATCAAAACTGACATATACTTCCAGGGAAAAGTATGGGCATTCAACAAAATAGAAGATTTCAAAGTATTTGTAAAGAAAAGACCAGAACTAAATGGAAAGTTTGATATCCAAATAAAAAGAGCAAGAGAAATAAGAAAAGGTAAATAAGAAAGGGGAAAGGGGAAAAATGTTTTTTTTTATTCAAACTTCTTTAAGGTCTAAAATTAGATCAAATTATATATATATATATATATATATATATATATATATATATGTATGTATGTATGTATATATATATGGGGAAATGTTATTTGTAACTCTCAAAATTTATGTTCACTATTATAGTAATTAGAAGCATCATTCACAGGAAGAAATTGTGGTAATAAGTGCTATAAGATGATATGCTAAAAAAGGGAGGGACAAATCAAAGATGGCACCAAGAGATACTTAAAGAAATAAAATCACACAAAGATATGCATGGGAAGAGGAGGGGAAGAATACTCTTATAAGAAGGAGAGGAAGAGCATGCTAATAGGTAATACTTAAACCTTACTCTTAGTGAAATCAATTTGAGAAGGATGAGCATCTAGATCCATTGGGATCTTGAATTCTATCTTATCCTACAGGGAAAGTGAGAAGGGAAAACTAAGGGGGTTAGAGGGGAGGGAGTCCAAAAAGGAGGGAAATAGAGGGGGGAGGAAACTTAACAGACCCTAAAAAAACAAGAAGGGAACAAAAAGGGAGGGACCACAAAGGGAAACATATTAAGGGAGGGGATTAGAAGGATTTATTAAAAGTAAACAATTGGAAAGGATATAGCAAAAGAAGAAAGGTCAGAACTATGAGAGGATATCAAAATGCTGGGGAAAACACAAGTGACAATCATAATGTGAATGGGATGAATTCACCCATAAAATGAAAACAAATAAGAGAGTGGATTAGAATCCAAAATCCTACCATATGTTTTCTACAAGAAACACACCTGAGGCAGGTAGATACTCACAAGGTTAGAATTAAAGGTTGGAGCAAAATCTGTTGGTCCTCAACTGATAGAAAGAAGGCAGGAGTTGCAATCATGATATCTGACAAAGCCAAAGCAAAACTTGATCAAAAGGGATAGGGAAGGTAATTATATTCTGTTAAAAGGGAGTATAGACAATGAGGAAATATCACTAATCAACATGTATGCACCAAATGGTATAGCATCCAAATTTTTAATGGAGAAACTGGGAGAATTGAAGGAGGAAATAGACAGTAAAATCATATTGGTGGGAGACTTGAACCAACCACTATCAAATTTAGATAAATCAAACCAAAAAATAAACAAGAAAGAGGTAAAAGAAGTGAATGAAATCTTAGAAAAATTAGAGTTAATAGACATATGGAGAAATATAAATAGGGACAAAAAGGAATACACCTACTTTTCAGCACCACATGGCACATTCATAAAAATAGATCATACACTAGGTCACAGAAACATGGCACTCAAATGCAGAAAAGCAGAAATAATAAATGCAGCCTTTTCAGATCACAAGGAAATAAAAATATTGATCAGTAAGGGTACATGGAAAGTCAAATCAAAAATTAATTGGAAATTAAATAATATGATACTCCAAAATCTGTTAGTTAGAGAAGAAATCATAGAAGCAATTAATAATTTCATTGAGAAAAATGACAATGGCGAGACATCCTTTCAAACCTTATGGGATGCAGCCAAGGCAGTACTTAGAGGAAAATTCATATCTCTGAGTGCATATATTAACAAATTAGGGAGGACAGAGATCAACGAATTGGAAATGCAAAATCAAAAAACTTGAGAACAAACAAATTAAAAACCCCCAGAAGAAAACCAAACTAAAGGTCCTAAAAATTAAGGGAGAAATTAATAAAATCAAAAGTGATAGAACTATTGAGCTAATAAACAAGACTAGAAGCTGGTACTTTGAAAAAAAACAGACAAAATAGACAAAGTACTGGTCAATCTAATTTAAAAAAGGAAAGAAGAAAGGCAAATTAACAGCATCAAGGATGAAAAGGGGTACATCACCTCCAATGAAAAGGAAATTAAGGCAATCATTAAAAACTACTTTGCCCAAGTATATGGCAATAAATATACCAACCTAGGTGATATGGATGAATATCTACAAAAATATAAATTGCCTAGACTAACAGAAGAAGTAATAGATTTCTTAAATAATCCCATATCAGAAAAAGAAATCCAACAGGCCATCAAAGAACTTCCTAAGAAAAAATCCCCAGGGCCCAATGGATTCACCAGTGAATTCTATCAAACATTCAAAGAACAGCTAACTCCAATACTATACAAACTATTTGACATAATAAGCAAAGAGGGAATTATACCAAATTTCTTTTATGACACAAACATGGTACTAATTCCAAAGCCAGGCAGGCCAAAAACAGAGAAAGAAAATTATAAACCAATCTCCCTAATGAATATAGATGCAAAAATCTTAAATAGGATACTAGCAAAAAGACTCCAGCAAGTGATCAGAAGAATCATTCACCATGATCAAGTAGGATTCATACCAGGGATGCAGGGCTGGTTCAATATTAGGAAAACCATCCACATAATTGACCACATCAACAAGCAAACCGACAAAAATCACATGATTATTTCAATAGATGCAGAAAAAGCCTTTGATAAAATACAACACCCATTCCTATTAAAAACACTGGAAAGCATAGGAATAGAAGGGCCGTTCCTAAAAACAATAAACAGTATATATCTAAAACCATCAACTAATATCATCTGCAATGGGGATAAACTAGATGCATTCCCAATAAGATCAGGAGTGAAACAAGGATGCCCATTATCACCTCTATTATTTGACATTGTACTAGAAACACTAGCAGTAGCAATTAGAGAAGAAAAAGAAATTGAAGGCATTAAAATAGGCAAGGAGGAAACCAAATTATCACTCTTTGCAGATGACATGATGGTCTACTTAAAGAATCCTAGGGATTCAACCAAAAAGCTAATCGAAATAATCAACAAATTTAGCAAAGTTGCAGGATACAAAATAAACCCACATAAATCATCAGCATTTCTATATATCTCCAACACAGCTCAGCAGCAAGAACTAGAAAGAGAAATCCCATTCAAAATCACCTTAGACAAAATAAAATACTTAGGAATCTATCTCCGGAGACAAACACAGGAACTATATGAACACAACTACAAAACACTCTCCACACAACTAAAACTAGACTTGAACAATTGGAAAAACATTAACTGCTCATGGGTAGGACGAGCCAATATAATAAAAATGACCATCCTACCCAAACTCATCTATCTATTTAGTGCCATACCCATGGAACTTCCAAAATTTTTTTTTACTGATTTAGAAAAAACCATAACAAAGTTCATTTGGAAGAACAAAGGATTAAAGATATCCAGGGAAATAATGGAAAAAAATACAAAGGAAGGGGGCCTTGCAGTCCCAGATCTCAGACTATATTATAAAGCAGCAGTCACCAAAACAATCTGGTACTGGCTAAGAGACAAAAAGGAGGATCAGTGGAATAAACTCGGGATAAGTGACCTCAGCAAGACAGTATATGACAAACCCAAAGATCCCAGCTTTTGGGACCAAAATCCACTATTTCATAAAAACTGCTGGGAAAATTGGAGGACAGAGTGGGAAAGATTAGGTTTAGATCAACACTTCACACCCCACACCAAGATAAATTCAAAATGGGTGAATGACTTGAACATAAAGAAGGAAACTATAAGAAAATTAGGCGAACACAGAATAGTACACATGTCAGACCTTTGGGAAGGGAAAGACTTCAAAACCAAGCAAGACTTAGAAAGAGTTACAAAATGCAAAATAAATAATCTGGAATTCATCAAATTTAAAAGTTTTTGTACAAACAAAACCAATGTAACTAAAATCAGAAGGGAAGCAACAAATTGGGAAACAATCTTCATAAAACCCTCTGACAAAGGTTTAATTACTCAAATTTACAAAGAGCTAAATCAATTGTACAAAAAATCAAGCCATTCTCCAATTCATAAATGGGCAAGGGACATGAACAGGCAGTTCTCAGCCAAAGAAATCAAAACTATTCATAAGCACATGAAATAGTGCTCTACATCTCTTATAATCAGAGAGATGCAAATCAAAACAACTCTGAGGTATCATCTCACACCTAGCAGATTGCCTAACATGACAACAGAGGAAAGTAATGAATGCTGGAGGGGGTGTGGCAAAGTGGGGACACTAATTTATTGCTGGTGGAGTTGTGAATTGATCCAACCATTCTGGAGGGCAATTTGGAACTATGCCCAAAGGGTGATAAAAGACTGTCTGCCCTTTGATCCAGCTATAGCACTGCTGGGTTTGTACCCCAAAGAGATAATAAGGAAAAAGACATGTACAAGAATATTCATAGCTGCACTCTTTGTGGTGGCCAAAAATTGGAAAACGAGGGGATGCCCATCCATTGGGGAATGGCTGAACAAATTGTGGTATATGTTGCTGATGGAATACTATTGTGCTAAAAGGAATAATAAAGTAGAGGAATTCCATGGAGACTGGAACAACCTCCAAGAAGTGATGCAGAGCAAAAGGAGCAGAACCAGGAAATCATTATACACAGAGACTGATACACTGTGGTACAATCGAAGGTAATGGACTTCTCCATTAGTGTCAATGCAATGTCCCTGAACAATTTGCAGGGATCTAAAAAATACTATCCACAAGCAGAGGATAAACTGTGGGAGTAAAAACAACGAGGAAAAGCAACTGCCTGACTACAGGGGTGGAGGTGATAGGACTGAGGAGAGACTCTAAATGAACACTCTAATGCAAATACCAACAACAGGGAAATGGGTTCGAGTCAAGAACACATGTGATAACCAGTGGAATCGTGCGTCGGCTATGGGAGAGGGAAAGGTTGTGGGGGGGGAGGAAGGAAAAGAAAATAATCTTTGTTTCCAGTGAATAATTTTTGGAAATGACCAAATTAAATAATGTCAAATTAAAAAAAAAGGGATAGGGAAGGTAAATACATCTTGATAAAAGGGAGTATAGACAATGAGGAAATATCACTAATCAGAATGTATGCACCAAAAGGTATATCATCCAAATTTCTAAAGGAGAAATTAGTGGAATTGAAGGAGGAAATAGATAATAAAACTATACTATTGAGAGACCTGAACCTACCACTGTCAAATTTAGATGAATCAAATTAAAAAATAAATAAGAAAGAGGTAAAAGATGTGAATGAAATCTTAGAAAAATTAGAGTTAATAGATATATGGAGAAAAATAAATAGGAACAAAAAGGAACACACCTTCTTTTCAGCAGCACATGGTACATTCACAAAGATTGACCTTGTACTAGGTCATAAAAACATGGCAAACAAATGCAGAAATAATAAATGCAACCTTTTCATATCATAACGCAATAAAAATAATGATCAGTAAGGGTACATGGAGAGTCAAATAAAAAATTAGTTGGAAATTACATAATATGATTCTCCAAAATTGGTTAGAGAACAAATAATAGAAACAATTAATTTCATTGAAGAAAATGACAATGATGAGACATCCTTTCAAAATCTATGGGATGCAGCCAAAGCAGTGTTTGACTCGGTTCTGATTTCCCAAATTAGGAGGCACACCACATAATGCAAAAGCAAGAAGTACTGCTTTATTGCAAACTTGAGCTTGCGTCCCACAGCCTCCAAGGCATAGGGAACCCTGAACAAAGGGGAGAAGAGGATTATATAGGGTAGGTTTGAGTTGCATAACAGGATAAGAGGATATCTTACCGGAACACTGGGTAGGATTAGGCCTTTGCAGTTAAATGTCGGCTCATGACGTCTATTTCTGTATATCTTTTTCAGAACAGTTGGGGAACCCTGGGTGGGGTTAGGTCATGGATCAAGAGTCTTGGGGGGGGAATGAGTCCTTTGGTTGTTCAGGCCTTACAATCCCCACTTCTTTTAATGACCCTTTGAGAAATCATCATCATCATCATAGGGAGTATCTGAGTGATTAGAAAGGGATTGATATTGTTGCCTTAAGACCATGAGCTGTGTAGTGCTAATACAATCTTTTACAAAAGCTACTAAGTGGTTGATAATACAGGGGCAAAAGGTTAGAAGAAGAAGAAGAATGAGGAGGGGACCTAATAGGGTGGAAGGGGATTGGTAGAAAATGTGCTCAAACCACCCCTCCTTGGACTCTTACTCCCATTGTCGGGTAGTGAGGCTTTCTCTGAGCTTGGTCATGGATTGTGAGCTTGGTGATGGCCGTGATAGGTTCCCACTTAGTCCTGATGGGTATCGGGGAGTGAGCTTTCCAGTAGTGGTAAAGGTTCTCCCCAGGGTGGAAGAGGATATGGGGTAGGACTGTGACAAGGAGACACATTTCATCTGTGGAGGACAGGGTAGTCTAGGCTATACAAGGTGTTAGTACAGAGGTGGAGCATAGCTACCTTGCTCCTTGAGGGGGAATATAGAATTTGTCTGTACTTGCAGAGATTCTATTACATAGCTGGGCTAGGGGTTTGGAGATGTTCCCTAGACAGTGGCCAGACCCTGAGACGGACTGCAAAGTGAGGCCTGTTATCCTGTTTCCCCAGCCACACTTGGGGGGGGGGGTCCCTTCGTTGGAGGTATTGTAGGAAGTATTCAGTGCTATAGCATCATAGGACGGGGGTCTGGCTTATAAGCAGAGCCAGTAACTCTCAGTGAGGTTGGGGAAGGATTGGTTCAGTGAAGCCTGTAACAGGGGCCATAGGAGGTCCAGGTCTTGGATCGGGACAGGGGTTAAGGGTGTAGGTAGAACAGAGGAGCTGAGAGCCGAGGTAGGTAGGGAGGAGGGTTTGACAGGGAATCTGAGGGGATGGGGTGGAGGTTTGAAGGGGTCTGAAGGATTACGCTGGAGGTCCAGAGTTCTACTGGGGCCTATGGGGTTCTGGACAGATGTCCACTGGGGATTCAGAGTTCTACTGGGGCCTATGGAGTTCTGGACAGGAGCTGGGGACTTTTTTATCAGGAGCAACCCTCCCCGGTCAGGGCCATCCTCCCAATAACGGATGCCCCAGGTGCATCCCACCAACCATCCTTGGTCCTGGGGGTTGACAATGGTAAGGTTTAACCTAGAGCAATACTGATCTCTGTACTCAAAAAGGAGGGACTTGGGGTACCTGGAAGGGGAAGTACACTGTGTCCCTCTTGATTTATCTACCCTCTGTAGGCCAAGGAATTTATCAGCAGTGGGAGGTATCTGATGGGTCACAGGGTTTCACATCCCCAGTAGGCACAGTAATAATGCCCTGGAGAGTTGCAGTAGGGTTGGAGGCTGGGCAAAAATAAACAGGGGAGAGGTCCCCCAGGAGTCTTTGGGGAGGGGAGTTCTCCCTGTCAGGAGCACAGGGTCCCTACAGAAAAAGGTCACAGGGGTATATGCTAAATGTGCCTTCCAGTGCCGAGGTAGGTACTCAGGACACAAGAGTCCTCCCATTAAGATAGAGTCCATTGCCAGTGTTGATGGCAGTTGTAAAAAAATGGAGACTTGAATCCAGGACTTCAATCCCCAGAAGTCCTTGCTCCACTTCCCCAGAATGCATTGTAATATCACTGAATTCTCACCTGGGCCGAGATCGAGAAGGGGTATTTAACCTGATTGGAAAGGCTTTTGGTCTCTTTTTTCTTTCCTGTTTCCGCTGGCAAGCAGATGCAGCTCTTTTCATAAGGTAGGTGAGGTTGTCTAGGCCAGAGGCCTAGACATGTGTTTTCTTATTCTGTATTTTCTTTAATCCTTAACCTTTAATAAACCTCTAAAAATATAATACTCCTTTCAGAGAGAAACTAATTTCTACCTCTATCAGTTCCCCTCCCCGCAAATTTTAATCTTTACAGGGTTAGAGAAGAAGCTGCCATGTGGCTGATAGCAGTTACTTGAAATCATCAGCCAAAGGAGCAGAAGTAGGAACAGAAGGGGGTTCATGATGCCAGGTCAAAAGAAGCTTCAGGGGGTTCATGAAATGACACATGACTCGCCACTGGTCTGAGGATTGTAGGTCGAGAGGTTCTGTTTTTCTGACACAGGAGTGGTGGACTCAAGGTCTGATGCCATCAACCTTAACGGCAAAAGGGGTAATGAACAAAACAATGTGAGGACCCTTCCATTCGGGGCTGCAGGGAGCCCTTCTGGTGTTTCTTTACCCAAACCCAATCCCCCAGATTGTACTCATGTGGGAGGTGATGCTCCGGTCAGAAGGTTTCTTTAACTTGAGGCCAAATATCTTGTTGGGTGTTGGCTAACCCCAACCACATGGGTCTCAACTCAGCTAGAGTATTGGTGCCCTCGAGGGTTCAGGGGATAGGAGGGAGGATAGGAGGAAGGGAGCCATAAAGGATTTTTGTGATAAGTGATAAGAGAATGTGGGCCAGGGGTATTCTGGGCACGGAACAAGGCCAAGGGAAGGAGGGTCACCCAGTCCATGCCAGTCTCTTGGACCAATTTAGATAAGGTCTCCTTAATTGTCCTATTCATCCTCTTGACCTGGCTGGAACTTTGGGGGTTATACTCACAGTGTAGCTTCCAATTGATCCCCAAAGCTGCAGCAACCCCTCAAGACACCTTGCTTACAAAGGCTGGTCCATTGTTGGACCCTAACGTTTCAGGGAACCCAAACCTAGGGATAATTTCCTCAAGGAGTTTCTTGGCTACTGCTAGAGCCATTTCAGATTTGGTGGGGAATGCTTCTGGCCAGCCTGAGAAGGTATCCACTAGGACGAGGAGGTATTTGAAGCCAAATTTACCTGGCTTGATTTCAGTAAAGTCTACTTCCCAGTTCTGACAGGGCTGCTGACCCCTAACCCTATGTCCATGATGATTGCCCAGCTTAGCCATTTTCATGAGTTGGCAGGCTTGGCATGAGGTCACTAATTGCTAAAGAAAACTACTATGGACCTTGAAGCGAAGCTTCCCTTAATCTAGTAAATGGGGGAGTTTCTTTTCTCCCAGATGGGATAGGTGATGTAGGTGGGTGGAAAGAAGTTGGCCTAGGGCTTGGGGCAGTAGAAGGTGCCCTTCCTGATCCCAATACCGGGGTCCATTGGGGCATCCTTGGAGCATCTCAACCCAGGCTTAATCTTCTTTGGTGTATTGAGTCTTCCCTTCAGGTGGTGGTGGTATGATGGCTGGAAGGATTAAGGAAGGTGCAGATACCACAGCTTCACGAGCTGCTTGGTCTGCAGCCCAATTTCCACGAGCTTCTGGGGATTCTAATCTAGGGATTTAGGCTTCTATACTGCCAACAGGAGCTCCTGTATTTCTGGTAAGTTACTGATAGGATTCCCACCTGAGGTGAGATATCCACGTTCCCAGTATATGGGTGTGTGCACATGCAGGGTGGCAAAGGCATAGCAGCTATCAGCGTACACCGTTAGGCACTTACCTTCAGCCTTCTTCAAGGCTTCTGCCAGAGCAATCAGCTTGGCCTTCTAAACTGATGTGCCTTCTGGGAGTGAGACTGCCCAGACCAGGGATCTGGAGACATCAACAACTCCTGCTCCCATCCTTCAGTGGCCTCCTTCAATAAAGCTGAACCACACATAGTTGTTGTTGGTCAATGGAATGTCTTTAAGGTCCAATCGGGTAGTGGTTGCCTTAGCAAGGATCTCTTGGCAGTCATACAAGGGAGAGGAGGAGGGGTTGGGCATCAGGGTGGCAGGGTTAAGGGAGGAGGTGACTTTGAACGAAATGCAGGATGCATTCAAAAGCAGGGCCTGATAATGGGCCAGATGTGCATGACACAGCCAACAATTGGGTGGCTATAGGAGGATGCACTCAATAGCATGTGATATGGTGATAACAAGAGCTTTTCCATAAGTGAGCTTATGTGCATCTTTTACTAGGAGTTCTATAGCGGCAATGATCCGCAGGCAAGGTGGCCATCCCGATGCAATGGGATCCAGTCCTTTCGACTGATATGCGACTGAACAGTCCCATGGCCCAAAATGCTGTGTCAAAACCCCTTTTGCTATCACCTGTTTTTCTTCAATGAACAATTGAAAAGGTTTTTCTGTGTTAGGGTGGGTAAGCATAGGTGCTGTGATCATGGCTTTATGAAGAAGTTCAAAGACAGAATTCATTTCAGGATTCCATTCCCAGTTTGCAGATTCATGGGACCCCTTATATAAGGGTTGGGTCAGTTCTGCGAACCCAAGGATACACAGTCTGCAGTACCCTATGGACCCCAGAAATTCCCAGACCTGCCTGGGATTTGGGGGCAGGGGGATATTGAGGATAGTGTCCTTCATAGCCTGGGTCAGCCACCATTGGCCTCCCTTGAGTTTATATCCCAAGTATATGACCTCCCACTGAACAATAGATGACTTCTTTTCACTGACCTTGTAGCCAAGTTCGTTCAGGGTGATCAGGAGAGACAGAGTGGCAGACTTACACTCAGCTCCTGAGGAGGCAGTGAGGAGGAGGTCATCCACATACTGTAGAAGTGTCACTTGGGGGGGGGGGGTGGTCGATGCGAAAATCTTGCAAATCAGCAGCCAGGGCTTCACTGAAAATGGTTGGACTGTCCTTAAATCTTTGTGGTACCCTTGTCCATATGAACTTATAAGTAACCTGGGTGTCTTCATCATACCATTCAAAAGCAAATTGGGGTTGGCTAAGTGGTGCAAGCAGAAGCATAAAGAAAGCATCTTTTAAGTCCAGAGTAGTATACCAGTCAATATCAGGTGTTAAGGTACTTAAGAGAGTATATGGGTTGGGGACTGTGGGGTGTATATCCTCTACCCAGATGTTGACATCTCTTACATCCTGGACAGGTCTATAGTCCTTACCCCAGGTCTTCTGGACCAGCAGGAGAGGAGTATTCCATGGAAAGTGACATGGGATTAAGGTTCCAACTAGTTTTAGTCTATTGATATGGGGAGTTATGTGCCTTCAGACCCCCAGAGACATTGGGTATTGCTTGATGCGAACTGAGGTGATGCTACACTTGAGGGTTATAATGACGGGGGGGGGGGTGGCAGACAGCCAACCCTACCCCCACAGTTTCAGCCCAGACCCCAGGGACCTTGTCCATCCAGGGGTGCACATGGTCGGGTATACCAGCAAGAAGAGGAGGATTATGGAGGCGATATTCATTCTGAAGGGACAGTGTAAGCACCTGTAGGGGGGCCCCTTCTTTGTCTGTGACACATATCTCCATGTCCTGGAAGTAAATGTGGGCCCCTACTTTATGAAGTAGGTCCTGGCTGAGAAGTGGGGCTGGACTCTTGGGGATAACCAGGAAGGAGTGTGTGACTTGATGAGTACCCAAATTCACTGTCCGAATGGTGGTCCAGTTGTATTGGCAAGTGCCTGTCACCCCTTGAACCCAGCTTGTCTTTTTGGATATCTTACCCACAGGTGTTTTCAGGACAGAAAACTCAGCACCCATGTCCACCAGAAAGTTCACGGATTTCCTCTCTATCTTTGCTGTTACCCAGAACTCGGGAAGGGGGCACAAGTCCCATACCTATCAGTCACTATCACCATTAACTAACAACATTTTCACAGGGTGGTTCCTAGGGGGCCAGCCATTATCCCCTGATGACATATTGGGGACGCAGATGGGGCAGTTGCATTTCCAATGACCCTCTTCTTTGTAATAGAAGCATTGAGTGGAGGTCGGCCTATCTGTAAGGGCTGGCCGTCGGCATCCTTTGTTGTCAAAGGGAGGGATTGGTGCCGGGGCAGGTCCAGGGGTTAGAGGGGCCACAATGCTGGGTGCTAGTATCCTAGCCATTTTCCTCTGACATTTTCTATCCTGACGGTGGTCCTCAAGGTGCAACCTGTCAAATCTCTCCTGATCCTCCTTATGTAACCTTTCAGCTTTTTCTTCAGGGGTCTCACGGGTGTTGTATACCCATTCAGCAACTTTCAGGAGTTCACTAATAGATTGGTTGACAAAGTTGTCCATCTTTTGGAGCTTCTTCCTGATATCTGGGGCTGCCTGGTGTGATATGATTGTTATGATACAAATATGGTACTGATTCCAAAGCCAGGCAGGGCAAAAATAGAGAAAGAAAACTATAGACCAATCTCCCTAATGAATATAGTTGCAAAAATCTTAAATAGGATACTAGCAAAAAGACTCCAGCAAGTGATCAGAAGAATCATTCACCATGATCAAGTAGGATTCATACCAGGAATGCAGGGCTGGTTCAATATTAGGAAAACCATCCACATAATTGACCACATCAACAAGCAAACCAACAAAAATCACATGATTATTTCAATAGATGCAGAAAAAGCCTTTGACAAAATACAACACTCATTCCTATTGAAAAACACTAGAAATATAGGAATAGAAGGATCTTTCCTAAAAATAATAAATAGTATTTACCTAAAACCTTCAGTCAACATCATCTGCAATGGGGATAAACTAGATGCATTCCCAATAAGATCAGGAGTGAAACAAGGATGCTGTCCTAATTGGGACTCTATGGACCTTGAAGAATTGAGGAGAGTAGCAACCTATGTTTATGAGGGTCATGTAAAAAGACCCGAGGAAGGCAATACATTAGTGGAAGATTTAAAGAAAGAAATTGAAATGTTAAAGAGACAATTGAAAAATAAGGGAGAGACTATAGCCCCTTTGCGGGAATTCACAAATAAATCAGTAACTTGCCACTTCTGTGAGAAGAAGGGCCACAAAATGATGGAATGTAGAACCTTCCTTAAGATGATCAGAAGGAATACACAGTTTAATAGCAACTTTAGAAATAACAATAAAAATGATGATAATAATCATAGAAACCAGAATTTTAGAAATTTTAGAAATTATAATAATGATTGTGGAAATAACTATAATGAATATAGAAATAAGAACTTCAGAAACCAAAATTATAGAAATAGGAATTGGGAAAATGATGATGATGCTCCAAATGAAGAAAATTATAATACCCAACAACAATATTTGAGAAATGGTGCTCGTCCAAAAAATACTCGAGGTGCTAATGCCCCTCAGGGAGGTGCCCTTCAGGGGGATGCCCAAGGAACTTCCCAAATATAAGAAGGTGGTTCTTCTTAGACTCTATTGATTTTGTTGATATTAATTAACCTTTTTCAGTTTTATCTCCCCTCCAAATAATAGGAAAGAATGGACAAAGAACTTAAAACTATAATTGGAAAATTATGTACTGAGACACATTTAAAATGGCCTGAAATTCTCCCTCTGGCCCTATTTTATCTTAGAAGCAGGCCTAGAGGATACTTACATATTTCACCATTTGAGATGCTTTTTGGACATCCGCCTATACAGGCTAAGCCTTTCTCCCCGGCTTATACATCGCTATTAGGGGGAGATATTACTATTGCTTCCTATATACAGGAATTACAGCACAAACTGTGTGAACTTCATGAATCTGGAGCTGCAGTACAAGCCGGACCACTAGACTTTTCTCTTCATGACCTGAACCCAGGAGACAAAGTGTATATTAAGAATTTCAAGAGTATTGGAGCAAGTCAGCCTTCATGGGAAGGACCATTCCAAATATTGTTAACTACTCCAACATCTATAAAGGTTGGAGAAAAGGACTCTTGGATTCATTGCTCACATGTGAAGAAAGCATCTTCTGTTGAGACTGATTGACTGTATCTTATCACATGAATTGTGGATTATAATCCATTGACAAGTGGATACTTTAAAAAAAACACATTGAATTACTGATTTTTTCCTTATTTTTATTATTGCTTTTCTTTTATTTTGATTAGAATATTTGATTTTTTTCTCATTTCTTGTACTAAAGGTACACATAATTAATATTATTTTTTGCAGTAATACAAGTTTAATACATATATATATATACTTGCTATAATGTCAATGTATAC
Source organism: Monodelphis domestica (assembly GCF_027887165.1). NCBI lineage: Eukaryota > Metazoa > Chordata > Mammalia > Didelphimorphia > Didelphidae > Monodelphis > Monodelphis domestica. The sequence goes on along the minus strand of NC_077228.1, from coordinate 238,962,534 downwards.
CCAAAAGCTTTAAACTATGGGAACCTGCCATTTATTGATAAAATGTTATGAGACTGTGATTAATGTTAATATATGATTCCAGAAAAAGGGATAAAAAACAAGGAGCACAGACTTAACCTGAAAAGTGCCAAAAAGAGCACACAGGAAATAATAATGTGAGACTCGAGGTTGCAATGCTTGACATATGTTAAGTCGTAGGACTTCCTTGTATCTATACTCTTTGTGAAGTACTCATACAAGTACAAAGTTTGACTATTATGCTGGCTCCCTATATCCCTGAGAATGACAAAAATCAGGCACTTCCCTATCAAAATAAAATTCTACTTTTCGTTTCTTTCTTATATTTTGGCAACTTCCTGTAGTCTTGGCTGCAAATGGGTAAGTGAAATAGTACCACATTCTGTCCTACAGACATGTGGGATAGAAATTGCTTTAAATTGGACCTATACAAGGGCCTATTTTGAATTTTTTTTCCCTTATGTTTTTGGTTGTTTTTTCTCTTCTTTTGATAATTGACTCATACACCCCCATAACTCAGCATTGCATTCTGAGCTGAACTGGATGTTTTTTAACATTTACTTCAGGGGGGATTGTATTTTAATTTAAAATCCAAGATTTTTTATCTTTTGTTTGATATTATATTTTTATAAAAATCTAAGATTTTGATTCTGTTTGGGAAAATATCTTCAAGGAAAAAGCTTGCTAATTTCTATATCCAGAGAATGAACTGTTGCAGAAAGATGCCAGAAAACCTATACTACATCAAGAAGATCAAGAATGAACTTTGGATATGGTTGATTGAACTGAACTTTGATTGAACATTTATTGTAAATGTACACATTTATGCCAAAAGGGACTGCCCCTAATTTGGCTTTCTGTCAATGTGCCTAGCACAAAATTGGTTTTGCTTTCTTTCTTTTTCTATTTCCTCCCTCACTACTCTAATTTCCTCTTAGAAAATTGAATATTGTATATATCTGTAGTTAGAAGTGCATTTAGGACTACAAGATGATTATGTTAAATGATCAATGGGGAAACTAGTCTCCCAATGATCATCAGGGGGGATTGTGAACTTTAAAAATTCTCAGACCCTACTTCAGAACACTTGGTTAAGACCATTCCCCACTTTAGACAATGAAGGGACTTAGTCAGGAATGTGAGAACTCTACTCCACCCCTACTTAAGCATACTTTAGGGGAAGAAACTCCTTGCTGAACAATGAAAAGTACTTAAACTCATACTTATAGTAAGGCAAAAGTTCTTAAGCTGTGCCTATTTTTAGATCTAATCAGGATCACCAATATGATGGTCTACTTAAAGAATCCTAGAGAATCCACTAAAAAGCTAGTGGAAATAATCAACAATTTTAGCAAAGTTGCAAGATACAAAATAAACCCACATAAGTCATCAGCATTTCTATATATCTCCATCACATCTCAGCAGCAGGAATTAGAAAGAGAAATTGCATTCAAAATCACCCTAGACAATATAAAATACTTAGGAATCTATCTGCCAAGACAAACACAGGAACTATATGAAAACAACTACAAAACACTTTCCACACAACTAAAACTAGATCTAACTGCTCATGGGTAGGACAAGCTAACATAATAAACATGACCATCCTACCCAAACTTATTTACTTATTTAGTACCATACTCATAGAACTACCAAAAAACTTTTTTACTGAATTAGAAAAACCATAACAAAGTTCATTTGGAAAAACAAAAGATCAAGGATATCCAGGGAAATAACGAAAAAAAAATGCAAAGGAAGGTGGCCTTGCAGTACCAGATCTCAAACTATACTATAAAGCAGTGGTCATCAAAACATTTTGGCACTGGCTAAGAGACAGAAAGGGGGATCAGTGGAATAGACTTCGGGTAAGTGACCTTAGCAAGACAGTCAATGACAAGCCCAAGATCCCAGCTTTTGGGCCAAAATCCACTACTTGATAAACACTGCTGGGAAAATTGGAAGATAGTGTGGGAGAGATTGGGTTTGGATCAACACCTCACACCCTACACCAAGATAAACTCAGAATGAGTGAATGACCTAAATATAAAGAAGAAAACTATAAGCAGATTAGACAAACACAGAATAGTATACTTGTCAGATCTTTGGGAAAGGAAAGACTTTAAAACCAAGCAAGAGCTAGAAAAAAATCACAATATTTAAAATCAATAATTTTGATTACATCAAATTAAAAAGTTTTTGTACAAACAAAACTAATGCATTCAAAATTAGAAGGGAAGAAACAAATTGGGAAACAATCTTCATTACAAAAACCTCTGACAAAGGTCTAATTACTCAAATTCATAAAGAGCTAAACCAGTTGTACAAAAAATCAAGCCATTCTCCAATTGATGGGGCAAGGGACATGAATAGGCAATTTTCAGTTAAAGAAATCAAAACTATTAATAAGCACATGAAAAAGTGTTCTAAATATCTTATAATCAGAGAAATGCAAATCAAAACAACTCTGAGGTATCACCTCATACCTAGCAGATTGGCTAACATGACAGCAAAGGAAAGTAATGAATGCTGTAGGGGGTGTGGCAAAGTTGGGACATTAATGCATTTCTGGTGGAGTTGTAAATTGATCCAACCATTCTGGAATGCAATTTGGAACTATGCCCAAAGGACACTAAAAGACTGTCTGCCCTTTGAGCCAGCCATAGCACTGCTGGGTTTGTATCCCAAAGAGATAATAAGGAAAAAGACATGTACAAGAATATTCATAGCTGCACTCTTTGTGATGGCCAAAAATTGGAAAACGAGGGGATGCCCTTCAATTGGGGAATGGCTGAATAAATTGTGGTATATGTTGATAATGGAATGCTCTTGTGCTCAAAGGAAAAATAAAGTGGAGGAATTCCATGGGGACTGGAACAACCTCCAGGAATTGATGCAGAGTGAAAGAAGCAGAACCAGGAAAACATTGTACACAGAAACTGATACACTGTGGTACAATCGAATGTAATGGACTTCTCCATTAGTGGCAGAGCAGTGATCCCGAACAACTTGGAGGAATCTAAGAGAAAAACCACTATCCACATTCAGAGGAAACACTATGGGAGTAAAAACACCGAAGAAAAACAGCTGCTTGAATACATGGGTTGAAGGGATATGGTTAGTGATGTAGACTCTCAATGAGCATCCTAGTGCAAACAACAACATGGAAATAGGTTCTGATCAAGGACACAAGTAATACCCAATGAAATTGCACATCAACTGCGGGAAGGGTGGGTGTAGGGGAGGGAGGGAAATAAAGTGAGTATTGTAAACAAAAAAAATTAAATAAAAAAAAGAAATGTCACAAAATGTAAAATAAATCATTTTGATTACATCATATTTAAAAGATTTTGCACAAACAAAATCAATGTAATCAAAATTAGAAGGGAAGCAACAAATTGGGAAACAATCTTTATAACAAAAACCTCTGACAAAGGTTTAACTACTCAAATTTACAGAGCTAAATCAATTGTACAAAAAATCAAGCCATTCTCCAAATGATAAATGGACAAGGGACATTAATATGCAATTTTCAGTCAAAGAAATCAAAACTATTAAGCACATGAAAAAGTGTTCTAAATCTTTTATAATTGGAGAAATGCAAATCAAAACAACTCTGAGGTATCACCTCACACCTAGTAGATTGGCTAACATGACAGCAAAGGAAAGTAATGAATGCTGGAAGGGGTGTGGCAAAGTTGGGACATTAATGCATTTCTGGTGGAGTTGTAAATTGATCCAACCATTCTGGAATGCAATTTGGAACTATGCCCAAAGGACACTAAAAGACTGTCTGCCCTTTGAGGCAGCCTGGGTTTGTATCCCATAGAGATAATAAGGAAAAAGACATGTACAAGAATATTCATAGCTGCACTCTTTGTGATGGCCAAAAATTGGAAAACGAGGGGATGCCCTTCAATTGGGGAATGGCTGAATAAATTGTGGTATATGTTGATAATGGAATGCTCTTGTGCTCAAAGGAAAAATAAAGTGGAGGAATTCCATGGGGACTGGAACAACCTCCAGGAATTGATGCAGAGTGAAAGAAGCAGAACCAGGAAAACATTGTACACAGGGACTGATACACTGTGGTACAATTAAATGTAATGGACTTCTCCATTAGTGGCAATGCAGTGATCCTGAAGAACCTGGAGGAATCTATGAGAAAAACCACTATCCACACTCAGAGGAAACACTATGGGAGTAGAAACACTGAAGAAAAACAACTGCTTGATTACATGGGTTGAGGGGGATATGATTGGGGATATAGACCCTAAAGGAACATCCTAGTGCAAACATCAACAGAATGGAAATAGGACACATGTAATACCCAATGGGATTGTGCATCTGCTATGGGAAGGGTAGGGGGAGGGGAAGGAGGAATAGAATATGGTTTTTGTAACCAAGGAATAATGTTTGAAATTGACCAAATATAATAAAAAATTTAAAAGAAAAAATTACATCAAGTAGGCTGTACTTTTAAATTTAACATTAAATTTCATCCATTGGTTAAAAAATATAAAGGCTATTTTTCTGAGTTAAAAAATAGAACATTATTCTGAGAATGGGTTTGCCAGTCTGCCAAAGGGATCCATGTGGCACATAGAAGGTTAAGAACTGCTGGACTAGATGATCTCTGAGGCTCCTTTCAGCTTTGAGTCTCTGAAAATTAACCTTTCTTTATCCTTTATTTTATATAAATAATGCACAGCCCTGCCAAGCCCCTCTTGTCCCTAGCAGTCTTCCTCTTTTTCTCTGCTCTCTCTCCCTCCTTACCTGTTCTTCCACCTCACTGCAGTAGGGCAGAATGTGCCTCACTCACTTGTTTGTCATAGGAAATGAAGAGTTAGATCTCACCATTCTTCACTAATTTCTGTTCAATCTCCCCGCCTGTATTTAGCTACAGAGGAAACTAGAGAGGGAGGGCGGGAGTGAAAGGGGGGACTGTGGGAAGAGACAGTCTTGGGGCCCAGGGGCAAGTTGTTCCTGTCACGTGATGCTCTCCTGTTTCCCTCTCCCCCACCCCTCCACCCTCACCTTCCTCCACCCCCAGCTTACTATCAATTCAGTTGAGTAAGACAGACTTCCATCATCACCAAAGACAGAGGTACTACATCAGTCTGTACCGGAGGAACACAACAAATGCTGTGAGTATGAGAACAAATGGGATTCAGAAGGGAGCTTTAGAGCAGAGACTATTCAGAGGGAATTGTGGGGTAGGCAAGATGGGAAATTCCGGACCCCCAGCATGGTCAGATCGAGCAAGACACCTACCTTTGATCTGGGGGCAAAGAAATCCACCATACCCCATTATCTCATCTCAAGATCTTTTCTGTGGCATAATCGTGCAAGAAGGAAATAAACTTTCTGTAGGCAGAAGTAAAGGATCTGAGGGAGGAGGGTAGCAGGGATAGAAGGTGGAAGATTTGAAGGTTTCCTTTCCCTTGGAAAGAGACTACTGTGGGAGAGGTTGGAGGGGTGGAAAGAGAAGCAAACGCAGAACCTGGGAAGGGCGAACCTAAGAAAGGAAGGGTTCCTGATATTCTGGGGACCTGGGACTCTACGTTGTCTACAGCGTTACCCTAAATCCCTTGTATCTGTGGTTTTTTTCTCAGGGAGTCCAAAGTCTCATCCCTAATGAGGCAAATTGAGTCTTGGAAGTAGGAAGAACTTGCCCTCATCCAAAGTACAGCCCCAGAATACTGCTTTAATGAATGAATTAATTAATCCATGGTTAATGCTGGGCATCCAATTTGCCTTTTGTTTCCTGAATTTGGTTAATTCTACCTAGCATTTTCTGATTTAGATTTCCAGAGCCTTTCTCCTCAATTTAGAGGTGGAGAAAGTGAGGGAAATGAAGTCAGGTTTCTGAAAACTGAAGGAGAAAAAAAAGAGAAAGTTTTATTGATATCTTTTGTGTTTGCATCTCAATCATTTCCTACCTACCTTCTTATTGAAACTTCTTAGGACAAAGAAAATTTCAATTTTTGGAAACAGGGTCAGGTCTTCCCAACAGCTGAGGGGTTAAGGGGAAAAAAATGATGACATTGCATAGGTAACAGATAGGCAACACGTCTTTTACTAGTTCGATTGCTGACAAGGAGAAAACATCTAGGCTTTCAGTGGATAGAATCTTGGGCCTGAAGTCAGGAAGACCTGAGTTCAAATTTGACCTCAGACAGTCACTAAATGTGTGACCCTGGGCAAATCACTTAGCCCTGTTTGCCTCAGTTTTCTCATCTGTAAAAATGAGTTTGAGAAGGAAATGGCAAACCTCCAGTGTCTTTGTCAAGAAAATCCCAAATGGGGTCACAAAGAGTCAGACAACTGAAAAATGATTGAACAACAACAAAAAGAAAGATGAGAGACTTGACTCTTAAGGGAGAACAGTATAAAATTACAGATTTCCCCTTGAATTCTACTTATGAATATTGCTCTAGATGGGGTGAGATTAGAGAGCAAGAATTTAATATGAATCCTAATGTTAAGGAGAAAAAGATTTCAATTTACCAATATAACTATAAACACATGTGTATAGTTCATAGGCACTTCCAGTTAGAAAAATTCGAAACTACACATATATTTGGAACAGGTAGAAAACTACAGAGAGAAACCAGCCAGAACTGCAATGGTTTGTGTGTAATGGCCATCCTTTGGGAGGAGCTCTGCTTTGTCTTATCTCTTCTCCATGACCATCATTGGGATTTCTATTGTCAGTCTAGTCAATAAGTATTTTAGCATCTACCATGTGCCAGGCAATAGGCTGTTACTTAAGAGTTGTTTCTTTGGAGTGATCTTTCCATTTATATTGTTGTAGTCCGAGTTGATAGTGTTCCTGTGATTCTGTTTATTTTGCTCTGTATCAATTCTAATACATCTTTCTACATTTCTTTGAATTCCTCATATATGTAATTTCTTTCTAGGCAATTATATTGCATCACATTAATATATCATAATGGGTTTTTTTTCAGCCATTTCCTAACTAATGGAACCCCACTTTTTTCAGTTCTTTTCTACCATGAAAAGAGGTGCTAAGCAATATTATGGTATTTTTCTGTTGTTTCTGTTACTGTCCTTGAGTTCCTTGGGACATATGCCCAATTGAAGGATTAATTGTAGGAATGAACAAAAGACAAAGCATTTAAGCATTTACTGAGCACTGAGAATATAAATAGGAAAAAAAAAAAGCACGGTTGTCCCTATCCTCAAGGAGTTCACATTTCTTTTTTGCAAATAAAAAAATTTTAATACAAAGATCAAGTTTCTCTCCTTCTCCCTACCCCAATGAAAAAGAAGGGAAAACAAAACACTTATAGCAAGAATGCATAGTTAAGCAAATCTGATACCTTCATCCACCATGACGAAAAAAGTATATTTCAGTCTGCACTCTGAGTTTCATTATGTTACCCATGTTGGTAGCATATTCTTCATGAATCCTCTAGACTAGTGTTTAGTCAGAGATTTTTCAGTTTTTCAAATGTTTGCCTTTAAAAGTGTTGTTATTGTACAGATTACTTTTTTCCTACCTGCTCACCTCATTCTGTATCACTTGGTACAATTATTTCCAGATTTCTCATCATCATTTCTTACAGAACGATTATATGCCAGTACATTTATATGCCATAATTGGTTCAGCCATTCCCAATTGATGAGCATCCTCTTAGTTTCTGGTTCTTTGTTACTACAAAAAGAACTAGAAATATTTTTGTACAAATGGAAAGGAGTACATGGTTAATATGGACATAGGTTTCGCATACCTACACATATATAATCTATAGCAAATTTCTTGCTTGAATGGGTAAAGAATTGTTTTGTCAAAGGGTAGGGAAAGTTTAGTCACTTTTCTTACATCATTCCATACTAATATCCAGAATTATTGAACCACTTTATCCCAATAGTGTTTTAATCTCCAGGGTTTGACTATTCTCTTTTTTCCCCTCTTTGTTAGTTTTCATGGAGGTAGGTGAAACCTCAGAGTTGTTTTAATTTTCATTTCTCTTTAACATTAGAAATTTGGCACATATTTTCATGTGGTCATTTATAGTTTGTGAATATTCTGAAAACAATATTCTTGACTATTTGAGGAATGGCTCTTGATATTTTCATTCAAATTACTTTTTTTAAACCAACCTATAATTTCATTGATATAAGGAATTCCCTATGAGGAACTTCTGTCAATGCCTTCTTGAATGATTCCCTAACTCTAGACCCTTAGTTCTCCCAACCTTCCCTCTTCATGACAGGCCTGACACCCCAAAACTAATTCCATATTCTATATACTCCTTAGGTGAGCACCCAGAAACTATTCACCTTTTGGGGATGATTCTTCCGCAGAGATGGCTTCTTTCTACCTAAGACAGAGGTCTGCCCAGTCAGACCTAGAGACTCCTGAATCTGTATCACTGAGTGAGGTTTTCTGGGAGGAAGAAATGGAGAGCTTATGCAGCTCCAAGGTGGCATTACGGACACTGCCCTATGCCATAATGGACAAACGACTCATCAGGTGGGTTTTCTAGGGAACCTCCTAGCCAAAGCAAAGATGGCACCAAGAGGCTCTGCTAGCCCTTGGCCTGCCTCTCTATATGGATTGAAGTGGAAGCACTGTTCAGAGAGTTTAGAGGAATGAAAGTGGGAAGAAGAATAGCGTGGGGAGGAACGGGAATAGGCAGAGAAACAGGTAATAGAGAGGCAAACCTGTGGCACCAATTCTGAAATGACCACCTAGCTCATTTCCATAAACATCTACAGCTATGTTCCAAGTAGTGCAAACCCTTGCATATATTTGAATTTGCACTATTTGAAGATATAATTATGTAAAATATGGTAATTGGTTCTAGCCCAATGGAAAAATGCAGGGCAAATTCAAACAATGCAACCTCTGTAGGAATTTCATTATTGAAATAATCAGGATCTAATTGTATTAAACCTACACCTTCTGTGTAAAAGCAAAAACTTCTCTCAAGGAGTCTACATTTTACTGAGGAGATACAACAGAAAGGAATTGTGTCATAGTGGGAAAATTACTAGTTCTAAAATCAGAGGAGCTCTGTTCAAATTGTCTTTGGACAAGCTACTTAACTTTCCCAATTTCCTCAAATTATTAAATGAAGGCCACTAGGTGGTACAGTGGATAATAGCCCTGGGCCTAGAGTCAGGAAGACACAAATTCAAATTCGGCCTCAGATATTAGCTACATGACCTTGGACAAATTACTTAACCCTGTTTAACTCAGTTTCCTCATCTGTAAAATGAGCTGGAGAAGGAAATGGAAAACCCTTCTAGTATCTTTGCCAAGAAAACCCCAAATGGGGTCAAAAAGAGTCAGACATGACTGAAACAACTGAGTGACAAATTAAATGAAGGGCTTGAACTAGATACTTTTTGAGGTCTCTGCCAGTTTTAGCTCTATGATCTTCTGTATACAAGGTAAATTAAAGTGAGAGATCATAAATGAATAGAAATCAGGAAAGGTTTCATGAAGGAGTTGGCCCCCAAGTTATTAGCCTTGAAGAAAGAGAAAACTTTCTGAGAGGCAGAGATGAAGAGGGACTGCATTCCACAGATGGCCTATTCAAATGTATGGAGACAGGAAATAGAATGTCAAATTCAGGGTACAAGTAGCTGATTTTTTCTGCTTAGAGGTGCCTCCTTTACCACTGTCTTTCTCAGGGACCTCCGAGAGCCAGACATGGTAAAGGCCTCTTTCTGGGAACGCTGGAAGAAGAAATGGCGGCAAGTCTATCAACAGCTCCTGGATGTGGGCCTCAGGCTTACAGGGACCTTTGGACTCTGGAAGCCTGACCTCTATGAGATTGGTGGTAGGGTTCCTGCCTTTCCCCACCTCCCAAACTCTCCTCCACAATATTTCTAATCTCCTCCATCCAATCCATCATAGTCAGAAAGGAGACAGGTAGCCTCAATGTCCAATTCTGAATATGATAGGGGAACACTATCACACAGGCTCTCCTCCCTTTTTTAAAAAATAAATCCTTACCTGAATATTGATTTCAAGGCAGAAGAAAGGGAAGGGCTAAGCAATTGGTATTAAGTGACTTGCCCAGGGTCACACAGCGAGGAAGTATCTGAGGATAGATTTGAACCAGTGTAGTCCTGGCTCTCTATCCACTGAGCTACTTAGCTGCCCTCACAAAGATCCTACTGATAAAATCCCAGATCTACTGAGGCACAGTCTAAATTCTTTCTACCAATCTACCCTTCCCAGCCAGTTCCCAAGACAGTCAACTTCCTTGAGCAAGGGAAATCCTAGGTGACTCTTCTGGATACAGGGAGAGAAGTTATATGCTCCCAGCCCAACTTCTGTTCAAATCTCCAACAACAAACCTGAGAGAAGCTGCCATAGGAGCTATGGCTCAGACCTGCTGCTAGGACTCAAGGAGTCCTGAAAGTGACTTCAGGAAAGACTTGATGCCCCAAAGACCTGAAGTTCTCAGATGATTGTCTAAGGCAAATGGGTGGTTGATACTACCAGCTCCAATTCCTCTTGTCTCTTCTTCTCCTTTCTCCCAACTTGAAGTTGTACTTTGGAGACAGGTTGTTGTTGGGGTTTTGTAACTCTTTCAGTTGATCTTTCTTATTTATGTTAATCTTATATGGATTAATTAATACATTTATATAAATCTACTTATATAAATATATTTATACATATATTGATAAATATATAAAATGTAATATAGAAGTATAAAATGGAGAGTGGCCACACATATGATGTTCAAAATTTAAATACCCCAATCCCAATCAACAACAGCAAAAACAAGAAGCATTTCCTATGTGTGAAGAGCCCAGGATTAGGTCCTTGGGGAGAGAGATACTAAATTTAGCCATGGATGATCCTTGTCATTATGAAACTGATAACCTCTCATAGACATGATGTGGGGCCTTTTCCACGTGCCTCTTTTGGGAGGGATAGTATTACACCCAGGCTCCAGTTCTTGTCCAATTCTGTGTGCTTCTAACTTCTCCTCTCCTCCCCCCCTCCCCCATCCTCAATCTAATGGGCAGAAGTCTTCTGAAAGGGCTTTAGTCTAAAGCCAGGACAGGGATTCAAATCCTACTTATTCTGATACCACCTTCCCATACATACATATATGCTTTGAGGAGAACAGCTCTCTGGTCAGCTCAATATGTGGAGCCATCCTCAGATATAGCCTCCACCCAGAGCTGGTAAATGTTTAACAACCAGTTGCGGTGGGTTATATAATATGCACATGACCACAGAGTTCTCATCTTAATTTGCATTATCAACATTTTCTCCATCACTCTCTTAAATCTAGACCAGTGATGTCGAACCTTTTTTCTTTTTTAATATCTTTCTTTTTAAATTTTGTTTAATTAGATGATTTAGAATAATTTTCCATGGTTACAAGACTCACATTCCTTCCCTCCCCTTCCCCCAATCCCCCTCCTGTATCTGACACACAATTCCACTGGGTTTAACATGTGCCATTGATCAAGACCCATTTCCTTATTATTATTTGCACTAAGGTGATCTTTGAGAGTCCACTTTCTCAATCATAGTCCCACCAACCCATGTAATCAAGCAGTTGTTTTTCTTTTGTGTTTCTTTTCCCACAGTTCTTCCTCTGGATGTGAATAGCATTCTTTCTCATATGTCCCTCTGAATCATTGCATTGCTACTAATAGAGAAGTCCATTACATTTGATTTTAGCACAGTGTATCAGTCTGTGTACAATGTTCTCCTGGTTCTGCTCCTCTCATTCTGCATCAATTCCTGGAGGTCATTCCAGTTCACATGGAATTCCTCCACTTCATTATTCCTTTGAGCACAATAGTATTCCATCACCAATATATACCACAATTTGTTCAACCATTCTCCAATCGAAGGGCATCCCCTCATTTTCCAATTTTTTGCTACCACAAAGAGTGCAGCTATGAATATTCTTGTACATGTCTTTTTCCTTATTATCTCTTTAGGGTACAAACCCAGCAGTGCTATGGCTGGCTCAAAGGGAAGACAGTCTTTTATCACCCTTTGGGCATAGTTCCAAATTGCATTCCAGAATGGTTGGATCAATTTACAACTCCACCAGAAATGCATTAATGTCCCAATTTTGTCACATCCCCTCCAGCATTCATTACTTTCATTTGCTGTCATGTTAGCCAATCTGCTAGGTGTGAGGTGATACCTTGGAGTTGTTTTGATTTGCATTTCTCTGATTATAAGAGATTTAGAACATTTTTATGTACTTATTAATAGTTTTGATTTCTTTATCTGAAAACTGCCTATTCATTTCCCTTGCCCTTTTATCAACTGGAGAATGGCTTGATTTTTTTGTACAACTGATTTAGTTCCTTATAAATTTGAGTGATTAGGCCTTTGTCAGAGGTTTTTGTTATGAAGATTGTTTCCCAATTTGTTGCTTCCCTTCTAATTTTTACTGCATTGGTTTTGTTTGTGCAAAGCCTTTTTAATTTCATGTAATCAAAATTATCTATTTTGCTTTTTGTAATTTTTCTAACTCTTGCTTGGTCTTAAAATCTTTCCTTTCCCAAAGATCTGGATGTTGAACCTTTTAGAAATTGAGTGCCATGCCCTGCCCCCTCAGAGACTGAGTGCTGCCCTTCCTGGCTCCCCCATAACCTCCTCTTACCCCCAGACAGGAATGGAAGGAAGTGCTCCCATTGGACTGCTGGGCAGAGAGGTGGGGAGGTGTAAGGATAATTTTAGCATTGTGACTTAAAATCTAAATTTAAGTGGCACCAGGGGAAATCCCAAATAATAAAATACCCAAGACAACTGGAATTTTTTATGGTGATTTAATTGATAGTGGAGGAGATTAAAAAGAAGGAAGAAGGAGAAGGAGTAGGTTTTTTTCTCTCCCTCTCCCCTCCCCCCCCACACACACCTGGCTAGTATCCCTAGGGGAGAGCAGAAGATAAGGAAGTAAGGGGGGTTGCAGTATGAAGGAGGAAGGAGTCAGCCGGAACTCCAGAAAAAGAAGGACTAAACCCAGATGCCCAAACCTGAATCAGCTCAAGGCAAACTCACCACCACCACTCCAAGATGTCAAAACGCCTAGCACACTGCCAGCCAGAGTCGCCTCTCCAGGGAAAGAGGAAGAGAGAGGAAGTGATGTGCCTTATATAGATGGTTTTACATCACTTTCCTGCATCTCATATGTACCAATGATAGCTTAGCTTGACTTAGGACAGCCCAGGGGTCTATCCACTTTTTTCTGCACATGTCTGTTGCTTTTTTTTCTTAGATACTTAATCTTTGAGTTTGGTGCAGACCTTCCTAATCTTGTTAAACTAAGGAGGGTGGGGAAAATGTGGACTTCCCAAGACCTGATTCTGTTATTCCAAGTATCTCTATTGTTATTGATCAGGAAATAGCTAAAACAGATCTTCTAAAGTATGGCCTGAGTAGAGTGGAATAGTTTTAAAATTCACAGAGGGGGAAGGGAGCAGCTCAGCCTGAGTCCCTCTGACTTTCTAGTAACAAACTCTGGCAGGTGACAACATATCTGCCCTCTCTGGCACCAGTGTCATGGGTTCATTACCACAGGTCTAGACAATCAAAACAATCCCTCAAGCCCTGACTTGTAGCAACTGATTGCAGAGGTATAAATGGTCACACTGGACATTTAACAACCAGCTCTCCCAGCCCTCCAAGCTCCCTATTCTGTCCTGGCGTCACCTTCCTCAGCCCTTTGTTTCACAGGGCTCTTTGGCACTGGGATCCAGTCCTACTTCACCTTCCTGCGTTTCCTGCTGTTCCTCAACCTGCTCACCATGCTGTTAACCACCAGTTTAGTGCTGCTGCCTCTGGTCTGGCTCCATTCTCCTTCCCCAGGCCCAGCTCCCAACATCTGTGAGTAACTGCTTCGGCTTCTCCTCTCTATTGGCCCCTGGCCCCTCTGGAGTGTACTGGGCTGGATTGGGAGGGAAGCAGAGAGGGATATCCATTTCCCTTCCAACCCCCCCCCCCCAGCTAATGCAGAAAAGCTTAATATTTTTGAAAAATAAAATACAGAGGATTACCAAGGAAGCCAGTATGTGGAAACATAATTATAAAAAAAAATTTTTAAACAAGTTAAAGGAACCCATTAAGAATCCCTGTAAAGGGCATGAGGGCATTTGCTCAGTTTAATGGGACTAAGAATCATTGGGGGGTGGGGAGTGCTAGGGGACTAAGTGGATTGAAAGCCAGGCCTAGAGATGGGACCTCCTGGGTTCAAATCTGGCTTCAGACACTTCCTAGCTGGATGACCCTGGCAAGTCACTTCACCCTCATTGCCTAGCCCTTATTGCTCTTCTGTCTTGGAACCAATCCAGAATATTGATTCTAAGATGGAAGGTAAGGGTTTCATATATATATATATAGATGTAGATATAGATATAGATATTTAATTTTTTTAAAGAATCATTGGGAAGAGGGAAGGAGAGAATGTTCTACCTTGAACTTAACCTCTGATGGGTAGCATCAAGAAAAATGTCATCAACTTCCTACCCTAAAAATGTTTGTCTAGTGATCCCAAGTTAGGGAATTGATCTAGTCTTCTGTAGGGTAATGGTTCTCTCTTGCCAGTTAATGACAATAATATTATTATTGTCCAGGTAATAATAATAATAGCTAAAACTAAATTACACTTACTTAATGTCAGCTACCAGCTACTATGTTAAGCACCTTACAATTATTTTCTCATTTCATCCTCACAACACACAAGTGTATAAGCTGTTATTGATGTATAGGTGCTATTATTAATCCATTACAGATGAGGAAACTGAAACAAATAGGTTCAGTGGTTTTAGGTCACACAGCTAGGACTCAGGTCTTCCTAACTCCAGGCCCAACACTCCATCCTCTGTACCATCTTGATGTCAGCTCCTAATAGTATGAAGGGTCCCAACAATTCTAGAGCATAGCAGATCAGAACAGCCCTTGGAAGAATCACCATTGGTATTTCTCTTAACATCTCATTATGTGCCCCCAAATATGGGAACAATTGGGCATGTGTTTCTGCATAGTGAAGAGTTGCAATTAGGAAGCTCACATTCACACTCTGACCTGGTATTAGCTAGCTGTGTAATCTTAAATAGATTATTTTACCTTTCTAGGCTTCAATTCCTTCAACTGTAAAATAAGGGGGTTGTTCTAAGGTCCTATCTAGCTCAAGCTTCTTTAGTAATCCATGATAAAGGCAGCTAGGTGGTACAATGGAGAGAATTGGGCAGTCCTGAGTTCATATCTGGCCTCAGATACTTCCTAGCTATGTGACACTGGGCAAGTCACTTAACCCAAACTGTCTGCTCCTTACCACTCTTCTGCCTTAGAATTGAAATGTAGATTTAAAGAAGGGGGGAAAAACCTACATGTAAACCTTGTTGAGGGAAATCATAGTGATGTAAGAAAGGACTGTTTTCTTTAGTGCTTTATAAAATTTTGCAATTATGTTTTTTGAGATTGGACAAACACTATTTAATTTTTATCTTTCTATTCTTTGGTTCCCAGCACATTGTAGGAACTTAAATACTTATTGAATTGAGTTGAAAAGTACTTACAATTGCATTTTTATTAAAATAACAAGAAAATATAAAAAAGAATAAAAAGATAAGCATTTTAAATAATAAAATAAGATATGGTATATGAATGATATTAATAATTATATGAGAAAGATAAGCATTTTAAATAATAATAATCAGTTTTTCCTAGTCAACCTTTCTTTACTTCCTTGGGGATAAGAGAGATCTGAATTGAGGAGATGATGTCAGAAAAATGAAGAGGTGAGGAACATATGTGACCTTGGGGAAAATTTTAAAGGCTTGTGCCATTCTACCCAGAACCAAAAACTACAGGATTTTTTTTTTCCATCCAAGAGCAAACAGCACAAATATATATCCTCAAACCAACTTAGTAAGATAAATTCAATAGTGTGGTGAGGGTATGGGCTGGCAGTAAGAGTCTGGACACTTCATGGCATAGACCTCAAGAGGATGATAGTAGGGAGGCCCCTGAGGAGAGGGGAACAAGATAGAATCAGGTTAAGGAGAAACTCATCTGAAGGGTAGTCATGATTTGGGGAAGGAAGAGTCATTCTCTGGCAACTTCTTTTTTTTTTTTTAACTAATTAGGTGCCAACTTCAGTGGTTTCTACATCAATAAAGGAGTAAGTGTTGTCAGCATCTTCTCAATTTTGTCACCCTGGAGCAAAGTCCTGGTTGCCTTGCTCTACTTCTGTTATTGCTTTCTACCTTATCTGTTCTGCTTTCTCTTAGCATACCATTGTCCTACCAGCCGAGAGTCCCAGCTGAGTATGAACCAGATCCATTTACACTTGTGGGATGTATTCACTGGCAGGGTGAGTGTGACTTTGTCAGAACAGAGAAGTAGAGAGATGGTGGGAGAAGGAAAAGGGGGACATCTAGGTGGAAGTAGACTAAGCCCCCAACTCTTTTGGGGATATTTTGGATCAGGTTGGCCCAAAAGATGTAGACATATTTCCAGGCAGGGCCAATTTGTCCAAAGGTTGAGTCTAGAACTGTTCTAATCTTTCTTAACACTAAACAAACAAACAAAAAGTCTGATATCCCATTATCTTCTAAGGGAGTCCTACCCTGCTCAAAACCTGGCTGGGAAAGAGATACCATAGTCAACTTTGAGGAATAAGGGGGAGGGGGTTAATCTCTTGGACTCTGAAATGGGGTCTGCCCTTCCTGGTATATCCCTTTCCCCAGGCTTTCATCAACACCTACCTTTTTTATGGTGCCTATCGAATGGGGCCAGAGAATGATTCTCAGTACAGTGTTCGACTGGCCTATCTCCTCAGCCCACTAACCTGCTTGTTCCTCTGCTTCTGCGGGACTGTACGACGGTGAGATTAGAATTATGGTTTCCTACCCACTTTTCCATTCTCCCCCATCCCAGATCTGTGTTCCTTTTCTCCCCTCAAAACTGCCTCCATTTAACCATTAGCTTGTACCAAATACATTTGCACCTGTTGGCATCTTTCAGTTTTGAGGCTGCTCAGTGAGCACAGGGGTGTTATGTATCCCCAGCTGCAAACACTGAATTGAGAAGCCCCATCTTTGTTTTCTCTGATTGCCTTCCCAGCTCTGTTTGATGCCCAGAGAAAGACTGTGATGGGGAGTCTCTTAGTTTCTGGTGTAGACAGAATGACTGCCCAGAAGGCTTGAGAGGATCTGGAGCCCTAGCACCCCTTTTTCCTTCCTCCAGCTCCCCAACCCCCCAGCATGCACCACACATATATGCACACACACATGCCTCTTCTGTCTAGCATGGTGAAGGGGCTGCTCCATAAGCAGTTGCTGAGCAAGGACTACAGACCTCGACTCAGTGGCAAGCTCTTTGCCTCCTGGGATTTCTGCATCCGAAGCCGGGAAGCTGCTACCATAAAGCAACACAGCATCAGCAATGAGTTCAAGGTGCCACATGTATCTGGGGCCCATGATGTAGGGGGAGGCAGTGCATACAAGGGAGGAGGGGTAGAGGGTTAATCCACCCAAATGTGTTAACCTGGGCATATTTGAGATGAAGATTCTCCATGAGGGCTGAGCATCCCAGAGCTAGAGGCCACAGGGAAAGAGGAGGAAGAAATTTTGATTTCTTAGAATATGATGAGTGGGAGGCAGCTAGGTGGCTCAGTGGATAGAGAGCCAAGCCCAGAGATGAGAGGTCCAGGGTTCAAATCTGGCCTCAGACACTTCCTCGATTTGTAACCTGGACAAGCCACTTAACCCCCTTGCCTAGTCCTTACTGCTCTTCTGCCTTGAAACCAATACACAGTATTGATTCTAAGACAGAAAGTAAGGGTTTAAAAAAATAACATGATGATGCGCAATTTTTGCATCTGGAACAAAAGGTATAAAATACTGCAGAACCTGGCACAATGAAGAGTCTTGGGCAGTGTGGGAAGCTGGATGGGTTATTATTAGAAGATGCAGCTATATAGCAAGGAGATGTGTCCTAGGCTGCATCTGACCATGTCCTTCACCAGGAGACACTACTCCTATTCCTCACTTATATTTATCTCTAAAACATCTCTATTCCAGCCCTTAACATGATTCTTTTTATGTTCCTATTCATCCCCTCAACCATTTCTGATCACATGCCTATGTGAGGTATGACACAAATTTTTTATAGGTCGCAACTCCATCCCTTACGCAGCCTCTCTCCTTTATCCTCTGTGTCCCCATTACAGATAGAGCTCCAAGAAGAGCAACGCTCCCATCAGATGCAGCAGCAGTCTAGGAAGCAAAGGGCTCAACTGCTTCTTTCTTATGTGGGACTCAATATGTTCATTGGACTACTGGTGGTTGGAGGCATCAGTGCCATCTATTGGGCCACCAAATTCTCTCAGAACCACAAAGATGTGAGTAATGGTCTTCACAAGGGCCCATCGTTAATCCTGCTCCTTTTCTGGGAAACAGTCTCCATTGAGGATAATAGAAATATCATATTAATACTATAATTATGGGGGATTCTTGCCTTAATCCCTCTAATTCCTTATCATGGTATGGATTAAAACCAAGATGCTTGAAAGCTATGTCATAAAAGCTCAAACAGTGACAGTTGACTGGAAAGTTCTCAGTACAGGACCAGTGACTGAGTCTGTATCTGTTATCAAAAGACTAGCTAAGCTTGAGGGGCAGCTAGGTGGATCAGTGGATAGAGATCCAGACATGGATCTGACCCCAGACACTGACTAGCAGTGTGGAGAAGTCACTTAACCCCCATTGCCTAGCCCTTACTACTCTTCTGCCTTAGAACCAATACTTAGTATTGATTCTGAGGCAGAGAGTAAGGGTTTTAAAAAAACCAACTAGGTAAGTTTGAATAGAATTATCACCAGAATGCTGATTCTTTGTTTCTTTATCATAACACATCTTTGAAGACATCATACTGAGGCATGGTAGGGATTGCAATTTAAATTAATGAAGTGGATAGCTACACAGTGAATTTTTTTTTCTAAATCCCTACCTTCTGTCTTAAAATTGTTAAAGGCAGAAGAGCAGTAAGGAGTCAATTGGACAATTGGAGTCAAGTGACTTGTCCAGGATCACATAACTAGGAAGTATCTAAGGACAGATTTGAACCCAGGTCTTCCCAACTCCAAGACTGGTGTTCTGTCTACTGAGTCACCTGGTTATCCCTACACGATGAATTTTTACAATATAGTGTGAAGCATCCCCTCCCTTCCACACTGACCTAACTTCTGTGGGTTCTTTTATTCCTCAGGGCATCGTACCTCCCAAATTATCCTACCTTAAATTCCTCACCTCTTTCTTTTCTTAGGAGTCCCTCTCTTTGCTGCTCCAGTACCTATCCCCTGGAGTCATTGCCCTTGTCAACAGTCTGGGACCCCTGGTGTTTGGATTCCTGGTCCAACTGGAGAATTATCCCCCCAATACTGAGATCAATCTCACCCTTTTCTGGTTAGTACTACCATGGTAAGGAAGGATAAGACTTCTGAACTTGAGTTTGAAATGTTGGTGCCAAATTGATCTATTTTTAGGCTAAAACCAGAGGGACCTTGAAAAAGAGGCTCCCTGAATTTGTGCCTGCTATTACCCACGAACCTAAAAAAAGGGAACTCTTTTTTTTTTAAACCCTTACCTTCCATCTTAGAGTCAATATTATGTATTGGTTCCAAGGCAGAAGAGTGGTAAGGGATAGGCAATGGGAGTTAAGTGACAGGAACTCTTTAACTTTAGCACCTCAATTCTTTCATTCCTTTCAGTTGCATTTCCATACCAGATTCTACTCAGCTAGTTTTTTATTGTAACAGAAAATTACCTGATCATAGGAATTGAAGGGTACACAGTACATAGATGCAAATTTTAGGCGTATGATAGAATTAGAAATCATATTGATTGAGCTTTAAGTAGAAATTGTACTCAAACACTTACAAGTGTTTCTATCACATCTTTCTCCACCTGCCTCCCTGATAAGTTTGTTTCTTCCTGGTTTCATTCTGATTTTACATATAGTACATGCAAGAGCTGTCCTCCCTCAGCTCTGCTGGATGCTGAGGAAATAAGGTCATTTCTTTTTTTATTTTTTGAGCAATCTTAAACTCATATTTTTAATCATTTTGCTTAAAATGTCCCAGCTTTCCTCAATCTTTCTGACTAATGCAAGCTTTATTTCTTTGTTCATATATCTGCCTGCTGGTATCTTGTTCTGTCTCTTTATCTATGAGGTATTATGGGAGGACAAATATCTCTGTTGTGAGGGTTTGCTGAGTGAGCCCTTTTCAGGGTTACTCATCTACCTTTGGTGTCTATCTGTAACCCAGTTCTCACCTGTGGCTTTTAGTATGTGCAATGGTCACATTTAGTAAAACTGTTTTGGCAGAGAAACTAAGCCAGGTTGAGGATAACAACAGGTCTCAAGCCCTTCAGTGAACTAGGAAAATGTCTACACCAAGCATGTGAAGACTTCCCTCAGTGGAATGGGCTGATGAGAACAATTTGTCCCAATGGCCACAAGAGTGGCTTGAAAGAGGCTCTGTGATGAACCTAGAGTTTGGTCAGACATTGAAGAAGCCAAGATCATCCACTGCATCTCAGCCCATCACCGGATTCTATGATTCTGGAAGTGAGAGTGAGGTTGAAGATTTTGTGTAATCCAGTTCACTGAAAAGTCAAGACATCATTCCATGATATCATTGGTCCACTTCAAAACTAAGGATGAACAATATCACATGTTAACAATTTTAAGAGCATGTACATTGATATCTGAGATATCTAAAATGACTTTATCTCTGCCATAATATCAGCATGATTGGAAAGAGGGTATATTCATCACAAATTCCCGTTTCTTAGAAATAATCCTTGAGAGGTTGGCTTCATAGATGACAGCTACTTTATTTCACTGCCAAACACCCCTGGATACCATTGTTAGAGGCCATGGGTAAACCATGAGTATGACCCAATAGAGCATTTTTTACAATTTTATATATTCATGTCATCTGTTGATCTTAACCCCTTTTAAAAGTCCCAGACCTTGAGATATTCCTACCTAGAGTATCAGAGGTAGGTCTAGGGATTCAGTCTCAGTCTCAGACACATCAGGCTCCTGGAGATGATTCTGACTTCACCTTCCACTTCCAAATAGAGTAGGTTCTCCCTGGCTCTGTGCTCACCCTGTCTTAATGTCCTGGTTCCTCCCAGGCAGGGTCCCTTGCCCTCACATTGTGACTTGCTTTTCCACAGGTGCGTGGTTCTCAAGCTGTCTAGCTTGGGCATGTTCCTTTTTTCACTGAGACAACAAGCAGTGTTATGCATTGGCAGAAGTGATCTTTCCAGCTGTGAGCCCCATAACTATAATCAATGTGATCAGGTGATAAGTACCTCAGGCTGGAATGGAGGGGAACCTGGGATGGAGGGGAGCCTAGGATGCTGTTCCCTTTCTCCCAGAGGCCAGGAAGGTTAGGCATCCCAAATGCTCCGTGATGAGGCTTAGATCCAGCCTTTGTGTCTCTTCCTAGTTCTCAGATCTTTCCTTTAAGCTTCCCCTACCTCCTCTGGGGACTTTGTATTTTGACCTGATACCTAAAGGCACTCTGCCCTGATCTCTCTCTTCTCCTCTCCATCCATACCAGGCCAATTAAATACCTTTGCCCCCAGGGTTGGGAATGGAACATCAGACTTCAAGTGAAAGTAATGCTCCCTGGGTGCCCCTTTTCTAGATGGTAGAAGGGGGACAAGCAAGATAATAGTGGGAAAAAGAGAGTGGGTCACTGAAATCCTCTCTGTTTCCCACTTCCAGTGCTGGGAGACCTCAGTGGGTCAGGAGTTATACAAGTTGAGCATCTTCGACTTCTTTCTCATGCTGGCTTTTGCCTTCCTGGTCACCCTCCCAAGAAGGTAAGACCTCTCGCCTCCTTATCCTTTCCTGTCCTAATTGCCCTGGGAAATGAAGAGTCTTGGAAAGATGGGTCAAGGGCTAGAGAGGTAAATGGGACTGGAGAGTGTACATCTGTGTTTACCTATATAAATATGGACAAGTATAATAAACCCATGATTATGTAAGAATGTTTGTATCATAAATCTGGATCAAACTGTGTATATACTTGTGATTAGTATATGTGGGGAGAGACAGAGAGAAGGAGGGAGGAAGGGAAGGACACAGAGACAGATATTGGGACAGAGACAGAGAGGGAGAGAGACACAGAACTAGAGAGAGAGAAGGAGGGAGGAAAGGAGAGAGAGGAAGGTAATGGAGGGAAAAAGTAAAGGAGGAAGAGAGAGGAGATAAGAGGGAGGGAGAGAGAATCAAACAGAGAAGAAAAGAGAGGAAGAAAGGAAGGGAGATAGAGGGAGACAGAATGAGAAAAAAAGAATATATATGCAAACGCATGAGAAAAATATGAGAGTATCTAGGCTACCCAGAAGAAGCTCAATGTCATATGTAGATGCCTTTTGGATCCTGGATGAGCACTTCTTTTTATTAGGCCTCAGTCCTCTTCCTTGGGCTTTGACATCCTACAATTCCATGGTTTTAAGTAAGAGATAAGTATCTTACTTCTTTGCACATATGATGCCTAGAAAGTACTCAGTACCTTTGTTCCATACCTCCCTACAGGCTGCTGGTGGATCATTTTTCAGGCCAGTTCTGGGTCTGGCTAGGCAGAGAAGAATTTCTAGTGCCCAAGAATGTGCTGGACATTGTGGCTGGACAGACAGTCACCTGGATGGGGCTTTTCTACTGCCCCCTACTGCCTCTGCTCAGCAGCATTTTCATCTTCTTCACTTTTTATGTCAAAAAGGTAAGAAGCCATTAGTGGAAAGGGAGTGTTTATTTATATAGTACCTACAAGTTCCAGGGTAAAACACTAAGCACTTTACAAATATTTTCTCATTTGATCTTCTAGCAAAGTGAGGTTGTTATCTCCATTTTACAGATGAAGAAACCAAGGCAAACAGAGATTAAGTAATTTGCCTAGGGTAACACAGGTACTAAATGTCTAAAAGGATTAGAAAACAGATCTTCTGACTCCAGGCCCAGTTCTTTATCCACTGTGCTAC
The DNA here is from genome assembly GCF_027887165.1 of Monodelphis domestica. Taxonomy (NCBI): domain Eukaryota; kingdom Metazoa; phylum Chordata; class Mammalia; order Didelphimorphia; family Didelphidae; genus Monodelphis; species Monodelphis domestica. Next base: position 238,939,488 of record NC_077228.1, on the reverse strand, counting down.
CTAGCTGTCCCCTAGTGGGATATGGGGGAAGAAGAGAAACATATAAAGACCAGATAAATTTAGGCAGGAGCAGTGAACAGATATATGCTTAAATAGCTATCCCTAAGGCTAGGGAAAGATAAGAACTTAAACTAGAAATTTTTTGCCCTAAACCAAATTCATTTGAGAAATAAATGTTACTTTTAAATGAATTTTTAATTACATGTAGAAACAATTTTTGACAATTGTTTTCTGACATTTTGTAATTCAGATTCTTTCCCTTCCTTCCCACTTCCTGAGTCAATAAATAGTCTAATATAGGTTATGCCAGTGCTTTCATGCAATACTATTTGAGAAATAAATGTATACATGCCAGAGAGAAAGAACTGTGTATCCTGGATATGGTTGTGTTACCTCCCAGAAAGTATGGTTCAAGTCAGTGGATGCCCAGACCCGGGAAGGAGACAGGACAGATAAGGAGGCAGAAGGAAGGCATTTTCAAAACAAGTTGGAGAGGAAATGCAACTTCCCCGTGTTGGTTTCTTGGAGCAAAGTTCCAATTATTCACCCCTAGTTATAGCTCTAGAAGAGATGATTTACCAAAGATCTTAGCAGGAGCTAGCTTTACAATGCTGGGATGCCCAATGTGTAAACATTGGACAGAGAAGTCACCGAAAGCATTGGGTTATGACCATTCTGCCTTTTAACTCTAGGAGGGATATCCTATATAATCTCTGCTCTCTCCTCTCCCAACAGTACACTCTTTTCAGGAATTGTAGGCCCTCCCCCTACCTCTTCCAAGCCTCCAGTGCCACCTTCTTCTTCCAACTTGTCCTCTTGCTTGGTCTCCTAGTGGCATCTGTGCCCCTAATATATGTCATCAGCAGGTAGGAAGTGTGAAGGGTAGGGGCATCACTTTTGGAGGCATCCGTCCTTCTCAAATATCCTTGAACTTCCATCTATACCATTTTCCTTATAGTATCCCCGCCTCTGGAAACTGTGGACTCTTCTCCAACTACTCAGCACCCTGGCAGGTGGTTCCAGAAGCGGTTGCCATTCGTCTCTCACCAGCAGCCCAGAAAGTTTTCTACTACTTAAGTTCCAATGTCATCTGGTACCCTATCCTCATCTTACTCAGGTACCACCTCTGGGTCAGAGATGGGTAGGGGTACAGGAGTCAAAGGATAGAAGGCAGATGCATCTGGGACCTAGTATATCCATGAGGGATAAAACAACATCATCTAAACATTATGTTTTCCCTAGTGCCTAGCACTGTACTCTGTATATGTAGATGCTTAAAACATGTTTGTTCAATGAATGAGTGAAAGAAGCATGATATATAGATATAGATGAGAAACCCAAAGAAACTGGAAAAGAGACTGAGGATCAGAATTTTATGTAGGAATTTTGTATTAATGGGGGCCCTTGAAATAATTATGAAGCTAGAAAGAGTTATTTTTCCTCCCTCTTTTCATGAAAATCACTGGTTCACTGAGATGTCAATCAATAAACGAGCTAGTAATAATTTTCATTATTTCTTAAAAACCCTTACCTTCCATCTTAGAATCAATACTATGTATTTGTTCCAAAGCAGAATAGTGCAGACTAAGCAGTGGGGGGTAAGTGACTTGCCCAGGGTCACACAATTAGGGAGTATCTGAATTCATCGGCCCTCCTGTCTATAGGCCTAGTTCTCAATCTATTTAGCCACCCAGCTACCCTTTAATTATTTATTCATACCATGCTGGCTACCCTGATGTTGATTTTCATGTGCAACAACTCAAAACCAGGGATTAGGGGAACCTAGAAATTTCCTTTTCCTTCCCCTTTCTTCTCTGAGCCTCAGTTTACTCATCTATAAAATGAAGAATATACTTTCTATCTCTACATCTATCATCCTTTAATCTTTTATTTTAAAAAGGCATACAAAACATTCTTTGCTCCAGAAATATGTCCAAATCCCAAGATTGTGGCTTAGTACTACTGACCACTTTGTAAATTCAGGCATGCCTTCCACATCACTACTTTCCCCATCAAGGTTTAGAAAGTATGTTGGCATAAGAAATTTAATGGATATTTTTAGGGAATTTTGAAGAATCTATGGATAACATGCAAAGGCCAGCAGAAACACAGAAAAAGTTTAGAAACTTAGATATGCTTAAAATATATGTATAACATTATATAATATCAACATTTTAATTGTTTGATGCCATAAATATAGGCAATTTCTTTTACCTCATAAAAGAAAAAGAAAATTTCAGACTTCTTTTCTGATAGGAAGGGAGGGCCAAAAAAATCTTAGGAGGATTTTCCAGATCATGAAGATGCCATGCCCCTAACCTTTGAAATGTGGAAGGGATACCTGTAATTGAGAAGGGGTAGTAAAAGTGAGAACTATTTATATTTTGTAACCTATTACTCCCAAATACCCCTTTGGGTTGATTTGGATGCTGCTAAAGAGAGAAGTCAGGGACCATTGAGAGAAAGGAAAGAGGGGTCCCCATCATCTTTACTCTAAAGTCTGTTTATACGATGCAAATCAGTTCCTGGAGTTTTGGAGTAACTGCAGACTTGGGGAGGGATGTGGAGGAGAGCGGACCATGAAAAAAGCAGCTGAGAATCAGGTAGATTTGAATGAGTCAGATAGAGTTGAATGAAGTATTAAATCTGTTATTTTCCATTTCCCTGTTTCCTCAAAAGCCTTACACTGACTGTGTGCATCTCCCAATCCTCAGCCAACAAAAAGGCCATCAAGGGTCTTAGGAGGCAGCTGCTATGGGTGAGTGCTGTGTATGGGGCAGGGATGGAAAAAGCTCTGAGGCAGAGAATGAACTAAGATTGGGATCTTAGTTTAGGGATGAATCCTCAATCAAGTAGGGAACTGAGTAGGGAACTAAGCAGGACTTCATCCCTAACTATTGATTCATCTATTTCATTCCTTGCCTTTCTTTTCCTCTCCTTTTAGCAAGTGCGGGAAAAATGGCACCTGGTGGAGGACCTGTCACAGCTTCTGCAAGATTCCAGAGGGCCTGATTCTTGGGGGCCTAGATCTCCTAATTCCCAATCTTCCCATCCCAGATCCTTCTGCCCTGGGTTCCCTTGTCCTGGATCTCCCAAGCCCAGGTTATTCACAGCAGAATCAACTCATTCTCAGGTACTTTCTTCTTTCTTCCATCTACATGCATTTGAGTTTTGGTGCCCTAGTCTCCCCACATCCACATTTCCCTTTCTTATCATTCCAGAACTCTAGTCCCCAGGTAGATGAAAGGGAAGAGATCTCAGCTGGGCTCTCTTTACCCTTAGAGTAGAAGGCTTTAGGTCTAGCCTAAGAGGAACTTCTGGATGACCAGTATTTCCCCCTCCTAATTATAGCCCTTTTGGTTCATTGCACTGCTTCTCAAATGTTTCTTGGTCACCCAATCAACCTCCCCTAATGGAATTTTTCTCTCTAGATGAGAAGCATACACCTAAAAGCATATACTGTGTATGCCTACATTTACATACATATGAATTATTTAGTCATGTCCTATTCTTCATAACGCCATGGACCATAGCTATCCATGGGATTTTATTGACAAGGATACTGGAATGGTTGCCATGTCCTTCTCCAGTGGATCCATTGTGGGTTCTTTTGACAGGCTATTAGAGGTTAAGTGACTTGCAGAGTGTTACACAGCTTGAAAGTGTCTAAGGCTATATTTGAACCCAGGCCAGGTCCAGAACTGAGCCACAGCTGCCTTTTTACACAGGAATAAATGAATAATTAATCAATATCTCAATGATAAAGCATTCAGTAAGTAAGCTCTCTAGACACCATGCTAAACTCTGAAGATACAAATACAAGTAAGCAATACAGTGTTCTAAGAGAAGAGGGAAATGGCACATAAAGAGGAACTAAGAAGGAGAAGGAAAGAATACTCATGTTTTGGAAATGACTAAGTAATATGGTGGCCTGATTCTAGCAAGAGCTCATCTTTCAGAGACCATGCTAGTCCTAGGGAGAGGGCCACAGAGACCTGGACTAAGGAGACCAGAGAAGACCTGTTTTCCACCTTTGCTATCAATCTTGAAGAAATCATTTAACCTTGGGAAGGTTTCCTCCTCTGTAAAAGAGTGGGAGTAATACTCTCCTTCTACTTCAACAGAATAATTTTGAAGATTGAATGGGATAATAAAATGCTTTGTAATTATAGAGGCCTTTATAAATGCCAGCAATTATTCTTATCCATGAGTCAGGACCCTAGGAAGTTTGAATCTGAAAGTAGAAGCCCCAACTGAGCTAGATAACTAGTTTGGAATAGGCAGGAATTCCTTTTTACATATAGCACTATCTTACTTTCTCCAGAAAATAGTGCCCAGAGATTCTTCAGGACCTAATCCTCCAGTCCCAGTGCCTATCCCCACATAAGTCAGTCTTAGGTACCCTGATCCAGACTGTTGTGATGGCCACAACTTTTGCATTAGGTTCTTCCTGGGTATCCTCCAGATGAAGAAAGACTTGGAAGAGGACTGGAGTTCCTTGGTTCTGCCTTGACCCAGACTTCCTGGGTCTCTTGTGAAACAGCCCTGGGCTAACATACTTATGTGACTAAGTTAGCCAAACCAAACCCACCTAGCTGAGCCACACATGATCACTGAGGTGATTATCAAGACATTGTTGCACACTCACCTTCCCCCTACCCTTTTCCTCTCCCACATGGATGAGTTAGAGGAAAGTGAATTCATTTCAGTTCTTATCATGGAAAGTCAATACCTTTTTAAAAAAAATTATTTATTACAGTCATACCTCTGCTGGGTTTGTACTCCAAAGAGATAATAAGGAAAAATACTTGTACTTGTATAAAAATATTTATAGGCAAGGTCTTTGTGGTGGCAAAAAAAATTGGAAAATGAAGGACTGTCCGTTAATTGGGAAACGACTGAACAAATTGTGGTATCTTATGGTGATGGAATACTATTGTGCTGAAAGAAATAATGAACTGGAAGAATTCCATGTGAACTGGAACGACCTCCAGGAATTGATGCAAAGTGAAAGGAGCAGAACCAGGAGAACATTGTACACAGAGATTGATACGCTATGGCACAATCGAATGTAATGGACTTCTCTACTAGTAGCAATGCAATGATCTAGAACAATTCTGAGGGAATTATGAGAAAGAATGTTATCACATCCAGAGAAAGAACTATGAAATGTAGAAGAAAAACATATGATCAATCAAGTGGGATATGGGGATATGATTAGAGTTTTGATGTTAAAAGATCACTCTATTACAAATATGAATAATATGGAAATAGTTTTTGAACAACAATACATGAGGGAAAAATTTCTAAATAAATAAATAAGAAAGAGAAAAAACTATTTATTTAGAATATTTTTCCATAGTTACATGATTTATAATCTTTCCCATCCCTCTTCCTCCCCACTCCTGGAGCTGAAAAGCAATTCCACTGGGTTATACATGTATCATTGTTCAAAACCTATTTCCATATTATTTATATTTGCAATAGAGCTATCTTTTAAAGCCAAAACCCCAACCAAATCCCCAATCAAACCATGTAGAGAGTCAGTACCTTAACCAGGTAAATTGCCTTGAAGTTTTAGGCTTTAAAGTAGTCATCCCCCATTAGAGAAGAAAGGATGGCCAGTGTCCTACATTCCTGCCCCACTGGGTAAAATCCCAGCTCTTTGATGTGTGTAAAATGGGGGAGAAGTGGTGTTATAAGTAAACTACATACCTCACCAGTTGTCTCAGGGAAAGTACTTTGTAAATCTTAAAGCTCAGAAAGTTGGAAATTTGGCCTTCTCTTAGTCCTATTATCTGAATCTATTATCTTTCTCTAAGACCCTAGGAAACAATGATTTGAGAAGAAAGAGACTGACAAAGCTATTTCTGTTGGTTATCTTCCTTTACCAGGAATCTCAGGCTGTACTAACTCCATATGGAGAGGAAGCCACTTGATACGAATGAGAAATATGAAATCTGTAGACTGGTCTGCAGGACTAGCTGCCTCTTCTTCACTACCCTTGAAAAGAGGACTTGTAATGCAAACACCGGGGCATGGGACTTGAGTGACTGGCAATAGACTTCTGGAGACCAGTGCTGTGAAAGCTGTGGAAAACCTGGAGCAGAAATTGAGACTGGAATATAAAAAAGATCCAGAGTCTAAAGACTGGTTGTCGTTGTGCCTTCCCTTAGGTTAGGGAGCTGGAGGTTGATTTCCTCTCTCCATTATTCCCTGCTTTTTGCTGTCCATAATCCAAATACAAGATCACATGGAAGCACATGGGCATAGCATGCACATATGCACATGCTTATACACACACACACACACACACACACACACACTCAGATCTCTTGCCTTGCCTTCCCATATTCCTTTCATGAATTCTATGGCCATGAACAATTAAGGAAGTTTGCCTGCCACCTTCAAAGAATGGGGAGGACCAGTGGGAAAAGGTTGATGAGATGGCTTCATATGGAACATTTCCTTTGTCTTTTTTTGTTTGTTTGTTATATTCAATAAACTATATGATGTTATCTGAGTCTTGTGAATGTAGAGGGAAGGCTCAAAAGCCATTGAGACTTGGAGTGGGGGACTTTAGAAAGTTCAGACATGGGAGGACATTGCTGGGAGAGGCCTGCAACATGCCTGGATTTCATAGTCCTGGAACTTTTATTAATTCAAATCTGAGGAGATATTGACTGAAGCCAGAGGTGATGTACTTTCACCATTAGTTTACTTTTAACTTAAAATTGCAAAATCCCTTCCCTTCAGTCAGCTTCAAACCATATTTAAAGTGAATACAGTGGAAATCAATAAATCTTAATTCAGAAAAAAAAAATCAGTAGATTGAGAGCTAAACCTAGAGATGGGAGATCCTGGGTTTAAATCTGGCCTCAGACATTTCCTAGCTATGTGATCCTGGAAAAGTCACTTAATTCTCATCACCTAGTACAGTGATGGCAAACCTTTTAGAGATCATGTGCCATGCCTTTCCCTTACCCCAGACAGGAGAGTAAGAAAGCACTCCCATTGGGCTGCTGGGCAGAGGGGCAAGGGATATGAAAAAACATCATCAGGCTTTGTGGAGAGAGAGAAGGGAGCAGCTCTGAGTCCTTCTGCCTTTCTAGTAAGGAATTCTGGTAGGGGAAAGTGTGTGTGCCCCAAAAGAGCATTCTATGTGCCTTCTCTGGCATGCGTGTATAGGTTCACCAACAGTATTAGAAAGGATTTTGGTTTTTTTTTTTTAAGTTCAGATATGGGTAAGGATTCTAGAAGATAGAGTTTATATTTTAATATCTTGAGTAATATTTTATTTCATTTCTCCTTCTAATTTCATATCTAGCCAGCAAGGCAGCTTGAAGCTGTAGGTTCTATAGCAGAGGAACAATTTGGGCATCTGCAGACTGAGTACCCTCTGGTGGCCAGTGGGGTCACTGCAAGTCTTTTAGGCATGAAAAAGACAGACTTGGTCTAGCCTCCTAAACTGGTAGCTTCAATTAATCAATCAATAGTCAGTGAACATTTATTAAGCACAGACTGTGCCAGGCTCTGTGCTAAGTGCTAGATACAGAGAGAGAGACAAAAAACAGTATCTGCTCTCAAGGAACTTACAATCTTTAATTGATGAAATGTAAGAGATAAGCACTATCCCTAATAAATAATTAATATGATGACATATTAGCTTTTTTAGACTTAAGGAAAGCATCACATGAGCCTATTTGGACTGCTTAGACTATCACAAGTTATTGCTAATATGCATGTATATTCTTGAGCAAAGAGAAAGACTATTCCTCCAAGGTCCTTCCTTCCTTAGTTTCCACCTAATATCCTAGTCCTGTGTTGGTGAACCTATGGCACATGTGCCGGAGGGAGCTTCTCCCCTCCCTCTATCCATACACACCTGAAGACATTTGTCACATGACCCGTCCCTCTGCCCAATAGCCCAATGGGAACACTTCCTCCTTCCCCTATCTAGGGTAAGGTGTTAGGGTTGCATTGCACTTGGTCTCTAAAAAGTTTTCCATCACTGTCCTAGTTTCATTTTCTTTTGCTTTTTTTTCTCTTCTTTGCTTTCTTTTTTGGCATTTGAAGAATCAAGAACTCAGTAGAAATCTCTGTGTGTGTTTAAAATATCCTAAACTGAGGCAGCTAGATGGCTCAGTGGATTGAGAGTTCAGGTCTAGAGATAGGAGGTCCTGGGTTCAAATCTGCATTCAGATACTTCCTAGCTGTGTAACCCTGGACAAGTCATTTAACCCCCATTGCCTAGCCCATAACTCTCTTCTGCCTTGGAATCAATATACAATATTAACTATTTTTCTTTTAAACTCTTACCTTCCATCTGATGACCCTCACAATATTGATTCCAAAGTAAAATCTATATGATTGCTTACCATCTCAATGTGGGTGGGAAACTGGGAGATAATTTGAGAGTATTCTTGGAAAAATGTTGAAACTGTTTTACATGCAAATTGTATTTATTTAGAATCTTGAAAGGGGAGCCAGGGATTAAGAGGAAAGAGTGTTCTACACTAAGGGGGCCTATGGACACTATTCTAGGGGAAAGCTTGGGAACCATTAGGGGTGTCCCTGATACCCCCCTGACATTAACTGAGCCAATGGAACTGCAATACGAATCAGATATACTCTTCAATACAGACCAGGAATCTCCAGTGTCCAAAAGACAATCATAATAGGTGTTACCAACTTTTAATGTTACATGGGGCTCATTAGTATGTGGGGGGGGGGACAGTAGATAGGGACAACGGGCAATAAGAGATCTGGGTCTGGAAAATCAAAGGTTGTATCCTCTGATTCCCATACACCTTAATAATCTTTGAGTAGTATCTTGGGCTCCCCCCGAAGAGCAGTAACTCCCTGGGTGGTTCAGGGGCGAGCTCCACTCAATATACTGTTGTGGTGTCATTTGGTATGAGTTGTCAGGTACCTGATTTATGTCCCTAGGATTATTATTATCAGTCCTAAAATTACAATTCCTGAAATCACCATTATAATTATCATTCCTATAATTGTTCCTATAAGAATTTCTCTGGTTGGTATATTTCATCATTGCCTGGGAAAAATTCCTACAGTTTATCATTATGTGGCCCTTCTTATGACAGAAGTGATAGATTCTTGGAGCAAAAGGATTTTGTCGACAGTAGATCCCTTGCTATGAGAAAATCACTAAGCCCCTTGTAGCACTCACAAAAAACTTGGTCCCTAAGCCACTTAAATTGGAAACAGAACACCTAACAGCTCTTTCAAATTTAAAGCAAAATATCCTGTCTGCCCCTGCTCTAGGCATACCAAATTATGATAAACCATTTACCTTATATGTCCATGAACAAAAAGGGTTAGCTTCAGGTGTTCTAACTCAACTTTTTGGACCTGCTCAAAGCCCAGTAGCCTATTATTCAGCCCATCTTGATCCAGTAGCTGCCAGAGCACCACCATGCCTTAGAAGAGTATTTGCCACAGCTTTACTGGTAACCAAAACTGCCAATCTGGTATTGGGATGCTGTCTGATCATAGTGTGCCCACATGAGGTCGAGGAATTGTTATTAAGATACAGGACCCAGGCATTTACTGACCAAAGTATTACTAGGTATGAGATAACTCTATTAAATAATGAACATATCATACTAAAAAGCTGTGGAGTTCTTCATCCTGCAAACTTGCTCCCTGATTTACCAATTTCTGGAGAACCTTTCCACGATTGTACATCTTTAGTATCCACTGTTGATAAATCTCATAATGATTTATTGGACACCCTTATGGATGATTTGTATTTAATATTATTTACAGATGGTTCTTCATTTATGAGGGATGGTGTACGCTATATAGGAGCTGCGGTAGTTACTGAATTTGATACTCTGTGGTCAGTTTCCTTGCCCTCAAATGTAAACACATAGGGTGCAGAACTCACAGATTTGAAACAGGTCTGTATCATTGCAAAGGATAAAAGAGTCACAATTTACACAGACTCCCACTATGCCTTTGGCATATGTCACACCTTTGGCATATTATGGCGTCAGAGGGAATTCTTAACATTAGCTGGAAAATGTATTGCCAATGCAAACCTTATTACTGAACTTCTTTCTGCCATCCAGCTCCCCGAAGCTATAGCTATTGTACACTGCTCTGCACATACAGGTGGCACTGACCCTGTCTCCAGGGGAAATAACCAAGCAGATATCACAACAAAACTAGCAGCCTTAGAAGGCCCTGAATTAATTATGTCACTAACAATTACTGATGATTTGGATCTATCCCTTTCTTATAATGACAAGGAATTGGAAAAATGGAAGCAGAAATTTAAAGAAAAACAGATAAATGAAGTATGGGTATCATCAGATGGCAAACCCTTACTCCCTAGAGCTTTCTATAACCAGATTTGCCACTCTATTCATAAACATGGTCATTTTGGCACCCAAGGCATTGTAGACTCTGTTAAAAGAGTATGGATAGCTCCTGGAATAACTACAATTGCCTCCAAAGTATGTATAGCTTATCCTACCTGCCAGGCCTTTAATCAACACGCCTTTCAAGGAAAAGCCTTTGGTGGGTGTCCTCTTGCTTACACACCATTTGAGCACCTACAAATTGACTTTATCTCTATGCCAAAAGCTAGACAGTATAAATTTTGTCTGGTCATAGTCGATCAACTGACCAGGTGGCCTGAACCATTTCCTACTGCTCATACCACAGTGGCTTTTGTTGCTAAAATTCCTTTGAAAGAAATTATTCCTCATTTTGGCCTGCCAGCATGTATTGATTTGGATAAAGGAATGCATTTTATTGATTCAATGTTATCTCAAATTTATTCATGCCTGGGGATAACTCCTAAATTTCATACACCATATCATCCCCAGAGCTCTGGCCAAGTTGAATGAATGAATAAAAAACTTAAAACCATGATTGGCAAATTGGCAAAAAATGAATTAAAAACTTAAAACCATGATTAAAGTGGCCTGCAATTCTACCTCTGGTCCTATTTTATCTCAGAAACAAACCCAAAGGTGATTTACACATCTTACCATTTGAGATGCTTTTTGGACATCCACCTATTCTGGCACAACCATTTGCCCCTGCCTATATTTCACTGTTAGGAGAGGTTACAACCATTGCTACATATATCAGACAATTACAAACAAAATTGAAAGAACTCCATGACTCTGGAGCTACTATTCAAGTAGGTCCCAATGATTTCTCACTTCATGATTTAAACCCAGGTGATAGTGTGTACATAAAGAATTTCAAACATACTGGTTCTACTGAATCTGCTTATGATGGACCATTTCAGATCCTATTAACTACACCAACAGCCATAAAAATTGGATTCATTGTAGCCATGTAAAATGAGTACCTTCTGTTGATGGTAAATAATTGCTTGCACTGATTGTATTTGACTATTGATTGTGATTGGACTTCTTTATTGCTGGATTTGTACTATTTTGATGCACTTTATTTGATTGATCCTTGTATATGCACAAATTGCCTTGTAGGGCAACACATGTACTACCTCATAGAAGAAAATCTGTATTAGTGACCTATATTGACCTGATGTACCTTTTGTAACTTTTTCTGCCTTTACTATTTTTTTGTATTTTCTTGAATATATTATTGCTTTAGTTACCTCATTTTCACTCACATCATTTTATCTGCCTTATTTGCACTCACACTGTGGATCATGGTAAGTCAAAGAGGAAATGAATCTTATTTTTTGAAAACTAGTCCCTATACTTTACTTCTGTAATTGTGAAATATACACAATTTTAACATTTTGTTTTCTTCCTACATGTGTCATGCAGTATTTTATTTTTTCCCTTCTTTTCTCATTTTTTGCCTTTGAAACACGTCACTAGCATTGAAAATGTTTTTTTAACAATTTTTACTTTTTGAAAGAGCATAACCTAAGATGTCCATTTACCCAACATATTAAAAAATACCCAAAAAGCTTTAGACTATGGCAACCTGCCACTCGTTATTTTTGCTCAATGACTATGTCTAATCCAAGGACAAACACACCACAAGGAGCACAGAACTTGACTTGCAAAGCACCAAACAAGCACAAAAAAAGGTGAAAGAAATCAAACCAATCCTATGCAGAAGCACAAAAAGCACAATGACTTGATCGTGTGTGAGGCGTGAGATTGCAGCTGTTTAACATGTGTTAAATGCATTTGTACCACACTCTATATCAAGCATATAACATCGATTGCTTTGGCTCCATTATCCCAAAAAAATGAAGAAAAGGATTGAACTAGGAAATTCTATTTCCCATTTGTCTCAAGATCTAGTCTCTTTTTCTATTTTCTCTCATGCTGTGAAAACTTACTGTAGTACAGATTGCTAAATTGGATTAGTGACTAATTGTTGTTGTATGCTTATCACTACAAGATCACTACAAGAACCTGTTATGAGTTGTGATTTTTTTTTCCTTTTTTCTTCTTTTTTTTTCCTTCTTCCCAGAATTTTTTCTTTTTCTTCAAGTTTTCATTTTATATTTTTTTCTGACTCAGAAGTTTTTTTATCTTAATTTCTTTGATTCCTTGATGTTTTTTGATACTTGATTCATATGCCTTATGACTCGACCATGTATCCCTGTGTAATTCCTACATGCATTCCTGTATCCTCCTCACAGGGGGACTATGTTATTGTTGTGAACTTTGACTTGAATCTGAGCCAAATTTAGAACAAAAGACTATCTCATAATCTAGAAGGTGCCATGAAGATGCCTGCAAATATCACACACTATACCAAAAGATTCCAGAGTGAGCTTTGAGATATGCCAAATTTGAACCTTGGGGGGGTTGAAATGCTTTTGTTTTGAATGTACACTCTTATACCAAAGGGGACTGCCCCCTAATTGGCTTTTTGTCAATGCACCTATTATTGGTTTTGTTCCTTTTCCCTTTTATTTTCCTCTTATCCCCAAATTATTGTAATTTCCCTTTAAAAACTGTAATATTTGATATACCTCTAGTTCAAGTTATAAGTTAGCTATGTTTTCATGATCCATTGGGGAGACTGGTCTCCCAAAGGATCACAGGGGGGATTGTATTGATTTAGAATCTTGAACCCTAGAGACTATATTTCCCACAATCCCCTTTTCCTTGTCCTGATTGTGTATCTCCTTATGTGGATGGAGTTTTGAGTTTCCGTTCTGCCCACATGTTCTCTCTCACTGGTGCAGTTGGTAAAGAGGGAGCTTTTTGGGTGCTTACTGGAGTTTTTTTTAATTCTTCTTTGCTCTAAGTCGATTTTAATAAATAGTATTAAAATAATACTTGGAGTATTGAATATTAATTTTAATATTTATAAAATGGAGAAAAAAATTAGATAAAATAAAATACCTTAACCCAACACATCTGGGTATTGGTACTTGCTATAGGGTCTGGCAAATTCACTCTCCTGGCCCTAAGGGAAATTCTCCTCAGCCAGGGAAGAAGGGTTGGAATCAGAAGTAGCACCTTATTTGCCCATTACTCAGATTGTGGAGAGACCTAGAAAGGAGAGGGCACCCATACTTGGAGAGAGTGATAGTTAGCCCAAGTGATGGTGAAGCCTCTAACTGCAGAGTCATAGATCTGAGGGTGCAGACAATCCACAGATTCAAGAGGTCATGGCAGAAAGGCCAGTCCTATTAAGTCAGTGACTCGGCTTACATATCATACTTTAAGAGAAATGGGAGGAGTGATTATCCATGAAACTAATGATGCCAATTACTGTCAGGTAGGGCGCTTCATGTGTAATTGGAGAATGCTGTTATGAGTAGCTTATGACTTCTTTCTTTGTTTTGCCATGAGTTTTTGTTGTTTAAACATCATTGCTGTACCTAGCACTGTATACAATGCTATAAATGCACTATTGCTCTGGAACATGCACATTTATTCACATGATATTTGTATATGGTTAATGTACATAATTCTGTTATGTGATACCATTTGTGCCCTTCCATGTTGTCAAATATACTATGAGTGGACTTCCAGTCAAGATGGCAGTGTAGAGAAAGCTAAAGTTCAGATCTCCGGAAACCCTTCCCTACTGAACTCAAACTATATGCTCCTGGGCACCGAAATTCAAAACGAACAACAGCATAGACCCCGGGAATCCTCCTCCTGGACCTGGATCAAAAGGTATGCCCCCCCAAAGCCAGAACCCGAGATCACTTGGACCTAAGGGGTAGGCAGAAGGAAGGTCCCAGGACCCATCCCCCCAACTCAGATCGCCGAGTCCAAGGCAGCAGAGGGAACCTCAGAGCCTCAGGGCCGGCTATTCTGAAGGCCACTTCCTGAAAACAACCTGACTCAGATGAGGGGGCACCCAACACAGACAGCAGGGAAACAGAGAGAGATGGGGGGAGCCTGTAACCCCCTGGCTAGATCCCTCCATCTGAGTCTCATGGAAGGTCCCTGCCTCAAGGCATACTCAGTTCAACCCAAGGAAAGCTAATCTTATCAGGAGCCCTCTGAGCTCCAGGAAGCCACAACCCCTCCCCCTCAGAGTGCAGCCTCGGCTGGCCGGCAAAGGCAGTGAAACACCTCATGGAGAGTGCCAAGCCAGGCTCAAAGCATGGAAGTAAGGCAACGGAGAAGCATCGGGAGGGAACCGAGGAGGGCAGTAACACGGAAACACCAGCAATTCCTGGCTTCCCCGGTAAGACAGAACAACAACTGCATAGAATGGACAATCTGCCTAGGGCTAAAGCCTCTGAACACCAGAGATAAGAAAAGCTAGTCCTCCCCACTCAGATAGAGATGGCAAACTCCACAGAAGCACAAAAGCCCCAAAATTCCAAGAAAAACAAGAAGAAGGCGGCGACTTTGGACACATTTTATGAAGCAAAAATACAAAATACAGAGGAGATAGAAGAGGAAACACAAGCAAATTCTCCGAAACCTTCCAAAGGAAATGGAAACTTTCCACAAACCCATGAAGAATTTAAATCGGAAAGGATCAAAAAGATGGAAGCCCTCTGGGAGGAAAAATGGAAAATAATGCAAAAGAAATTCACGCATCTACAAAACCAGTTTGACCAAAGTGAAAAGGAAAACCAGGCTTTTAAAGTCAGAATCAGGCAACTCGAAGACAACAAGCAAGAATTAATAAAGCAAAGCCAAAAGACCAAGAAATTAGAAGAGAACATAAAATATCTCACTGACAAGGTGACAGACTTGGAAAATAGAGGAAGAAGAGATAATTTAAGAATAATTGAACTTCCAGAAAAGCCAGAAATAAACAGCAAACTCGACATCATGATACAAGATATAATCAAAGAAAATTGCCCAGAGATTCTAGAACAAGGGGGTAACACAGCCACTGACAGAGCTCACAGAACACCCTCTACACTAAATCCCCAAAAGACAACTCCCAGGAATGTAATTGCCAAATTCCAAAGCTTTCAAACAAAAGAAAAAATCCTACAAGAAGCCAGAAAAAGACAATTTAGATATAAAGGAATGCCAATCAGGGTCACACAAGACCTTGCAAGTTCCACTCTGAATGATCATAAGGCATGGAACATGATTTTCAGAAAGACAAGAGAGCTGGGCCTTCAACCAAGAATCAGCTACCCATCAAAACTGACTATATACTTCCAAGGGAAAGTATGGGCATTCAACAAAATAGAAGATTTCCAAGTTTTTGCAAAGAAAAGACCAGAGCTCTGTGGAAATACCTGAAAAGATAAATATGAAGGAAAGGGAAAATGAAAAAAAAATGTTATCTTTTTCTTTTACCCAAACTTTCTTCTCTAAGGACTACATTTATATCAATCTATGTATTGTGGGGAAATTTATATCAATCTATGTATATGTGGGGAAAATGTAATGTGTAAATAGGGGGAAAAGAAAGAACAAATAGAATAATCTTTCTCACACAAAGATTCACACGGGAAGGGGAGGGGAAGAAAACTCCTATAAGAAGGAGAGGAAGAGAGTTTTTACTTAAACCTTACTCTCAGGGAAATCAACTCTGAGAGGGAAGAACATCCAGATCCATTGGGATCTTGAATTCTATCTTACCCAACAATGGAAGGGAGAAGGGAAAACCAAGGGGGATAGGGGGAAGGGAACACAAAAAAGGGAGGGAAGAAGAGGGGGGAGGGGGAAGGAACAAAAAGGGAGGGACTAGAAAGGGAAACCTATCAAGGGAGGGGACAAGGGGGACTGATTTAAAGTAAATCACTGGACTAAAAGGTAGAGCTGAAGAAGAAAGGTTAGAATTAGGGAAGGATATCAAAATGCCAGGGAGTCCACAAGTGACAATCATAACTTTGAACATGAATGGGATGAACTCACCCATAAAACCTAGACGAATAGCAGAATGGATTAGAATCCAAAACCCTACCATATGTTGTCTTCAAGAAACACACATGAGGCGGATAGACACCCACAAGGTCAGAATCAAAGGATGGAGTAAGACCTTCTGGGCCTCAACTGACAGAAAGAAGGCAGGAGTGGTAATCATGATATCTGATAAAGCCAAAGCAAAAATAGACCTGAGCAAAAGGGATAGGGCAGGTAATTATATTTTGTTAAAAGGGACTTTAGAGAAGGGACTTCCGGTCAAGATGGAGGTGTAGAAGCAGCAAAAGTTCAGACCTTGGAAACCCTTCCTTACTGATCGCAAACAGAGTGCTCCTAGGCCACCAAAATTCAAGCTGAACAACAGGATAGACCTGGGGAAACCTCCTCCTGGACCTGGATCAAAAGGTACCACACCCCAAAAGCCAGAACCCTAGATCACTCGGATCTAAGGGGTAGACAGAAAGAAGGTCCCAGGACCCATCCCCCCCAACCCAGAGTGCTGAGCCCACGGCAGCAGCAGGAACCTCAGGGCTCTGAGGACTCACCTTGAAAGCAACCTGAGCCAGTCTCCGAGCCCCCAACACAGAAGGCAGGGAAACATAGAGAGAAGGGGGAAGCCTGTAGCCCCCTGGCTGGGTCCTTCCATCTGAGTCTCAAGGGAGGTCCCAGCTTTAGGGCACCAGCTGAACCCAATCCCATCAGGAGCCCTCAGAGCTACTGAAAGGACAGAAAACTCAGGGCTGGCAAAGGGGTTGCTCCAAAGAGCTTACCTTGAAAGTAACCCGGGCCATTTTCCGGGCATTCAACACAGACTGTGGAAGAGGAGGTTGCTGCTTTTTTCTTTTTTTTCTTCCTTTTTTTGGCTCCTGGATCATTAGGCCCACACCACCTGAACCTAATCCCATCAGGAGCCCTCAGAGTCCAGGCAAGCCACAACCCCTCCCCCCTTAGAGAGCTGGGTCTTCTGAAAAAACAGAAACCTAGAGGCTAAGTCAAGATGGCAGCCTAGAAGGAGCATAGACCTGGCAGCCTGGCCAGAGCTTTAGAGATCCTCCATATCTGCTCCAGCCATCCAGGAAGTTTAAAACTCAGAGTAAACCCAGCCCAACTAAGCTGAACTCAATCCCATCAAAGGTCTCCTGAACACAGGGAAGCCCAGGCTCCCCATCCATCCTCATTGACTGCTGGACTTTAAGCCAATCAAAAGCCTCCAGAGGACAGGAAAGCTCAAACCCCCAACAACCCTCCCTCAGAGATTACACCAAGAGATCCTTTGTTAAAGCTCCAAGAGGGGAGAATGATAGAAGTCCCTAAAAAAACCAAAAAAATGAGAGGAACAAGAGCACAGACAAATACAGGGAGGAAAGAAGGGGTGAATTTGAACAAACAACAGAAACAGAAGAAAGAAACTATAATAGACAGCTACTACTCACCAAATGGAACAGAGGGGGAGAGATCAGCAAACGATAAACCAGAAATCCCAGCAAATTGGATACAGGCTGTGGAAGAACTCAAAACACAACTAAGAGAGGCTGAAGACAATTGGGAAAAGAACTTAAAAATTCAGATAAGTCATCTGGAAACAGAGGCACTTGAACTAAAACAAGAAAATAGTGTCCTGAAAGCCAAAATCATCCAGCTGGAAAATGAGGCAAAGGAGATGAAAGATGAGGCAAAGGAGATGAAAGATGAGATAAAGAGGATGAAAGATGATCTTCAAAGAAACTCAGACCAGAAGGAAAAAGACGACCAAAAAGCCAAAGATGAAATCCAATCTTTAAGAACCAGAGTAAAACAATTAGAATCAAGTGACCTCACAAGGCAGCAGGACATTATAAAACAAAACAAAAAGAATGAAAAAATTGAGGAAAATGTGAAGCATCTCATTCACAAAACTGACGATTTAGAAAATCGTTCAAGAAGAGACAATTTAAGAATAATTGGACTACCAGAAGACCACGACAAAAGAAAAAGACTGGACATAATACTAGAGGAAATTATCCAGGAAAACTGTCCTGAAATCCTAGAACAAGAGGGGAAAGTGGAGATTGAAAGAATCCACAGATCACCCCCTGTATTTAATCTCCAACTGACAACACCAAGAAATGTTATAGCCAAATTCAAAAACAATCAGATGAAAGAACAGGTATTACAAACTGCCAAGAAGAAACCATTCAGATACCATGGAAACAAAACATGGTGAGGATAACACAGGATCTGTCTGCATCCACACTGAAGGACTGAAAGGCATGGAATATGATATTCCGGAAAGCAAGGGAACTAGGCCTACAGCCAAGAATAAAATACCCATCAAAACTGACTATATTCTTACAGGGGAAAGTATGGTCATTTAACACAACAGAAGAGTTCCAAGCATTCATAAATAAAAGACCAGACTTGAACAGAAAATTTGAAGTCCAATCACAGAACTCAAGAGAATCATCAAAAGGTAATTTAAAAAGAGGGGGAAAACAACAACAACAACAGAAAAGGTATTTTTTAAGAGACTCAATAAGTTAAAATGATATGTATCCCTATAAGAAAAGAGGTCATTGGCAACTCTTAAAAATTGTTGCTATCACCTAAGCAGCTAGAAGAACTACACTCAGAGGGAACAGTGACAAAATGTATAGGATGAAAGGACAAGACATAAATAGGTATATAGATATATGCATGCATAAATACATATACATGTGTATGTGTATATATATATATACATGACTAAAGCTAAAAAGAAAAGAGGTTATGACTAAAAGAAATGGGAAAAGAAACAAAAGGGGGTAAATTTATATGTCAAAAAGAAGCTCATGGCGGGAGGGGGGAGAACATCGATACACTGGAAGGGTAAAGAGGTTGGAGATAGGAAACACTCAACTTTTACGTACTTTGAAACTGACCCAAAGAGGGAAGAACAATCCAATCCATTGGGGAAGAGAATAGATTTGCGCCCTATAGGGGAGTAGAAGGGTAAAAAAACAGACTGGTGGGGAGGGAAGCAGTACAAGGGAGGGAGAGGGTAGGGGGAGAATTTTTTAAAATGACTACAGGGGAAAATAAGGGAGGGAATAAGAAGGGAGAGGGGGTAGAAAGGGAAATACAAGGGGGACTGGTTTAAAGTAAATCACTGGACTAAAAGGTAGAGCTGAAGAAGAAAGGTTAGAATTAGGGAAGGATATCAAAATGCCAGGGAGTCCACAAGTGACAGTCATAACATTGAACGTGAATGGGATGAACTCACCCATAAAATGTAGATGAATAGAAGAATGGATTAGAATCCAAAACCCTACCATATGTTGTCTCCAAGAAACACACATGAGGCGGGTAGACACCCACAAGGTCAGAATTAAAGGATGGGCCTCAACTGACAGAAAGAAGGCAGGAGTGGCAATCATGATATCTGATAAAGCCAAAGCAAAAATAGACCTGATCAAAAGGGATAGGGAAGATACTTATATTTTGTTAAAAGGGACTTTAGATAATGAGGAAATATCACTAATCAACATATATGCACCAAATAATATAGCACCCAAATTTCTAATGGAGAAACTAGGAGAATTGAAGGAAGAAATAGACAATAAAATCATATTAGTGGGACACTTGAACCAACCATTATCAAATTTAGATAAATCAAATCAAAAAATAAATAAGAAAGAGATAAAAGAAGTGAATGAAATCTTAGAAAAATTAGAATTAATAGACATATGGAGAAAAATAAATAGGGATAAAAAGGAATACACCTTCTTCTCAGCACCACATGGCACATTCACAAAGATTGACCATACATTAGGTCACAGAAACATGGCACACAAATGCAGAAAAGCAGAAATAATAAATGCAGCCTTTTCAGACCACAAGGCAATAAAAATAATGATCAGTAATGGTACATGGAAAACCAAATCAAAAACTAATTGGAAACTAAACAATATGATACTCCAAAATCGTTTAGTTAGAGAAGAAATCATAGAAACAATTAATAATTTCATTGAGGAAAATGACAATGGCGAGACATCCTTTCAAACCTTTTGGGATGCAGCCAAAGAGGTAATCAGAGGTAAATTCATATCCCTGAGTGCTACTTAAAGAATCCTAGAGATTCAACCAAAAAGCTAATTGAAATAATCAACAACTTTAGCAAAGTTGCAGGATACAAAATAAACCCACATAAGTCATCAGCATTTCTATATATCTCCAACACAGCTCAGCAGCAAAAACTAGAAAGAGAAATCCCATTCAAAATCACCTTAGACAAAAGAAAATACCTAGGAATCTATCTCCCGAGACAAACACAGGAACTATATGAACACAACTACGAAAAACTCTCCACACAACTAAAACTAGACTTGAGTAATTGGAAAAACATTAACTGCTCATGGATAGGACGAGCCAATATAATAAAAATGACCATCCTACCGAAACTTATTTATCTATTTAGTGCCATACCCATGGAACTCCCAAAAAATTTCTTTACTGATTTAGAAAAAACCATAACAAAGTTCATTTGGAAGAACAAAAGATCAAGGATATCCAGGGAAATAATGAAAAAAAAACACATATGATGGGGGCCTTGCAGTCCCAGACCTTAAACTATATTACAAAGCAGCAGTCATCAAAACAATTTGGTACTGGCTAAGAGACAGAAAGGAGGATCAGTGGAATAGACTGGGGGAAAGAGACCTCAGCAAGACAGTATACGATAAACCCAAAGATCCCAGCTTTTGGGACAAAAATCCACTATTTGATAAAAACTGCTGGGAAAATTGGAAGGCAGTGTGGGAGAGATTAGGAATAGATCAACACCTCACACCCTACACCACGATAAATTCAAAATGGGTGAATGACTTAAACATAAAGAAGGAAACCATAAGTAAATTGGGTAAACACAGAATAGTATACATGTCAGATCTTTGGGAGGGGAAATGCTTTAAAACCAAGCAAGACATAGAAAGAATCACAAAATGTAAAATAAATAACTTTGACTACATCAAATTAAAAAGCTTTTGTACAAACAAAACCAATGTAACTAAAATCATAAGGGAAATAACAAATTGGGGGAAAAATCTTCATAGAAACCTCTGACAAAGGTTTAATTACTCAAATTTATAAAGAGCTAAATCAATTGTACAAAAAATCAAGCCATTCTCCAATTGATAAATGGGCAAGGGACATGGATAGGCAGTTTTCAGATAAAGAAATCAAAACTATTAATAAGCACATGAAGAAGTGTTCTAAATCTCTTATAATCAGAGATATGCAAATCAAAACAACTCTGAGGTATCACCTTACACCTAGCAGATTGGCTAACATGATAGCAAAGGAAAGTAATGAATGCTAGAGGGGATGTGGCAAAGTAGGGACATTAATTCATTGCTGGTGGAGTTGTGAACTGATCCAACCATTCTGGAGGGCAATTTGGAACTATGCCCAAAGGGCGACAAAAGAATGTCTCTCTTTGATCCAGCCATAGCACTGCTGGGTCTGTACCCCAAAGAGATCATGGGGAAAAAGACATGTACGAGAATCTTCACAGCTGCGCTCTTTGTGGTAGCCAAAAAATTGGAAAATGAGGGGACGCCCTTCAATTGGATAATGGCTGAACAAATTGTGGTATATGTTGGTGATGGAATACTATTGTGCTAAAAGGAATAATAAAGTGGAGGAATTCCATGGAGACTGAAATGACCTTCAGGAAATGATGCAGAGCGAGAGGAGCAGAACCAGGAGAACATTGTACACAGAGACTAATACACTGTAGTATAATCAAACATAATGGACTTCTCCATTAGTGGCGGTTTAATGTCCCTGAACAATCTGCAGGGATCTAGGAGAAAAAACACTATTCATAAGCAGAGGATAAACTATGGGAGTAGAAACACCGAGGAAAAGCAACTGCCTGACTACAGCGGTTGAGGGGACATGACAGAGGTGAGTCTCTAAACGAACACTCTAATGCAAATATTAACAACATGGCAATGGGTTCGAATCAAGAACACATGTGATACCCAGTGGAATCACGCGTCGGCTGTAGTGGGTTGGGGGGGAGGAAAAGAAAATGATCTTTGTCTTTAATGAATAATGCTTGGAAATGATCAAATAAAATATTATAAAATTTAAAAATATATATATATACTATGAGTGATATGCAATGTATTATGCTTATCAAATGTACTATTTCTAGTTGCATACAGTTCCAGCATACATGTCATATATTAGGCATCTGCCTGCAGTGAACCTTTCATGACTTCATGGAATAGAGTTCCTCTTCCCAAGTGTTTGTGACATGCCATTCCTGCTGAGTAAGCCAAAACATAGAAATTTCAGGTCAAGGCTGCATAAACAGTTCCAAGAAATCCTGGGAATGGGTTAACTCCCCTGTTCACATTCTGGGGAGGATTGGGGAGGATAGATTGTGTCTCTCGAGAAGAGCTTTAAATCCGGTGTGCTGCTTACAATAAACATTCATTATCCCTCTTTGATAATGTTCCAGACTTTCTTTCTTGCAACTCCATAGCTGTTCTCCAACAGTGCTAAGCTGTCCCCCATAATTCTAAACTGTCCCCTATTGCAACTCCGTAGATGTCCCCAGCAAGTGGCACCTGGTACAGGGACCCCCCTTCCCCCCAGTTCTTTTATTGGAACCCTCCCTTCTGTTCTCTTTGGAGAATCACCGACTTGTCAGGTTCTTTCGAAAACCCCCGATGCTGTGTGCTGGTCATGCAGAGTTTCGACGCTATGGAGATCCCCTAGGTAATGAGTATATGAGAGGGTGAGAGGGAAGTTATATTTCTTCTTAAAAATGGATCCTAAAACACTGATCTTTTCCTTTCAAAGCATGCTTGTCACAATGTTGTGTGTTTATGTTTATCGTTGTGTTTGTCACGGTCTTGTCTCTATGTATTCTTAAATTGGACACTCACAAAAAGAAAGAAAAAAATGGGATAGTTGCAAGATTGAACTTGTCTGTCAAAAATCCTCAGTAGAGGACAAAAGCAAATACCTGTTCAATGATTTTTTTCCTCTTTCTTCCTTTGGATGGGCCCCCAAAGGAGTGAAAAAGAGAAAAAATCAGAACAGAAAAAGGGAGATTTTTACTCCATAATTAGAGGCTACTTTTCACTTAAGATTAATTCTAAGGTTTGATGTATGTAATTTGGGAGGGTTGTTAATGATTTTGATATGGTACAAATATAATTTCTTGTATTATGGTAACTATTTGTCTGTTAAATGTGAAATGTTAACCAGATTTTATTGAGCACAACAAAACTCATGGTTAGAAGTTTTTTGTTAGATCTTGCTATGCATAATGGTTTCAGTGAATTTGAGAATTTTCTAAATGTGGCTGATAACCAGACTGACCCAGAGAGGGAATGTTTTGTTCTATAAGGACAAAAATTGTACTGGCTACTTTATAGCTGTAAAAGTCATCCAGAAAAAGTTATGTTTTTGAGAACTTATTCTAGAATTTAAATTTGGGATTTTTTTCAAATCAGATTTATTTTAATGCATGTGCTGTCAGGAGTAGTAACAAGAAATCATGACACAAGAAGTTTTTAAAGTGATTTATCTGTTCATGGGATTCAATAATACTAGTACTAAGAATTTGGTATTTTGCAAGAGAGAATTTCTAAACGATGTTGTCTTTGACTAAGGTTATATGAAATTGCTTTTAAAAATGTGTACAATGTATAGGAGGGAATTTAAGGGTATATGATATGCAAACTGCATCCTTGAAATCAAGAAGGGCTTGTCATAAGGATTAAATACAATTCATTATAGAACCTTTCCTCTACTTACAATACTGGTAAAAGAGGAGAAGCTAGAAGAAATAAGAGTAATGTATAGAGATACTAGTTGATACTATGAATTCTAGTGTGAAATAGATACAACAAATTATAAATTGGAATTTAATCAGGTATGTAGCAATATTTTGAGCTAAAAGAAAACTAAACTGGAGGATCTATTCTATTTTAGACAGAAGTTTGAGAGGAGTACAGGTAAATGCTTTGAACTTCAGTTTGGTTACACACTGAAAGATTGCTAAAGGATTTAATCAAAGTTATTTGGAAGTTGTGGAGTTCAAACTGAAATCCACTGAGAGTAAATTATAATGAAAGGGATTTGATGCATTCAAAATTTTAAATTGTAGTAAGCTCACTTGTTAAAAAAGGATGGGACAAGGCTGTTAAGTAATAAATCTAAATCAAGCCAGGCAGCCTTAGGATAAATTGCTCAGAAGCTATTAACCCCTTCCTTGCACACAGGAAGGAGAACGAAGTGCTTATAATTGTTCCACACTGATACTTAGGAACTGAAATAGGGACCTCAAAGAGTTAACAACCACTGTGTGGTAGAAGTTAAGAGGAGTATATTTTAATTGCAGAAACGGAGGTTTTAAGATGCTCAAACAAACAAACTTTGCCAGCCCTGTCTGACCAAGTAGCTTGTTTGAAGCTGTGGAATTTTAATGCAAACATTCCATGTCCAGAATGATAAGATATTCAGCCAACAATATGTAGCTTCAGTCCTTCATTCTGTAAGACTACATTTTCTTGCTCTGTACATCATCCATTATATGGATGATATTCTTATTGCGGCTGAAGATGAATCCCAAATAAGAAAGTCAATTGGAAATTACCCTGCAAAAATATCATTTAGTCATTGCTCAAGAAAAGCTTCAAAAAACAAGTCCTATACTCTATCTAGGGGCTCAGTTATATGATACAACATCTGTTATGCCTCAAAAATACAATTAAGAAAGGACTGCTTTAATACCTTAAATGATTATCAGAAATTGTTAGGTGATATCAATTGGGTTAGGCAATATTCATTTCTTACTACAACTGAATTACAACCATTATTCAAAATACTGGAAAGGAGTTCTGATTTGAATTCCCCTGGAACTTTGACACCTGAGGCCTCTCTTGCTTTAGAGATAGTAGAAGACAAATTAAATCAGGCTCCACTTAACCATTATCAGCCTCAATTAGACGTGGAAGTGACTATTTTTGCAACTTTAATGTTACCAACAGGTGCCTTAACTGAGAAACAAAGAGTCATTGAATGGTTACATCTAAAAAGCAAAACAGGAAAGGCTTTACAAAGTTATAACTGTCTTATGGCTCAATTAATATGGAAAAGAATAGAACATGTAGTTTCAGGTTTAGGACGATATCCTCATGAAATCTGGGTACCCATTGCTAAAGATATACTTCAGAAATACTTACAAAATCATGATGAATGGTCTTTACTATTAGTGTACCCCATTGCTATTACCTAGGTTTATTTTCTTTTTTGTCACAACATCCCTTTGTTTTTCCTAGTATTCTAAGAGATCGTCTGGTATCAGGACCTAATGTTTTTGTTGATGCAAATGCTAATTACAAGGCAGGAGTATACAAGGAAGATAGTTCACCTGTCATTTTTACCACTCCTTTTTCTTCTACCCAACAAAATGAATTAACAGCTGTTTACTAGCTTTTTGGTTATTTCAGGAACCTTTCAACCTTATAATGGACTCTAAATATGTTTTTCAGTCTTTGTAAGGTATAGAACAAGCTGTCGTCAGATCTACTCAAAGCAATGTACAAATGTTATTCTGTAAATTACAAAGTGTCCTACGACAAAGGACATATCCAGTATATGTCATACATGTTCGCAGTCATACCAATCTGCCTGGACCTATTTTTAAAGGAAATGATATCATAGATCAAGTTTTGATTGCTCAATGTTATCTAACTGATATGCAATTAGCTGAGGAATCACATCATAGATTTCACGAAAATAGTACTGCTTGACGCAAAATGTTCCAAATAACAAAAGATCAAGCCGGGTGTATTGTTAAAAAGTGTCCTAATTGTGTTCCAAACCACCCTCCAATGCATATTGGTGTGAATCCCAGAGGCTTAAGTAGTACAGATATATGATAAATGGATGTGACCCATGAACCGTCCTTTGGATGACAAATATATCCATGTCACTGTGGATACTTATTCAGGATTTTTATGGGCTTCCTGCTTGACGGGAGAAAAGAACTTCTCTCACTGCTTAATGACTTTTCAGATAGCTGGTCCCCCCAGAATATTTAAAACAGATAATGGACCTGCTTATACTTCCAAACAATTTTTTCTTTTTTGCCAAACTTGGGGTAGTCAACACCTCATAGGTATCCCGTACATTCCACAAGGACAAGCTATTGTGGAGCCCAGTAATGAAATACTAAAAACATTTCTTTTTAAGACAAAAAGGAGAAGACAGCACCCCACATCAATGATTGGCAATAGCTGTATATACTATAAATAATTTGATCTTTACTTCCAATAATATATCCAGAACTGAAAAATTTTTATCTCTGCATTCTCTTATGAATGAAATTCAGATACCACCACTCCCGTGCTCCCTGCCCCAGAACAAAAATTTGGCATGTGGAAAGATGATAATCAATCTTGGCAAGGACCCCACCCAGTGGTCCTGCCAGGCCGAGGTTTTGTTTGTGTCTCCACAGGTAAAGACAGAGTATGGCTCCCTTCCTGCCGAGTTTGAGAAATTGATCATAAAGAGGACAAGGAGAGGACGCAGAAAGCCTCACAAGGAGACTCGACATCATCTACATGCAATACTGACTCTTCTACTTCTATTCCAGAATTTAAGTATAGCTACTGGAATAAAGAGATGTTTTTTTTGGGAACAACCACCTTGGGTAGAGTATGCTGTCATGGGACATGCTTTACCAGAAGTCATCTTATATACAAAAACTAACTCTGATATTCCTGGCATTTACCATTTTGAGAGACAAGTTAAGGACAGAAATCAGGCTAGCAATTTGTGCCTTTCAATTGGACTGGACTAGTTGAGGCACCCTCAGTATGCCTCGCACGAGAGCATCCTGAATGCCTGCCCCTCAAATCTCTGCAGGCACATTATTATGGCCATCCTGACCTGTTAGACTCCTTCTGGATAGGACCTTATCATGTAGACAAAGGGGTAAAATATGAAGGTTACGGCCAACTGCAATATCTAGGTTGGCTAGGGGAATCTTGTGATAGTACTTGGGGACAAGAAAGACCTATTTGTCCATACGTGATGGAATATGAACAAAGAAACACTGTTAATATGTTTCTGCCCTTGCTATCATGTAGATCTAAAAGGACATCATGTATTCATTGGAAAAATATGACTTGGGGGTCTTGGCATAACAACACAAGGTGTATTGGAAATAAACTGGACTCACAAATTTCGTGATTGTTTTATAGGAGGATACAGCTTGCCTTTGTGGGTGATAGCTCCAGAGCTAATTGGTTACATTCTGCTAATTTCACACAGATTTTGAATGATTAAGGAAAGATAGCCCTGGCATTGGATAAAGTAAATATGTCTCACTATGTTAATGTTACTAATAATAGGAAAGTTCAGAAACCAGTAAATAGAAGTGTTACGTTAGATATTCAAGCTTGCCTAACAGGGGAATATGTTTTTATAACTACAGTAAAAAATCATCCTGAAGCTCTGAACGTTACTGAAATAACAGGCAAAGGAGTTAGATATTGGAATGTAATCTGTAGCAATTGTGGTGTCAGTTATTGTGTAGTGGATGGGCCAGTCTTAATCATCAAGCGACCACACATGGCCCTTTTTGCCACTGAACATAAAGATTCATGGTATGGCAATTCAGGGGATCAAATTCTTCATGTATTACAACAAAAAATAAGACCACAACATAAACAATGTATTACTTGTATTGCATTAGGCATAGTAGCATTAGTTTCTGCATTGGCTTCTGTATCTGTATCTTTGGCACAATCAGTTTCTAACTTACATACTCTTGAGCATGATGTCAATTATTTGAAAGCATTGACTGCTAATGTAGCCTCAGCATTAGAAAGACAAAAAGAAATTGATATAAGTTTTTACAAAAGTATTATGATGTTGCAGAAAAATATGATTGATCTAATGAATGAAGTAGAATATTTGTCATTGAAAACACGCATGAAAAGTGATTATAGGTATATTGCATTTTGCTTACTACCCATAACAGTAAATAATGATACAAAAACATTGGAAAAAAATAAAATTACAATTACAGGGATTATGGGACCATGAAAACATCACCAAAAATATTAATGATTTGGGTATA